>NW_006399815.1:8442520-8477367 GCF_000299155.1 Elephantulus edwardii
TCTTCTGACATCCATTTTGGTCTTTTCTTCCTCTTCTGTCTTTTCAATGACTGTTTGCACTCTTCCTGGATGATACCCTTTTTATCCTCCCACAACCAAACATGCAAATACCAGCTTATTATCTTGGGTCTGGTGAAAATGGTCCTAAGCATCAGCTGGTATTCTTTTAAGTAGTTTATTCATTCATTAATTTCTTAAGTGTCCTGCACAAGAGAGAAAATGTGCAGAATGCTAGAGATAATAAGATAAAGAGATCTAATTTCCACTCTCATGAACTTTACAGGCTTGTGGTAACATAATCATAAACTGAGTAATCAAAATAATGAATATGCAATTACAAATTAAGATAAATGCTCTGAAGAAAAGAAATGAGGTTCAAAGAGAGCATAAACCAAGATATTCTGAACTCAGATGATGTGACCTTTGAACTGTAGTGAACCAGAACATTTGAGGCTTCAGGAACAGCCTGCATAAAGATCCTTTGGCCAAAGGAGGCATGAAACTATTCTTCTACAAGCAATCTCTAGATTATGAATGATATCTGTTCCTATGTGTATCTTGGATTTAAGTTGAACTTATAGGTAAATTGAACAGGTGCATATGATTCTTACGTATCTGTAGAGCAAGAAATGAACCCTGGTAGGACAGTGGGGGAAAGTACTCAATTGCTAACCAAAACGTCAGTGGTTCCGACCCCTGACCAACACTGGAAAAAGATGAGACAATTGTTTTCAGTGAAGATATGCCACCTACAAAGTCTTGTAACCTGTTGTGTATAGTCACTATAAGTCAAAATCAACTTGATGACAGTGGGTTTGATTTTTTTTTACTCTGCAAGAGCCTCTTTGTTGTTGTTGTTGTTGTTATGTGCCATCAAGCTATCTGTGTCTCATAGCAACCCTATGTACAACAGACCTAAACCTTGGTCTATCCTATGCCAATCTCACTGTTTTCAACACACCTACCCAGGTTACCCCAGTCACTGAATCAATCCACCTCACAGAGGGTCTTCCTCTCCTACACTGTCCCTCCAACCTCCCAAGTATGATGTCTCTCTCCAAGGATTGGTCACTTCTTACAACATGTCCAAAATATGTCAGACAAAGCTTTAGAATTCTTGCCTCCAAGGAGCAGCATCGTTTAACCCTCTATCTAGAATAAACTTGTTCATTTTTCTTAGCAGTCCATGGTATATTCAATACTCTTCTCCAACACCACAGCTCAATGGCATCAATTCTCCTTCTGTCATCCTTAGTCATTGTACAGCTCTTTAACACATAGCAAGTGATTACAACGATCATGGCCTGAATCAGGTGCACCTTATTCTCCAGAGTGACATCATTGCTCTTCAGTACTTTGTATAGGTCCCTAATAGCAGACTTTCCCATAACAATATATCTTTTAATTTCCTGGCTGCTGGTACGAAGAGTGTTGAATGTGGAGTCAAGCAAACTAAAACTGTTAACAATCTCAATTACTTCACCATCTATCATTATGCTACCAATTGGCTCAGTGGTGAGAATCTTTGTTTTCTTGATATTGAGCCTCAATCCATATTGAAGGCTACAGTCCTTGACCTTCTGCCACAAACATTTCAGATCCTTCTCAGTTTTAGCAAGCAGGGTTGTGTCATCTGCACAACGCAAATTGTTGTTGAATCTTCCTCCAATCCTGATGTCATATTTCTCTTCATACAGCCAAGCCTCCCTGATAATCTGTCCTGCATATAGAAAAGGTATAGAGATAGGACACATCCCTGGCATACACCCTTTCCAGTTTTGAACATGCAGTGTTTCCTTGCTCTGTTCTTATGACTGCCTTCTGGTCCAAGTATAGGTTTTGCATTATTAGCATGTTCAAGTATTTTGGGATTCCCATTCTTCTCAGAGATAGCCACAGTTTTTTTGTGATCCACACAGTCAAATGTCTTTGCATAATCAATGAAACACAGATAGACATTCCTCTGGTATCCCCTGCTTTCAGCCAAGATCCATCTAACATCAGCTACAATATACCTAGCATAGTGATTAAAACATTGCACTGCTAAAACCAAGAGGTCACTATAATCTACAGGGATTTATGCTGCTTACCCAAAGGCTTCCAATTCAGATGGTTTTAATCTACTAATGGCTCCATGGGGAAAATAAGTTCTGTTTCCTCCTGGATAATTTGCAGCCTACTGAAAATCTGTTGGAGGGGAAGTTCAGCAATGAGTTGGTTCAGAATACAAAGCAATGATATCAAAAGTGTGCTAGCAGCAGTCAAGGCATCAAATAGCTACATTGGAAAAAATTATAGAAGATCTTTTTAAAATCCTCAAAAGCAGTGATGTCACTTTGAAGACTAAAATGTGTCTGATCTGAGACATGATACTTTCAATCACTTCATATGTGACTGAATTCTGGACAATGAAAACAAAGACTGAAAATTGAGGCTTCTGTAATATTGTATTGGTAAAAATTACTGGATGTATCACTTACTCATGTATTGTCAGAAGTCAAATCTACTTTAGAAATACAGCAAGAATGTTCCTTTCTGTGAGAGTAGCTAGGTTTTGCTGAAAACAAAGAAAATTTGAAGGACTCACTGATGAATATATAACTCAGATACATTGGACATGTTTTGAGTAATGGCCAATCCCTGGAGGAAGATATTATGCTTTATAGTAAATTGAGAGTGAGTCAGCAAAAACAGTAGACCCTCAACCAGTAGCTGCAAGCAATGGCCTTAAATAGCAACAGTTCAAAAACCTACTGGTTTTCTATTCTATTGTACATAGTGTAACTGCAGTGCAGTTAAATTGATGTGGTTTTCTAGCCATGGTTTGTGTAATTCTCTCTACTTAGCTAGGTGATGGTTGTTATTGTGTGTCATCGAGTCAAATACGGATCATACCAAACCTATGAACAACACTCTGAACCCTATCCTGTGCTATCTGCCCTATCCTGTACCATCTGAACCATCTCTGACAAACTTTTGTGCATTGCTAAAGTCACTGTGTTAATCCATCTCACTGAAGGTCTTCCTCTCTTCTGCTGACATTTTTCCAAGCATGATGTCTCCCTCCAAAGCATGTTGTTATTATGTGCCTTTGAGTACAACTTATCATGACACTAGGAATCCTTGCCTATCCTGAGCCAATCTCACCATCTCTGAGATACCTGTCCCCATTGCCACAGTCCCTATACTAATCTATCTCATCTAGAGGCATTCTCTGGATGTGCTAAGACTTTATCCAAGCATGATGTTCTTCTCAAAACAAACAAACAAACAAACAAACACAAACCAAACAACCAAACCTGGTCCTTCCTGGCAACTTGCTAGAAGTATATGAACTAGAGATTTAAAATCTTTTGTTCCAAGAAGCAGCCTGGTTTCATGCTCCAGCATAGACCTGTTTGTTCTCTTGGCAGTCCATGGTATGTTCAATACTTTTGTCCAGAACAATGACTCAAAGGTCTTGATTCTTCTTCTATCATCCTTAGTCATTGTCCATCTCTCTGATGCATAGAACCAATTGAGAAGGCCATAGCCTGAATCAAGCTCACCTTACTCTCTAGACTGACATTATTGTTCCTTTCCACTCTGGAGAGCTCCCTGACAGCAGACCTTCCTAAAGTAATTTGTCTTTTGATTTCCTGACTGCTGATGCCAAAAGAGTGTTGATTACGGATCAGAGCAAGCTGAAATTGTTAACAACCTCAATATTTTCTCCCTCTATTATGATGATGCCAGTTGGCCTACTGGTGAGAAACTTTTCTTTCTTGATGTTGAGATTCAATCTATATTGAAGACTGCAATGCCTGACATTATGCAGAAAATGTTTCAAGTCCTCTACAGCTTTGGCTAACAAGGTGTGTCACTGGTATGTCATGGGTTGTTGATAAGTCTTCCTCCAATCATGATGCCACATTTTTCTTCATAAAGTCTAGCCTCCCAAATGATTTGTTCTGCATATAGGTTGCAAATGTATAGAGAGGGGAGACATCCCTGACACATTATTTTCTTGTTTATAACCATGCAGAGTTTGCTCCCTTACTTAGCTTGTTTGTACAACAGCTTCCTGCTCTAGGTATAAGTTTCACGTAAGCACAATCACATTTTCTTGCTTTCTTGGCACAACCTGACAAGCATATCCAGGGTTGCATCTGTTTGTTGAAATACGTCAAATAGTAGTCCATAAATTCCTGGGGCCTTATTTTTTTTGTCCAATTCCTTCATAGAAGTTTGAACTTCTTCCTTATTTACCACTGCTTCTTCATCCTATGTTATTTCATGAAATTCTTCTGTCAGTTAATTCTTTTTTGGTACAGTGACTGTATATTCCTTCCATTTTCTTTTGATACCTCCTAGGTCATTGACTATTCTGTCCATAGCATCATTAAGTATTGCAATACGAGGCTTAAATTTGGTTTTCAGGTTCTTTCAGCTTAAGAAATGCCAAGCATCTTCACCTCTTTTGATTTCCTGACTTCAGCTCTTTGCACATTTCATTATAATACTTTGCTTTGCCTTCCTGAGCTGTCCTGTGAAATTTTCTGTTCAACTATTTAATTTTCTGATTTCTATCCTCTGTTTTGTCTTCTCAGCATTCTAGTTCAATAATCGGAGTCTCTTCTGAGAGCCATCTTGGTCTTTTCTTCCTCCTCTATATTTGTAATGAAATTTTGCATTCTTCATAGACGATATTTTTATATCCTCCCAAAGTTTGTCTGATGTTGGCGAATTAGTGTTCAAGGACTCAACACTGTTTCCAAGATGGTTTTTAAATTCAGGTGGGATAGACAGACCAAGGGGATGCACTGAATGAGCTGTTGTATGGACTGAGATGCTACACGGACAGACCATGCTAGTGCCTAGGCCAGACAAGCCTGCCTCGTGTAGTCCAGACTGGCCCACCACCATGCTGTCCTATGTTAGGAGCACCAATACCAAAGGTGAAGCCGTTTCCTTCCTGAACACAACCTTGGTACCTCTGACAATGGCCTGACTGAGAAGGCTGCTAATTGACAGGTCATCTCTCTGCAAAAACAAATGCCTTTCCTTTCATTAAAGATCAGAGAGAAATTCAGACAGGATGAGCTGCCATACCCTCCTCTGGAGCAATGAGTTCTTGAGCCAGTGTTATCAGACCAAGGGCCTGGTAAGGCCCCAGCCATTCCAAACTCTACCATAGCAATGACATGGAAGAAGTAGACTACCCCATACCCTACACAAAAACTAAATAAAATGTCATCAAAAAAAGTGATACAAACACAGAATCAATGGATTTTCTGATGCCAGAAAGTCTGATAGAACTTTCTAATACAGACTTAAAAAAAAAATCAATGTTTGAATATTTTCAATGGCTGAAAAACAAACTCAAAGAATGATAGGACACTGCAAGCAAAAACCAAGGTGAACTTAAAAGAAAAAAAAAAACAAAACAATGCAGATAAAACAAAAAAGACATTAGAGCCTCTGAAAAACAAGAAACCACAACCCAGAATATGATGACCAATGTTTTAAACACTATCAACATGGTAAAGGAACATACGAGAAGAGTTGAAGAGAGGAAACACAGAACCAGTGAAATACAAAATAGAATTCTCAGCACTGATCTTCTAGAACAAAAAGCTGAATCAAAATGGAAGAGAAAAAAAAGAGAAAAGGAGCAAGAATAATATGGGACACCATCATGAGGAATAACATGTGTACAATTAGAATCCCAGAACAAGAAGAAGTAAAGTTGTGGAAATGGAGAAAGTTGTGGAAGAATTAATGAAAGAAAAATTTCTGGGCATAATAAAGAATGAGAAAATATATATGCAACAAGCGGAGTGAGCTCCATATATATAACAGACCCCAGAAGAAAAACATCAAGGCGTATTCTAGTCAAATTTGCAAGAACAAAAATAAGAAAAGAATTCTGAAAGCAGCTAGGAAGAAATAAGTAACAGCAAATGAGATCAAGTGCAGATTTCTCAGCAGAAACCAAAAGAGCAAAAAGAGAATGGAATGACATAATCAACACTCAAAGAATACAACTATCAACTAATAATACTGTACCTGGGAAAACTGTCCATCAAATATGACACAGAGATCAATATAGTCTCAGAAAAGCAGAATCTAAGAGAGCTTGTAAAACAAATATCCAGCATTGCCGGAGATACTGAGGGAAATCCTTCTTACAGAGATGCCACAGAAAGCAGAATGGACCCAAGTAACTAATAACAATACCATAAAGACCTTCATAAAATAATAGCAATAAAATCTTGCCTCTCAATAGCAGATTGGATAAAACAAACAAACAAACAGAAAACAAAAACCAACCATAAAATAGCAACCAGGAAAAAACAGAGACAGTAATATTAATTTCTGATAAAATAAATTTCAGCACAAAAACCAAAACAAAGGTAAAGGAAGGTACCGGCATCACGCTAAAAGGATCGATAGAACAGAGGACATAACAATAATAAATATCTATGCACCAAATGGTAGAGCTGCAAAATATACATAGCAAACATTAACAGAACTGAAAAAAGAAATATACAATACCACTATACTAGTAAGAGACTTCAACATATCTCAACAAAAGATAGAACTAGAGCATTAAAATTACTGGTAAGTATATTCATTTTCTCCTGGACACAAGAGCCTACTATTTGGTGCTAAAATCCTTCTGAGGTCCCAACTCTTCTCACTATTTCTTAGTTGTTGGAATTGACAGAAAACCTCATAAGCAGTTCCTTACTTCACCTCTGCCTTGCATGCAGACTTCCAAGTTGTAAAACAACCCAGTTGTAGATGGAATTTGGTCCAGGACGTAAGAAAAAGAAATGACATAGTTGAGCCTCTACATCTTGTGGTTCCTAACCTTTATACTATAATAGACAAAGTGCTAGTCAATAGGCCTTTTATTGTAAGAACTACCTTCCCTCCGTAACTTGGTTGGTGCCACTATTAGAGCCTCTATCTAGAATATTATTGCTTGTTAATTTTTGACTGATGTACTTTTAACTTGTTAGTTAAATTTGTGTCTTCTAGACTGCAACACTTCCATGATACATCTTCAAGGATATGAACATGTATGGCTAAGCACAATTGATAACAGTGAATCTAAATTCCAAAATCAATCTCTATGTGTTTCCTATTGCCAAAGGGGCCCTTTACAGTAGTGAGAGAAGATCTTCACCCTGAAACCCACAGTGTCCCTTTTCAGCAGGAAGTAGCTAATACGCTATGCCCTTTTCTTTATGAATCAGGGTCAAGTCACTGTCAGGGAGGAGTGATAGGGAATGGCAAAGGACACACTGACAAAGGAGATTAATCAGAACTGGCTTTGACAAGCACTGTGGCAAATGGACAATTAAAACAGACTTTCAAGGAGGGGGAAAAAAGAAGAACAAACTGGGGAGGAGGGTAGAGAAAATAGTGCAACAATGAATGAATGAAAACCCAAAATCTCTGTAAATGTTCATTGAAATTAATAAAATTTAATAATGAAAAAAAGATAGACCTAGCAGAAAGAAACTCAACAGAGATGTTAAAGAATTAAACCATACAACAAACCAACTTAATCTCATAGATATATACAGGTAAATGCACCCAAAAAAGCATCCTATACTTTCTTTTCCAATGTGTATGCAGCATTCTCCAGAATAGATCATGTTTTAGGTCATGAAGAAGGTACAATAAATGCAAAAATATAGAAATAATGCAAAGCACCTCCTCAGAACATAATGCTACAAAATTATAAATTAATAACTAGCAGATACAAGGGGGGGGGGAAATCCCTATATATTTGGAAACTAAACCAGAAGAACGTCTATCTGTGTTTCTTTGATTATGCAAAGGCATTTGACTGTGTGGATCATAACAAACTGTGGCTGACTCTGAGAAAAATGGGAATCCCAGAACACTTGATTGTGCTAATGAGAAACCTATACTTGGACCAAGAGACAGTGGTCAGAACAGAGCAGGGAAACACTGCACGGTTCAAAATTGGGAAAGGTATACACCAGGGATGTGTCCTATCTCCATACCTTTTCAACCTGTATGCAGAACGATTATCTGAGAGGCTGGGCTCTATGAGGAGAAGTGTGGCATCAGGATTGGTGGAAGATCCATCAATAATCTGCGTTATGCAGATGACACAACCCTGCTTGCTGAAACTGAGGATGACCTTAAATGCTTGCTGCAAAGGGTCAAGGACTGCAGTCTTCAGTATGGATTGAGGCTCAATGTCAAGAAGGCAAAGTTTCTCACCACTGGACCAATTGGCAGCATCAGGACGGATGGTGAAGAGATTGAGATTGTTACCAACTTTAGTCTGCTTGGCTCCATGGTCAACTCTTCGCACCAGTAGCCAGGAAATAAAAAAAATGTATTGCTATGGGAAAGTCTGCTGTTAGGGACCTCTCCAGGGTACTGAAGAGCAATGGTGTCAC
This sequence comes from Elephantulus edwardii, assembly GCF_000299155.1. Classification (NCBI taxonomy): domain Eukaryota; kingdom Metazoa; phylum Chordata; class Mammalia; order Macroscelidea; family Macroscelididae; genus Elephantulus; species Elephantulus edwardii. The sequence goes on from NW_006399815.1 coordinate 8,450,950, forward strand.
TCTGGAGACTAAGGTGCGTCTGATACAGGCTATGGTCTTTACAATCACTTGTTATGCATCAGAGAGTTGGACGATGACTAGGGAGGATAGAAGGAGAATAGATGACTTTGAGTTGTGGTGCTGGAGAAGAGTATTGAATGTACCGTGGACTGCCAAGAAAACAGATTCTTCCTGTAGAGGGTTAAACCAGGCTTCTCCTTTGAGGCAAGGATTCTGGGGCTTCATCTGACATACTTTGTAAGGAGAGACAGGTACTTAGAGAGGGACATTATTCTTGGGAGGTTGGAGGGACAATGCAAGAGGGGAAGACCCTCTCTGAGGTGGGTTGATTCAGTGACTGGGGTAATCAGGATGAGTGTGTCAAAGGCAGTGCAATTGGCACAGGGTAGAGCAGGGTTTAGGGCTGTTGTATATAGGGTCGCGGTGAGTCGCAAGCAACTCAACGGCACATAACAACACAACAACAAACAATACTTGCTTGAATATGAATGGGTAATAGAAGAAATAAAAAAAGAAAGAAAAAAGTTTCTTAAAACAAATTGCAATGATAAAACAACTTACTAAATCCTCTGAGAAACAGGCAAAACAGTAATTAGAAGTCAACTTACAGCAATAAACAAACACATCAAAATGCAAGAAAAATTATTGATTCTTTAATCCAACATCTCCAAAAAGTTGAAGAAGACAGCAAAAAAACCGTGAAAAGTTTTAAGAAAAAAAAAGAAATTATAAAAATTAGGGCAGAAAGAAATGAAACAGGAAATCAACTGAAACTATCAACAAAACCAGGAGTTGACTCTTGGAAAAGCTTAATAAAATCGACAAACCACTCCAAAGCTAACAAAGGGGAAAAAGAAACAAATAATCCAATTAAAAGATGAAAGGGGTGATGTCACAACAGAACCAACTAAAATAAAAAGGTTAACAGTGAAATATTATGAAAAACTACACCGAAAAATATATGAAAACCTTGAAGAAATAGACAAATACTTAGACACAACCTATCCAAACTGACACAGACTAAAGTAAAACACCTGAATAGATAGATACATTGCAAAAGAAGAAATTGAACAGGTAAAAGATAACTTACAACAACAAAAGGTCCTGGATCAGATGATTTTACTAGTGAATTTTATAAAAAATTCAGAGAAGAAATGTCAACCATTCTACATAAAGTATTTCAGAAAATAGAAAGACATGGAATTCTCCCAGACTCATTCTATGAATCAAACATATCCTTAATACTAAAGTCAGGTAAAAATACCACCAACATAGAAAACTATAGGCCAATATCTCTCATGAACATCGATGCAAAAATCTTCAATAAAATCAGGCCAATAGAATCTAGCAGTACATAAAAAAAATAATTGACCATGATGAATTGGAATTCATAACAGGTATTCAAGAAGTTCAACACAAGAAAACAATCAGTATAATCCATCACATTAAAAAAGCAAAGAACGAGAACCACATGATCCTATCAATTGATACAGAAAAGGCTTTTGACAAAGCCCAATACTCTTTCCTGATTAAAACACTCAACAAAGATCATTTTGTTTAAAACATTGGACAAAATAAGAATAGAGGGGAATTTCCTCAACATAGTCAAAAGTATATACACAAAAACAAAAGCCAACATCATTCCTAATGAGAAGAGATTAAAGGAATTCCATTTAAGAAAGGAACTAGGCAAGGATGCCCATTATAACATCTCCTATTAAATATTGTATTAGAAGTCTTAGAGATAGCAAAAGAGTCATCAAAATTGGCAAGGAGGAGTTAAAATTATCTCTATGTGTAGATTATAGGATAGAATACTTAGAAACCCCTAAAGATTCAGTGAGAAAACTACATAGTCGACCAATTCAGCAAAGTGGTAAGATACAAGATCAATATACAAAAATCCATTGGATTTCTTTATAATTATAAAGAAAATACAGAAATGGAGCTAAGAAAAACAATACCCACCATAATAGCTAGTCACAAGATTAAACACTTAGTAGTAAATCTAACTAGAAACACAAAATCCCTATTCAAAGAAAATTACAAAACATTACTAAAAGAAACGAAGAGAAACCTGGAGAAATGGAAGAATATACAATGCTCATAAATAGCAATTCTCCCAAAGGCAATCTACAAGTTCAGTGCAATACCAATACAAACACCAGTTTCAGTTTTCAATGAGATGGAAAAGGCAATTTCCAAATTCATCTGAAACGGAAAGAAATCCCAAATAAGTAAAGAGCTCCTGAAAAAGAGAAACAAGGTAGGAGGCATCTCATTCCCTGACTTCAACTACAACATAGCCATGGTGGTCAAGACAGCATTAGTACTGGTGTAGTGACAGACACACAGATCAATGGAACAGAATTGAGAACCCATAAATCACCTCTGCTAACTACAGTCAACTGATTTTTGACAAAGTGACAAAATCAGTTAAGTGGGGAAACGAAAGCCTCTCTGACAAATGGTGTGGAAAAATTGGAAAACCATTTGTAGAAAAGTCAAGCCAAGACCCACACCTCACACCATACACAACAACCACTCAACGTGGATAAAGACCTTAGAGTAAAATCAAGGAGTATAAACTTCATCAGAAAAAAGCTTGGAAGAACTCTAGAAGCTTTAAACCACAGTATGAAGTCTTCCACGCTTAATGAAAAACTTACAATTAGGAGAAAATAAAAAAGATGAATGGGGCCTTCTATGAATCAAATTTTTATGTACATCAAAAAACTTCAACAGGGTAAAAAGGAAAACCAGAGACTAGGAAAAAGTGTGTGGTAATGACACACTTGATAAGGACTCATATTTAAAATTTATAAAATACTCCAACACTTCAACAAGAAAAAGGTAAACTGCCCAATTGCAAAGTGGGAACATGATGTGAATGGACACTTCACCAAAGAAGACATTCAGATGGCAAACAACATATGAAGAAAAGTTTAAAAAAACTAGCTTTCAGAGAAATGCAAGCAAAGGCAATTATGAGGTATCATCTCACCCCAGCAACAATAGCAAAATTCAACCAAGCGGCAAACAACAAATGCTGGCGAAGTTGTGGAGAGTTTGGAACCCTTATACACTAATAGTGGAAGTGTAAAACGGTACAAACACTATGACAGGTGGTTTGGCACTTTCTCTAAAAGTTGGAAATAGAAATAACATTTTATCAAGCAATTCCACCACTAGGAGTATACCATAAAGAAACCAGAGCTGCCACCCAAACAGATATATGCACAGCCATGTTTATTTCTTAATTATTCACAATAGAGATGGAAACAACATAAATGCCCATCAACAAATAAATTGATAGAAAAATGATATCGTTTAGTCACACAATGAAATACTATGCAGCACTGAAAAACAATGAACTCAAGAAATATTACACAACATAGGTGACCCTGGAGGACATTAGGCTGAGTGAAATATTTAGGTCACAAAAAGGCAAATATGGGAGGTGGGAGGCAACTAGAAAAGAGGGTATAAATAATAAACACTGCATTGAAATAGATGAAGGAAAGAACTATTTAAAAGAGACATATGATTAGGCATTGTTTATGTGACAATAGTCCAGAATAAGAGGTGAACTGGGGGTGGGTTGGAAGGAAAAGAGAGAAAGTTATGCAATAATGAATGAATATATTTTTTTTTAATATTTTTTTTAAAGCGAACTGGAGTAGGTAGGGATGAAAATGTGCAAGAATTAATAAATGAAAATCCAACTTTTCTGTAAACTTTTGTTAAAATCACAATTAAAACGAAAAAAATTCAGACGGGATAGACTCCAGGTCATATTTTCGTTCTTATGGGGTTTAGTTTTCTTTAGCTTCAATTTAGACTTGTACATGAGCCGTTTATAGTCTGTTTTACAGTCAGCACCTAGACTAGTTTTCACAGTTGATATGGAGCTTCTCCAACGATTCTTTCCATAGACATAATAAATCTAATTTCTGTGCTGACCATCAGGTAAAGTCTCTGTTGATTTGCATTGTTTTGTGGTGTTGGGTTTGTTGGGGTTTTTTTTTTTTTAGTAAAACATATTTGCAACGAAAAGTCAACAATAGTACAAAATTCTCTGATTCTGTTTCCAGCTTCTTTTCTGTCACCAAGTGTATATTTTCTATTGGTCCTTTTTCCTTGTTCCCAACTTTTGCATTTCAGTCACCAATTATTATTAATGTATCTTGATTTCAGTTTGGTCTATTTTTTACTGCAAAATTTGGTAAAAATATATTTCCTCCTCTTTGGCTCCACGTGTTGGTGAATGATAGTGATACTAATATGTCTTTCTTGTATGCACATGGATATTTTCCTGTCACAGCATTTATTTCAGGAAGGCTCTAGAAAGAGTCCTTTTAACTATGAATGCAGCCCCATTTTCCTCACTTTTTCACTCCTGTGGTAGTAGATCATATAATTGTCTGATTCAAAAGGACCCACGCCAATCCATCTCAGCTCACTAATACCTACTATAAAAATATTCATGCATCTTATTTATTTTTTTAACAATATCCAATTTTCCTACGTTCATACTACATACAGTCCATGTCCTAATTATTAGTGACTGTTTGCAACTATTCCTCTTTATTTTGTGTTTCCAAATAAAAGAACTTATTTTCCAGTACTATATCAAATAGTTTAAGTATACTGTATTTGTTCATAGGGTTTCCTGATAACATGGTCAAAGTATGTGAGATGAAGCTTTATCTTTCCTGACTGTAAGGAGTCCTCCAGTTGCAATTTCTCCAAAATGTATCTTTACATTCTTTTGGTGTTGTCAACTCAGTACACTTCTCTATGACTTCAACTCACAGTTATCAATTCTTCTGTTATCTTTAATTATTGTCCTGTTCTCATATATATATATATATATAGCAGATAATTGGTAAGTCTACGGCTCTATACAGGCACACCTTAGTCTTCAAATTGACATCATTACTTTTTCAGTAATTTGTAGAGGCTCCTGTTAGCAGATTTTCCTAAAGTTATAAATTTCCTGATCTCCAAGCTGCTGAGATTGGTTGTCGATTCAAATAACATGAAATAATTGACAATTTCAAACTTTTATCCATCTGTCATGATGTTGGCTACTGGTCCATTGTGAGGATTTTGGTTTTCTTAACGTTGAGATGTAACATTTAGTGAAGACTAGTTAATTTTTTTTTTAAAAGGCAAAAGATTTATTCGATCTGAAGAGAAACAAGAGTATAAAGACTAGTTCTTTATCTTCTGCAGCAAGTGAGTCAAATCCTCCTTGCTTTCAGCCAGCAAGGTTGGGTTGTTTGCATAAGTCAGTTTGTTGATGAGTTTTCTTTCAGTCATGAAGACAAATTTTTCCTCCTAAAGTCTAGCTTCTCAAATGATTTATCTCAGCATACAGATTGAATGGTTAGGGGAAAAGAATACAAATTTTAAACACCCTTTTCTTGATTTTAAATTATGGAGTTTTCCCTTTGTTCACATAACAGTTTCTTCATCTAGGTATAGATTCCTAACAAGCACAACTAAAAGTTCTGTAATTTTCATTGTTATCACTGCTAGCAGTAGTTTATTATGATCTACAAAGTAGAAAATCTTGCATAGTCAATAAAACACAGACATTCTTCTAGTATTTTCAGTTTTCTACTAAGGTCCATCTGACATCAGTAATGATATCTCTGGTGCCATGGTCTCTTCGAAGACCAGGTTGAACTTCTAGTTGTTCTCTGTCAATGTACTGTTCTAGCTGTTTTTGGATGCTTTTTAGCAATATTTTGCTTCCATGTGATATTAATGATACTATTTAATAATATTTATATTCCGTTTGATCACCTTTCTTGGAAATGGAAATGGCATGGGTCTTTTCCAGTCAGGTGACTAGGCAGCTGTAATCCAAATTTCCTGGCACAGACTGGTGAGCACATCCAGCACCGCATCTGTTGGTTGAAACATGTCAGTTGATATCTCGTCAACTTCCAGAGTCTTATTCTTTGCCAGCAGAACAGCTTGAACTTCTTTCATATTCATTGGGTCTTGATTACATGCTACTTCCTCAAATATTTCAATATTGGTCAATTCTTTTCAGTACAGTGACTTTGTGTATTCCCTCCGTCTCCTTTTTGTGCTTCCTGGATATGGGCAAATGTGAGCTATTTGTAGCCCACTGAGGAAATTTAGTATCTTTCTAATAATAGAAATATAACTTGTTAAAGTAGGGCCATGCATATAACAAAGAAGAGGCAGATATTGAAGTGCTTTCTTTGGACCTGAGATGCCTATTTGAATCAGAAATGGAAAGCTTCAACATCAGAGAGATTGCGTAAAACCATAAGAGGGAGAGATGACATGTAACATAGTAGGTTATGTGTTGGTCTCCAGACAGGTAGATCAGCAGATAGTTCAGCAGCTTGACAGCTTCTCCTTGGGAGTAAGATAAGACCGTCTTCTTTTATTAAGATTTACAGTCTTGCCCTTGGTTTTGACTTTTGCCACATAACTAGGAGGAACTGTGCTCATGTATAAATTAGGTGAATAGGACCCTTTGGGTAGGAACTGCAAATAAGGTGGATGGACTACTAAGGAGGGGTCAGATCAATCTTGCCATCCTGCTAGCTTAAACTGAGCAGGTATAGAAGCATAAAAGGAAAATATCATTAACAGTATGAAAAAATTGAAGACTGAAGCCTTCCTCCTCTGCAGCCAGATTTCTGCTTGAGTTGGAGTAGAGACTTACACCAAGCAGCACCAGAAACAGCAAAGCTGGAATCAATTTTGCACTTGTAGATGTTGTAGCTAGGGGCTCTTCCCTTTTGTGGAGTTAGTAGAGGTCAAACACAGCTGTCCTCAAACCAGCCATATTCTTTTACATTCAGAAGCTTGATGGGATGTAACTATGAGTAGGAAGAGATTATCTAATATTAAGGGTGTGTTCCCCCACCTACATGACCCCCCCAGCAGTGGAACAATTGTTAAAGTATTTGGCTCTTAATAAAAAGATTTTCAGTAGTTCTTTGAGGCAGTATTCCTATAACTCCTGTGGGAAAAAGAAGAGCAGTTTCTTCCCATAAAGATATATAGACTCAGAAACCCAACGGAGGGTTCCTAGAGATGGAATCAACTCAATGACAGTGGGTTTAGATTTTGGTAACTCTAAGGAGTTAAGTGTTCAGTTACTAACTAAAGAGTCAGTGGTTGCAATCCCCCCAGAGATTACACAAAAGGCAAACTTGAAAAGGGCAAGAACATTAAAGGTGACAAAACAACAATAAAGTATCTCTACTTCCAGAAAGTTTCAATTTCAGTTGGTTTTAGAGCTGAGGCTACTACACTTGTAAAAAAGATTTATTCCTGTCTTGTAAAAGACATTTCAGAAAAAAAACATGCAACAATGAAACTGTCTAGCTGATTTTATGAGACTAATACAATTAGTTAAAAGCAATAAAAAGAGTAGAAAAAGATTACAGACTAATTTCATTTAGAGATATTGGTGTTAGGTGCCATCTGTGGACTCCGACTTATAGCAAACCTGAACAAAATGCTTCCCGGTCAGAGATAAAAAAAGAAAAATCCTAAGAAAAAACAGTAGCTAAACCAAGTTAATAAATGTATTTAAAAATCAATATTACACGTTCAAAAAGGAACTTAAAGGTCAACAACAGAAATCTTATTAATGCAACTCATAGTAACAATAGAGAAAAAAGATATTAAATGAATATAAATAAACAATAGAAATCTTATTAATGCAATTTATATTAACAATAATTATTTACACTTAACAATTTGTATTAACAATTTTATATTAACAAAAAGTAAATTATAATTAATGCATATAAAATTTTGGCAAAATTAAAAACTATCCTTTATTTTAAACCAGACTCTTAGAAAAGTTTCTCATTAGAATCACTATTTTTCAAGATGGTGTTTCTGGCTCATACAAAAAGAAAAGAGAAAAGATACAGGTATAAGTATAGGCTTTGGAAGGGAGGATATCAAACATTCATTATATGTGAACCAAGTAATCATTTGTCTTAAAAATCCAAAAGCTTCAACAATTAGAGTAACAAGAGATTTCAGAAAGTATGGGAAAAGTCAGCTTACAAAAAAATAAATAAATGTATGTAAATTAGTAGCAATTGCATATCTATATCTATATCATCTATATCTATCTCTATCTCTCTCTCTCTCTATCTCTATCATCTCTATCTCTATCTATCTCTATCTCTATCTCTATCTCTATCTCTATCTCCTGTATCAATAAATATACAGCACAGTCCTGTAGCACCCATTGTGGACAGAGCATACTTCATTCAAAAAATGATTGTTGAAAATAACCTTGTGAATGTGACCTTGAACAAGATCCTTAAAAAAAAAAGATTAGCTCAATTAACAAAGTTATACCTAAGTAGGATACATCCTAATCTCCTATGAGTTGTGCCTTCTGACACCAGGGAACAGATACAGAGGGTCACACACAGGGGAAAACACATATGTAAACGTGCCTTTATAAGCTAGGGAGCACCAAGACACACTTGGACTACTAGATGAGAACAGAAGTCATAAACTAGCTCACAGGGCTCAGTACGGCTCTCTCAAATTACTGCTAGCACTCACGAGACTTCCTTATGTAGTTACCATCCTGAGAAAGAATGAAGAGGACAGAGCAGACCTATATCCAAACTATTGAGAGAATTTAATGAAAAGCATTCCTTAAAGAAAAGAATAAAAATATTTTATTGTATGTGTGTATATATTGATATAAAATTACCAAATTATCATTGATTTAAAACTGACTCAGAGGTGATCTTCCAATGGATTTCATACAGTAAATCACAGATGAAGAGATTGCTCATCTTTCTCCCTTATAGCTGTCACTGATGGACTTGAATTACCAGAAGTGGCTAGGCCTTTGGGCTAACAGTGCAATTCCCTAAGGACTATACTACTAAATATATCATATGTCCTAAATTGTGTTCCTAAAGTCAGATAAATTTCCTCTTCACCAATAATAAATACTTTTCAAATTAGAGATTAAAGGAATAATAAAAAACTTCCAGTTTCTTTGCCTAAAACTTTTCATTTTATCATACTACATATGAATATTTTTGTGCCTGGCTTTTCAAGATACCTGGCACTTTGAAGTAAGAAGTACAAATAATTTCTCCATCTGTGCATATGAGTCATAATTAGTTGAATCTACATGAATGGTCTTTGAGTATAGAAGGATGTGCTTTATACTTAAGAGTCAGCGAGAAGATTCATAAATGCCTTAGGCTGCTGCTCAGAGAGAAGAGAAATATTCTATCTAAAATTAAAGTTGAGTAAGGATGAGAGGAAAGATCATGGAGTAGGGGTACTAAACAATTTCTTGATTCATTCTTACCCCATTGTTCTTTCCCTCCAATCTGAATCATAGGTGATGAACAAATGTCTCTCAGCGTGAGATTAAGAAGAGTGGCTCTTACCATTGGAAGTGCAACATAGGCAGGGCTGTGGTAGTTGTGCGGATAGTGACATCCTGATCATGTTTTCTTTCCTTTCTCTGAAACCTCCTCTCATCCACCTTGATATAACAGATAATTATCCCACAGAAAGTTGCATAGCAATAAGTACAGTTTTACACATATGGTCCCTGTGCTCATCCCCAAACTAAGAATTCTGCTAATCTTAACTCCTTTTCTCACTGTAGTCCTATTTTTCATAGGCACAGAAAAACTTAAAAGCAGAAAAGGTACATAATGTAACCTAGTATATACAAATAATTAAGAACTGAGCCTTGCCTAGTTCTAAAGAATCACTAGACCCAAATAACTAGACAGGTAAATGGTAAAAACTTGACAGAACATGAGATCTTTAGACTCCCACTTCTAACATTTTGTTTTTCACTACTCAATAAACAGTTGTTGAATGAATGAATTAATGAAGTAATCAATCACTCAATGTGCTGCATTGTTTAATGTGAAATAGGCTTGACTCATTGTGGGAGTGAATGTTAAGAAACACATATGCTAATGCCATATGGCTTTGTTAGATATGACTAACAGCAGTTACTTTTTCTTGAGATTTAAGGCAGCAATTCCTTCAAAATAAGAGGTGAAACTTGAAGGGCAGAATATAATGGAGGGACTGAAATTGGAATGCTAAGTTTCACTGTGTTTCTGCTCATATATTACAGTTGTTGTTGTTATGTGCTGTTAAGTTACTTGTGCCTTGTAGTGACCCTATGTACAATAGCTCTGAACCCTGTTCTATATTGAGCCAATTGCATTGTCTCTAACATACCTACTCGCATTATCCTAGTCACTGAGTTAATCCATTTCACCCACAGTCTTCCTGTCTTGAGCTGTCCCTCCACCTTTCTAAGCATGATGGCCTTCTCCAAGGTCATCCAAGCTTAAGCTCATGTAGAAAATTGTTGTAATTGCGTATTATAACAGGAGTCCAGAATGAAGGCTGCACAATGGAGTGGACTTGAGGGGAGGGATTTCATTACAATGAAAGAGTTTTACTTTTCAAGGACAAGAGTGAATTGGAGGGGAGGAGGTGAGCAGGGAGAAAAGTGCAACAATGAATGACTGGAAACTCTAAGTCTCTGTAAACTTTCATGAAAATTAATAAAAAAAAGAATATTAAAAAAGGCTACAAAAAAAAGGAAAATTGTTGTTGTTGTTGTTGTTATGTGCTGTCAAGTTACCTATGACTCATAGCGACACTATGTACAATAGCCCTAAACCCCGATCTATTCTGTGCCAATCTTATTGTCTCTGACACACCTTCCCCATTACCATAGTCACGGAATCAATCCATCTTCCTCTCCTGAGCCATCCCTCCATACTCCCAAGCATGAAATCCCTCTTCAAAAACTGATCCCGCCTTGCAACATGTCCAAAGTATGTCAGACGAAACTTCACAATTCTTGCCTCCAAGGTGCAGCCTGATTTCATCTTCTCCAGGATGAACTTGTTTGTTCTCCTAGCAGTCCATGGTATATTCAATACTCTTCTCCAGAACTACAGCTCAAAGGCATCAATTCTCCTTCTATCATCCTTAGTTGTTGTCCAGCTTTTTGATGCATAGCAAGTAATTGCAAAGCCTGTTTCAGGTGCACTTTAGTCTCCAGAATGACACCATTGCTCTTAAGTACTCTGGAGAGGTCCCTAATAGTAATCTTTCCCATCACGATACATCTTTTAATTTCCTGCTTGCTGGTGACAAGAGTGTTGACTGTGGAGCCAATCAAACTAAAGCTGTTAACCTCATTCTCTTCACCATCTGTCCTGATGTTGCCAATCAGCCCACTGGTGAGAATCTTTGTTTTATTGATGTTGAGATTCAATTAATATTGAAAGCTGCAGTCCTTGACCCTCTGCAGCAAGTGTTTCAGGTCCTCCTCAGTTTGAGCATCAGGGTTGTGCCATCGGCGGAACGCAGATTGTTGATAAGTCCTGACGCCACATTTCTTCTCATAGAGCCCAGCCTCTCAGATAATCTGTTCCACATATAGCTTGAGAAGATGTGGAGATAAGACACATCCTTGGTACACACCCTTCCCAATTTTAAACCATGCAGTGTTTCCTTGCTCTTTTCTGATGACTGCCTCCTTGTCCAAATATAGGTTTCACATAAGCGCAATCAAGTGTTCTGGGATTCTCATTGTTCTCAGAGTCAGCCACAGTTTGTTGTAATCTACAGAGTCAAATACTTAATAAAATATACCTCAACAATGAAAAGGTAAACAACCCAGTCACAAAATAGCACAGAATATGAATAGACACTTCACCAAAGACTGTCAGATGGCAAACGAACACATGAAGAAATGTCCACAATCCCTAGTTATCAGAGAGTTGCAAATCTAAAGAACTATGAGATATCATTTCATTCCAGCAACAATATTAAAGTTTAACAGGCCAGAAAACAACAAATGAAGAGATTAAAAGTCTTATTCTCTGCTGGTGAGAGTGTAAAATGGTAGGGCCAATATGAAAAGAGGTCTGGTACTTTCTAAAAAAGTTGGAAATTGAAATAGTATGACCCAGCAATTCCACTATGGGGAATATACTATAAAGAAACCAGAGCTGCAACTCAAACATATGCATGCACCCTCAAGTTTTATGATGTTTTTGCCCATCAACAAACGAATGGCTAGAGAAGCTGTGGTATATTCGCACAATGGAATACTATGCTGCATTAAAAAACAAGGAACTCATGCAATATTATTCAAAATGGTTGACTCTGGAGAACATTATGCTGAGTGAAAGATCCCAGTCACAAAAGGACAAATATTACATGATGCCACTGTTGTAGAATGGGACTGTCCTTGGGGTTGGGGAGAGACTGAGTAAGATGGGTTCAATAATGTATACTGCACTGAAACAGAGGAGGGAGAAAACTGTTTAAAAGAGATATATAACTAGGTATTTCTGTCATCACAGGAGACTAGAGCGAGGGCTACATGGTGGAGGGGACCTGGGGGAGGGTTTGTAAAACAATGAAAGAATCTTTTCTTTTACTTTTCCATAATTTTTGGACTCGTGTACTTATAACTTGTTAGTCAAATTTGTGTCTTCTAGGTTGCAACACCCCCATGATAAATCTTCAAGGATATGAACATGTACGGCCAAGCACAATCAATAAGAGTGCATCTAAATTCCAACATCAATCTCCATAATAGTCTATGTGTTTCCTACTGCCAAAGGGGCCCTTTAGAGTAGTGAGAGAAGATCTTCACCCTAAAACCCACAGCGTCCCTTTTCAGCAGGAAGTAGCTAAGAGAATACGCCATCCCCTTTTCCTTATGACTCAGGGTGAAGTCTCTCTCAGGGAGGAGTGATAGGGAATGGCAAAGGACACACTGACAAAGAAGATTAATCAGAACTGGCTTTGACAAGCACTGTGGCATTTGGACAAGAACAAACTGGGAGGAGGGTAGAGAGAATAGTGCAACAATGAATGAATGGAAACCCAAAATCTCTGTAAATGTTTATGAAAATTAATAAAATATAGAAAAAAAAGTTTTATGATGTGTTATTCACAATAGCAAAGAGATGAAAGCAACCCAAGTACCTATCAACAAATGAATGCATAGGAAAACATGGCACATTAATATGATGGAATATTATGCAACACTGAAAAAACAACTCATAAGACATTACCCAGCATGGAGGAGCCTGAAGGATATTATGCTGAGTGAAATATCTCAGTCACAAAAGGACAAACGCTATATGACATCACTGTTATAAAACAGGACAGACATATGGGATTTTGGGAGAGAATGTGAAAAGAATGGATAGTTAAAGAATACTGCATTATAACAGAGGAGGGAAAGAGCTATCTGAAAGGAATATATGATTAGGCCTTATATGTACAACAACAATCGGGAACAGGGGTGCAATGTGGGATGGGTTGGGGAGAGGAGAGAAAATGTTCAACAATAAATAATAAATATTATTTTAAAAAAGAAAACAACAACAGAGAATACTTAACAAATTATAGTTTTATTTGCCACAATTAATATTATTGGCCTAGTTCTTACTTTGAGGAATTGGATGTATGAGCATGGAAACTTTTAAGATTATAGTGGTTCCTGAGTGCTGCTGGATAGGTCATATCAAATCGAGAATATAAAGGCAGTATGCAAGAGAAAATAGTTAAATACAACACTCCTGCCTTGTATGTGTTTTCTAAAATTAAAGATATATGCCAGTTAAATATTTACCTCCCAGAAATTAGTTTTAAAATAGTCAATAAAATCCTCAAGTATATCTATATTATTCTAATTCATAGCTTCTTTCTGAGCAAAAAATAAGTGACTGTATTCATTCACTTTGGGGACAAATCTTCTGACAGCTCAGTCTTTTTGTTTCAGACACTTTTCTGTGACCTGAAAAATGTCAATTGATGCCATTTCTCAATCAAAACAACTGTCAAACGCGATATGACCAGAACCTTATAGAAACCCAGACGTGACCTCTACCTAAGTCATGTTCAGTGAGTACATCATAGCCTCCTGTGACCTTTCTGCAATCAACAAAATAACAGTTGATATCTTAATTGTGCCTGTTTGAAAGAAAAAAAAAAACAACAAACAACAAAAAACCCCCAACATACACCTGTTGATAGATTAGCTTAAAATAGTTTGAAACTTCTAAAGTAAGATGAGATTCTTCTCAGATCAACACTATCCTAGACAAGCAACCAAAAGGAAGCTCAGTATCCCAGTTGGATAGGATGCTTTTTGAATGACAAGAGGAGCAAGGTCCCTACTGATGGGAAGTCATCACCTACTCAGACAACATCAGAATAGGAATTCTGCAGAGACTTGCCAGCAATTGTCTCACCCGCCACAGTTCCCATTTTGAAGAAAGCCTGGATAATGTAGCTATAAAAGATGTTGGAGATTTTCAACCTTGGCAAAAGATGCATGTTTATAAATACATTCTTAAATGGACACATATTATAAACAGGCAGGTCAGCTTAACAGGAATATCCTGTAAAATGTCTTTAATAAACTTATAATTAAAGAATACTGCTTGGTGGCTATCTTAGATAACTTTCCCTATCTTGAGATTCTGCACTTTCATTTTATGTTAAAGCATCTTGTGAAACCAGGAGAATTACTGGATTCTCTGACTCAGACCCCAAGCATTTATCTCATTCTGGTTTTTAGGTTTTGGTTGGTTTGGGTTTTTTCCCCACCCCAAAGTCTAATTTAGCCAGCTCTACCTACATGTGTTCAGCTTTGCAGTGATTTATTTCATATGTTCCTCTGCTTATTTCAATCTGGCATTTGTTTCTATCATTCCCATGTGTCAACAGGTTACTTTGAATTCAGCTGTCTCATATAATATGGCCCCCAAGATAAGCATGAGTTTTAATGGTTATAGAAAAATAACTTCAGTATTTGAATGAGCAATTTAATTCCAACATGCTCATTTTCCGTGGGTTCTTAATTCCTCTACAAATGAAACTTGAGAAACATCTTCCCTCATATAGGTCCTAATGGTATCAACTCCTTCAATTTCTCCGACAAATCTATTTTCTTTCCTGCTCAAGCCAGCTCTCTTCTGAAGAGTGATGATGCCATGTGCTTCATAAACACCATTAGGCCAAAGTGGAAGCATATGTTAGTTAGAAGCCCTTATCACCAAATTATAAAGATTAGCTTCTCTGTACTTTTTTTTTTTTTACATTTATGGATCCCAGACTTAGCTGCACTTATTCACCACTTTCCTTTTTTTCAGAACTACTGTTCAACAGTTCTAACAAAGGAAGGAATGCTTTTAAATACTCCCTTTTTAAACAAAATAATTATCTTATTTTACTTTTGATAAAGACACACCAGTAGAAGTGGTAAAGTTTAGCAGAGTAGCAAACAATAAATTTTGGAGAAGAAATAGAGAGGTGGGAACTCTCATACATTATTGGTGGGATTGTAAAATGGAACAACCACTCTGGAAGACAGTTTGGCATTTCCTAAAAAACTGAATATAGAAACTCCATATGACCCAGCTATTCCACTACTTGGAATCTACTTCCAGGAAATTAGAACACAAAAGGAGACATGTATATCAGTGTTCTGAGCAGCATTCTTCACCATCACAAGAACACAAAAGCAGCCCAAATGTCCAAGAGCAACCAAATAGATTGAGAAATTGTGGTATAATCACACAATGGAGTTTATATTTCAGTATGACTTTCCTAGCCATCTGAATCTGACCTGAACATGTGCTTGAGTGGTACTACACTATAGGACATGTTAGCCTATCTACAAGAGAATTAGCTATCTCAGCATTCCACAAAGAGATTGGCCAGCCTTAATAATTGACAAGACGATTGGCTAGTCTTGCCAATAAATTGAACAGTTCTAGCAGCAGAATAAAACCTCTCCCTAGCACCAAGAAAACAGCAGCCATGGCTGAACTAGAGACTTGATGTAATATGGAGCTACCTTGGGATTACTATACTGCTGGATCAAGAGCTGAAAGCCTTTGCCTAAGTTTGTTGGGCAACTGGGGTCAGGGTCAGGACTGAGAACTTTATAACACTTGCTAGGCCTGGGGGAAGGGACAATATTGGAAGAACTGAAAACTTTGTAGAACTGGCCTAAAGCCATGAGGCTCAAGGCTGAGGTACCCGTGAGCACATTTTGGGAACCATCCTGATTGTATTCTTCTACTAACCTGGATTATAATCTTTTGGCTAGTTTAACATTGTTCTGTGTATTCTGTATACTATCACACCAGATTTTGGACTCAGTAAAGCAAAAATATTGGTGTTGAGATGAGTAGAAAGAGGTAAGGGAATGTGGGGGACATGACTGATCTTGTGAGAATTGTTTTTGTGTTATTGATATCATTGATCAGGATGGTTCCCTTTTGTTAAATTTATAAAAGTCAGACAAAGCCATCCTCATGTTTACCTTGCTCTTTTTATACCTGCTAACCAAAATGTTGGTGGTTTGAAAAGACCTAATGGTCTAAAAAAAACCCCAAAACTCAAAATCAGTGCTGAGTTATAACTGAGTCATAGATGACCTTCTAGCAGGTTTTCGAAGATGTTAATCGCAAGGGAAGAAATTGCCTCTCTTTCTCCCTCATAGCTGCTGGTAGATTCAAACTGATAGAGATTCATAGCCTTTAGATTAGCAGCATAACTCTATATGCAACAGATCTCCCTAAGTCTAAGGGCAATGTGGAAGAAAAGACTGACATCTGCTTCCATTAAGATTATAGCCAAGATGACTTTATCAGCAATTACATTCTGCAACACATATTGTTGTTAGGTTTCATCAAGTCAAGTACAATTTACAGTGGCCCTCTGTTACATCTTTACAATCATTACCATATTGAACCCATTGTTATAGTCACTGTGTCAATCAACATATGTCATTTAGTGTTTTCCTCTTTCTTACCCACTATCTTTCCCAGAATGATGGCTTTTTCCAAGGACTGATCCCTCTTGGCAATATTCTCAAAATAAGTGAGATGAAGTTTCACCATCCTTCTTCCTAAAGAACACTTTGGTTTCATTTCCTCCAAGACAGACATTCTTTTTGCTGTCCATGGATTATTCAATACTCTTCTCCAGTATCACAATTCAAAATTTTGGAGTTGCCGCAAAATCAGAATCAACTTAAAAACAACTAACAACAACATAGATAAATTTATTAGCATTTAGCATATAACACATATAACTCTGCTTCATAAGAGCTCTCTTGACAATGATACCAACTCTTGTCATTTGAGACCATCACTTTCATTTGGCAGATGGAACTGAGGCCTGGAGAAACAGTAAGGTTTGATTTCTTCACATCTAAAGACATAGAACTCTGGTGGCCTGTTGTTGTTGTGTACCAGCAAGTCAAAACTGACCCATAGCTGACTCTCGGGCAGGTTTTCAGAGGCAGTTAATCCCATGGGAGGAGGTTGCCCATCCTTCTTCTGTAGAGCAGTGGATGGATTCAAACCACATGCCTTCAAGATTGCAGCACAGCTTCTTGCCATGAGGCCACCAGACAGGTAAGAAACTACATTGGAATTCTGAAGGCATGTGTTTCAAATCTACCACCCACTCTATGGGAGAAAGATAAGCATTCTCCTCCCATACAATTAAACTGACGCTGAAAACCTGCTGGAGGGTCAGCTATGGGACAGTTCTGACTTGATGGTGCACAACAACAACACAAGGCCTAAGAGAACTATAACTCTGGCTTCTTTTGTTGCTGGTAGTATTTCAACTTAATTGTAATACCACAACTAGTAATTATTTTGCACAAAATTGTGTTGTCTTCCCCCCTCCACCAAAAAATAAAAATGGAGTTTTGGGCAGGAGAATTCAGAGCAAAGTTGATCTTTGGTTTTCTGTGGCCCGGGAAGATTTGCAGCCATTTTGATTTCATCATGTTAGTTTTTTTACAATAGCAGACAAGCTCCACACTCAGGTTTTCTGTGTTTCTGGTAAGTAGTTGCTGAAACTGACCTGCTTTTTAATGCAAACATTATGCAGACAGCAGTCAGACAATGGAAAGTCTGTTTGCAACCTGAAGAGGACTGGGTGCAATCTTTCCCAGTGGGTAGCTATCATTTCAGGTGCTGCTGAAGAATTCATTGTAGAATTTTTCATTTTTCAGCTGTTTGTTAAAATCACATACCAAGTCAAATTTAATTAGTTATATTTATCCGGCAGATGGTACAGTATTCTATAATAGAGTATAAATTCTTTTACTTAATTGAGTAATGCATTTCATATGATCTCTTTTACAAATCTCAAAACCATTTCTCTTCAAACAGGCCTGCACATTATTTGGATGCAGGCCCAAACAGGTTAAAATTGATTTAATACTTTTCCCCCAAAGAACATTATGTAAATTAAAGCAAGTCTGCCCTGAGTGGCTTATTTTAATGTCTGCTTTTACATAAATTACATCTGCATCTGGGAGAAAGAGGTAGGAGTAAACTTAAATTATGTGGGAACAAGTTTCTGAAACGATAAATGCAGCATGTTATAAAGATGGTCATATTTAAGCAAATTCAATTTGTTCACACTGGAAAAACAGTATCTGTTTTCAGGTTTTTGGAAACCAAGTCTTTGATAACATTAGATTCCTTATAGGTACACTGATTTACTTGCAGGTGGGTAAATTAATATGAACATTAGAATCAGATATTATAGTATAGAAGCTCTCTGTGTTATTTGGATACACATCTGTAAGGACAAAACACAAATTTTGGACAACACAGGATAAAATAAAATATGAGCTTCTGGCAGATGTGGGGTTACTGCTGCTCATGACTAAAAAGGAGTTTTATGTTCTTTTACTAAACATTATTCCATAACAGTTGCTTCTGGTTCTGCTTTTTCTTCTAGTGGAATCTGGAACTTGTTGAATTTTCCCAACATACATCAACAACCTGTTATTAGCTGATTAGTAGAGTTCTAGAACTACATGAGATTTTAGTGATCTTTTATTCCAGAAGTGATACATGTTCTGTCTAGGACTGCAATTTCTGTGCTCCAATATCTATGGCAGACATTAACGATTGATCATAAGATATATGACCTCTCAATCTTTTTTGATAAGATCTCTAGTCATTAATCAAATCCTATTTCCTCTTCTCTCCTAGCTCAACAATTTTTTTTGAGCTGACAACAAAATTGAGGACTAACGACCTTGCAGTAGAAAAGAGTAAACCACTTTTTAACTCAAAATCACAGAGTAGCCAACATAGAGACTACTAATCAATGTCTTAATTCCTAGTCTGATATTTGACCATCATGTTGCTTTACCTCTTCTTGTAAGAGAAAAAAAAGGTTAGCATGCAAATCATAGAGAATAGAGATGTAACAACCCTGGTTTTACACTGTTCAGTTAATTTAATGATTTTTAGGCACTAAGCAATCCCTCCAGGCACATTCTCTTTCTCCTTTGATGTCTTGGTATTCTTTCTAGGCCCTGACACTTGAGGTTTCAAACTTTACAGCTTCACAAGTCTTCTTTAAATTGTTTTATACTTTTAGCACTTAGTACCCACTTGAAAATATCCTACTAGTCTGAGCCTTTTTCCTACTTCTTATGAGCCTGAGCCCTCAGGTTGTTATCAAGCTGTTGGGTCTCTTACTCCCAGTTTACTGGATTAGTGTGCATCACCCTGTTTATAGTTTGTGCCATCTAGAATCTGAACCAACTCATAGCTAACTCTCCAGAAGATTTTCATGAGCTGTAAGTCACATGGGAGGAAACAGTTCCTCTTTCTCCTGAGGATGGCTGGTGGATTCAAACCACCTGCCTTTGGACTGACTCTTTACCAGGCCACCAGAGCTCCCTACTACCCAGCTGAGTTTCTGAGAGCCCAAGTGAAGTGGAAATAATATGTCTTTAAAGACAATGGGATATTAAAAAAAAATCAGTCCTTATATTTCTATTTACTAAATGTAAGACCTTAACTAGAACCATTATGGACATTAAACTTCAAAGTATGTAGGTCATCCAGGGCAGCTGGAGCTCAATGAAAGGTAGTTTTGATTATGGTAATGATGGAGATGATTAATGATGATGTGTGTACTCTTCTGTTTGATACAGTTTTCTTCAAAAGATTTTACTTCTCCATCATAGTAATTTACTTGGAAGAGACAATCATGTCTTGCTTTGGAGAGACACAGGAGACTGTGATATGCTAAAATAGTACTGTAGAATTATTATATCTAACAAAATGGATCACCAAGACCTGATATCTAAACACTGTACTTATGTGTCATGGCACTTAACATTATCTATTTTTCACTTACAACTTTTCTATCTAGTGTCTATCTTATACCCTCAAATGATTAGATAATAGTAGATTTTGCTGTTGTTATGTTCCATTGAATCACCTGTGACTCAGAGTGACCCTGTGTACAATATCTCTGAGCCCTTCCCTCTCTGAGCCAGTCTACCCTCACTAACACAGTAACTGTGTCAATCCATCTCTTCCAAGTTCTTTCTTTTTTTGTACTGTCCCTCCAGCCTTCCAACCATGATATCTTTCTCCAAGGACTGGTAATTCCTGGCCACAAGCTTAAAGTATATGAGATGGAGTTTCAAAATCCTTCCCTCCAAGGAGCAGCTTGATTTCACCATCTCCAAGACAGACCTGTTTGTTCTCTTGGTGGTCTATGGTAACGTTCAATACTCTTCTCCAGCATTGCAACTCAAAGACATCTATTTTTATTCTCTCATCCTTAGGTATTGTCCATATCTCTGATGCATAGGAAGTAATTGCAAAAACCATGGCCTGAATCAGGTACACCTTAGTGTCTAGACTGACATCATTGTTCTTTTGTATTTTGGAGAGGTTTCTGACAGCAGATTTCCCTAATGCATTTTGCCTTTGTAAATTAATAAATAAACTTTTGCTATTTGTGCAGGGAGGATAGCTACAGATAAGGAGATCAATTCTCCTATTATGTTAACTTTAGGATAATGAAAAATGGGAATTATATGTATAAGGAGATAGATATTATTTAATCTTTTGGTGATTAAATAAAAACTGTATTATTAACTTTATTCCTTTTGAAATATAAATATCTGACCTAACAGTTTCTTATTTTAATGAATTAAAGATTCATTTTCTTTTCTTTCCTTTTCTTGGTGAAATGCAAAATCACAAGATGATTTCTATTTCTAGGAAAATATTCTTACAAAAACTTTAATTTCTGAATAAGCATTTATCTTTCAAAGGATGTTTTTATTAGAAAAAGACTAATGTATTTATTTTTTTGTTTCTTGATAAATTATAAGGAAAGGTATTTTTCTTTGTTTATTTCTTTGTTTTTAATGATATTTATAGAAACATTCCTAAGCAAGTATCATACAAAAGACCTCTTTCCTAACTTTTACATTGTCACTGTTGTTAGGTGCCAGCATAGTGCAATAAGATTAAACTCTGCTTAAGCCTGCATTTTCCTCACAATCTCTGTTATGCTTAAATCTATTGTTGCAGTCATTTTATTTATTCATCTCATTGAGGATCTCTCTTTTGCAGATCCAAAATATTAACAGTTAGTTGTAGGTTGATTAACAGTTAGTTGTAGGTTGGTAGGTCTTTTTTATTTAATTAACAGTTAATTGTGTGCTGGGAGCCTCTTGTACAAACCTAGTAGGACCCAGTGGGTGGGCCTTTATGATCAAAAGTTGATGGAGTCTAAGAGTCTTTTATTTGTAGCACTTGGGATCCAGTAGATAAGGACTCCAGTGAGTGGGCCTTTATGATTAAAAGTTGTCTAGGCCCTCAGGCCTGATGTGAAGAATGACTTGCTATCAGAAGGACAAACTAAATTGTCAGTTTCTTGTATGAATTATTCTATTAGAACACTGTTCTAATTGGTACAGCACTTGTCTGTCTGTTTGCTGTATTGAGATAACTGGTAGGTTGCCATGATACTGAAATCTATGTTACTGATGTGTCAAATGCCACAAGGGTTACTCATGATTGACAGGTTTTATTTCAGCTCCCCAATTAAGATAGACTAAGGAAAAGGATTGACCATACACTTCTTAAGTAACAGGCTTCTAAAAAAATCTCATGAACAGTTGTTGATAGTTACAGTATTAGTTGTATAGCCCAGATTGAAAGTCAGTTAAAAGAGGAAAAATAATGGCAAACATCCTTCAATAATTGGAACATGGAATGTACAACAGATGAACCTTATAAAACTAGAAATTGAAAATGAATGAATTAAAAATGAAATGGAGCTCATGAACACCAACATTCGAGGCACTAGTGAAATGAAATGGGTTACCTTTGACTAACGTGAAGCAGACAATTACATGGCATATTATGCTAGTAAAGAACACCAGAAGAAGAACGGTGTTGTATTTACAGTCAAAAAGTCAATTTCAAGTTCAGTTCTATCCTGAAATACAATGTTGTGAGTGATAAAACATTAGCCATACACATACAAGGAAGACCTATTAATATGACTATTATTCAAATATATGTTCCTACATCAAGAGCCAAAGAGGAAAAAATGGAAATTTTTACCAAATCTTGTAGTCCAATTTGACCAAACAGATGCATCAATGATAATTGACCATTAGAATGCAAAAGTTGAAAAAAAAATTTTAAAAAAAAAAAGAATGCAAAAGTTGGAAACAATGAAGAAGGAATAGTAGTCTGAAAATATGGGCCTGGTTCCAGAAATGAGGCTGAAAATAGTATGACCAAATTTTATATTTTCAATGATTTATTCATCGCAAATTTTGTTGTTGATGATTACCATTAAGTTGAGCATGACTCATAGTGACCCTATGAACAAAAGGCCTAACGCCTTTCTTTAACTATCGTCATTTATCAAAGTTCATAGAGTTTCCAGAGGCATGTTGTTTAGGAAGTGGATAAAACTCCTGCTTCCAAATATGTCTTAAACTGGGAGCTCCAACAAACACATTATACCATGGGTAACCATTATGACATTTGACACAAGGTTCAGCTTCACAGCAACCCCAGGTTATCTCAGTACAACACATTGACAGAAGAGTGCTGTACTACTTAGAAGAATGCTCCTCCAAAATAATAACCCACTGATAAATGAAAGCAACATAAGTCCATTCTGACACAAATAGACACACCTTAGTTTATTGCCCTTTGATGATAAAGCATTTTTACAGATTGAAGGTTTGTGACAACCCTGTGCCAAAGAAGTCTATTAGTATTAATTTTCCAGCAGTGTGTATTCATTGCTTGTATCTTTATCCACATGTTGGTAATTACCATTATTTAAAAATTGCCTCATATTTGTCAAGGATTAAATTATGGTCCCTAAAATATGGGTAAGTAATTATACAATGTAAAATCTACATATTAGTCTGATTTGATCTGATAAACCAGATATCTTTTTTTAAAAGATGTTGAGTTTACATGTGGACCTCACCTGATGGGCTGCATAGGAATTAGATTGACTATATCTGTGGAAGAAATCATTGGAGAAGCACAGTATCAGCAGTCAAAATTAGGCCAGGGGCAGACTGTGGGTCAGATCATGAATTGCTCATTCACAAGTCCAAATTGAGGCTGAAGAAAATCAAAACAAGTTCACAATAACTCAAATATTATTTCGCACCTATTTCATATGTATTGCAAAGTAATCTAACAAATAGATTTGAGGCGTTGAATACCAATGATCAAACCAGATGAGTTGTGGGATGAGAACGAAGATATGATCCATAAGGAGAGCAAAAGGTCATTAAAAATGCAGAGGAGAAAGAAAAAAACCTCAAAATTATGTGAGACAAGACTCTGAAAATTGCATTAGAGCATCAAGAAGCCAAAGCAAAGGGAAAACACACTGAAGCAAAAGAGCTGAACAGAAGATTTCAAAGGGCAACTCAAGATGACAAAGCAAAGTGTTACAAAGGAACGTACAGATAGCTGAAATTAGAGACTAAAAAGGGAAGAGCTTGCTCTGCGTTTCTCAAGCTGAGAGAACTAAAAAACAAATTTAAGCCTCATGTCACATTATTGAAAGATGCTATGGGCAATACATTAAACAACCCAGGAAACAGCAAAAGAAGATAGATGGAATACACGGAGCCTCTGTCCCAAAAATAAATGACAGACACTGAAAAACTTCAGGAAGTACCATATGAGCAGGATCCAATGGTAATGAAGGAGGAAATGAAAACTACACTGAAGGCATTGGCAAAAAATAAGGCTCCAGGTGATTAATTTTGATTAACAGATGTAGCCCTGGATACGCTCATCAGTCTGTAACAAGAAAACTTGGAAGACAGCTGTCTGGCCAACAGCTTGGACAAATTCTATATTTGTTCTCATTCCCAAGAAAGGTGATCCAACAGAATGTGGAAACTATAGAACAATATTATTAATATTACATGCAAGCAAAGTATTGCTGAAGATGATTAAAAAATGACTAGAACAGAAAAGTTCTGGTGGTCTAAATGCACTGCAGTCGCAAAGGCACATGGTTCAAGGGCAACAGCTGCTCCACGGAAGAAGGATGGCTAGAATAGTACATAAATAAGGAGCTTTCATAAATTCAAGCAGGATTTAGAAGAGACCATGGCACCAGGAATATCATTGTTGTTGTCAGACAGGTCCTGGTTAAAAGTAAAGGATACCAGAAGACTGTCTATTTATGCTTTACTTTCTATACAAAGGCATTTGATTATGTGGATCACAAAAAATTATGACCAACATTGAGAAAAATGGGAAACCCAGAGCACTTAATTGTGTTTGTGTGAAACCCACACCTAAACCAAGAAGCTGTTGATCAAGAGAACACTATATGGTTTAAAATTAAGAAGGGAGTGTGTAAGGTTACATTCTCTTTCCATCCTATTCAATCTGTATGCTGAGCAAATTATTCTAGAACCTGGACTCTGTGAAGAAAAATATGGCATCAAGATCAGAGGGAGACTCATCAATAACCTGTGTTATACAGATGACAAAATCTTGCTTGCTGAAAATGAAGAGGTCTTGAAGAACTTGTAGAAAATCAAAGAATATAGCCTTCAATATGAACTACATCTCAATGTCAAGTAAACAAAAATTCTTACCACAGGACTGATAGGTGACATCTTGATGGATGGAGAATAGACTGAAACTGTCAACAACTTAATCTTACTTGGATCCACTATCAACAACCTTGGTACTAACAGTCAGGAAATAGGGCGATGTATTGCATTGGAAAAGTCTGCAGTTAAGAACCTTTCCAAATTATTGAGGAGTAATGATGTCAGTTTGAGGACTCTGGTGTGTCTGAGTCAGACTATAACCTTTCTGATCACTTGTTATGTATCTGAGACCTGGACAGTGAATAAGGATGATAGAAGAAGAATTGATGCCTTTGAATTGTGGTTTTGAAGAAGAGTACTGAGCATCCTTCCCATGGATAGCCAAAAGAACAAACAAATGTCTTGGAGAAAGTGTAACCACCATGCTCCTTGAAGGCAAAGATGATAAAGCTTTGTCTCATATACTTCGGTCATGTTCCTGGAGAATAGTGATGCTCACAAAGAGGGTTGGCAAAGGAGAGGAAGCCCCTCAACCAGGTGGATTGACACAGTGACTGCCACAATGGGCTGTAATGTGTCAGGACATGTGAGGATACACAGGATAGGAGAGAGTTCAGATCTTTTGTAGCTCTGGGTAGGTATGGGCTATAGTTGACTTGATGGTATAACAACAACAACTAATAATAACTATGTTTCCAAGCATGATATGTTTTTCTAAAAGATAGCCTCTCTTGACAATATGCCCAAAGCATATAAGATAAAATTCCTATTATCCTTGCTTCTAAGAGCACTATGGCTGCAGTTTCTTAACAATTTTGTTTGTCCTTCTGTCAGTCCCAGGTATATTCAAGAGTTTTTGCCAATACTAAAATTCAAAGGCGTCAATTCTTATTTATCTTTCTTGCTAATTGTCCAATTTGTGTGTGTGTGTGTGTGTGTGTACACACAATTGAAAATGCCATGGCTTGAGTTAGGCACTTTAAAATCATGTTCTTATTGTCGTAACACTTTTAAAAGGTCCTTGACAGCAAATTTTCCAAATGTTTGGTTACTTCACGGTTGCTTCCATGGGTGATGATTATAGATCCAAGTAAAATTAGTCTGGTTGTAAAGAATTTTGTTTTACAGTGAAGTGTAATCCATACTTAACACTATAGTCTTTGATAATCTTTAGTAAGTACTACAGTGCTCATTTTATCAAGGTATATTCCAAGCAGTAGAATAGGTAAGGCAAATGGAATTTCTATGTTCAGCTTTCTGATGAAATGCCAAACTACCTTCCAGAATGGTTGTACAATTTTTTTTTAGGTCATAGTTGTTTTAATTTGCATCTCTCTTAGAGCTAGGGATTTTGAACATTTCTCTTTTTATTATTATCAATTTCAGTAAAAATTTACAGAGACTTTGGATTTCCATTCATTCATTGTTGC
>NW_006399815.1:8479292-8480829 GCF_000299155.1 Elephantulus edwardii
TCATGTCCACTCCACTATGCTATCTTTGTTCTGGACTCCTGTCGTAACAGTAATATCTAATCATATATCCCTTTTAAATAATTCTCTCCCTCATCTGTTTCAATGTAGTATACCTTATTTGTCCCCTCTTTCTCAGTCTCCCCCAACCCCTATGTCAGTCCTCTTTTATAACAGTGGCATTATGCCGTATTTGGTTTTTTATGACTGAGATATTTCACTCAGCATAATGTTCTCCATGGCCACACATTTTGTGTAATATTTCACGACTTCCTTGTTTATCAATGCCACGTAGTATTTCACTGTATACTAGAGTTTCTCTATCCATTGGTTTGTTGAGGGGCACTTGGGTTGCTTCCAACTTTTTGCTATTGTGAACAAAACCGAAATAAACATACATGTGCATGTATCTGTTTGGGTGGCAGTTCTGGTTTCTTTAGGATATATTCCCAGTAGTGGAATTGCTGGGTCAAATTGTATTTCTATTTGCAACTTTTTGAGAAGGCGCCATACAATCCATTTGAAAAATGGGCACAAAATATGAATAGACACTTCACCAAAGAAGACATTCAGATGGCGAACAAACACATGAAAAAATGTCAAAATCCCTAGCTCTAATAGAGATGCAAATCAAAACAGCTACGTGATATCATCTCACCCCAGAAAGAATAACAAAATTTAACGGAACAGCAAACAACAAATGCTGTCGAAGTTATGGAGAATCTGGAACCCTTATTCACTGTTGGTGGGAGTGAAAAATGGTGCAATCACTATAGAAAGGCTCTATGGCACTTTCTCAAAAAGTTGCAAACAGAGTCTTCTTCTAACTGGGAGACATGTAGGGGCTGAGGAATCATAGATCAGCAGGTCATACGGCAGGCCACTGGCCCAAATCCAAAGAACCAGAAGTGACATATTAATAAAACCATGTGCAGAATTTAGTTCATGCAAAAAGTAAAAGAGCTGTTTTAGACCGTTCATATGTAGTTGGGAGCTCTGGTGATCTAGTGGTAAGAATCTGCCCTGCAATCCTGAATGTACGAGGTTTGAATTCACCAGCTGGTTTGCAGGAGAAGGATAGGCAATCTCCTCCCTTGTGATTAACAGCCTCTCTGAACTATGGGTAAGTTCTGACTCAACGGTATTCAACACACACATAGTTAGCGCAGACCACATTTGACAAAACCCATTCAACTAATCAAATGCACATAGAAGATTTCATCATAGAGGGGTTTACATGTTATTTGCTCTCACTGAGGGAATGACCATACCATAACTGCTATGTCAGAAAATCATGGGGAGCCAAGTTAACACACAAGTTAATTATCATACAGTTGTTGTTGTTGTTGTTATGTGCCTTCAAGTCGTTTGCGACTCATAGGGACCCTATGTACAATAGCCCTAAACCCTGCTCTATCCTGTGCCAATCACATTGCCTCTGACACACCCATCTCAATTACCCCAGTCACTGAATCAATCCATCTCATAGAGGGTCTTCCCCTCTTGCGCCGTCCCTCCACCCTCCCAAGCATGATGTCCC
>NW_006399815.1:8482243-8488350 GCF_000299155.1 Elephantulus edwardii
AAAGGAATTGGCAGATACAGAAGAATTTATTGAAATAACATATTAGAAAGAGCCTATGGTGATGAAGGAAGATGTTCAAGCTGCTTTGAAGGAAATAGCAAAAAATAAGGCCACAAGAATAGATGATATATCAATTGAAGTATTTCAGCTAACAGATGCTGCCATGGATGTGCTCACCAAGTTGTGCCAAGAAATCTGGAGAACAACCAAGTGACTGGATGAGAGCATACAATTAGAGGGGGGAAAACTGTAGACATGAGAAATACTGTATATAGAGGAGCAAAGATATCAGTGGTTACCTTTAGGGAGATATGCAGGATGGAATAGTATTATGGAATTGAATTTTATTTCCCTAAAAGACATCTTGAATTTTTAATTTACAAACCTGTAAATATTACTTTGAGGAAACAAACAAGGAGAGCAAGCAACATACAGAGGGAAGATATATATACAAGTGAAACAAAACCAAGGAAAGTCCATGGTCTTAAAAACCACAAGCAAAGACTTTTTTCTACAGTGGACAGAGTGAGAGCATGGTCCTGTCAATGCCCTATTTCATACATACAACTTCAAGATCTGTGAGTCACCACTTTAAAGCTGCCTACTCTGTGGAATCTCATGACAGCCGTAGAAGTGAAGTTACACATGATAAACCAATTACAAGCTTTGTGTTAGGAAACTTGCAGGTCAATGATCTCTCAGAAAAGCTAATAAGGACAAGATTAAAAGCAGAAGAGAATATCAGTTGCTCATATGCAAGTTTAATTTGAAGCTGAAGAAACTAATACAAGTTCATGACAGCAAGAGAACAATCTTAAGTACATCTCATCTGAATTTAGAGATTATCTGAAGAATAAATTTGACATAATGATCACCAGCCTAATAACAAAGGACAAGGTGAATTATGCGATAACATCAAAGATATCATACATGAACACAGCAAAAGGTAACAAAAGACAGAAGAGAAATAAAGAACAGAGTGAATGTCAGAGGAGAACATGAAATTTGCTTTTGAAGATGGAGCATTTAAATTGAATAGGGGAAAAGATGATGTAAAAGAGCTGAACAGAAGGTTAAAAAGAGAGGCTCAAGAAGAAGGATTAAAGGAGTATGATCAAAAATGCAACATGCTCAGCATTTCTCATTCTGAAAGGAATGAAGGGGGGGGGAAGTCAAACTGTGAGGTGCAATATTAAAGGTTTCTGTGGGCAAAAAAAGGTTGAAGTAGTTCATGAACATGAAATTGCCAGAAATTCAAGATGGATTCGGAGGAAGATGTGGAACAAGGAATAGCACTGCTAGTGTCAAATGGATTGTGGCTGGAAATAGAGAGATCTTTGTGTATGTTTTATTGACCATGTAAAGGCATTTAACTATGGAGATCATAATAAATAATGTTCTGATTGTTAGATGATGTCAAGCACAACTCACAGCAACACTATGAACAACAAATCTAAACCCTCTCCTATTCTGTGCCATCTTCATCATCTCTGATTGTATGTTGTTAGGAAAATTTATTCGTTGGAAAGGGTCACCATGCTTGGAAAGGTGGAGAGTTAGCAAAAGAGAGGAAGACCCGCAACCAGATATTTTGACACAATGACTGGAGCAATGGGCTCAAGTATAACAAAGATATAACAGATATAGTGATAACAATAACAGAGATAGTGATAACAAAGCATAAATGACATTAAGAAGAATGGGAATCCCAGAACAATTAATTGTGCTAAAAAAGAACCTATACTAAGTGGCAATCATTTAAATAGAACAAGGGGATACCAGATGGCTCAAATCAGAAAAAGTGTACAACAAAACTATATCCCTCCACCATACTTATTCAATCTGTATACTAATCAAATAATTTGAAAAGCTTGAGTATACGCAGAAAAATATGGTATCCTGTTAGGGTAAAGATCCATTAGCAATCTGCAGGACACAGATGGCTCAACTTGGCTTGCTTAAATCTAAGAAGTCTTGACACAGTTTCTGAGGAAAATAAAAGATTACAACCCTATGATGAAATCCATCCCAATATAAAATGCAAATCTTCACAAGTACATGAATAAGCAACATCAAAATGAAGGGGGGAAATGCTGAAGTTGTCAAGGATTTAATTTTCTTTATATCCACAATCAACATTTATGGAAGCAAAAATCTAGAAATCAAACCACATACTATATTAAGCAAACTTGCTACAGAAGGTCTCTTTCAAATATTAATAAAAACAGTCTCTGTGAGGTCTGACTGACTCAAGTAATATTTTTAATATTCTTATATTCATCCAAAAGTTGGACAATGACTGAGGAAGGCTGAAAAATTGCTGCCTTTAAATTAAGGTGTTGAAAACAATATTGAATATACCACAACCTACCTAAGAAACATTGCATTGGGAAAGTCTCTGTTAGGGACCTCTATAAAATACTTAAAAGCAATGATGTCAGTTTGAAGACTAAAGTGCTCTTGATTCAAGCTATCATCTTCTCAATCACCTGCTATGCATCAGAGATCTGAACAACACATAAGGATGTCTGGAGAAGAAGTGATGTCCTTGAGATGTGCAGAAGAAGAGCACTGAATATCCCATAGACTGCAAAAGAGCAAACAGATAGGTCTTGGAGAAAGTGCAGCCAGAGTGCTCCTTTCGGGCAAAGATGGTGAAGATTCTTTTCTCATGCTTTGGATATGTGGTTAGATAAGGCTAGTCATTGGAGAAGATGTCACGTTTGGGAAGATGGAAAGTCAATGAAGAAGAGGAAGCTTCTCAACAGGATGGGTTGGCACAATGACTGGAGAAATGGGCTTAAGTGTGTCAGAGATGATGAAGGTTGCATAGGACAGGGCAGAGTTCAGATCTGTTATTCACAGGTTTGTTATGCATGGTACTCAACTAGACAACATGTAATAACAACAATAACCTAAGAAGAAGGAAATCTGTCTTGGAAGCACTATAACCAGAATGTTCCTTTTAGCAAGGATGGTGGGATTTTATCTCAATATTTTGTATATCTTACCAGAATGGACAAGAAAAACCCTCAACAAGGTATTTTGAAACAGTGCTTATATAATTTTTTCCAAACATAGCAACAATAGTGAGGATGGCCCAGAACTGGCCAGTATTTTCTTCTCTAGTCCATAGGGTCAGTATGAGTTAGAATATACTGAAGACACATAACACCAACTAATTTATAATTACAGTAAAAGTTTTAAATAAAGTTGTTATTGTTTTGTGCCATCAAGTCATTTGCAACTCATAGTGACCCTATGTACAAGAGCTCTAAACGTTCTTCTATCCTGTGCCAACCTAGCCATCTCAAACGCACTTATTTCCACCGCTCCAGTCACAGAATCGATCCATCTCATCAAAGGTCTTCCTCTCCTTTGCAGCCCCTCCACTCTGCCAAACATGATGTCCATCTCCAAGGACCAGTCCCCTCCTTGCAACATGCCCATAGTATGTCAGACGAAGCTTCAGAATCCTTGACTCCAGGGAGCATTCCAGCTTCATCTTCTCCAGGACAAACCAGTTTGTTCTCCTAGAAGTCCACGGTATATTCAACACTCTTCTCCAACAACACAGCTCAAAGGCATCAATTCTCTTTCTATCAACCCTATTCACTATCCAACTCTCTGATGCATAGCACATAACTGCGAAGACTATAACCCGGATCAGGTGCACCTTAGTCTCCAGCCTGATGTCGTTGCTCTTCAGGACTCTTGAGAGGTCCTTCACAGCTGACTTTCCCAATGCAATTCATCTTCTGATTTCCTGGCTGCTGTTACCAAGTAAATAAAGTACTACATGAAATATTTTTTAAAAGCAAACCTAGTTCTTACACTCTGTCATAATCAGGTTGTGTTAGTTGCCGTCGAATCAAATATGACTCCTAGAGACCCTATAAACAGCAGATCTGAACCCTGTCCCACGTTCACCATCCTCACAATCTCTGACACATTTGCACCTATTGTGGTAATCACTGAGTCAACCCACCCGGTTGAAGACTTTCCTCCTTTCTGTCACCCATCTTCCCAAACATGACATCCCTCTCCAAGGAATAGCCTCTCCTAGCAGCATGTCCAAAGTACGTGAGACAGAGCTTCATCATCATTATATCCAAGGAGCACTACAGCTACACCTTCTCCGAGACATATCTACTTGTTCTTTTGGTAGTCCATAGGATAGTCAATACTCTCCTCCAACACTAATTGTAATCTTTCAGAATAAATTATAATTTAATGGTAATATGTAACATGCATAATCAGATTACATTATAATGATATTTCTCTAAGATCACTAGAAGAAGTAACTTTAACAAAAGATGTTTCCTAAAGTACTTGAGTGCTAACTGAAAGGTCAGCAGCTCCAATTTACCAGTGGATCTGAAGGGAGCTCTAGTGGTTTAGTGGTAAGAAGCTGCCCTGGAATCCCAAAGGCACACAGTTTGAATCCACCAGCTGTTCTGTGAGAGAAGGATGGGCAATCTCTTCCCATGCAATTTATTGTCTGTGAAAACCCCCTTGAGGATCAGCTATGAGTCAGTTCTGACTTGATGTTACAGAAAAACAATTGAACCCAGAAGAGAAATATATGTGATCTATTTCCAAAAAAAATCTGTAACCATACCTATGGGCTAGTTCTACTCTGTCCTATAGGATTGTTAGGGATTGAGATTCACTAGACATAGTGGGTTGGTTGGAATAACTTTTTAAAATGGGGATTAATTTTATTAAATGATTTCCACATTCACAGCAAGATATGTCACACATATTCAGTGCTATAAAAATGAATTTAAACTTTGGCAATATCATATTCTAAACTGAGGCACAAATGGAGATTCATACACCAGTGTTCATAGCAGTGTAATTCACCATCGCAAGAACATGGCAACAGCCCAAATGTCCAACCACAATGAAATTGAAGGAGAAATTATGGTTCATTCACATGATGGAGCAATGATTTGTAAATTACTACCTAACTTTGGAGGGACTGGAGAGTATTACACTTAATTAACTAATTCAGTCATATAAAGATAAATACCGTATAAGACCATTATTGTAGAACGTGTATGGGAATCCAAAAGGAGAGGGGGGAGCAAACGGGTGAGGATAGGTGGGTTGGGGTGCTTAATCACAGGGTCACGCAATTTGATGGATGGAGGGAGGGTTGCATAAAGAAAAGGGGAAAGATCTGGTATGAAAAACAATTAATACAAACTTTGTAAGTAAACCAGTATAAAATTTAAAAAATTATAAAAAAGAAAATAGAGGTCTTCTGATTTTTAGTCTAATCTCTGAATAGGTTTTTACCATGTCAAAGAAATTTTTTTTCAAAGAAAATTTTTTTAATGTTAAAGAAAATGTTTTCAAATTTGTTAAGATGAAGTGTCACCTACTGATAAATGAAGTAACTGAAATTTTTCTTTTCTGCCATTAACATGTAAAAAAAGAAAACATCTTGTAAAAATGATATTTGGGCGTAATTCAATGGACATTAGTTTTGTAAAACACAATGTATGCAAATGACTGTGTGAAACAGAATGTGAATCAAGGAAAGTGTGAAACACAATGTATATGAATTTTGTACGTGAGCCAATAGAAAATAATTTTTTAAAGTGTGTCCTTACACACCCTCACAACTCATATTAATTCATCTCCAAATCCTAGCAGTTTCAGATCCATTAATGTTATAAATTCTATGTTTTATAACAGTGTTTAGCAAGCACAATTGTTCTCTCTTGGGCATTTGCTTCACCCTTTATGCACCTATTAATCCTTGATGTGCACATTGAAAATGTCACCATGATCTCTGAAATTAATCAGATCTTCACATTCCAACCAGTCAAATCTTGTTTCTTTGCCTGAATCACACTAATTCAGGAAATTCTAAACTTAAGAAAGTTCATGAATTTCTTATTAAGTGTCTAGAAACTCAGGCAGAAACACAATACGCCTTAGTTGAAATAGCTTTGCTTTTTTGTGGGAAAGAGAAATGCTTTCTGGTAGACTAAGAAGTCTTTAAAGTAATTCCTACACATACTCCATAATTATTAGACTTTGAGTAAGTTGTTCTTTTGTTGGCATGTGATAATGTATTAAAGAATTAGAGCCTC
>NW_006399815.1:8488450-8488957 GCF_000299155.1 Elephantulus edwardii
GATATAAGTCCCTTATTTGATATGTCATTACCAAACACTTTTTCCCAGTCTGTGGCTTCCGTTTTTACCCTGTTGGAGAAGTTTTTGGATGTGCATAAGGATTTGATTCTTAGAAGATCCCATTAATCTATTTTATCTTCTCCTGGTTGTAGTTTGGTTGTGCCATTTTACAACCCCACTAACATTGTACAAGAGTTCATATCTTGCCACATCCTCTCCAACATTTATACTTATATTCAATTCTCTTCACCAATAGTACATTTAAAATGTATCAGTTCTTCTTTAGTTCTTTTCTCGTGGTTCCAGAGAATAGTCTTGAGCATACCATGAACCACCAAGAAAACAAATAATTCTGTCTTTGGAGAGGGTGAAACCAAGTTTCTTCTTGGAGACAAGGATTTTGAAGCTCCATCTCACACACTTTGGGCACATGGCCAGGAGAGACCAACCCTTGGAGAAGGACATCATGCTTGGAAAGGTGGAGGGACAGCACAGGAGAGGAAGACA
>NW_006399815.1:8489380-8503991 GCF_000299155.1 Elephantulus edwardii
GATTTAACCACTATTAGAGTTTCTCAGCACTGCACCCTATTATGTATGTCCCAGTAAAAGAAGGTATTCAGTCTGACTTCTGATGGCATGAGGGTAGCTGGGATTTTAGGGGCTATGTAAAGTTGAGTGCCAGTTTAGGCCCCATCTAAAGAAGCTAACTCACATGATGGTTCTTTGTTACACTCAGAAATGCTATGGCAAAATATTCAGTGATCTAGGAAGCACTAAAAGAAGATGCAAGGAATACACAGAATCACAGTACAAAAGAAAATTGGCCAAGACTGAAATATTTCAAGAAGTACCATATGATCACTTACTCTTTGGGACCTCTCCAAAGTGCTAAAGAGCAATTATGTCAGTCTAAAGACTAAGATACACCTCATCAAGGACATGGTCTCAGCAATTAACTTGTGGAGTATTGGAGAGCTGAACATGACTAAGGATGATAGAAGAACTGATTACTTTGAGTTGTGGTGCTGGAGAAGAGTATTGAACATACCATGGACCACCAAGAGAACAACCAGCTCTGTCCTGGAGAGGATAAAACAACTTTCTTCTTGGAGGTAAAGATTTTGAAGCTCCATCTCAAATACTTAAGGCACATGGCCAGGAGTGACTGGTCCTTGGAGAAGGACATCAAGTTTGTAATAGTTGAAGGACAGCACATAAGAGGAAGACCTGGATGAGATGGATTGATACAGTAACTGGGGTAATGGGACTAGGTGTTTCTGAGTCAGTGAGACTTAGGCTTAGGATAGGGCAAGGTTCAGAGCTATTCAACACAGGATCTCTTTGAGTCACAGATGACTCAATGGCACATAACAACAACAAAAATCATATGATCAAGAGTCAGTGGTAATGAAGGAAGAAATTTAAACTGCACTGAAGGCTCTGGCAAAAAGTAAGTCCTCAGGAATCAGGGGGATACCAATTTATGTATTTCAAATAACAGAAGCAGTCATGGAAGTGCTCACTAGTCTATGCCAAGATTTGGAGAAGAGCTGTTTGATCTATTGAATGGAAGAGATCCATATTTGACCTTTGGGTTAGCTGCATAGCTCCTTAAAGAGAAGGCAACCAGAGCTC
Source organism: Elephantulus edwardii (assembly GCF_000299155.1). Taxonomy (NCBI): domain Eukaryota; kingdom Metazoa; phylum Chordata; class Mammalia; order Macroscelidea; family Macroscelididae; genus Elephantulus; species Elephantulus edwardii. Next base: position 8,490,467 of record NW_006399815.1, read on the forward strand.
CCTACTCTTACACACACACACACACACACACACACACACACACACACACACACGCCATTTTTTATTAATAGCAATAATCAATTGTCTTATTATCTAATACAACAATAGTAAAAATCAGCTAGCTAGTACATTAATGATGTATATGCAAGGTGTGAAGTGAGAACAATGTCTGAGATTATTGGTCAACTTGACTAGGTCATAATTCTCTGTGGTTTCAAAGTTATGTATTGGTGCAGGCACCCTCTCTTTTGTAATTAGATGCGATTTTCATTTTCATATAATGCCCATTTTCACATAATGACCTGCTCCTTGGATATTAACGATATTGATAAATGAGTAGTGAATGTGTTTCTTTTTCACAATCACAAAACTGAATACAAATTAAAAGGATCATGGCCATTTTATTGTTTTACATGTTAGCTGCTAACCAAAATGTTTGCAGTTTGAGTCCATCAGCAGCTCTGTAAGAGAGCAATGAGCAGTCTCCCTGCAGAAGATTTATAGCTTTGAAACCCAACATAGGGTTGCCGTGAGTTGAAATTAATCTAAGGAAGGGAATTTTGGCTTGGTACAAATAGTTAAAAGAATTATCTGTTCATAATTTTTAAAACAGTAGAAGAGTTCACACCTGGGCCTTTTAAATTTGAATTTCTTTGTCTATTTATTTACTGACTATTTAGTATTGTAAAGTCAGTGTCATCTCCCATTGAAACTTTTCAGCCTAAATATGTCCTGCCTCTCCATAAGCTTTCTACTCCCCAACAATCATGTGTTCTAAATTAAAATGGAATAGTAGTCCCTAGTCAGCTTTTGAATAGTCATACTCTGCTTCTCGTCCATATTTTAACATTTGAATATTTTTCTTCTTTAGGTTATCTTTTGGTTTTGATTAATTTTCAGATATAAACTTCACCTTTGAAGCTCATTTGGGTTTGGACCTGAATCTGTTTCCTTGAGAGAAGTAGCTGATAAAACACCATGAGGTATGAATCATGTAAAGCAGTCTTAATTATTTTATTCCACTTTCTACATAAGATTCTCACTTTATATAAACACAAATTCAAGAGAATTCGATCAATGATGAAACTTATAATATAAATACCTTTCTTCTATTTATGTTACATTTTCATATAGACCTCCTGCATAAGCTGGAAACATGCAACACATTATGCCACCAGCACTCCTTTCTCTCTCAATGTTCTTCCTGTTGATACTTACCATCGAGTCAGAACTCACTCATTGCTGACGTTTCATTGGGTTTTCAGAGGCTACAAATCTCAGTGAAGGAGATTGCCCGAGTTTAACTTGAAGAACACCTAGTATATTTAAACTACTTACATTTGAGTTCACAGTACAACTGCTTACTCCAAGGCTCCAAGGCTCTTATCTCTTACTGATTAAATACAAAACTTTCCATTGCTAATGATCCTTATGCAAATCTTGATGACCATGATATTTTTAAAATTATTTTACTTTGCTAATGTTGAAAAATATACACAACGGAACATCCCAATTCAACAATTCAGTATTGAATTGTATATGTAGAACACATTGTATATTGAAAAACATATTAATCATGTTTTTCCAATTTAAACAACCATTCTCATCTTCCTTTTCCAAATTGTTCATATCAGTAGGATTATTCGCTCAAACATCAAACTGGAATAGTAAACACTTTAGACCTCTGCCTCAAAGCTTAAACCAGAAACGGAATCTAATTTTGTGGGGGAACTCCACTTTAGAATGATAAAAACGGATATAAATGGAAAGGATCCCAGTGGGGTAGTGTTTTCATGTTGGCTGCTGACTAAAAGGTTGACAGTTTAAATCCACCAACAGCTCCACAAGAAGAAGATGAGCAATATATTCCCAAGAACAGGAACAGTCCCAGAACCTCAAAAGAGGGTTTCTAATAGGTGTGTGTGTGTGTGTGTGTGTGTGTGTGTGTGTGGTGTGTTTGTACTGGGGCAGAATTTCATTGATTGTCCTGGGAAACACATTTCAGCAAGAAGATACTACAAACTTACTGCTTCCCAGGCAGGAAAAAGCTACAGTTTTGAGAAAGAATAAAGTTAGGTATTAAATTGAACCTGAATATCAAATCCAAATTAAATATTATCTTTATAATACACAGATTTCTTACTTCTTTAAAGAATACACACTTAGGAAGAAATTTGTTGTTTGTGGAGCTCTGAATTATGCACTCATCGATTGTAATTTTGACCAACGTTATTTTAAGTAGTCATCCTATAACTCCATGTTCAGGTATCAAATATGGATAGGAGGCAAGGAGATCATGAATTTTTTTTTACTGTGTGCATATTTCTGTATGCTGCAAGAATAAAAATGTGATATGGTTGTTGGAGGAATGTTGAGTGGAGATGCTTGTAGGAATTGATTCAAGGCCAGAATCTGTAAGTAGCCATAAACGCTATAGCAATCATTTAATTTTATCTTTTGTAAGCATGGACAGCCCTACCTACTAAAGTTTGTGCTGAAGTTGATTGAAATTTTTACAATAAAATAAAACATAAATGTAAACTAAATCTGTCAAAAGACTGAGTGATTTATAATAATTCATTTTCTATGAATCAACTATAAAGCAATTTGAAAGCTAGAGACATTTAAAACAGGGACTCTGTTCAGAAAGAAACATGGAATAGAACAGTATTTTCTAGATCATCATTAAACTGATGCTTTTATGATTTTCCCCATATCTAAAGAATTCAGAACTATTATACACTTAGTATTTTCCTTTAAATTGTCTTAGTCTTTGAAATTGACTCATTTCCTTTAAATTGACTCCTGTTATCACACATTGAAAAATCTATAAACATTTAGGACATGGTGCCAGCTGCAACTTTAGATAAGGATGCCCCATTGGATGTTGACCCAGAAGGCTATTTTGTCTACTCACTGATGTCTCCCAGGATTTTACTAGAGTGATTTATGTGATAGATAGATAATGAGTTTGAGTAGCATCTGAGAATCTAAAAGGATTCATAGCTATGTACCACCTAATACCATCTCATGCACCATCTGTGGTGAGGGTTCATGTAAGAGAATGAGAAACACAGTATTAAGAAAACACACTTCAACTAGCTGTCAAAATATGAATCATGTTCTAACTCCAGTTATATTAATAATTAGACCTGCCTTCAAGTACCACTTTGGATGTTAGAATATCTTGGTTGCAAAATGGGAACAAAATTAGCCTACCTTCTTCACACCATTGCTTTTAAGGCTAAATGAAATGCACTAAGTAGAAATGCTGTGGAAACTCTAAAATACAATACATAATTAGGCTTTGGTGCCTTCCTCTGCAGGCAGAAAGCATATCAGTGAATAATGATGTGTACACTAGAAAGAAGTTTGGAAACACTAAAGTGCTAGACATATAAAGTATTATTACTATTGTTATCTGGCTGTATTTCTTTGTAAACAAGCACAAAGTTAACCAGACTTCAAGCAATCTGCAGTCTTATCACAGCAAAGTGCTGCCAGACTTTAAGACCTTAGCATAATACTGTATAAGATCAATCGGCATTAAACATCCTTGACTCTTATTTCTACCATCTTTCACAACAGTCTTTTGTTATGCTACTCAATTTTCTATCTGGTATCAGTTTCCTGGGTTTGTCTCTTCTTTTCTCTATTCTTCCATACCCCATTTCTTCTAGTTATTAGTCTTCTATTCTACTCTGTAGCTAATTTTTTTGGGGGGGGGAGGTTTCTCTTTACCTGTGTTTGTCTATTTCACATTACTTTCAATGTGCTGTATTACACTTGAGATATTTTTTGAAATAAGATATCTCATTAAGATATTTTCTCAAATAAAGATAGGTAATGCTCTAAATTTTGTAGCAATCAAAGTGCCCATGTAGAAATATAATAGGCCAAAATATATTTGCTAAATACAATGAATATTTACTGAAAAAATATTATATGCTGAGTACTATTTACATGATTCAAACAATTTAATTTATTTAATCCTCCCCAAAATCTTTGATCTACGTATTATTATCAATTTTATAAACTAGGACACAAATGCTCAAAGATATTAAGCATTTTGTCCAATTTGAATCTAAATTTTGATTTCAAATTTATCCTTTAATAATATAATAGAAGGCACCCAAATGGGTGGCCTACTTCTCTTAAAGTTCATAAGTACACTATACATTCTCTTGGAACAAATATAACAGAGAATTGAATAACAAGATAAAAGCTTTATATAAATATAAAGAAAAGTATATAGATGATTCTAAATGTGCAAAAAGGCAATATAATTACAATATGAATATAATAGATGAAACTTGCTCCATTTTATATTATCAATGTCTTTTAAATTTAAATGAAGGTTTTGAATTCTTTTGAAAATTAACAATGGTGTGGATATGTTCCTTTCATCTAAATTAATGAGTTTGGTCAAGCTTTTCAATGAATGTTAAAAATAGAAAGTATGACACATTATATATACATTCTTCCTTTTTCTAATTACTAGTTTGCAAAGAAAGCATATTTAATAAGTAATTCAACATAGCAGAAGATTGAAATTTATTCTTGAAAGTAAATTTGTACAATTATGATTAGCTTTTTGAATGGGAGTGTATTTGCTCAAATGTACGCATGTGTATAATCTACAGTCTTCTGGACAGCAGGGAGGGTAAATAATTATCTAGAATAGTGTACATTCAGCATCAATACATACTGACAAAAGGTCTGGTGAAAAAAATACAGTAATCCTGTAGATTCTAATAGTATCACATATTGCATTTTTAACTTGTCAAGTGGTATAGTTTCCAAAAAGAGTACTTTTTATTTTACTAATTTATCTAGGTTGCGATATATACTCTTAAACTGTGTTATGAAACCAATTTAAAGTAGGAAAAAAAGAACAGGACAATTAACTATCTTTGTTGTTGTTGTTGTTGTTGTTGTTAGGTGTTTTCTAGTTGAGTAAGACTCATAGCAACCCTCTAAACACAGCTCTGCACCCTGTTCTATCCTGTACCATCCTCAATCTTGAAATACTCGACTCCACTGCTGCAGGTACTCTGTAAATTCATGTTTGAGAGTCTGCCTCTTGTTCACTGGCCCTCCACTTGTCTAAGCACAAGGTTCCTCTCCAAAGAATAACCTCTCTTAACAACATGTACAAAGAATGTGAGATGAAGTTTATTCATCTTTTCCTCCAAGGAACTTTCTGGCTTCACCTTCTCTAAGACACATCTGCACTGAAGGAACTGGCAGAAAATAAGGCCCCAGGAGTTGATGTGATACAAATTGACATGCTTCAATTGACAGATACAACCCTAGATGATCTCATTATTTTATGCCAGGAAATTTGGAGGACAGCTGCCTGGGTAAATAATGCCATATTTGTCCCCTTTCCCAAGAAAGGTGATCCAATAGAATGTGGAATTATCAAACAATATCATTAATATCACATTCAAGCAAAATATTACTGAAGATTATACAAAACCTAAAAAAACCCCAAAAAACAAAACAGTACATAAGCAGAGAACTTACAGAAGATCAGTCTGTATTTAGAAGAGACTATGGTACCAGGGATGTCATTTCTGAATTAGATAGATCCTAGCTAAAAGCAAATAATACCAGAAGAATGTCTAATTGTGTAGATCATAAAAAAATTATAACTAACATTGAGAAGAATTGGAATCCAAGAACGCTTCATTGTGCTCATAAGAAATCTATACCTAGATTAAAAAATGGTTGTGCAAATAGAGCAAGGAAACACTACATGGTTTAAAATCAAGAAAAATGAGTATCAGGGCTGTACTCATTCTCTATATCTATCCAATCTGTAGACTAAGCAAATTATTCAAGAAGCTGGACTTTGTGAAGAAGAATTTAGCATCAAGTTCATAGGAAGATCATCAATAACATACATCATACAAACAACAGAACCTTGCTTCATGAAAGTAAGGAGGATTTAAAATGTTTTCTGTAAAAGTCAAGGACTATAGCCTTCACTGTGTACTGCATCTCAATATCAAAACAAAGGTCCTCGCCACAGAACAACAGTTAACATTAGGATACATGAAAAACACACTGAGGCTGTCAATTATTTTATCTTGCTTGGATCAACAATCAACCACTAGTCTGGAAATCAGGCGATTTCTGCAACGAGCAGATCCACTGTCAGTGACCTCTACAAAATCTTGGAAACAAATACGTATATTTTCCTGTCAGTTGGCCAGGTACCTGTCTTCCATATTTCCTGGCCTAGACAAGCGAGTACTTCCAGAGCTGTATTTGTTTGTTGAAACATGTCAATTGGTATTCTGTCAATTCCTGGTGCCTTATTCCTTGTCAATGCCATCAGAGTTGCTTCACCTTCTTCCTCCATCACCATTAGTTCTTGGTTGTATGCTACCTCCTGGAATGATTTTGTGTCAATCAATTATTTTTGGTAAAATGACTTTGCGTGTTCCTTCTATCTTCTTTTAATGCTTCCTAGATCATTCAAGATTGTGCCCATTCTCAGTATTGCAACTTGAGGCTTGAATTTGTTTTCAATTCTTTCAGCTTGAGAAATGCTAATGTATTTTACCCTTTACATTTTATGACTCCAGATCTTTGCACATTTCACTGTAATACTTTGCTTTGTCTTCTCAAGCTGCCCTTTGAATTCTTCTGTTCATCTTCTTCAGAATCTCCTCTGACATCCATTTATGTTTTTGTTTTTCCTCTGTCTTTGCAATGACTTTTGCTCTATTCATGGATCATATCCTCGATGTCATATTCATCTGGTCTTAATAATTAGTGTTAAGTGCCTCAAATCTATTATTGAGATAGTTTTTTAAATTCAAGTGGGATAGATTAAAGTTCATATATTTAGTTTCTTGTAAAATTTTATTTTCTTCAGCTTCAGTTTAAACTTGTACATGAGGAATTGATAGTCTGACCTACACTCTACCCCGGCCTGGTTTTGTCTGCTGAGAGTGAGTTTCTCCAACAATTCTTCCCACAGATGTAGTCAAGCAAATTCCAGTGCATTCCATCTGATAGGGTTCATGTGTATGGTTGCCTCTCATGTTTTTTGAAAATGGTATTATGAATAGATCATTGATGATACAGATTCAACTGTTCAATCTCTGGCCTCATTTTCATCACCATGACCATAATTTTCAATCACTGGTCTTTCTTGTTTCCAACTTTTGCATTCCAGTCACCATTAATGCATCTTAACTGCATGTTTGGTCAAACTCAGCCAGTGGAAGTTTGGAGATTTTCTAAATTTCTGCATCTCTGTCTTTGGTTGTTAGTGCACATAGTTAAATAATAGTTGTATTAACAGGTTTTCATTGTATGCAGATGGATAGTATCCTGTCACAGTATTACACTTCAGTATAGATCTTGAAATAGTCATTTTTACTATGAATGGAATGTCATTCACAGAAAATTGAAAATAAAAATACCTCTAGAAAAAATTGTTCTAGCCTATCTCCTTAAGTAAGGTTGTAAAAGATACTGCTTGAATTAGAAACTTCAATTATACATTTCCAGCAAAATAGATCAGGAATGGTAGCGAGTCAGGAAAAGATGGACTGACCCAGTCCATGCTGCAATGGGATCAAGTATACCAGAGATGATACAGATGGTACATGATAGGACACTGTTTAGATCTACTGTTCACAGAGTCATGACTCACTAGCACTTAACCAACAATAACAATAATTTTTGTTGCTAGAAGCACTGTTCATCTTTTTTCCACTGGAGCAGCTGTTGTATTTGAATGGCAAGCTTTTGATTGCTGCCAAACACATTACCTACTATACCATCAGGGCTCTTTAAATAATGGGCAAGGCTCTAGCAATACCCCAGACAACTTGAGAGAAACCAACTTTCCTGTATTAATCATTGAAAAAAAGTTATGTGTGATACTTTAGGAAAACCAAACTGGAAAATGTGATTTAAAAAGTTTTTCAAAGTAGACTAGTAACTGTGTATTGGGCCGGAGACCAGAGCATGATAAACGATATCTTTTCTACATAAATATAATTCTCTAGGTCAGTATTCCTCAATGTGAGATTTGTAGTAGTGGTTGAATTATTACCAAACTATTGCAGAAATTGAAACTAGGCATTAAATCAAATAGGTATAAAACAAAGCTTATAATTTGTATCTTTTTCTCATTTGTCTTCTTTCTAATTATATTTTATAAAGTGTCATTCCACAGAAAATTGCAAATAAAAAACACTTCTAGAAAAACGGTTCTACCTTATCTCAGTAATGTAAAAGCTAGTGCTTGAATTAGAATCTTAAAATGAAATAGATTTTTCCTTTAAAAAATTACAACACAGGTGTTCTGAAAGATAAAGAATTATGTAATTATAATTCCACCATGCTGCTCTTGAACTTTAAAACAAAAAAATAAAATTTACTGCCAATATTTCTTTTAAAAATGTGAATGTTAATGCCTACCCCACAGGATAGATATAAAGATATAGAGTACCTCGGTATCAAGCAGAGCATATGCAATCTTTCTAACCTGTTAACTGCCTGATTTTCTATATTTTTGGCTCTTATTTCCTATGCATACAAAACTCAAACCAAAGCTACCTATAAACAGTTCCTAGTAATTGATATAGCCTGTATCTCTTGAAGATTATTTTTTAAAAATGCTTAGAAATATACATAAAGTTAAGGGAGAAAGCAATCCATTATTTGAATCAAGAGGGCATAAAGGTGTTTTGTTTTGTTTTTTAAATAATAAAAGTAAGAAGAAAGATCTTGCCTGGTAGTTACACAAAAATATATTTTCTCCATTATAACTCACAGAAAGATTTTCAGTGTTAGTTCCCACTGAGTGGTGACGACCCCATACACAACAGAATGAAATGTTGCCCTGCCATATGCCATTTCCATGATCTATTGTACATCAACTGTTTTGATACACAGATTTTTCACTGGCTGATTTTGGAATATCACATCCTTTTTCTCAATTTATCTTAATCTGGAGGCTCTACTCCAAATTCTTCAATATAATATCAACACATAAACTACCACTGACAGATGGCTTGAGGCTTTGCATGAGGTGCATAAGGACTCAAACCCAGGTCACACACATGAGAGGAATCTATGACTTGTTCCACTGAGTCCCCAGGGTGCCACAGAGAGAACAATATAATGAAATTAATAAGGATTTTGCAAGATGGTGACCACAGGTATTTTTTGAACAAATGGTTGCAAATTCTTTAATAATACTATCCTAAAGAAATGAGTTTTGTAACTTTTAACCAGGAGTATGCCAAACAGTACACAGTGAAAGTGACATTTTGTGACTTTTAAGACAAGATCAGAGGAAACTATCCAAGCTGTAATTGTTTCTCATTAAATACTTCATATTTTTATACTCACTCTTTGAGGGCAGTCTCCATATTTTAAGGAGGTCAGGAAATATAGAGAATTCTGGTAGAGGTGCTATAGTTGACAGTTCTATTTGATCACGGCCTACAAATCATCTCAGTCTGTATAGCATGGATCTGTAGAAAGTGCTTACAGATGACTCTAGACCTAAATATTAAAATTGTTTTATCTCACGGCCTACAAATCATCTCAGTCTGTATAGCATGGATCTGTAGAAAGTGCTTACAGATGACTCTAGACCTAAATATTAAAATTGTTTTATCTGTTTGGATCATTTACAGTTGTGCTAGTCTTCTGAGATGAGTTCTAGATATTATAAATATGCTATGTGAGAAGAATAAAGAACACCATTTTGTAACTTTTCAGACTCTTTTGTGTGAAATAAATATTCACGTGCTTTTTTTTTCCACTTTGAAATGGTGAACATGATTTTTATAATATTTGTTGGCATAAAAAAATATGTATACATTATGTTTCATTCATGTACATGTGTTTAAAACAATCTTTCATTCTCATTGTTTCATGTAATCTTAGATATGTCTCTTGGAGGGAACATATTTATGGACTTCATTTTTTGCGAGGTTTTTAAAAAAATCTATTCTGCTACTCTTTTTCTTTTAATTGGTGTGTTTAAGCCATTCACATTAAGTGTGATTACTGACAGGGCAGGTTTTATGGGAAGACAAGGTCTTACTCAGCATTTCTCAAGCTGAAAGAACTGAAAACCAATTTTAACCTCATGTCACAATACTGAAAGCTGCCATGGAAATACATTTAATGACCCAGAAAGCATCAAAAGAAGATGGATGAAATACGAAGAATCACTGTACTAGAAATAATTGATTAACACTGAAAAATTTCAGGAAGTACCATATGAACAGGAACCAGTGGTAATAAAGGAGGAAGTAGAAGCTGCATTAAAGATATTGGAAAAAAAATAAAGCCCAAGAATTGATCAGATACCAATTGATTTATTTCAATTAAAAGATAAAATCTTGGACAGACTCGCTAGTCTATGCCAGGAAATTCAGAGGAGAGCTTTCTGGCCAACAGATTGGAAGAGGTTCATATTTGTTCCCATTCCCAAGAATGGTGATACACTGAATGTGTTAACTATGCACACGCAAGCAAAATACTGCTGAAGATCATTCAAAAATGAAAGAACAGTACATTTATAGGGAACTGCCAGAAGTTCAAGTAGAATTTAGAAGAGGCTATTGCACCAGGGAATCACTGCTGATGTCAGATAGATCCTGGAGGAAAGTATAGCGGAAGAATGTGTATTTATGCTTTATTGACTAAGCAAAGATATTTGGTTGTGTGGATCATAGCACGTTTTGGCTGCAATTGAGAAGATTGGGAATCCCAGAGCACCTAAATTGTGCTCATGCATAATGAACAGAGTAGGGGAGCACTGTATGGTTTGGAACTGGGAATGGAGTGTGTCAGGGTTGTATTCTTTCTCCATACCTGTTCAATCTATATGCTGAGCAAATTATCTGAGAAAATTATCCAAGGAAATTATCTTCTATTAAGAGGAGTGTGGCATAAGTATTGGAGGGAGACTCATCAATAACCTGTGTTAAGCAGATGACACAACCTTACTTACTGAAAGTGAAAAGGACTTGAAGCATTCATTGCAGAAAGGCAAGGAATGTAGCCTTCAGCATGGATTACATCTCAATATCAAGAAAACAAGGATTCTTACCACTGGACCAATAGGCAGCATCATAATAGATGAAGAGGAAATTGAAACAGTCAACAGCTTCATCTTGCTTGGATCCACAATTAACATCCTTGGTACCAGCAGTTAGGAAATAAAGAGACACATTACACTGGGAAAATCTGAAGTTAGGGACCTCTCCAAATGATTGAGGAGTAATAATGTCAGTTTGAGGACTAAGATGTGTCTGATTTGGGCCATGGTCTTTTCAATTACACTCTATGCATTTGATAACTGGACAATGAATAAGGATGACAGAAAAAGAACTGATGCCATTGAGCTGTGGTGTTGGAGAAGAATACTGAACATCCCATGGGTAGTCAAGAGAATGAACAGCTATGTCTTGGAAAGGATGTAGCCAGAGCGCTCTTTGGAGGCAGGAATGATGAAGATTTACCACACATACTCTAGGCATGTTGGTTCCTTGAAGAGGACATTATGCTGGAAGGATGTACAGTCAGCGAAGGAGAGGAAGATCCTCCATTACGTGGATTGACAAGGTGACTGCTGCAATGGGCTCTTCTGTGTCAAGAAGTGTGAAGATGGAATAAAATAGAACAGGGTTAGATCTTTGGCTCATAGGGTCACTAGGAGTTGACTTGATAGACCCTAACAACAACAGCAACAATTTTGTTCTGCTTTTTTCCTTTTGTTTCTGGTTACTCTGGTCCATCCATTTTCCTTCACTGTTTCTGTATGAAGGGCTTATCCTTAATATTTCTTGTAAAGTTCTTATTTTCACAAATTTCTTAAGTTCATACTTTTCTGCAAATAAAGTAGTGTTTCCTTTATATTTGATGGACAGTTTTGCTGGGTACAGGTTCCTCTGCTAGCTTATTTTCTTTCATTCTTCTGTATAATGTCTTCTCATTGTTCTTGCTCATAAAATTTCTATTAAGAAATCAGAGCTTAATCTCATTTGTTCTCCTTTATAAGTGACTTTGGTTTTTTTCATATTGATTTTCGTGATCTTTATCTTTGATTTTAGAAAATTTGGCTACGATATGTCTTGATGTCTTTCTTTTGGTATCTAGTCTGTTTGGAATTCACTGAGCTTCTGAATGTGGATTTCCTCATTTTTCATGATATCTGGGAAGTTTTCTTCTGGTACCTCTTCCACAATTGTCTCAGTGTTTTCCCTGTCCCCTTCTGTTCTGGAATTCCAATCCCATGTATGTTGCTCCTTTTGATATTATCTCATATGATTTTAACATTTACTTCATTTTCCATTCATCTTTTCTCTTTTTTTTTTCTTCTAGTCTATTCCTATTGAAGTACTTGTCTTTTAAGCATTGACTCTGTGTTCTACATCTTCTATTTTCCTTTTTTGTTCCTCCAGCATGTTGGAAAAGTCTAACATTTCAGTCTTGATATTCTGAATTGCATTTACATACATTTCTGTTATTTTCAGTATTATGTTGGTCTTACTTTCTGTCTTGTGATGGTTTATTTAAATTTCTATACTTCTTTATTTAATATTTGAATTCTTTCTTCCATCATTTGCAATTTCTGCAGTAGTTGTTCATGCTATTCCATGTTTATATATTTCTCCTGGCTCCTTGTCTCTAAGGCATTTACTTTATTTATGGCTTCAAGTCTTTCTTCCATTATTTGTAACATTTTTGGTAGCTATTCTTATAACTCCATGTTGACATATTTCTTCTGCCTCCCTGTGTCTGGGGTATTTACCGGATCTGCAATATGATTTGCTTTTTTAGGAGAAAGATTGTTTTGGTTGTTCATAATAGTTGAAGTTACCTACTGCTTTGTGAAGTTCTTCTTGGAATGTATTAGGTCATTTCTGTTGTGCCTACATAGGTTTTTGACAATTCTTTATTTTTATGATGCTAGTGTAAAGTTATCATGCAGACTGCATCCCTGAGTAGACTAACTGATAATCAGATAAGGCTAATCATAACTTTACAGATTTGCTGTAATCCAGCCTTATTAACATCAGAAAGGTTAGAATTTATAGCATATAAAATATTTTCATTAGATGGAGGATCATGGCCATGATGACATTCAATATTAGCCATGATATCTATGAACCAGAACCCATTCTCAAATTCATTCTACTTCCGTTGGAGAACACAGAAAAACCTTCTTGTCCTTGCATTCCATGGACAAACTCAAGTTATTTACTTTCAATGTGATATTAATTATTTCACTGTTCTATTAAAATATTTTCCTATGTGTTAAAATGTTTAAGAAGTTTGAGTTGGGATGCAATGCATTATAATATTTTCTTTTTTTAAATATTTTCTATTAAAATTCGTAGACATGCTATTTATGTAGTGGTTTACTACTGAGTGGTTGTTGTTGTTGTTTGTTGTTATGTGCCGTCGAGTCGCCTGCGACTCATAGCGACCCTATGTACAACAGCCCTAAACTCCACTCTGTCCTGTACCA
>NW_006399815.1:8504367-8512390 GCF_000299155.1 Elephantulus edwardii
TTCAGCACTGAGTGGTAGAGATTTTAAGAAAAAAATTAATTGAAGAGTATGCACAAATAGAATGTCTGACTGGTAAATTCTTCTTTAAAATGTATAGAGAGTGAATGTATAGGTACTGAATAACCCAGTACCCTTTCCAATTATCCAGAGAAGACATTATAACGATCTGGATGAATTGTGGTAGCAGCAAAAATTATGGTCAGATTATGGAAGTATTTTAAAGACAATACCTTAAAGTTTTGCTATTGGGTGAGTCATGAAGTATATGAGGAAAAGAAGAGTCAAAAATAGCTTCTAATTCAGAGATATTTGACGTTTGCCTCATGGCACATAAAAAGCAGACTGGAACTAGAACTAAGATCAAGGTGTTTTTGACATCCAGTGTGGAGTTCCATCTACTGTATCCTGCTACTTCAAAAGAGATCATCTTATATTTAAGGTCTCAATAGACAGATGCCTTGTGACAGGGGAACTGGAAGCCTTTTTAGTTACTGCAATGAAAAGGTTTTTACCAGGATTTTTTGTTGTTGTTTGGAGAGCTCTAAATATCTATTCTGGAACACTGAGGACCTGCAGCTGCTTTGAGAATTTGCTCTAAAGCATTTTAAATCTTTAACTAGTTATTACTGAGGTCAGAGGAGAAAAGAACATTTTTTTATGTCCTTGTAGATTTTCTGGTTGACTCAAAATAACTGCACATGTATAATGGAAAGAACATTCAACTGGAAAGCCAACCCATTTTTTAATTTCCCAGTCATACCATTACTGGGTAAATCATAAACTGTGTGAGATTCAAGTCCCTTGTCTCTAAATTAAGGAGATTATATGAGTAGTACTTTTGGAATAGTTGATATAAAACGTATAGTACCCTAATTCCTTCCTTAAGGGCTGCCTTCTGTGGTTACTGGACTTACAGAAATATCTCGGTCACCTTGTCTTCTTGGCAAATCAAGGTTCTGAGAATGTTAAAAAAAAATTTAAATGCATAAACACAGATTATAAATCTCTATAATCAGTGATCATTAAAGTTTCTGTGGCTTTCAAACTTTGATTTTTATATTACTAAATTACTGCTTTATACTTTAAGCAACTTTTGTAAATTGGTGAGGTTTTTATTATATTTTTTGTTAATAATAGAGAATTTAAAAATAGTAATATTAACATTCTAGAAGTTATCTTATTCCAAGAATATTTTAAATATATACTAGTGTCCTCAAAATAACTACTCATTGTCATCAAGTCAATTCCAATTCATACCAACTTTGTAAGACAGAATGGAACTTCCCTACAGAGATTCTTTGCAAGAATGCATTCTTTATGTAGTCAGACTGCCACATCTTTCTCCCATAGAACAGCTCATGGGTTCAAAAAGTTAATATTTTGGTTAGCAGACAAGTGCTTACCACTATACCTTGAGGGATTCTCATTCTCTCAATGAACAGGTTTTATCATATTATGTGTTATAGATGAAAACACTAAAGGTCTAAAAGTCAAGTCACTTACCCAGGTCCGCATAACTAAAATGCAAGTCTATTTGGCTCTAAAGCTCTCTACTACACCAAGTATCCACTGAGTTTGAAAGAGATTATAGTTGGCTAAGATACTAAATAAGATATAAAATATTAAATGCCAGAAAAATCCAGTTACTAAAGCAATTCAGGGATGAAGACAACAGACAATGAGCCAAAACAAAGTTAGAAAGGAAGCAAGTGAGCAATAAAGAGAGAATTTGTAATAAAAAATAAACCAGAAATTATTCATTTGACTCTAGAGTTCTGCTATTTTGAAATATAGCTTAAAGAATTCTTCTCCCTAAGTTTTAGTAATAAAGGCATAAAATATTAAACAATATTCTAATGGGGAAAGAATGTCACAAAGCCTGGGGGACTTTTATCTAATATTTGACTAACATTGGAAGTAACATTAATTTTACATTATAATTTGCTGCATAACCATAATTATGTTGGCTATACAGAGATCTAGCCTAGGGATACTCTATGTGAAAGGAAATACAATCTGATATAAAAGTGTAACCTAGTCTTTTTCCTGAATTTAAAAGAACTATATTATATCCTCTATGGAGTTCTAGAAAAAATATGAATCTCTTCCAGTCAGTTAGCCAGGTAGCTGTCCTCCAGATCTTGACATAACCTGGTGAGCACATTAAGGGCAGCATCTATTTGTTGAAATATGTCAATTGGTATTCCATCAATTCTTAGGATTTTATTTTTTGTCAATTCCTTCAGCGCAGCCTGAACTCCCTCCTTCATCACCAATGCCGCTCACTCATATGTTATTTCTTGAAATTCTTTTGTGTCAGCCAATTCTTTTTTGGTACAGTGACTGCGTATATTCCTCCCACCTTCTTTTAAGTCTTCCTGGATCGTTCGATATTCAGCACATAGCATCCTTAAGCATTGCAACTAGAGGCTTGAATTTATTCTTAAGTTCTTTCAGCTTAATAAATGCTGAGTGAGTTCAGCCCTTTTGATTTTCAAACTCCAGCTCCTTGTACATTTCATTATAATATTTTGCTTTATCTTCCTGAGATGCCCTGTAAGATCAGCTCCTTAATGTCTTGATTTCTTGACTTTGCTTTGGCTTCTGGTACTCTAGCGAAATATTCAGAGTCTCTTCTGACATCTATTTTGGTCTTTTTCCTACATCTTTGTAATGACCTTTTGCATTCTTCATGGATGATATTCTTTCTATAAACTCACAGCTCATCTGGTCCTCAAACATTAGTGTTCAAGGTCTCAAACCTATTCCTGGGTTGGTTTTTAAATTCAGGGGGGATAAACTTAAGATGAAATTTTGATTCCTATGGTTAAGATTTGACCTTCTTTAACTTTAATTTTAACTTTCATATGAGTAGTTAATGGTCTATTCCACAATCAGTACCTGGCCTAATTTTCACTGGTGATATTGAACTTCTCCAATGATTCCTTCTACAGATATGGTTGACCTTATTCCTGTACATACCATCAGGAGAAATACATCTATGTAGCCTGTGTTTATGTTTCTTATAAAGGTATTCACAATTAATAAATCATTGATTGTGCAGAATTATTCTATCATTCTATCCCCAGGTTTATTTATGTCACCAAGTCCATGTTTTTTTATTACTGATCCTTCTTCCTGATTCCTAACTTTTGCATTCCAGTCATTCATGATTATTAATGCATCTTGGTTGCATATTTCCCCCTCTTTGGCTCTGGTTGTTGGTTAACAGGCCTTTCTTGTATGTGTATGGATATTATCCTGTCACTCACAATATTGGATTTCATCATTCAAAAAAAAAAACAAACAAAAAAACCGGTTACCCAACAGAGTGTGGACATTATAGAACAAAACAACACACAAACACTGAAGATGATACCAAAACAACTGGAATAGTACATTGATAATTACTACTAGAAATATAAGCTGAGTTTAGAAGTGGTCATGGCACTAGACACATTATTTCCAATGTCAGATGGATATAAGCATATCAGAAGAATGTCTATTTGTGTTTCATTATTTATTGAAAGTTATTTGACCGTGTGGATCACAACAAACTGGCTAACCTTGAGGAGAATGAGAATACCAGAATATTTTGATTGTGCTCATGAAAAATTTATACTTGGGCAACGAAGCAGTCCTCAGAACAGAGCAAGGAAACACTACATGGTTCAAAATCAGGAAAGGAGTACATCAAGGATGAATCCTGTCCCAGTACCTTTTCAATCTGTATGCAGAACAGAGCATATGGGAAGCAGGGCTTTATTAGGAGGAGAGTGGCATCAAGATTGGAGAAAGACTCCAATTAACAACCTACTAAGGATGACAGAGAAGAACTAATGTTTTGAGTTGTAGTACTAGAGAAGAGTCTTGAACATACCATGGACTGCCAAGAAAACAAATAGTTCTGTCTTGGAGAGGATGAAACCAAGTTTCTCCTTGGAGGCTAGAATTTTGAAGTTCTATCTCACATACACTAGGCATGTGGGCAAGAGGGACCAGTTCTTGGAGAAGGACATCATGCTTGCAAGGGTGGAGGGACAGTGCAGAAGAGGAAGACCCTGGATAGGATAAAATGATACAGAAACTAGGGCAGTGGCGGTAGGCATGTTTGAGTCAAAGTTATTGTACATAGGGTCACTATGAGTCACAAATGACTCAATAGCACATGATAACAACAATAAAAACATGGAGTTCTGGTGGCTTAGTGGTATAGATTTACTCTGAAATCCAAAGGCTCATAGTTCAAAATCACCAACTATTCAATGAGGGAAAGATGAGCAATCTCCCCACATGTGATTTGTAGCCTCTGAAAACCCACTTATGGGTCAGCTCTGAGTCAGTTCTGATTCAATAGTACACAACACCAATTGTTGGTATTGTTAAGTTCAGTCAAGATAACTATGATTTAAAGCAACCCTATGTACCATAGCCTGTATAAGGTGCGTCTGATACAGGCTATGGTCTTTGCAATCACTTATTATGCATCAGAGAGTAGGGACAATGACTAGGGAGGATAGAAGAAGAATTGATGCCTTTGAGCTGTGGTGCTGGAGAAGAGTGTTGAATGTACCATGGACTGCCAAGAAAACAAACAGATTCATCCTGGAGAGGGTTAAAACAGGCTGCTCCTTGGAGGCAAGGATTCTGGGGCTTCATCTGACATACTGTGGACATGTTGTAAGGAGAGACCTGTCCTTGGAGAGGGACATCATGCTTGGGAGGGTGAAGGGACAGCATAAAAGGGAAGGCCCTCTATGAGGTAGATTGATTCAGTGACTGGGATGATTGGGATAGGTGTGTCAGAGGCAGTAAGATTGGCACAGGATAGGGCAGGGTTTAGGGCTGTTGTATATAGGGTTGCTATGAGTTGCAAGCGACTCAACGGCACATAACAACAACATGTACTATAGCTCTAAATTCTGCCCTGTTTTAAGCCAATCTTTCTGTCTTGGACAGACCTACTCCTATTATCTAAGTTAATTATATCAATCCACCTCATCCTGGGTTTTCCTCTCTTGCACTGTCACTCCACCCGTCTAAGCATGATGCCTTCTCCAAGGCCTGGTCCCTCGGGGCAACTTGCCCAAAGTATGTCAGATGGACCTTCAAAATTCTTGCTTCCAAGGAACAACTTGGTTTCACCCTCTCCAGGACAGACCTGTTTGTTCTCATGACAGTCCATGATAGCTTCCTTACTCTTCTCCAGCACCACAACAACATTATATCCTAAATAATTAGCAGTTATTCTTTTTTTTAAGCTTTTTTATTATTTTTTTTGTGTGTGTACCGTCAAATTGGATCTGATTGGTACAGGAGGAGATTGTCCCTCCTTTTCCAGCAGAGCATCTGGTGGATTTGAACAGCGTACCCCTGGGATTGCAGAGCAGCTTCTTGCCACTAGGCCACCAGAACTCCCTTATTCTTTATTTCACCCGGGAAAAGAAAGGAATGACTTAGAGAGAGATAGGCCCAAAACTTTCAATTAGGTGGATATTAATTCCTCCTTATGGAAGAAAATACATGTTTATATGGAATGGTTTACAAAAGAGAGAGATTCAGGCAGGGCTTTTCAACCATAATTCTATCACACACTATTTAGAGAATTGAGTCATATTTGAAATTCATCTTCAATTCTTCAGTGCTCAATAATTGTTACTAATTGCTTTCTTTTCCTAGTGTTTTGTTGTTGTTGTTGTTGTTCAAATACTTATTCCCAGTTCTACTTTGATTTTTCTTTTGTTTCCATTTTGTGTTAACTCCAGGTGGGAGGAGAAGAGTAAAGGAGACTAAACTCCATCCTGTTACTAAAAGATTCTTCCACACAAATCACAAAATAGGAAAGGGTTAGAATAAGTCTCAAGATAGGAAATTTTCATTTACCATATTTGATGTTGGATGTGCATTTACTCACCAATGAAATACCATTTACTACTAATTCATACTAATTCAGAAACTAAGTTGAAATTAAGTCACTAGAAGTATATAGATTGACTATAAATATCATAGATCAATAACAGAGGTCAGATTGGAACTTAAGAATTTGAGGATCTTCATCACTTTGAGGTTAGAAAAGAACTCAACACTGAAGTGTTCTAAAGACTTAAATGAATAAAGCGTGGAAAGAGATGTTAAAGCAGGTTTCCAGTTTCCTAAGGGATATAAAAGCTACTTTAAATGGAATGCAAACCAGACCCTACTCCTTCAATTATGCAGTCCTTTGAAAAAAATGCAATAGTTTGGTCACCAAAATAATACCAGCACCACTAGCTTTTAGTTGGTAGACAAGATGATTTAGCATTTTAACTGTCTCTTTTATTACTTGGCAGCTTTGAGGTATCCTATTTAAGCCATGAATAATCCCCTTTGAAAACAAAACACCTCCTCCAGTGGGATAATTAGACTATTACTGGGGACAAACTATCCAACATCAAAAGCATAGAAGTCACGCAACAGGCAGTCTTCTTCCAAAATTAAAAGCATGCTTAATGTTAGAGGTCACTGCAATAAATGAAGGGATGTAAAATAATTACTTACAAGTTTTGGTCAAGGAAGAACTAACTATAATGAAAAGGGACTATTTTGGCTTCTGAAAAGTGAATATGCTAATTATGTTCTGGGCTTGAGTTGGTGCTAGGAAAACTCTTCCTCATTCTCTGATTAGAAGTCATTAATCATTCCTGTGAGGTCACTATTATTGCTTAAAATTCCTCAGTAACAGAATCAATGATGTTGCTGTTAACAGTACTAGGGATGGGGGAAGTCAACAGGAGGCCCAGATGTTAATAATTATGTTAAGACTACTCCCTGAATTACAATACTATCTTCTCCCAAGGTTAAGATGTACTATTTTCTCTATATAAGTGCATAAATAAGTGACTTAGTACTAATCATAGCCAATCCCACATCCATTTTATTCATCCATTAAAAGAAAATAAGATAATCAGCTCTGATCATAATTTTTTTTTAAGTTGACTGCTAACTCATCCACAATAGTAAAGAAAAGTCAATCAAGTATCATCAAGCTTATTCAACTCAAGGACATCTAATACACCAATTCTAAATTACTTGTGATCATGAAACTCATTCACTACCATCAAGTTGATTCCAACTCATAGAGACCTTCTGCTGTCTTCCTTCCTTCCTTCCTCTCTCTCCAGAAAATATAATTGACTTTATTAATCTTGAACTAAATCCCAAGAACTACTTCACCAGTTAAGTAATAACAACTATGTAATTTTATCTATCTATCCATCTATTGATTCCTTCTTTCTATAAGTATTGTTATTATATGACTGACTCAGACACAGATTTTTAAAAGTTGAAACACATTAAAGTCATATTTCAGAACTTGATAATAGGTTTATCCCATTCAATGTTGATATACAGCTTCTCTTGTTAGATGTCATCGAGGCAACTCTGACTCATAATAACA
Source organism: Elephantulus edwardii (assembly GCF_000299155.1). Lineage (NCBI taxonomy): Eukaryota > Metazoa > Chordata > Mammalia > Macroscelidea > Macroscelididae > Elephantulus > Elephantulus edwardii. Next base: position 8,511,803 of record NW_006399815.1, read on the forward strand.
TTATAAACAACAAGTCTAAGACTTGCCTCATCTTACACCATTCTCATGAACTCCCACATGCTCATTGTGGGTGCACCTGTGTCACTCCACCTCATTAAGGATCTTTCTGACTTGCTCTGATCCTCTCCCTTTCTTAGCATAATGTCTATCTCATAAGACTGGCCCTTTTGACAACATGTCCAAAGTAATTAAAATGAAGTTTCACCATGATTTCTCTATGGAGCACATTGGTTGCACTTCCTCCAAGATAGATTTGTTTGTTCTTCCAGAAGTACACGATTTATTCAATATTCTTGTTCATCAGTATTAGAATTCAAAGGCATGAATTCTTCTTCTATATTATATATTTACTATCTTATTTTCAGATATTTAGGAAGCAATTGAAAATACCATGGCTTGGATCAAGCACATCTTTAAACTGATATCCTTTGCTCTTTGCAAATAAAGATACCATTTAACCCAGCAATTCCACTACTGGGAATATACCTTAAAGAGACCATAAATGACATCCAAGTAGATATATGTATACCCATGTTTATCGCGGCTTTGTTTACAATAGCAAGGAGTTGGAAACAACCTAAATGCCCA
>NW_006399815.1:8512761-8514552 GCF_000299155.1 Elephantulus edwardii
TTTTCAAGGAGAGGAGCAAACGGGGGCGGTGGAGGGGTTTGTGTGGGAAGAAGGGTGCAACAATGAATGAATGGAATTCCAAAATCTCTGCAGATGTTCATTGAAATGAAAAATAAACAACCTAAATTTAAAAAAAAAAGAGGTCCTTGACAGCAGATTTCCCCAAGGGACCTGTCTTTTGATATCTTAAGTGCTGTTACCATGAGTGTTGACTATATATTTAAGTAAAATGAAATTTTTAACAACTTCAATCTTTTCTCTATCATGGTGTTGCCTATTGATTCAATAGGGAGAAGGTCTGTGTTCTTGGTGTTCAGATGCAATCCATATTGAAGTCTTTGATCTTCTACAGTAAGTGCCTCAAGTCTTTTTCATTTTCAGCAAGGTAGCTTTATCTGCATAGTACAGGTTGTCTATGAGTCTTTCTCAGTCCTGATGCCATATTCTTCTTTAAACTTTCGAGCTTCTCAAATAATTTGTGTTCTTCATATGAATTGAATAGTTAAGCAGAAAGGATATAATCCTGGTTCACACCTTTCTTGAGTTAATTTTTTAATAATTTGTTTCTTCTAATTGTAATTTTAATGAAAGTTTTCAGAAAAGCTAGATTTTTTCATTCATTCATTGTTGCACATTTACCACCTCTCTTTCCCTTCACCATCCCCCAGTTCATTTTTTTTTTTAATTCATTCACTGTTTCACAGTTGCCTCCTCCTCTGCTTTCAATCTCTTTGCAATATACCTCTTATTCTGGGCTGTTGTTGTACATATAATATCTAATCATATATTCCTTTTAAACAGTTCTTTCCTTCATCTGTTCCAATGCAATGTTCATTATCTAAACGCTTTTACCACATTCTCCTTCCAATCCCCCCCCCAAGTCAGACCTGATTTGTAACAGTGGTGGTTTGCATTATTTGTCTTTTTGTGACTAAGAAATTTCATTCAGCATAATGTCCACCAGGGTCTATCATGTTGTGTGATGTTTTATGAATTTATTGATTTTTGTGGCTGCATAGTATTCCATAGTTTTTCTATCTATTTTGTAGATGAACAGTGGGTTGCTTCCACCTTTTTGCTATTGTAAATAACACAGCAATAAGCATGAGTGTGCATATATCAGTACTTGACCAAAGAAGACATTCAGATGGAAACCAAACACATGAAGAAATCTTCAAAATCTCTCGCTATCAGAAAGATGCAAATTAAAACAACTATGAGAGATATCATATCACCCTAGTAACAATAGTAAAGTTCAACAGAGCAGCAAACAACAAATGCTGGTGAGGTTGTACAGAGATTATTCACTGTTGGTGAAAGTGTAAAATGGTGTAACCACTAATGCAGTTTGGAGTTTTCTAAAAAAGGTGGAAATAGAAATACCATTTGATTCAGCAATTCCACTACTAGGAATATACCCTACGGAAACCAGAACTGCTATCTGCTATGTTTTTGATGATGTAAATCTTAGTGGGAAGAGACTGCTTATCTTCCCACAGTGGAAAGTTTGGAGACCCCTCAGTCTTTTCATTAGCAGCACAACACACCACACACTATGAAGCCATAGCTCCGTTGTGATAAACAAAGATGACAAACAAATTAAGATTTAAACTTCTTAAAAATATTATTCAAGCTACCTTTTACATCCGACTCAAAATGCCCCATGCCAGTCCATCTCATCTCACCAATGCCTGTTGTTGTTGTTGTTATGTGCCGTCGAGTCGTTTCCGACTCATAGCGACCCTATGCACAACAGCCCTAAACGCTGCTCTATCCTGCGCCAACCACACC
>NW_006399815.1:8517953-8540650 GCF_000299155.1 Elephantulus edwardii
TATATATTAGTATATATTTAGTTTATCTAATTTGCTTTTTGAAGCAATGGGAGTAGGTATGTCAGAGTCAGTGAATTGTCTCAGGACAGGGCAGACTTCAGAGCTGTTATATAGGGTCACTATGAGTCACAGGCAACTCTATGGCACATAACAACAACACCAACAATTTGCTTTGTAAATCAGAATAAAGTTATGCTGAGACACATATAATTTGGATATATTAGACAGTGCCATTCAACTCCATCTTACAAGAGTTTTTGAACTTCTGTGTTTCAATTCACTTTTATGTAAAAGGTAGCAATCTAACGAGCATTTGGAAGTATTAGAAGAGATAATGTAAGTAGATGACTTAGTATGAAGCCTTAAATAGTGTAGTTGTTCTTGTTATTGCTGTCAAGTTGATTGTGATTTGTGGCAATTATATGTACAGAGTAAAATTGTTTATTTGAGTATTTAGGACTGTGACCTTTCACTACTATATCATCATGTCTGTCTTCTAAAACATGTTTGGATACATTTGAATGACCACTCTTTTGACTATTTGTGGTTGTTATTGTGTGTTGTTGAATCTGAGTTTTCAGAGGGAGTAAATCACGTAAAAGAAGATAGAAATCTTGAACTGTTTGTATCACAAAGAAACTCTGGAGTATAGTAAATAATAAGTAGATGCTAGATATTATTATTTCCTCATCTTCGGCTTAACTGTTGGTGCATATATTTGAATAACAATTATATTAACAGGTCTTTCTTATACGCAAATAGATAATATTCTAGCACTCACAGTACATTGTATTTCAGGACAGAACTAAAAATGGTCTTTTTTACAATAAACATGTGGTCATTTTTCTTCAATCTTTAATTTCCAGCATAGTAGATCATATGATCGAATCAAAGTTTTCAATGTCAGACCATCTAAGATTGCTAATTCCTTGGATGAATTCTTTATAAATCCTGTTTCATCTGTTGCAACTTCTAATTTTCCTACATCATACTTTATACATTCCATGTTCCAACTATTAATGGATTAATATAGCTGTTTTCTTCATTTTTTAGTATCTTCCACTCTAAGGCTTTAGTACTGTCTATCAGTATTCCCCCAAATGGTTCATTGGTTTTCAGAGGCCAGCTATTTCAGAAGAGGATGGCCAGTCCTACTTCTTAGTCTGTTTTAATCAGGAAGCTCTGCTGAAAATATATCACCATGAGTGACCTGCTGGTATTAAAATACCTGTGGCACAAATCCCAGCATCCCAGCAGTAAGAAAGCAACTTCAGCACAGTAATTGACAAGGGCAAACTATGAACAAGAAAGCATACACACTCACACAAAAACAAATAATAAAGTAAAAAGCACCATACGAGCCTTTCCCTACCATTCTCCAATCCTTCAAACAGCAAACCAGCAGATAACGGATATATCTCTAAAATATTGCTGCTGTTCTTAGATGCTTTCAAGTGGAATATGACCCTAGGAACTATAGATCTGTATATCCCAGGCCATCCTCACCATCTCTGATACACTCAAACCCGTTGTTGTAGTGACTGTGTCAACCAACGTGGCTGAGGCTCTCCTTCTACTTTGCCATTCCTCTAACTTCCCAAGCATGATGTCCCTCTCCCAGGAATAACATCTCCTAGGAACATGCACAGAGTATGAGACAAAACTTCATTCTTGCCTCCAAGGAGCACTGTGGCTACATCTTTTTCAAAACATCACTGTGTGTTACTTTGGCAGTCCATCAGATAGTCAGCACTTTTCTTCAATGCTGCAATTCAAAGGCATCAACTCTTCTCTCATACTTAGTCATTGTCCAGTTCTCAGATACATAAAAAGTTATTTAAAACACCATGGCCTCTATCAAGCTCACCTTAATCCTCAAACTAACATCATAATATCATTGCTCCTCAAATAATTGGGAGAGGTCCCTGACTATAGACCTTCCCAGTGGAGTACATCTCCTGATCGCTTAATTGCTGGTACCACGTGTATCGATTGTGTATCCAAGTAAGATGAAGTTGTGTTTTAATATTTTCTCCATCTATCATGATGTTACCTATCAGACCAGTGATGAAAATTTTTGTTTTCTTGACACTGAGATGCAATCCATATTGATGGCTGTCGTCTTTGATCTTCTGAAGCAAGTACCTCAAGTTGTCCTCACTTTTAGCAAGCAAGATTGTGTCATCTGCATAACGAAGGTTATTGATGAGTCTTCCTCAAATCCTGAATCCACATTCTTCTTCATAATGTCCAGCTTCTCAAATAATCTGCTCATCATATTTATTAAATAGGTATGAAAAAAGGATACAACCTTGACCCACATCATTCCTACTTTTAAACCATTCCGTGTTCCCTTGCTCTGTTTGTACAATAGCCTCTTAGTCTAGCTATAGTTACTGCACAAGCGCACAATTTTTTATGATCCACATAGCCAAATACCTTTGCATAGTCAATAAACACAAGCCAACAGAAACCAGCAGAACCTACCTGAGACTATTGACTTCTCCCAGTGAGGATAGTTCAGGCCTCAGTCACACCACAATCTATCTTGGTTTTCCTAGGTGAAGATTGTGCTCCAGTCATTCCCAGCCTACACATGCCATCTACCTGGTAGCTGCTGCTTGTAAGTAAAGATGGTATTCTCTGTTATTCAAATATATTTACCAACAATTAAAGCCAAGGATAAGGAAATTTAAGAATTATACCAACTTTTGCAGTCTAAAATTGACCAAATGTGTAGCCAAGATGCATGAATAATGGTTATTGTAATGCAAAAGTGGGAAACAGAAAAAATGGTAGTAATTATGCAGTTGGGGACTGGAAATAAGGCTGAAGATCAAATGATTGAATTTCCTCCCAAACGTGATGTCCCTATCCAAGACCTGTCCCTCCTTATAATATGTCCAAAGTATGGCAGACAAAGCCTCAAGATCCTTGCCTCCAAGGAGCAGCAGGATTTAACCCTCTCCAGGATAAATCTGTTGATTTTCTTAGCAGTCCATGGTACATTCAATATTCTTCTTCAGCACCACAGCTCAAAGGCATCAATTCTCCTTCTATCCTCCCTAGTCATTGTCCAACTCTCTGATGCATAACAAGTGACTGCAAAGACCATGGCCTGTATAAGACACAGCTTAGTCTCCAAAGAGACACCATTGCTCTTCAGTACTTTGGAGAAGTCCCTAACAGCAGACTTTCCCATGGCAATACATCTTTTAATTTCCTGGCTGCTGGTGCCAAGAGTGTTGACAGTGGAGCCAAGTAAACTAAAGCTGTTAACAATATCATTTTCTTCACCATCCATTCTGATGCTACCAATTGGTCCAGTGGTGAGAATCTTTCTTTTCTTGATATTGAGTTTCAACCCATATTGAAGGCTTCAGTCCTTGACCCTCTGCAGCAAGTGTTCCAGGTCCTCCTCAGTTTCAGCAAGCAGGTTTGTGTCATCCGCATAATGCAAACTGTTAATAGATCTTCCACCAATCCTGAAGCCACACTTCTCCTCAGAGAGCCCTGCTTCCTGGATAATCTGTTCTGCATACAGGATGAAAAGGTATGGATACAGGGCACATCCCTGGCATACGCCCTTCCCAATTTTGAACCATGCAGTGTTTCCTTGCTCTGTTCTGATGACTGCCTCTTGGTCCAAGTATAGGTTTTGTATTAGCATGATCAAGTGTTCTGGAATTCCCATTCTTCTCAGAGTCAGCCACAGTTTGTTATGACCCACAGAGTCAAATGCCTTTGCATCATCAATGAAACACAGATATTCTTCTGGTATTCTCTGCTTTCAGCTACGATCTATCTAACATTAGCTACAATATCCCTAGTACCACAACCCCTTCTAAACCCAGCCTGGACTTCCGGCAGTTCTCTGTTGATGTGCTGTTCCAGTCATTTTTGGATAATCTTCAGTAGAATATTGCATGTGAAATCAATGATATTGTTCTGTAGTTTCCACACTCTGTTGGGTCACCCTTCTTTGGAATGGGAACAAATATAGATCTCTTCCAGTCAGTTGGCCAAGTGGTTGTTTTCCAGATCTCTTGGCACAACTTGGTGAGCACCTCCAGGGCAACATCTGTTAGCTGAAATATGTCTACTAATATACTATCTATTCCTGGGCCTTATTTTTTTGCTATTTCTTTCAAAGCAGCCCGAACTTCTTCCTTCATCACCATAGGCTCTTGCTCATATGTTGTTTCATTAAATCCTTCTGTGTCTGTCAATTCCTTTTGACACAGTGACTCAGTATATTCTTTCCATCTTCTTTTAATACTTCCTGGATCATTTAATATTCTGCCTAAAGCATCTTTTGTTATAGCAACTTGAGGTTTGAATTTGTTCTTCAGTTCCTTGAGCTTAAGAAATGCTGACTGAGTACAGCCCTTTTGATTTTCTGACTCTAGCTCCTTGCACATTTCATTGTAATATTTTACTTTGTCATGTGGTGCTGCCTTTTGAAATCTTCTGTTTAGTTCTTTAGTACCTTGAATTCTTCCTTATTCTTTGGCTTCTCTGCACTCCAGTGCAATAGTCAGAGTTTCTTCTGACATCCATTTTGGTCTTTTCTTTCTCCTCTGTCTTTGTCATGATAGTTTGCACTCTTTCTGGATGATACCCCTGATATCCTCCCACAACTCATCTGGTCTTTGTTCATTAGTGTTCACGGTCTCAAACCTATTCCTGGGATGGTTCTGGAATTCAGGTGGGATAGACTCAGGTGGGATAGTCATATTTTTGTTCCTGTGTATTCAGTTTATTTTTTTACATGGGGTTGCTATTAATTATAATTGACTTGACAGTATACAACAATGAACAACAGGATGCAAAAAACCTGGATTAGCGTTCAAGCTGCAACATCATAAGACTTCAGAGAATTTGCTACATCTCACTTAAGTTTCACATTTTACAAGTCTATAAAGAAGGAAACTGATTTGAGTTTTTATTTTGTTGGTTTATAGTACTCTTCATGTTAGTAATTTTATTTCATCCATAAAAAATGGAGTATTTGGTATTTCATAATTCATTCACATAAAGGACCAGCTAAGAAGTATAAATATGGTCTTTAAGAAATTTCTATTTCTTTAATTTTTACTTGATCATAATTTATCAGTCATGAGATGATGCAATTATGTCAATTCATAACAAATATAGAAATATCTATAATTTTACTTTTAAATTAAATATACACTCTAATACATAGTTTTCCTATGAATTTTAAAGCAGATTTATAGAGAAAAATTCAAACTACTACAGAATCCATCTATTTAAAATGTATACTTCAAAGGTTCTTGTATATTCACAGTTTTTAAATGATGATCATAATACATTTCAGAACATTTTATCATCCCCAAAAGAAACTCTGTACTTTTAACAATGATCATCACTATCCCCAAACTCTTCCATCCTCTTCCCTACCCCTGGCAATCATTGATTTACTTTCTGTTTCTATAGATTTAGTGGGTGTTTCACATAATTAGAATGATACAACATGCAGTTCTTTGTGACTATTTTAAGTTGGCATAATGTTTCACGTATTGTTTATTCATGTTGGATATTCAGTCTTTTCTATTGAAAAATAATAGCATATTGAATAGATAAACCATTTTTTATATCTGTTGATACATTTAAATTGTTTCAATTCTTTTGTTGTTTTGCATAATACTTCTGTGGACATCTGTGTACAAGATTTTGCGTGGACATGTGTTTTCATTTCTCTTAGGTATATTTCTAGGAGCAAAACTCTTAGTTCACATGTTGACTTTATATTTAATACTGAGAAATTGCTAGAGTATTTTGAAAAAGTGGTTATATAATTTTACATCCCTATTAACAATATATGAGTTTCCAATTTCTCATTACTTATTACTGTCTTTTTTTCTGTTTTTATTTTAGCTGTCCCAATGAGTATGTAGGGAAGTCTATTGACTTAATGGCTAGAAGCTGAGCTGAAATCCCAGTTCAAGTTCACCAGCTACTCCATGGAAATAGACAGTCTCCTCCCATCTGATTAACTGCCTCTGAAAATTCACCAGAGGATCAGCTTTGGGTTTGTTCCAACTCTACAGTATACAATAAAAATAACAGTGGGTATGAAGTGGTATCTCATTCTACTTTTAATTTTCTCATTAACTAATGGTATTGAACACATGTTAATGCACTTATTTACCAGTCATACATCTCTCCAAAGAAACATCTGTACATTTGTTCCTATTTTTATCTTTTTTAAAAATAATTTTTAAGAGTTCTTCACATACTCTGCAGTCAATCTGATTTCTTTGTAATTCATCAGATGAGATCCACATGTAAAATCATAGTTTGTGTCTTTTTAAAAAAGGTATTTGCAATGAGTAAATCATTGTAAATAAAAATTCAATCACTGTATTTCCAGCCTCATTTCTATCACTGTATGGATTGCAACTCAATGTCAAGAGAACAAAGATTCTTACCATTGAACCAATAGGCAGTGTCAGGATGGATGGAGAGAAGATTGAAACTGTCAACGGCTTCATCTTGCATGGATCCACAATTAGCATCCTTGGTACCAGCAGTCAGGAAATAAGAAGATGCATTGCCCTGGGAAAATCTGTATTTAGGGACCTCTTCAAATTATTGAGAAGTAATGATGTTAGTTTGAAGACTAAGGTGAATCTGATTCATGCTATATTCTTTAAGATTGCTTATTATGAATCTGAGAGCTGGATAATGAAAAAGGACAACAAGAAAATAATTGACGTCTTTGAATTGTGGTGTTGGATAACAACTATGAACATCCCTTGGGCAGCCAAGAGAAGAAACAGATATATCTTGGAGAGGATGCCGTCAGAGTACTCTATGGAGGCAAGAATAATGAGGCTTTGCCTCATATACTTTGGGCATGTTGTTAGGAGGGCCTATTCCTTGGAGAAAGACATGATGCTGGGAAGGGTGGAAGATCAGCGAAAGAGAGGAAGACCCTCAACCAGGTGGACTGACATGGTGACTGATGCAATGGGCTCATATGTGTCCAGAAGTATGAGGATGGCACAAGTAGAACAGGGTTCAGATCTTTTATTCAGTGTCTCTATGAGTTGTGCTTGACTCAATGGCACCTAACAACAACAAAATTTACTTGGTATGTTGTTTTTAGGTTGAGTTGAGTATGACTTATAGCAACCTTATGAACAACATATCTGAATCCTGTCCTTTCCTGTACCAACCTCACCATCTCTGATATACCTGAGCACATTACTGTAGTCACCATATCAATCCTTCTCATTGGGGATCTTCCTCACATATTCTGATGCTCCACCTTTCCAAGCATGATATCCTTTTGCCAAGAAATAGCTTCTCCTAACAACAAGCCCAAAGTATGACAGATGAAGCTTTGCCATCTTTGCCTCCAAGGATCACTCTGGATGCACTTTCTCCAAGAGATACCTGTTTGTTCTTTTAGCAGTTCATGAGATATTCACTACTCTGCTCCAAAACCACAACTTAGAGCATTAATTCTTCTTTTGTCCTCCTTATTCACTATCCAATTCTCAGATGCATTACAAGTGATGGAAAGTGCATGGCCTGAATCAGTAGCCCCTTATTCTTCAAATTGACATCATCATTCTTCAGTATTTTGGAGAGGTCCCTGGCAGCAATTTACCCAAAGCAATATGTCTTCTAATCACCTGACTATTGGTACCAAGAGTTTTGATTGCAGATCCAAGTGAGATGAAGTCAATTACAGTTTCAATCCTTTCTTATCAATCATGATGCATAGAAATACCTTACTGGCTGTGCCAGGGTTCATGGCTCTTGCGTTAATGGGGACTATGTATTAATTTTTAACGTTTAGAAAAATTCACAGTAAAGTTATCTAGACATGGATTTTTCTTGGTGTGAAGGTTTTTTATTACTGATTGAATTTATTTGCTTATTATGAGTTTGTGAATTGAGGCCTCAACTTCTCATTAGGAAAAAAAATACCAAAGACAACAACACTTAACTCATTGCCCTAAAGTCAGAACCATCTGATAGCTGACCCAGTAGGAGGATGTCAGAGGCTGTAAATGGACCTGGAGGAGATTGTACATCTTTCTTCTTTGAAACAGTCAACGGATTTGAATCATCTGCTTTTGCGTTGGCAGCACAACTTGTTCCTCTTTAGGCCACCAGAGCTTCCCAAACTTTCTATACTGTGTGCTTCAAATAAAGTCACAGCCTTTGACATGAGTAATGAAACTCTCTCATCTTCAAGCCTGTCCTTTCCCTGTTCAACAAAATGCCTACTATGGCAAAGAGTTATACTCCTGCTCTACAAGTAGAGTACAATGTGGGCCAGTATTTGCTGTTGTGTGCCATCAAGTCTTTCTCCAGGTTTGCCAAGGCAGTTGCTCACGAGGGGGGAGATTGCTCATTCTTCTCAGAAACAGCTGGTGGATTTGAACTGTGTTCTTTCTAGATTTCACTGCAGCTTCTTTTTTATTCAATTTTAAATTTATTCTAATGAAAATTACAGAGACTTTGGATTTCCATTAATTCATTGTTGCACTTTTCTCCCTGCCTACACCTTACCCTCAATTCACTTTTCTCTTTGGAAAAAAGAAAAAGTAAAAGAAAAAATTCCTTTCATTGTTATTCAATCCCTCCCCCCAAGTCCACGCCACTATCTTTGTTCTGGACTCCTGTCATAACAATAATATCTAGTCATATATCCCTTTTAAATGCCACCAGAGCTCCCTTAGTATTTTTAGTTTATGTTTCTCAATGTGGAATCTCTACCCCCTGAGCAAGCTAGGCTAATGGTAATCCAGTGGAAGAAGAGAGTCTTGTACTTCCCTTTATAAAACTTCTGCAGCACGGTAACTAGTACAATGAGAAGGCTGGAAGCCTTTCCCTCACCAGAAAAAAATACAGTACCAAACCGAAAGTTGAGGAGAGAGGGAGGGCCCCCAGCATCTTGGTTGCTTATGAGCTAGGGCTAAGGAGGTACAAGTCAGGGCTCAAATGCCAGACTCTTACTCTTCTTTTGAGATTTAATAGATTTTCCTAAATAAGTGTTTCTCCATTTGCTATATGCCCTTAGGACAATTTCCAAAGACTTTATTATTATTATTTTAATGACTTTTTCCAGTTTGGCTGTTTCACTGGGCTGAGGGTCAGCAAGGTTCTTCATGTTGCCACTCTGAAAATGTTGCTCCTCTTGACATTTTTTTATTGCTGAACTCACAGAAGATGTTAATGTTAAAATCCCAGGAATAGAAATTGGAAGCCGAAGGTAGTGTATACAGAAAGAGGAAGAGAGCTGGAAAGTCATCAGTTCAGTTATTCTATTATTTGGTTTATTGAGGCATTTTAAATCCCCTCAGACTAGTCAGTAAAAAATTGTTGAGGGGGAGGGAAATGAGAAAGAGGGGATAAGTAATGCTGTTTAAAAGGGATATATGATTAGGTATTATTGTCGTGACCATAGTCCAGAATGAAGGTAGCATACTGAAGTGGACTTGTGGGGAGGGACTGTATAACAATGAAAGAATTTTTCTTTTGCTTTTGAAAGAGAAGAGCAAATGAGGGGGAAGGGGTGAGCAGGGAGAAAAGTGCAGCAATGAATGAATGGAAATTTAAAGTCTCTGTAAACTTTCACTAAAATTAATTTAAAAATGTTGATTTAATTGAAATGTACGGTTTAAATTGCTAATAACACTTCAGTTCTCAGTACAATTATAGATTGAGTACCCTGACATCTTTAGGTATAAAGCCACTGTGTGTTTATAAATATCTGCCAATAGTATAAAAAATGCTCAGTGCTATGTTTTTTTGATAATTATTTTTCAGCACTGTTTTGCCAAAGAAGGGTTTACTTTTCTCAGTACTTCAAGGTGCAGGGATTGACAATCCATAGGCAATACAAGAGTACCATCACTGTCCCCTAGTCTCTTTTATCTTTCTATGACAGTCCTGATCAGAACTCTTTCATCTGCATGCCACATGGTTTCAAACTGCATGTGTCTTACTCTAGTAGAGTTCAAAAGGAACACACCAGCAAAACAGAAGGTTGGTGCCTCTGTGATTAATGGAAAAGTTTTTGCTCTTTTTTAAAATTTCCAGCAGAGTCTGATGATGTCTCCTTAGTCAGAACTGAGTCACAAAGGCCCTCTACTTGAAAAGAGAGTTGTGAAATAAAATTTTTAATTTGAACATATTACCATTGGGAAAAGAATAAGACTTCTATTAACAAGAATAGAAGAGATAGGCAAATAGGCACTGTCTGCCTTGTAAAATAATAGGTATAATATTTCATGTGTTCCTTGTTTTTCAGTGTTGCATAGTATTCTACTGTGTGATTATACGAGAGCTTCTCTATCCATTCATTTGTTGATGGGCACTTGAGTTGTTTCCAGCTCTTTGCTATTGTGAACAAAGCCACAATAAATATGGGTATGCATATATCTGCTTGGGTGGCAGTTATGGTTTCTTTAGGGTAAATTCCCAGTAGTGGAATTTCTGAGTCTAATGGTATTTCTATTTGCAAGTTTTTGAAAGCACTATTTGTACTCCCACCAGCAGTGAATAAGGGTTCCAGTTTCTCCACAACCTCACCAGAATTTGCTGTTTGCTGTTCTGTTAAATTTTGCTATTCTTAATGGGGTGAGATGAAATCTCATAGTTGTTTTGATTTCCATCTCTCTTAGAGCTAGGAATTTTGAACATTTCTTCATGTGTTTTTTTGCCATCTGAATGTCCTCTTTGGTGAAGTGTCTGTCTGTTCATATCCTGTGCCCATTTTTCAACTGGTTTATCAATAAAATAGGGTTAGAGGGGAATTTCTTCAACATAGTAAAAAGTGTATATGCAAACCCAAGAGCCAACATTGTTCTCAGTGTAGAGAGATTAAAGGCATTCCCCTTGAGAACAGGAACTAGGCAAGGATTCCACTATCACCTTTCCTATTCAATATTGTATTGGAAGTCTTAGTGATAGCAATAAGGCAAGAGAAGGAAATAAAAGGTATCCAAATTGGCAAAGAGGAGGTAAAATATCTCTTTATGCAGATGATATGATAGTTTACTTAGAAAAGCCTAAGGACTCTGCAAGAAAACTATTGGACATTGTTGACCAATTCAGCAAAGTGGCAGGATACAAGATCAACATACAAAAAAGTCAATTGGATTTCTCTACAGTAACAAAGAGAATACAGAACTGGAGCTGAGAAAAACAATACTCATCACAATAGCTAATCACAAGTTTAAATACTTAGGGGTAAACCTTAACCAGAAGCACAAAGGATATGTTCATAAAATTACATAATATTATTACAAGAAACAAAAAGAGAACTGGAGAGGTAGAAGGATAAGTTGCTTTTTATATAAATGTTTGTATATTTCACTCATGATTCTGTAAAAGCACTCCAGACACTGCTAGTTTTTCAGATTCCCCCATCTCCCATTAGCTTCAGAAATCATGTCATATAAAATATTAAAACAGATCTTATTTCTTTAAAAAAATACAAACCTTCTGCTAGAAGCACATCTTAATTATATGGAGACTCAAACTGAAACTCACCATCTCTGAGTGGGAAGCTACTCGTAGCAGACCTGCTAGCCATTTTACATGGCCCTAAATAGCAAGGAAGGAGATAATTCATCTTTCTGCCACAGACCAAGTCACTGGTGGATTTGAACTACCAGAACTGAACTGCCTTTGAGTTAGCAGCACAACTCACCACCAGCTGGCTTTCAGAGTTCCTTAAAAAATGTTGGGAGTAAAAACAAAATAAAGCTTCAAATCATTACTGTATAATCAAAGAACTTTATAATTCTTGCTTTACTTCTCTACTAGTTTCTTCATCTGTAAACATTGGACCAAGAATTCCTACCACCCAAGATTGTTGTAGATTATTTTAGAGATACTCTATTTTGAGGTGCATATTGTAAATTAAAGCCAACAGTGTTATTTCTTGATGCTCCAGTGCATAGACTACTTTCTCAGTGTTTCTGCACTGAATGATTTTATGTAGAAACTTTAATAGTCTGTTTTGAAAATACTGATATTTTAATCTAGCTTTTTCTATCCTCATTGCTGTTAGGGAATGAAGTTATCTTTTTCAATGATATACTTGGTACAAAATTTTAAAAGTAAGTGAAAACTGAGCATTTTTTTAACACATTTAAATGCACAGAACCATAATTCTTAAGGCATTTTAACATTTAAAGTATGGATACATTTAGAAGAGAGAGAAAAAATATTTACAGTCCCTAAGTCTTCCGGAAGAGCTCTTATGTTGTCTATAGAGTCTATACTCTTGACATTATAAGATGATCTGTAAATCTAAAAGTCTTATTAAATTACAGGAAAAATAGTATTTTTGCCTGCAATGTAAACAATGTTATTTTGCCTCATTGCTTTTTTAGAAGATTCTACAGCAAAGTTATGGTACATAATCACTTGTATCTCAAAACCCCCCAAAAAATCAAAAGGAGGTGTCAATATAAGCACACATGTTGGATAAAGGCCATTCAGACCAAGAGTCAATATTGAATTCTTATGTGTTCTATGATAAAATACTGTATTTCAAACTAAATTCTTTTTTCTTCCTTTAATGTAAAAGCTGCATTCCTGTATACTTCTTGTTGTTATGTGCCGTCGAGTATACTTACTTAAGGGTTATTTTTTATATTGAAATGTTTAAAATTTTGAATAATTTTTTATGCATTGAAAAGTGAAATCAGATAATAGATTCTTTAACATGTTGGCATATGCTATACTAAAAGAAAAATAACAAAAATCTAATGCAGAAACATCTCAAAAGCTAATGAGTACTATTTGGTCTTGAAGGAGTGATAAAATTTCACTCAAAAGAAATCTTCTGAGGGTGACAGTTTTGGGGCAGCAGTGCTAAACCACAGAGGCCAGAGGAAACTGTCACCTAAAACAAAGACATTGTTGTTGCTGTTGTTGTATGCCATTGAATCACCTGTGACCCCATTGCCCCAGTTAATGTATCAAACCATCTCTTCCAGAGTCTTTCTCTCCTGCACTGTTCCTCCACCCTTACAAACATGATGTCCCTCTTGAAGGACCAGTCTCTCCTGGCCGCCAGTCTCTCTCGTGCCTAAAGTATGTGAGACAGGCACTTCAAAATCCTAGCCCTTAAGGAGCAATTTGGTTTCACCCTCTCCAAGACAGACCTATTTGCTTTCCTGACAGGCATCTATTCTTCTGTCATCCTTAATCATTGTCCAGCTTTCTGATGGTTAGCAAACAATTGAGAATACCAAGGCCTGGATTAGGTGCACCTTAGTCTCTAGACTGACATCGTTGCTTTTCAGTACTCTAGAGAGGTTCCTGACAGCAGATTTTCCCAATGCAATTCGTCTTCTGATTTCCTGACTTCCGGTGTTGAGTGTTGTTTGTGGAGCAGAGCAAGCTAAAATTGTTAACAATCTCAATCTCTTCTGGGCAATTGGTACTGACAATTGGCCCAGTTGTGGGAATCTTTGTCTTCTTGGTGTTAAGTTTCAGTCCATATTGAAGAGTACAGTCTCCTTGACCTTTTGCAGCAAGTGTTCAGGTCATCTTCAGTTACAGTAAGCAAGATTGCATAACGTATGTTGTTTATAAGTCTTCCTATTTTGATGTCACATTCATCCTCATAAAGTCCTGCTTCCAGAATGATCTGTTATGCATGTAGATTGCAAGGTATGGAGACAGGATACATCTCTGACACACTCCTTTCCTGATACTGAATCATGCAGTGTTTTCCTGCTTTGTTCTGAGTACTGCTTCCTGGTCCAAGTACAGTTTTTGCATAAGCACAATCCAGGGTTCTGGGCTTCTCATTTTCCTTAAGGTTAGCCACAATTTGTTGTGATCCACACAGTCAAATGCCTTTCCACAGTGAATGAAACACAGATAGACAAAGACATATGACTGCTTAACTGTATGAAATACTTCCTTGTAAAGGCTCTTTTCTTTTACTTGTCGAAAAGTATCAACATTTTATATCACTTACTCCCTAAGTAGATTAGTTGTTGTTAGTCAGCTATAATTCAAAATAACTCTATAAACTACAAATCTGAATCTTGGCCTAGGCTACACCATCCACAAGATCTTTATTATGCTTAAGCCAATTGTGGTAGTAACTGTCAATTCATCTCCTTGAAGGCCATTCTTTTGCTGACTCATCTACCTTTCTTAAGATAACATCCCTCCAAAGACTTTTTCCTCCTGAAAATATGACTGACATAACTAAGACAAAGTTTCTCCATCCTTACCTCTGAGAAACTTTCCAGTTGTACTTCCTTCAAGACATATTTATTTGTTCTTCAAGAAGATTAAGTAAGTTTAATATTTTACTACTATCAAGCATCACTAATTTATTTTAAGTCAGTTTTACCAATGAATTTCTTTTGGATGGAAGAGAAGGATTAGCAGCCATGCTATATCTGATGATGATGATGATAATGATGATGGGGTTCCATTATCTAAAGGGTAGTCAAAGTAGGGGCAATTGAGATGAAAGATAACAAGAGGGAGGAAGGTTATAGGATGTAGAGAGACCTAGCAATGGACTACACTTATTTTTGTAGAAAGAAGAAGACAAAGAGGAGAAGAAATGCTGCAAGTTCTAGAATGGAGGGGCATCATACATTGTATGATATTAGGCCATCTTGTCTCTCAAGAAAGAAATTTATGATAATCTAGAGGAAATTATACTCTTCAGAAGGCTAAAAAGAATGCATATGCCCTCTGACTTTACTAGTGCTGCTGAAAAGAAATAGCACAGTGGGCTGTTTTGAAGAACAGACATGTATTTTCTAGTATATAATATAACAAAAGACTGAAAATCTAAGTCATGAAGGTTTTATCCATATTTGTTCAATTTGTATGCTGAAAAAATAATTCCAGAAATAGGACTATATGTAGACTAATGTGGCATCATGATTGGAGGAAGACAAATAGACAACCTGCATTATGGAGATCATACAATCTTTCTTTCTGAAAGTGCAAAGGACTTGAAGCATTTGCTGTAGAAGATCAAAGACTATCGCCTTCACTATGTATTACATCTCAGCATCAAGAAAACAAAGATCCTCACCTTTGGACGACCCTGATAGACAAAATAAAGACTAGGCAACATCATGATAGATAAAATAAAGAATGGACTTTTTGGTTACTTAATTCTACTTAGATCCACAATTAATACCCATGGAAACAGCTGCTCAAAATCCAAAAGACATATCGCATTGAAAAAAAATCTATTGTCAACTATCTCCCCAAAAAGCTAAAGAGTAAGGATATATCAGTGAGTTTAAAGACTAAGGTATTCCTGACCCAAGTCATGATTCAATTGCCTCCTATGCTTCTGAAAGTTATGTTGTTGTTATGTGCCGTCGAATCGTTTCCGACTCATAGCGACCCTATGCACAACAGCCCTAAACCCTGCTCTATCCTGCGCCAACCGCACTGCCTCTGACACACCCATCCCGATTACCCCAGTCACCGAGTCAATCCATCTCATAGAGGGTCTTCCCCTCCTGCGCCGTCCCTCCACCCTCCCAAGCATGATGTCCCTCTCCAAGGACCCGTCCCTCCTCGCAACATGTCCAAAGTATGTCAGACGAAGCCCCAGAATCCTTGCCTCCAAGGAGTAGCCTGGTTTAACCCTCTCCAAGATGAATCTGTTTGTTTTCCTGGCAGTCCATGGTACATTCAGTACTCTTCTCCAGCACCACAGCTCAAAAGCATCCACTCTCCTTCTATCCTCCCTAGTCATTGTCCAACTCTCTGATGCATAACAAGTGATTGCAAAAACCATGGCCTGTATCAGGCGCACCTTAGTCTCCAGAGAGACACCGTTGCTCTTGTGTACTTTAGAGAGGTCCCTAACAGCAGACTTTCCCATATTGATACGCTTTTTGATTTCCTGACTGCTGGTGCCAAGAGTGTTGACCCTGGAGCCTAGCAAACGGAAGCTGTGAACAATCTCAATCTCTTCACCATCCATTCTGACGCTGCCAATTGGTCCAGTGGTGAGAATCTTTGTCTTCTTGACATTGAGCCTCAGTCCATATTGAAGGCTGCAGTCCTTGACCGTCTGCAGTAAGTGCATGAGGTCCTCCTCAGTTTCAGCAAGCAGGGTTGTGTCATCTGCATAACGCAGATTGTTAATAGATCTTCCACCAATCCTGATGCCACAGTTCTCCTCATAGAGCCCAGCCTCTCGGATAATCTGCTCTGCACACATGTTGAAAAGGTATGGAGACAGGATGCATACAACGGATATACTTGATGTCTTTTAGGGAGCTTTGGTGGCCTAGTGGCAAGAAGCTGCACAGGAATCCCAGAGGCGCATGGTTTGAATCCACCAGACAGCTGGAGAAGGAGGGGCAATCTCTTCCTGTACTAGTCAGATCCAATTTGACAGTACACACACACAAATAATAAAATAAACTTTAAAAAAATAGACAGTGTTCATGGACTTTCAAAAGAACAAACAACTCTGTCTTAGAGGAAGTACAGACAGGGTGCTCCTTAGATGCAAGGCTGGGGAAACATTATCTTACACATCTTACTTCACACATGTTGCCAGGAGGGATTAAAACTTGAAAAAAGATATCATGCTGAGAAAAGTGGAGGGTAAGAGGAAGAAAGGAAGATATTTAACAAGATGGATTGACACAACGACTGTAACAAGCGGCTGGAGTGTAACAGATCGTGAAGATGGCACAGGATAGTGGAGGTTCAGATCTGTCTGTTCTTCACAAGGTCATTATGAATTGCAGTCAGTTCAATAACATCTAACAACAATAACAGAAGTCCAAACTCAGTACATCATTGCTAAAAGAAGACTCTTCCTGTAACATTTTTTGGGAAATCTTTGCCTCTTCCAGCATTTCTTAATTTCTGGTTAAATAGCTTGATATCTAGTTTCTCCCTTTATGCTCACTTTTTCCTGTGTTTATGCAGTTCTTTCTATCATATAGTAGTAATCAGGTTTCAGAAACACCCAATACTGTTGTGATCACATTATCAGACCAAAGAAAGCTTTATTTAAAATAAAATTATATTCACAAGTATCAGAGTCAGAATCTCAACATTTATTTTTTAGGAATACTACTGTTCAGTCCATAATGCCCTTAATCCCTTCATTTATTTTGTGTGATGTGGAAGCCTTTTACTGAAGCTCTGAACTTAGTGTTGTGTTTTTCTGCAGAGGAATGCAGAGAATGCCAAACTGCAGAAAAGACAAAGAGAAAATAATGACTTTGAGGAAGTTAGAAAATGTTGGGGGTAGATAAATAGGAATAAATCATTCTTTAGTTAACATATTTGGAAAAATCCCTGAAGAGAAAGAAAAAAATTTAACCAGCAGGCTAATAAATTGATTTTCAAGTCTCTACTAACAAATCCGGAGTGCTCTTTGGAGGCTGCATGGAGGGGTATTCTTTGGAGACGGACGCATGCTGAGAAGGTAGAGGGTCAGTGAAGGCGAGGAAGATCCTCAGCCAGGTAGACTGACAAAGTGACTGCTGCAATGGGCTCTTGTATGTCAGGAAGCATGAGGATGGCACAGGATAGGACAGGGTTCAGATCTTTTGTTCATAGGGTTGCTATGAGTCATACTCTACTTGTTGGCACTAACAACAACAACAACAAACAAGTCTGTCCTGGAAAAGGTGAAACCAAGTTGGGCCTTGGAGGCAAGGATTTTGAGAGTCCATGTCACTTTGGGCAGGTAACCCAGAGAGATCAGTCTTTGGAGAAGAATAGCATGCTTGGAAGGGTCAAAAGACAGCACAGGAGAGGAAGAAACCAGATGAAATGGACTGACACAATAACTGGGGTAATGAGGGTAGGTATGGTCAGAGACAGTGAGCTTAGCTCAGGATAGAGCAGAGTTCAGAGCTATTGTGTGTTGTTTTTGTTGTTGTTATATGCCGTCAAATCTCTTTCAACTCATAGTGACTCTGTATACAACAGCTCTGAACCCTGCTCAATCTTGAGCCAACTTCATTGTCTCTGACACACCTACTTCCATTATGCCCATCACTGAATCAATCTATTTCATCAAGAGTCTTCTTTTATGCTGTCCTTCCACCCTCCCAAGCATGATGTCCCTCTCCAAGGACTGGTCTCTCCTTTCAACATAGCCAAATCATGTCAGATGAAATCTCAGTATCCTTGCCTCCATGGAGTAGCCTGGTTTTACCTTCTCCAGATGAACCTGTTTGTTCTCCTAGCAGTCCATAGTATACTCAGTACTACTCTCCAGCACCACAGACCAAAGACATCAATTCCTCTTCTGTCATTCCTAGTCATTGTCCAGCTTTCTGATGCTTAGCAAGTAAGTGCAAAGACTAAGGCCTAGATCAGGTCCATCTTAGTCTCCAGACTGGCATCATTGTTCTTGAGTACTCTGGAGCAGTCCCTGACAGCAGACTTTCCTAATGCAATTAGTCTTTTGATTTCCTGGGTCCTAGTACCAAGAGGTTGATTGTGGAGCCAAGAAAACTGAAGCTTTTAACAATCTCAATCTCTTCACCACCCATCATGATGTTGCCAACTGGCCCAGAGATGAGAATCTTTGTTTTCTTGATGCTGAGCAATATTGGGGGTTGCAGTCTTTGACCTTCTGCAGCAAGTGCTTTTGATCCTCAGTTTCAGCAAGCAAGGTTGTGTCATCTGCATAATGCAGGTTGTTGATGAGTCTTCCTCCAATTCTGATGCCACATTCCTCCTCATAGAGCCCAGACTCCCAGATGATCTATCCTGCATATAGATTTAAAAAGTATGGAAATAGGCATACAGAGATAGATATCCCTGGTGTACACCCTTCCCGATTTTGAACTATGCAGTGTTTCTTTGCTCTGTTCTGAAAACCGACTCCTGGTTCAAGTATAGGTTTTGCTTAAGCACAATCAAGTGTCCTGGGATTCCCATTCTTTCCAGAGTTAACCATAGTTTGTTGTAATCCATACAGTCAAATATTTATGCATAGTCAATGAAACACAGATAGACATTCCTCTGGTACTCTCTGCTTTCAGCCAAGAACGCGGGGTTGCTATAAGTCAACTCAATGGTACATAACAACAATAAACTTTATCACTGAAGAACAGCTCAATACTAGAACTATATTGACCCACATAAGAAAAAACAGGCATGTTGTTTTTATCTATTTCATTCAAAACAAAGCAGGTAAATTAGAAACAACCCAAGTTGTGAAAATCCCACCTGGATACTATTATTTTCCTCTCTCTGGGGAATCTCACTCTGCATTTATTCTTCCATTCATTCCTCTTTAGAAAGTAGGTCATTCAGTGTGTTGCTAACAACACTTAATTGCAATAACTAGCCATGATATTCTCTCAGGCAGAGAAGAAGGTCTGACAACCTGAATGCCAGTATTCATCCTCATAGAAAGGGAAAAAAATAATCCCCAGGTTGAAGTTCGATAGCCTGTCTAACCACAAAGAGAGCGGAAGACTTCCAAGAAGTACAGAAGAAAATAGCTCTCATGGTCAATTGAATCTAAGTTCAACCAAGAGTTATTTTCTAAAACATTCTAGAATATTTTGTTAATTTTTATCAGTACTTGCAACCTAGAAGACTCCTATTTACTTAAAATTTTTATCACATTTTCTCAGACTATTTAATCTTTAACATTTAAATATCATTAAATCAAGAGCAAAAAGGTCTTTAATCTTTCTAGTTATAAACTTCCTATATTAATCAAAATAGATTCTTTCTTATTTATTCAGTTATTTAGTGTTAGAGTCAGAATTGGTGAAGTCAAGCATAAAAGAAAGGAAGAAAGTCAGAACAAATACCACTGTAATAAGGAAAACCTGAAAAGTTACATTAAGGGCCTATAGAAGGCAAAGATCAAAATGAATTGTCTAAGACTAGACTGTACCAAGTAAAAACCAGGGAACCAATAGTATTAGACTAAATGCCTCAGTCCTCACATGTGTAGTAAAAGCTGCCTCCTCTTCCTGGTTCTCCAAGCAATCTGATTAGTGTTTTAATTGCATGAGTGGCATAAAGAACAAAGAACTGGAATAAGAATTATCCTCCCATGGTATATGAACAGACACTTCACCAAAGAAGACATTCAGATGGCAAACCAACACATGAAGAAGTGTTCAAAATCCCTAGCTCTAAGAGAGATGAAAATCAAAACAACTATGAGATATCATCTCTCCCAGTAATTATAGCAACATTTAACAGTGGCAAACAACAAATGTTGGCAAGGAGAAATTGGAACACTTATTCACTGTTGGTGGGAGTATAAACTGGTGCAACCACTATGGAAGGCAGTATGGCATTTTCTCAAAAAGTTGGAAATAGAAATATCATTTGACCCAGCAATTCCACTACAGGGAATATACCCTAAAAAAATCACAATTACCACTCAAGCAGATATATACACACCCAGGTTGATTGCTTCTTTGTTCACAATAGCAGAGTTGGAAAGAACCCAAATACCCATCAACAAACAAATGGATAGAGAGGCTGTGGTATATTCACATAATGAAATATTATGCAACGTTGAAAAACAAGGAACTCCAGCTATTATATAAAATGGGCAGCCATGGAGGACTGTATGCTAAGTGAAATATCTCAGTCACAAAAAGACAAATTCCATATACAACCACTGTTAAAGAACAGGACTGATATGGGGGTTGGGGACAAACTAAGAAAAGAGGGAATAAATAATGTACATGACATTGAAATAGACAAGGGAAAGAACTGTATAAAAGGAATGAATATATGATTAGGTATTATTGGCATGACAAGAGTCCAGAATAAGAGTTGCATAGTAAAGTGGTCTGAGGTGAGGGTAGGAGGACTTATAACAATGAAAGAACTTTTTTTCCAAAGAAAAGGCAAACCAGGAGGTAGGGGGGGATCAGGAGGAAAATGTGTAACAATGAATGAATGGAAATCCAAGTTCTTTATAAACTTTAATTAAAACCTAAAAAAAAAATAAAAAAGAAAAAATTGTCCACCAAATTTCGAACTCTGCAATATCATCCCATTGGCCCAAACTCAAGCTCAGAAGCATGTCCATACAAGGAAGTAAGGAAACTATATTAACTCATGACATACATGAGTGTCACAATGCCTTTCTTCACTTCTGTACTTTTAGAGAAATGACTTATCTTGCTGTCTGGGATGTATATGTTCATTTTTACTTCTTTCTCCTCACCTGATACTTGAACAAGGATTTGCCTATGTAGCGATTATTTTGAGCAGGACAAACAATTTAAGAAAGGCTGGACCAGGCGGAGACCAGAGGTTTCCTTCACAGTCCATAGCTGTTTTTCCTATTGCTTCTCACCCAGTTCAATTCTATCTGGGCAAGAAAGACTGAAACCAGGACATTTAGCAATGTTACTGCTAGAATATGATAGAAGTTTAAAGACAGGCAAACAAGATTCAAGCTCTATCTCTGTATCTATTTAAAATATTGTCATGTTCTTCCACATCTCAAACATTCATCTTATATGTGAAGCGGGGATCATAAAACCTACTTCCTGAGGTTGTGGAATCAGATGATAAACATGGGAAGTAGCACAGTGTTTATTGTCTAGCTACAACTCAGTCATATAGATATTGATTATTTATGTTGTTTAGTTTATACTTTTAAACTATATTGATTACTTACTAGTAAAGAATTGTTCTGTTAGCCCAAAAGCACGCATTAAGAATTCAACAGTGGCTCTGTGATAGAATGAGAGACAATCTTCTATGCAATTTACAGTCTCTGAAAACTTACTAGAAGTTCAGCTCTGAATTGGTTCCAACTTGACAGCTCTTAACAACAACAATCATATTTGGTAAGATGAAGCAATAGATTAACTCTTGATGTTTAATATTATACACTTGGGAATTATTAGTATATTTCAGTGTAAGACCTGAGAGATTATCTTTTGAAAAAACTCAAACGATATCCATTTTGTCTAATAGCAATAAGACAGAATGTGCTGGAATGCACTATCATATCAGTAAACATGTATTAAGTTGCTGTTTTGTGGTAAATCTGTGCTGTGCTTATATGCTAAAAAGAGAAATTAGAAATGTTTAAACTTCCAATCTTCTGATATACACTTGTATTGGTAATTTAATGGGGTTATATAATATCCATTACCAACTCTCTCTACTCAACTACTAACCTAAAGATTATTGGTTCAATCCATTCAATGGTCTTTTTGGGTGGGTGGAACCTAGTAGACTTCTGCAATAATCAGAGCCAAGAAAACCTGATGTAGCAATTCTAATCTTATGCAATAGTTCTAACCTCATGCAGTAGTTCTAACTGGAATTGAATTGATAGTAATGAGTTTTTTGGCTTTTGTCTCTATCTCCAACCTTTATCAGTCTGAGAACACTTGCCTCACCCTTTAACATAAAACATTTGTTCACTGGAACCAACCTGAAAGACTTTTCATGGATTTTCTTTATACTATATTTTGTGTCTGGTTACTTCATGGTTACCTTGAAAAATTCAACAAGTATCATCACCTCCCCTCCCCTTTTCTCCAATCCCCGTGGCCCCTATTAAAATGAGCTACATATCACTTTATCCTTTGAATAATAACTTTTTCTGTTTCTATTACTATACATCTATCTTGTTTGGAAAATGGAAGATCTCTAGACCTTACTTTACTAATTTCTTATTTGCAAGTCAGGGCCTGGTTGTTGTTGTTGTTGTTGTT
>NW_006399815.1:8543240-8553368 GCF_000299155.1 Elephantulus edwardii
AGGGTTAAACCGGGCTACTCCTTGGAGGCAAGGATTCTGGAGCTTCGTCTGACATACTTTGGACTTGTTGTAAGGAGAGACATGTCCTTCTAGAGGGAAATCATGCTTGGTAGGGTAGAGGGACAGCGCAGGAGGGGAAGATCCTCTAGGAGGCGGGTTGATTCAGTGACTGGGATGGGTGTGTCAGAGGCAATGCAATTGGCACAGGATAGAGCAGGGTTTAGGGCTATTGTACATATGGTCTCTATGAGTTGCAAACGACTCGAAGGCACATAACAACAACAACATTGGTTCCAAGAGTGTTGACTGTAGAGCCAAGCAAACTAAAGCTGTGAGCAATCTCAATCTCTTCACCATTCATCCTGATGCTGCCACTTGGCCCAGTGGTGAGAATCTTTGTTTTCTTGACATTGAGCCTCAATCCATATTGGAGGCTGCACCTTGATCTTCTGCAGCAAGTGCTTCAGGTACTCCTCAGTTTCAGCAAGCAGGGTTGTGTCATCCGCATAACGCAGATTGTTGATAGATCTTCCACCAATATTGAACCCACATTTCTCCTCATAGAGCCCAGCCTCCCAGATAATCTGTTCTGCATACAGATTGAAAAGGTATGAAGATAGGACGCATCCCTGGCATACGCCCTTCCCAGTTTTGAACCATGCGGTGTTCCCTTGCTTTGTTCTGACAATTGCCTCCTGGTCCAAGAATAGGTTTTGCATTAGAACGATCAATGGGATTCCCATTCTTCTCAGAGACAGCCACTGATTGTTATGATCCACACAGTCAAATGCCTTTGCCTGGTAGCTAATATAAAATAAAGAAAAACTAGAGGAACAAATAAATTGATTAATAACCTTACATAAGAAAATATTTTAAGAGGGGAGGCACAAAAATACCTTTGAGATCTCTACTCAGCAGACCACCTTGTATTGCTATTCTTTGCATCATTCTGGACATTGCTAATGCCTTGTTTATTCAATAGAAAAGTTCAGGTTTAAAATTTATGGTTCTTGAAAATCATGAAAAATCATGAGTCTTGTCTCTAGCTTGAAATAAAGTCTGCATCTCTACTTCTCACACTTGGGTTTTTGTAACTCATTTTGATTTCTGTAACTGTATTTCCCCCCAATTGTTCTACAAAGACTTCTTTGGAATTGCTATTCAGTAGCAGGAATTTATGACATGCAGCCTTAAAATTAATGAATCCATGGGCACCACGTTAGTGTTCTTTCCAGATCTGAGCTGAGTCTGGATGAGCTTAACAAAATAAATAAATGAATAAATTCCACCCAACTTTTTTCTTCTGTGACCTTCTAAGCTACCTCATGTCTAAGGGTATATATGTCGAGATTTGACAGGGCTGTTTATGAATTCATATAATTTTATTGATGACATGATGGAAAAAATTTGGAGTTGGACCTATGTTGTCATTTGCATTAGTGAAGTTGAAAGTTTCTGTTTGATCTTCATTCAAGCTTTTTAGAAACTTGGAAATTGCAGACTGAAACAATTCAAATTTATGCAGAGTTTGACAGTAAGTTAATTACCAGAACAGAACTATGTATAATTGAATTTTGAGGAAACAATCCTGGCATTTTTAAATAGTTGTATGTTATGAATGTACTTACACATAAGCATATGCAAGCAATCTGTCAACTAGTCGGCTCATTTTGAAGACACGTCCACTTAAGAGAAAATATTATATTTCAAAGAGTCTTATGAAGCACAGAGAAAAGACTACAAGTACTTTGCCCTTTACCCCTGAAATATATGCAGAATCCCAAACTAGAGTTGAACTCATAATAACTGAACTCCCAGGAACCATACTTGTTAAAATAGATACAGACACTAATCCAAACAGGCAGGGTGGTCTCTTCTCAAATATTCACATTCCACACACTGTCACAGACATACCTCAAACCAGAGCAAGCCTTAGCATGGAAGCATCAAACACACTTCTGCAGTGTGGTTTCAAGCATGTTCAAGTTTCCTGTCCTATCCCCATACATGTTGTTTTTAAAGTTGAAATGTTCCAATTTGAGATCAATTTTGTGTCTTAGCATATTGAACTGGTAAAATAGAAATTCTCTGACATATTTACATATATAATGGGATTGGGAGGAAGAAAGAGCTTTAAAATTTTTTCCCAGTCTATATGAATAAGTCTATCAGATGATTATTTTAAAAACTGGTAATGATAAGAGGGAGAAAGATTAGAGCATGAGTCTCCTGATACTTAAAGAAGACATAGTATGTCTGTAAGTTAGCAAATGGATTTTAAAAAGGGAGAGAGAGTAAGAAGATCAGAAGAAAGATTTGACTTTGATATATGTCTCATATGGGACTTGCACCCTACAATTTACAAAAATAAATATCTGAAGCATGAGGGGAATTGAAGGGATGATGTTGTTCTTGCTCTTCAAGTTATCTCTACAATGAGTCAGATATTCTTTCCATCTGAAAGTTAACTAATTGGTTTTCAAATTCTCAATATGGTGCAAAGAATGAGCCAAAATCATCTGTTTGCAAGAAACATACACCCCCTTAAGCTATGAAAATTAGCAAGTCTGTTGGAAAAGATATTAAAGCATCACAGGAAATAAAGAAGTGGTATGCTATCTGGGTTTCTATTGATTTGAAAGTATCAGTCAGTTCTTTTGCCTCTTTGTAGTCATATCCATCATTGCTGCTTTCTGCGGTTCTGCTTTATTTTCATTATGTTATCTTAGAAAAGCTATTTATTAGCATCTCTTAATGAATCTAAATTACGGTTAGAATAGAAATTCTCTGACATACAGACAAAATGGGAGGAGACAACCTAGGACCAAGTCAAAGTTGAGCTCCACATAGCTGTCCAATATCTTGATCCCTAATTTTTGGGAGAGCAAGACACAGAAAGTCCTGATTAAAGGAAAGTTGTACCACAGATCTTATAATTGTGGAAATGAAAGGAACTTACCTGGTCAATATCTAAACTCTAGGGCTATTTTCAATAGAAATCTTCTAAAGTCAAAGTCATTGCTGTTAAATCGGCATGGACTCAGGTTTTTAGAGGCTGTAAATCACACAGAAGGAGATTGCCCATTTTTCTCAAGGACAGCCTAGTGGATTGAACTACCATAGAAGCCTGACCTTTCAGCCGACAGCACATCTCTCTACTGACTAATCCTGAAGACGAATTATCTTAAAGCAAAGTGTGACAGTGGAATCATTGGCTAAGCATTTCTAGTAAGTTAATACTGAAAGAAATGGAGTGTTGTGGAAAGATTTTCAGAGAACTAAATGGATCAAAATAACATTTTTGTAAGATTATATTACAAAGTGAAAAAGAAGAAATAGGAGTTGGGTAAGACCAGTTAGAAATGAACTGAAAACAATCCAAGGGAGAACTAATGGGAACCTAAACTAGCATAACACGAACTCCCCAAACAGACTTAAAAAGAGGCATGAAATCTTAATTGACATAAAACCAGAAATAATTGATACATTTTTCAAAGAAATGCATGTCCCTAAAAATATAAAGTTCAAATTGTTTTATAGGAATGTTGTTTAATCATTCCCAAACAGTAAAAAAGATGGAAAAATACTCATTTATTTCATTAAGTTAGCACAACTTTGGTAATTACATATCTACCAATACAGCAAACAGACACAAATAAATGCATACATAAGCTTTAAAAATATTCTAAAACCACTTATTATTTTCACAAAACTTCCAAGTTATTAGAATTAGTCCATATTCAACCATTTCTGGATGTAACATGATCAAGAACCAATGGTATAGAGTGAAAAAAACCCAACCTACAATGAAGTTGCTGGCTAGTTCCAGGAATTAATAGAACATCAACTTAAATGTTTCAATAAACATATGAGTCATCGGCTGTTGCTGTTGCTGGTGTTATTGTTGGGTGCTTTCTGTGATTACTACTCATAAAAACCCTATGAACAATAGTGAGCACTGAATTATTCCAGACCATCTTCACAATTTCTGACACCCTCAAGCCTATTGTCACTGTCACCATGCCAGCCCACCTCATTCCTCTCCTTCACCATCACTCCACCTTCCTAAGCATGATGTCCCTCTCCAAGGACCAACCTCTACTAGGAACACGCCCAAAGTATGTGAGACAAAACTCTATTATCCTTGCCTCCAAGGAGCACACTGGCTGTACTTTCTCCAAGACATAATCTGTGTTCTTTTGGCAGTCCACAGGATTTTGAGAACTCTTCTGCAACACCATAGTTCAAAGCCATCAGTTCTTCTCTCTTTTGTCATAGATAGTCATTGTATATCTCTCAGATGCATAGCAAGTGACTGAGGCAGGCACACCTTAGACCTCAAAGTGACATAATTACTCCTCAATAATTTGGAGAGGTCCCTAAATACAGATGTTCTCTCTGCAATAAGTGTCTTTATCACCTGACTGTTAACACCAAAGATTGTGGATCCGAGTGAGATGAAATAATTTAGAATCTCAAAACTTTCTTCGTCCATCAGTATGTTGCCTATCAGTCTATTTGTCAGGATTTTCATTTTTTTGGTGTTGAAATGCAATTCATATTAAAAGCTCCAGTGTCTAACCTTCTGCAGCAAATGCTTCAAGTCCTCCTCACTTTCAGCAAGTAAGGTTACATCACCTGCCTAACAAAGATTATTGATAAGCCTTCCTCTAATCCTGATGCCACATTTTTCTTCATAGAGTCCAACTTCTCAAATAATTTGCTCAGCAAACAGATTAAATAGGTTTGGAGAAAGTACACAAAATTGGCACAAACTTTTCCTAATTTTAAACCATGCATGCACCCTTGACCTATTCAAACAACAATAGTCTAGATATAGGTTTTGTGCAAGCCACAATTAAGTGTTCTAGAATTCCCCTTCTTCTCAATTTTAGCCATAATTTGTTATGAACCACACAATCAAACGCCTTTGCATAGTCAAGAAAAGTACAAATAGATATTGGAGGTACTGTTTACTGTCTTGGACTGGTTTCTCTATAGCAGTGAAACTAAGGATGTTTATACATAAAAAAAGAAAAAAAAAGAGAGGGTGAGATTTAAAGGAAGTAGCTCAAGTCTTTGTAGAGGCTGGAAAGTTCCAGATCTGTAGATCAGAAATCAAGAGAAGGGTGTCTGAGGAGACTAATGAGTCCAAATTTGTCAGGCAGACAGTCTCAAGTTGCTAGCTTTGGAGTTCAAAGTCTACAAGTACCAAAAGCCAGTGGTTCAAGACTGGAGTCTACAAGCCAGGTAGTCAGATGTCTATTGGACAAAAAGCTCTCTAGCTTTTGGGCAGAGTCAAAACATATATACTTAAGAAAATTTCCTCTTAATCAACTGAGGCTGATTATATCTTTATCTAATCCTATCTCATTGATATCAAAGAGGCTTAAATTTACAACACATAGGATAGTTACATAATACTGAAGATCATGATCATTTTGACACACAGTATCAACCATCCACTTAATATGTTGCTGTTATCTGCAGTGAAGGTAGAATTTCATGACTTTGAGTTGGCAGAGCACCTTACCACTAGGTCACCAGAGTTCTCTTATGTATCTATATGCAGAGAAAGTTTGAAGTCAGTTACCTAGACATTATATTGAAGAGAAAGATATTTGAGTCCCTTCTAAACAAAGGTGATTCAATGGAACAAATAAATTGTTGAACAATATCACTAGTATATAGTACATAAATAAACTCTTATTAATGATATTTTAAAAGTGATTGCACTGACTGCCAGAAATTCAAGCTGGATTCAGAAGAGTCCCTGGAACTAGGATTGTCATTACTGATATCAGAGAGATTTTGGATGAAAGAAAAGAATACCAGAAAAATCTTTATCTGTATAATATTGACTATGAAAAGAAATTTTACTATTTGTATCATAACAAATTTTTGGCCCTATTGCAAATTATGGATATTGAAGAACACTTAATTGTGTTTCTGTGGAATCTATGCATAAACCAAGAATAAACCATTCAGAAAGAACAGGGGATAATGCATAATTTAAAATTACAACAAGTGTGTCAGAGTTGTCCCTTTCACCATACTTAATGAATTTATGCACTGAGACAAAAATTCGAAAAGCTAAATTACATGATAACGACTGTAGTGTCATAATTAGAGAAAGACTCACTAACAACCTTCAATACGTAGATGAAAAATCTTGCTTCCTCAAAATGATGAAGACAAGAAGTATTAATGACAGAAAGTCAGACTTCAGACTTTCATAGGGATTGCATCTCAATATGAAGGAAACAATAACCCTCAGAACTGAACTAATAAGTAGTATCTTGACCCATTAATAAAAGACAGAAATTGTCAAAGTTAATTATACTTGCATTATAATCAACACTCATAGAAGCAGCTACCAAGAAACCAAATGATGTATTGCATTGGGTCAAATATCCAGTAAAGAATTTCTCTGAAGTGTAAAGATACTGCTTTGAATACTAAAGTGTATTTAAGTCAAATCATAGTCTTTTCAATCACCTCAGCTACATACAGAAAGCTGGACAATGAAGATCTAAGAATGGATTCTTTTGAGTTGTGGTACTTGTGGGGGGAAAAAAGTATGGGTTGCCAGCAGAAAAAACAAATCTGTTTTAGAATAAATGCAACCAGATTTCTCCTTAAAAATGATTATGGTGAGACTTCATCTTACATACCTTGGCATATTACTAGGATAAGCCAGTCCCTAGGAAAAAATGACATGCTTGGTAAAGGCCAAATATATCTAAGTGAAAATGCTGAGTAGAAGTGATCAATTGGTCTTCATATTAAGGCTACTTAAAGATAAATGGCAGATACGGGAAGAAATTATTTTATTCACACATACTTCCCCATCCTTCACAAAGGAAGCCAGCACGTTGGACCATAA
This sequence comes from Elephantulus edwardii, assembly GCF_000299155.1. NCBI lineage: Eukaryota > Metazoa > Chordata > Mammalia > Macroscelidea > Macroscelididae > Elephantulus > Elephantulus edwardii. The sequence goes on from NW_006399815.1 coordinate 8,550,127, forward strand.
GTTTATTTCAAGAATGACAGGCATTTATAAAATACTCGAGCACCACAACAAGATAAAGATAAATAACCGAATTGAAAAATGAGCACAGGATATGAACAGATACTTCACAAAAGAAGACATTCAGAGAGCCAACAAATACATGAAGAAACGCTCAAAATCCTTAACTCTTAGAGAGATGTAAATCAAAACAACTATGAGATATCTCACTCCATTAAGAATAGCAAAATTTAACAGAGCAGCAAGCAACAAATGCTGGTGAGGTTGCAGAGAAACTGAAACCCTTATTAAATGTTGGTGGCAGTGTAAAACGGTGCAACCACTGTGGAGGAGGTATGGCACTTTCTCAAAAAGTTGCAAATAGAAATACCATTCGACCCAGCAATTCCTCTACTGGGAATATACCCTAAAGAAACCAGAATTTCCACCCAGCAGATATATGCACACCCATGTTTATTGCGGCTTTGTTCACGATAGCAAAGAGTTGGAAACAACCTAAGTGCCCATCAACAAACGAATGGATAGAGAAGCTCTGGTATATTCACACAACGGAATACTATGCTGCGTTGAAAAACAAGGAACTCATGCAACATAAATCAAAATGGGTGACCCTGGAAGACATTATGCTGAGTGAAATATCTTAGTCACAAAAGGACAAATATTGCATATTGCCACTGTTGTATAATGGGACTGACATCAGGGTTGCAGTGAGACTGAGAAAAATTGAACAAATTATGTATACTGCATTGAAACAGATGAGGGAGAGAACAGTTTAATAGCAGTATATGATTGGGTATTATTATTATGACAAGAGTTCAGAATGAAGGTTGCATAGTGGAGCAAGGGGTGGGAGGGAGGGTATTGTGTATCAATGAAGGAATTTTTCTTTTACTTTTCAAAGAGAAGAGCGAACTGGGGGAAGGAGTGGGCAGGGAGAAAAATGCAACGATGAATGAGTGGAAATCCAAAATCTCTGTAAATGTTCATTAAAATGTATAAAAAAATTATAAAATAAAAAAATCATTTAAAAAAAAGAATGACAGGCCTGAGTTAAACGATGGAGAGAAAATATAGAGGGAATCTAGGTGGTTGAGAAATGACAGCTTCTGAAATATATCCTTTGATATTTATTCTACAAGGGAGAAATAAAATTTGTTTTAAGTTACTGATATTTTGAATTTTCTGTATATTCATCTAAGTTTAATTTTAATTAATTTATTATGTTTGTTGATGTTGTGTTCCATTAAATCAGAACTGCTCTGGTGGATTTTCAGAAGCAGTTAATTTCACAGGAGGAGATTACTCGTCCTGGTGGCAGCTGGTGGACTCCAACTACGTGCCTTCGGGTTGCAGAGCTGCTTTTTTGCCACCAGAGCTTCCTAATTATACATTGTTGTTGTTGTTATGTGCCATCGAGTCACCTGTAACTCATAGCAACCCTATGTGCAACAGCTCTAAACCCTGTTCTATCCTGTGCCAATCTCACTGTCTCCAACACACCTATCTCTATTACCCCAGTCATTGACAATCCACTTCACAGAGGGTCTTCCTCTCCTACTCTGTCCCTCTATCCTCCAAAGGATGACATCCCTCTCCAAGGACTGGTCCCTCCTCACAACATGTCCAGAGTATGTCACATGAAGCTTCAGAATCTTTGCCTCTGAGGAGCAGCCTGATTTAATCCACTCTAGGACAACTTGTTTGTTTTCTTAGCAGTCCATGGTGTATATTCAATACTCTTCTTCACACCACAGCTCAAAGGCATCAATTTTCCTTCTGTCATCCCTAGTCATTGTCCAGTTCTCTGATGCATAGCAAGTGATTGCAAAGACGACGGCCTGTATCAGGTGCACCTTAGTCTCCAGAATGACACAATTGCTCTTCAGTACTTTGTAGAGGTCTCTAACAGTAGTCATTCATATCACAATACATCTTTTAATATCCTGGCTGTTGGTGCCAAAAGAGTTGATTGTGGAGCCAAACTAAAGCTGTCAGCAATTTCAATCTCTTCACCATCTATCATGATGCTACCAATTAGCCCACTGGTGAAAATCTTTGTCTTCTTGATATTAAGCCTCAATTCATATTGAAGGCTGCAGTCTTTGACCGTCTGTAGCAAGTGCTTCAAGTCTTCCTCAGTTTCAGCAAGTAGGGTTGTGTCATCTGCATAACGCAGGTGGTTAATGAGTCTTCCTCCAATCATGATGCCACACTTCTCCTCATATAGCTCAGCCTCCCAGGTAATCTGTTCTGCATATAGATGGAAAAGGTACGGAGATAGGACACATTCCTGGCGTATGTCCTTCCCAATTTTAAACCATGCAGTTTCCTTTCTCTGTTTTGATGACTGCCTCCTGGTCCAAGTATAGGTTTTGCTTTAGCACGATCAAGTAAATAAAATTCTAAATCTGCATATATATTTAATTACTATATCCAAGGATCAGTCATCTTATATTAGTGGTGGTACAAAAAAAAAAAGAATGACACTAATATTTGACATTAGTATTAAGAGTTAAAATATTATTTAGTATACTCTATCACTTTAAAATGTTATTTGGTATGCTATATCATGCAGAACACTTAATTGTGCTGATGTGAGACCTACACATAGATGAAGTAACAGTTATCTGAGCAGAACAAGACAACACTGTTAGGGTTTTTAATCAGGAAAGGTGTGTTTCAGGATTGTATCACTCTATATACCTATTTGATCTGTATTCTTAGAAAATCATTGAAAAAGTTAGGCTATATAAAAAAATATTATGACAGTAAGAGTGGAGAAAGACTAGTTAATAACTTGTGTTATGCAAATGAAACAACCTTGCTTGCAGAAAGTGAAGAAGACATTATGCACTCAATGTAAAAGATCAAAGACTATAGCTTTCAATATGAGTTACATCTCAACATCAAGAAAGCAAAACTCACTCTTAGAATAACATGCAAAATCACAATAGAAGGAGAAAATACAGAAGTTGTCAATGATTTTGTCTTACTTGGATCCACAAGCAAGGACCAGGGTAACAGTAGCAAAGAAACCAAAAGACATGTTGGGTTGAGAAAATGTGCTGTCAAGGACCTTGGGTTGAGAAAATGTGCTGTCAAGGACCTTTCCAAAGAACAAGGATGTCAATTTAAAGACTAAGTGTGCCTTATCCAAGTCTTGATATTTTTAATTGCTTCCTATGTGTATGAAAGCTGAACAATGAACAAGGATAATAGAGGAAGAATTGATGCCTTTGAGTTGT
>NW_006399815.1:8553468-8554508 GCF_000299155.1 Elephantulus edwardii
TGGAAACTACAGAACAATATTATTGATTTCACATGCAAGCAAGGTTCCACTGAAGATTATCCAAAAACGACTGGAACAGTACATCAGCAGAGAACTGCCAGAAGTCCAGGCTCGGTTTAGAAGGGGTTGTGGTACTAGGGATATTGTAGCTGATGTCAGATGGATCTTGGCTAAAAGCAAAGAATACCAGAAGAATGTCTATCTGTGTTTCATTGATTATGCAAAGGTGTTTGACTGTGTGTATCATAACAAACTGTGGCTAACTCTAAGAATGGGAATCCCAGAACATTTAATTGTGCTAATGCGAAACCTATACTTGGACCAAGAGGCAGTCATCAGAATAGAGCAGGGCAATACTGCATGGTTCAAACTTGGGAAGGGCATGTTCCAGGGACGTGTCCTATCCCCATACCTTTTCAAACTGTATGTAGAGCAGATTATCCAAGAAGCTAGGCTCTATGAGGAGAAGTGGCGTGGTGTTAGGATTGGTGGAAGATCTATCAACAATCTGTGCTATGAAGATGACACAACCCTGCTCGTTGAAACTGAGGAGGACCTCATGCACTTAACTGTAGAGGGACAAGGACTGCAGCCCTCAGTACGGACTGAGTCTCAATGTCAAGAAGACAAAGATTCTAACCATTGGACCAATCGGTAGCATCAGGATGGATGGCGAAGAGATTGAGATTGTTCACAGCTTCAGTTTGCTCAGCTTCACAGTCAATACTCTTGGCACCAACAGCCAGGAAATAAAAAAACATATTGCGATGTGAAAGTCTGCTGTTAGGGACCTCTCTAAAGTACTCAAGAGCAACGGTGTCTCTCTGGAGACTAAGGTCCGCCTGATACAGGCTATGGTATTTGCAATCACTTGTTATTGTTACTGAGAGTTGGACAATGACTAGGGAAGCTAGAAGGAGAGTTGCCGCCTTTGAGCTGTGGTGGTGGAGAAGAGTATTGAATGTACCATGGACTGCCAAGAAAACAAACAGATTCATCCTAGAGAGGGTTAAACCGGGCTACTCCTTGGAGGCAAGGAT
>NW_006399815.1:8559988-8602012 GCF_000299155.1 Elephantulus edwardii
TGAGTCAAAAGTTAAAAAGCCATAATATTCCAAGTAGAGGTTCTAATAGTGGCACAAATCAAGTCACAGAGGGAAGGTAGTTCTTAAAAGAAAAGGCCTATTGACCAACACTTTGTCTATTATAGTATAAAGGTTAGAAACCACAAGATGTAGAGGCTCAACTGTGTCATTTATTATTCTTAAGTCCTGGAGCAAATTCGATCTACCACTGGGTTGTTTTATAGCTCAGAAGTCCTCATGCAAGGCAGAGGTGAAGTAAGGAACTGCTTATGAGGTTTTCCATCAATTCCAACAACTAAGAAATAGTGAGAAGAGTTGGGACCTCAGAAGGCTTTTAGGACCAAATAGTAGGCTCTTGTGTCCAGGAGAAGATGAATATACTTACCAGTAATGTTAATGCTCACCTACAGCTCTTCTGGGAGGATCTAAATCGTTGAAGTGTCCTCCTTTGTTTCCAGCTGGGATCTGGGGCCTGTCAATCCTGTCAGCCACGAGGACCTGATGTGGGCCACCCTTGGCCAAGTGTCCTTCAGATTCACACTTAAAGCAAGTGAGTGGGAACTTCCTCTCTACCCCCTTGCTTATCTGTGGCTCTCGTCTGTGACACTGTCTACTGAAGTGATCCAGCTTTCCACAGTGGAAGCAATTATTTAGGTGGCACTGTTTATGAGTAAGACTTCCTTTTCCTGACACAGGCCCTAAAGTGGCAGCAATAGCTGCCCCCATAATTTTGGCCATTCTCTGGTCTTTTCTCTCCCCCCCTAGATCCCAGTTGTTAAAAGAGGGAAAAAATTTAAACAAATGTATAACAAATAATTTTGAACATTATAGTCTTTTAAGCTTAAGGCTAGAAATATTAACAATAACATCATTTCCAATCCAGAGATACATGTTCCAACGCAGTTCCTATTTTCTATAAATGGTTTTGGTAAGAGGAATGTTGTAAATGTGGGTACATTTCCACTATTCCTCCTCCATGCCATGATATAGTGTTATTAGCATAAGCAGTTATAAATCCATTGCCATCCTTACTCTAACTTAATTCTTTTTTTTTAAAATTTAAATTTGTTATTAATTTCAGTAAAAATTTACAGAGGCTTTGGATTTCCATTCATTCATTGTTGCACATTAAAAAATCTCTCTTAAAGAAAGTGCAACCAGAGTGTTTCTTACAGCAAGGATGGTCAAACTTCATCTTACCTACTTTGGGTATATTTTTTTCAGAAGGAATCAGACCTTGGAAATAGACAATATTCTGCCAATGATAGAGGGTCAACAAAACAGAAAAAGATCCTCAACAAGATGGATTGATGCAAAAGGAAAATAAAAAGATGGATCGATGCAGTGACATATATGAGAAGCCAATTTTTTTAAATAAACCGAATGCTATCTGGATGTGGGGGAGGAGAAGGAACAAGCTAGAGTTCACTCTGAGGCACTAAGGCAATATTTGAGGGTTTACCAGGTTCTTGCATTTGCTTACCCCTCACTCCTGAGTCAAGGGGCAAGTTTTCAATAGAAAGAGTTAGGCTTCATTTGCATTGAATTCTTTTTGTGATTTATTTCCTGGTAATTTTCAATAAAGACACAGGGAAGCTGGAATCGGGGGGCCTTCAGTTGAAAACTTCTGGCCCCCTGCATTTATGATCTCTGTTATATCTCATTCTTGGTTGTCTATCTCATTATTAATAATTATAAAAATGCTTTACCTTTGATCTGCAACAGCCAAACACAGTGAGCTTGGGAATAGCAGAGATGTGAGGATGGTACTTACAGAAAGAGCAAGGGACATGTGGAGACATCCATATGTTACGTCACCAACTCCACAAAGGGAAACTGTTCCATCAGCAATATATACAACACAAAACCAATTTCCATGTGGCCAGACATGTCCCCCATGTTCCCACACTTTTTTATACTCATCCCAATACCAAACTTACTGCTTTTCTGGGTATAAAATATGATGCAATAGCTCAGATCACATTGAATCATATTGGGGAAGTCAAAAGGTTGTATAATTTACCAACAGGACAGCTTCCAAAATGTGTTTATAGTCACCTCAGCCTTGAGCCTCATGGATTTAGGCCAGTATTATAAAATTCTCAGTCCTGAGAGTTATGGCCCCCTTGCTCCTAATTGCCCCTAGTTAGGCAAAAGCCTTTAGGTCTTGTTCAGTGCTGGAGAAGTCCCAAGATCCACTCCATCTCACTTCAGGTCCCTGGTCCTCACCTTTGACTATTGCTGCTGCTGCTGCTGCTGCTGCGGCTGCTGCGGCTGCGGCTGCTGCTGCTGCTGTAAGATCAGCAGGCCCAAGAGTCTCTAGCCTTGAAGGACATACACTGTATGCTTGCTTCTTCTTTGCTAGTGGTAAGACTCTCAGATCTGCCTCAGAGTCTGTTCATTTAAGTGGAGAAACTAGTTAATGCTCCTGTGGATAGGTTAGCACACCCTACTCACATATTCCTACCCATCCAGACAACAAAGTGAAGTTCAATAACTAAAAAAGCTGTTTTAAACAATAACACCCTTAATACTTCAGTGAAGGATCAGGCAAGTTTCAGATCTGTTTTTCAGTGTTGTTATGAGTTGTAGTCAACTCAATGGCACCTAACAACAACAATAATAATGACATCACCTTAAAGCAAACTCAAGTGGCCTAGGGATAATGACTTGTGCTGCCAACCCAAGGCAGGTGGTTTGAATTCAGTAGCTGCTCCATAGGAGAAAGATGGAGCATTTCTTCCTGTGTGATTTATATAGTCTCTGAAAACCAGCTGGAAGATTAGCTAGACTTGGTTCTAACTCAATAGTAATGAATAAGTGAAATGATCACTCTCAATGGGATGAATTCACACGGTGACTACAACAATGAAATCAAGCACATCCGAGATCTTGAGGATGGTAGTATAGCAGAGGGCATGGTTCTGTTATTTAGACGTTTGCTATGAGTCATAGTCAATTCAGTAGCGCAAACCAATAATAACAATATCACCAATGAACAAGCAGGCTTTGGTTGACCAGTATGCAGGGAGTTGAGCTGCATACCCAAATGCTATAACTCCCTGGTGCTTCAATACCACCAGCAGGCTTGCAGGAGAAAGATGGGTAATCAATTCCTATGCAATTTACAAGCCCAATAATGGACCACCTATGAGTTGGTTCCAACTTAATGGCAATAAAAAAGAGGAGAGAGAGAAAGATCACCAATGAAAAACACTTGAAAAATCTAATCTTAAACCTCTAACTTGGATAATTAAACTGAGTTTCATCTTAAACTCATACAGTTACAAACTGCAAAGAGGTCTTTCCTCCTGTTCAAACGGTCTCACTGGGCAAAAGAATAAACTGAGGTCAAGAGGAACTACTTGGTGAATTATTAGCTCATTATTATAGTGTTCAAGTATACAGACTCCAGAGTCTGAACATTTACACTGGAATTCTGGCTTTCTGGCTCCACATTTTTCTATCTCTACCGTACTTTCCTCACATGGGAAGTTTTTGAGGATTGAATGGGCTATTACGTTCCAGGTACTTAAAATAGTTCCTAGTACTGTTAAGCACTTAAGCATTAACCAAACCTTTGACTTCTGTCTCATTACTTTTCACACTCACCATGTTGCCTCCCTGTGCACCGGTAAAGAGCAAAAGCAGATAGAATTAACAACGAGATGATTAAAGTTGGCTGGGTTTGAAGAAGAAAAAAAAAAGCTTTGGAATTGAAGCTGTTATCTGAAAAAGAGAGTCCAGATTTAATGCTTAAAGCAGCAGTTTACAATAAGTAGGAAGTGATACCCATAGGAGAGCTCAGAACCTAGATGATGGACACTGGATGAGATATGAAGGAGGTGGCAGGTAACTTCCTTCTATTTCACAAATTTCCCTTAGGATCACCAGACCTGAATCGTAGCAGAAGCAAATGGCTTTGGGGTTTGCTTTTTTGTCTCTTTTTTAATTAAATAGCAGGAATTATGGATGATTATATGGCATCTCTAATTTGAAATCCAAATGAATGTAGACTTTTTTTTCCTTGGCATTCTTAAAACAGTTTGGGGAACAACAGTAAAAAGTCAAAATATCAACTGTGGAGAAAAGACCAAAAAGGCTAATACTTTGCGAAGTGAAATATAAATAGGATTTAGGCATGCAAATTGCCTGTGAGATTCTGAGTCTACATTTTCAGCCTGTCCATAAACATCCCTTAAGAAGTATATAAATAGGACTTTCACATCATTAAGGGTTTGTTTAAAGATTTCCCGCTGCACCTAATCCATTTCCACATAATGACTTTGAGGTGTATTTCTCTCATTTTTATTGGGAATTTGCAACACTGAGACTGATTTGTATGAGCCAGGATCAGACAAAGGATGACAATACTGTGTTGTTGTAGAATGTTAATGCTTAGGAGATTCTATTATGCTCATGTCACTCAAAATAAGCTGAAGCACCCAGTGCTTCCACATGGGGATTATCTTTCCATCATCACAGATAAAAGAATGTTGGTGCTGTTACTTTCACTAAACCTTCCACACAGAAGACTGTCTATCATTTTTTTTTGTAGATAAGCAATCCACACATGACAAAGAACAGAATGCTGACATAGGAAAATAAATAGCCCTTTTCTAAACTGAGTTTAAAATATGAATAGATGAAAAGAAGTAATCCAAGAAGATAACACTAAAGAACATACTCTCTTTAAAATCAAACAAACCAAACCAATCATCTAAAATCTAAGAAGTGATAACATTTAATATTAGTTTGGAAGTGCTATGAATGTGTTTAAAGTCTAGTAGATCTTGGAGAGAAAATTACTGGGGTTTTTATTCCCCCTGTGTAGAAACCCAACACTGTCTATGCATGGCTTTATTGTATATCCAAATTGATCATCACTCTGGTTTACACATTGTTCTAGTAGTCTTTCTTTTACATAGGAAGAATTTTTTAAAAAAAAATTATTCATATTAGAGATGGACAGCTTCAATATCTCTGCAATCTCTAATTCTATTTATCATCCCATCACTAACTCAGATGAAATGTAATCAGGAAACCCAAATGGGAATATAATTAGAAGAAATTTAGCCAAACTGCTACAGGATGCCAATAATAGCAGCAAGAAAATAATTATGGAATCAATATTGTGGTCAATATTATTAACTCATTTGACAGTTGAAATAATTAAAACTTAGAGAGTCATGCAGCTAATAGGAAGTTCAAAAATTTGAATTAAAATTTGTCCAAAGCTCTTAGGGGCTGAGCCCTCTCATTTCTTAATCCATTTCTGTCTTTTACTACAAAGACACAAGTGGTCATGTTAAGCAGTCAGATATCTACTATTTCTACTTCATTTTCATAAACGGCTCCCTCCTTCAGTAGACAGGCCATGCTCAATGAGATAGGAACCCCTTGACACATTAAAATGAACCCTAGTGGTTTAGTGCTCAACATCAGGCTGCTAACAAAAATGTTACCAGTTTGAATGCAGTTTAAAACCACTAGTCAATACTAAGGAGAATGATAGGCAATATCCTACTATTAAGATCAGAAACCCAGTGAAAGTCATTATGAGTTGGCAATACAGTGGCAGTGGGTTTTGTTAGGCTTTAGTTTTAGGGGCCAATTTATGGGGCTCCCTGTATCAGAGACAGTTATACTGTCATAATTCCTCACCACCTCTCACAAGCCCATCATGAAGGCATTATTTTCACTATTCTACATTTTCATAATCTGAGGCTTACACACAAGATAAATAGTTTGCTCAAGGCCACCCATATTGTAAGCATGGATCTGTTACTCAATAAAGTGCTAACACATTTTAAGCATTCTATAAATATTTATTAATATATGTATGAATAAAAATAATGTCTTGACAGAGATTAAAATAGAGATATCCTGCTTTAAAATCTCTGCTTTTGTCCTTATATGTCATAACCACAGCCTTGGGATAAATTGTTGAGAATATCTTAGTAAAAAATTAACCGGACTTCCCAGTTACAACTTTTTTCTCCAGCATGGTATACCATATAGTTGTCTGATTCAAAGTGGTCAAAGCTGATTCATCTCATCTCACTAATGCCTAGTATGTCAATATTCATGTGCTCCATTTCATTTTTTACAATTTCCAGCTTACCAACATGCAAGCTACATACATTCCATGTTCCAGTTATTAAACCATATTTGTCACTGTTTTTTCCTCATTACAACTAAATTCCAATCTGGGTTTTACCATTACACTACTATGACTATATGCATTCCTCTACTCTTCATAGAATTTTCAAAGCCTCTGATTCAAGAAGTGGATGGCCAATCCTGCTTCCTAGTCTGTCTTAGTCTGGGAACTTTACTAAAATCTGTCTGCCATGTTAGCTCTTATGGCATTTGACACACCAGCATCAGTGTCACAGTTTCAATATCACAGTAATTCACAAGTTATCTCAGTCAACAAACTGACAGACAGGTGCTGTACCAATTATAATAATAGTCTCCTCAAACACTACAAACTGCCAATTGCATATGTAACCCTAATAGCAAATCAGTCTTCACTCCAGCCAATTGACTTTTTAAACACTAAGACATGCCCATCAAGTACTTATGAGTTTAAACAAGAGCCTTCTAGGCCACAATTGATTGCTAATTCAATCAAAGGGATCAATTATCTTACATCTGATTACTAATTCCATCAATGTAACCAACCAGTATAATTTATCAAAACAACCCAGTCAGCTTACACCTCATTAACTAATTGTTAATTACATCAAGACAACTTACCCTCTGGAATCTAGCTGCTTCAGACAAGAATCTTAACACAAGAGCTCAGTGTAAAGAAAACTAAGACTCTTACCACTGTGTTGTTAGGTAACTTCATGGTGGGTGGAGAGGAGATTGATACTGTCAACAACTTCATCTTACTTGGATCCACAATAAACACCCTTGGTACTAGCAGTCAAGAAATCAGGAGGTGTATTGCATTGGGACAGTCCACAGATAGAGACCTCTCCAAATTATTGAGGAGTAACATTGTCAGTTTGAGGACTAAGATGTGTCTGATTCAGGCCATGGTCTTTCCAATCACTTGTTATGGATCTGAGAGCTTGCCACTGAATAGAGATTATTGAAGAATTGATGCCTTTAAATTAAGATGTTGGAGAAGAGCATGAAAATTCCAAGGACGGTCCAAAGAACAAATAAATATATCTTTGAAAGATATAGTGCTCTTTGGCAGCAAACATTATAAGGTTTCACTCACATACTTTGGGCATGTTGTTAGGAGGGGCTATTCCTTGAAGAACGACATGATGTTGGAAAGGGTGGAGAGTTAGTGAAGAAGAGAAAGACCCTCAACCAGCTAGATTGACACGGTGACTGCTGCAGTAGGCTTTAGTGTGTTAGGAAGTGTGAAGATAGCACAGAAAGAGGTTCAGATCCATTGTTCATAGGGTCTCAAATGAGTCATATTCAACTCGACAACACCTAACAACAAAAACAAGAAGACGCCTTATAATTATATTTTGCTAATTATAGAAGAAGACTCTAGAAATGTGTTTGTATATGTGTTGTTTTTGTTATTATGTGACATTGAGTCAGAACTAAAATTAAGTTGACTATATATATGGTATTTGCTATTGGACAAATATTTTTGAAAATATCTTATAAAGATAATTCTTTTCTAAAAGTAGTCCTTTCTATAGAGCAGAAAATGGGACATAGGGGCACAGGGCCAAGAGCATCTCTATGAAAGGGCCCTGTAAGAATAATACAGCTTCTCACCATCCCAGAGAAGAAAGCAGAAAAAGAGTCCATAGCTCAGCTTCATGGTGCCTCTTGAGATATATAAGCAGTAAGCTTCTTTATTCATTGTTGAATCACAGACAATAGTATTGAGAGTGGAGTTTATTAGAGAAATGGGCTGTAGAGTGGGGGAAGGAAAGAATATTACCCAATGTAAATCTAGGTTTTAGCCTAGCAGTCCCAAGTCACAATTCTTCAGTAGTCTAGGCTCCAATTTCAGTTCAGTAATCAGCTTTCCCTTCCATCATCCAGCAAAAGCAGTAAAACCTTTAACTGTTGCCTTTATCTCAGGGTCTTACTCACTGGAGTAACTTGGTTCCTCAAGTCTTGGTGTTCAGTGTGGGAAATACTCTCTCTTATCCTAACCTTACTGCTGTTGATTATTTTCAAGACCATATGTCTGCAGTTAAGGTAGCTGGAGACCAGAGGGGGATAAGGGAATGGCTAGGAAAGCCAACTTTTAAACTAATAAATACTGCAGCCAACCCCCTGGCTTTTCTAGTCTTTATTTCTCATTGTCTGAAGGCTCTGAAGGATACATCTTCCTTTTGCCATGATACGTATTTATAGAAATATGTAAGCCAGCCACATCATTCATTATGTCTAAATACCTCCATTTTGGATAGGTATTTTCTTTTCTTTTTGCTGTTGTTGTGTAAAGTCAAATCAGATCCGACTGGAGGAGATTGCACCTCCTTCTTCAGTAGAGCATCTGGTGGATTCAAACTACGCACCTTCACGATTGCAGCTCAGATAGTCAATTTTTTATGCCCAGTTCAAAGCATGTCTTTTTATCCAAAGAATCTTCTATTATGGTTGAAACTTTCAGTATCTGTATCTATAAACAAAAGTTCAGTCGACACACAGCAATAAACACTAGCTCACTGAATAAAACACCTTCTCTTCATTTGGTTGAGTTCTGGTCAACACATCCCCAGCCATCAATGGCTAGGTCCAAGTGAGCATCATCCGCAAACTCAAGAGTCCACACTTCTTCCTGTATTTCCGATAAACTGATCCCCTCACTCAACCTTAGCCCCACGTTGGCCAAGTCAATGCATCAGGGATTCCCAGGACTTCCTGCTCCATGAACGAGTAACCCTTCTTCATCATACTAGGTGAATAGTGCTGAAGCAGCAAGTCAAAACTCAGTCTTTCTATTCTTTACTCTCACTTCCATTCATCAAGTGGTCCCAGGTGGTCACCATGAGTTAGGCATGCTTGCCATCTTGTTGTTGTTGTTGTTGTTATGTGCCATCGAGTTGCTTATAGTGACCTTATGTACAACAGCCCTAAACTCTGCTCTGTCCTATGTCAATCACACTGTCTCCAATACACCCATCCCGATTACCCCAATCACTGAATCAATCCACCTCATAGAGGATCGTCCCCTCCTGCACTGTCCCTTCACCCTCCCAAGAATGATGTCCCTCTCCAAGGTCCCTCCTTACAACATGTCCAAAGTAGGTCAGACGAAGCCTTGGAATCCTTGCCTTCAAGGAGCAGCCCGGTTTAACTCTCTTCAGGATGAATCTGTTTGTTTTCTTAGCAGTAATGGCACACTCAATACTCTTCTCCAGCACCACAGCTTAAAGGCATCAATTCTGCTTCTTTCCTCCTTTCCATCTTGCTTTAACTTTTAAAGTCCTAGAAATGGAACTCTGATGTTTCCCCCTTTTTCCCATCAAGTAGAACCAGGTGATTATGAGTTAAATGCACCAATCAGCTTTACTTTGCCTCTGTTTATTGGCCTAGTCTCTATATTGGATGGGTCTTAATCTTTCTTAGATTAAGTTCCACACTCTGTAACAAGTTCTACTACTTACTGTAAGCATTCTTTTAGGACAAATTTTCCCCTTTTGAACTCACTATTAATATACAACGGGTTTACAATTTTCCTCTAAAGCTACATCAACATTCATAAAGTATATGATACTTTCAGCAAACATCTTAATCATTTTTATAATATATCTTAGTATTGCAATATGAACAAGAACAAAAAAATAGAACTAGCAATATTCATAAAATTAAATAAATAAAAAACCTCAACACATAAACCTTTCAAGGAATTAACAGTTTTAAAGTCATTCTCTATCCTTTTTTCTTAGGTCAAAAAAACAGCTTCTCAACTTTTCTTTCCATGTCAGTAAAAGCAAAAGTAATCTTTCGGATTATTTCTCTTATTTTACAGGAAAAAAACCCAACCCAACTATTTTAACTGTACTTCTTGCCCAGCCCCACATTCATTCATAAAACCAAACCATATTTCTGTAAGTCTGAAATAATGGCTCCTATTCCTTCTGACACCAATTGTGTAAACAGCAGAAAATGGGTTGTCGGGCCCAGGGCCATGAGTGTCTCTATAAAAGGGCCAGAGGGAGTGAGACTAGTACACACCATGCCAGAGCAGAAAGCAGATAAAAAGCTCATAATCCAGCTCCATGGTACCTCTAGAGCCATACCAGACTCATAGACTGTGGTACTGAGAATGTGGTTTACTAGAAAAATAGGCTGGAGAGTGCGTGAGGCAGAGAATATCACCCAATGTGAGTCCAGGTTTTAGCCTAGCAGTACCAAGGCACAATTTCTCAATTAGTCCAATATCCAATTTCAGTTTAGCAATCAGCTTTTACTTCCATCATCCAGAAAGAACAGCAAAACCTTTAACTGTGGCCTTTATCTTAGGGTTCCTCTGCTGACACCTTGCCACAGTTTCACAATAGCAATGGCACAGTCATTCCACTACCATCAACAGGCCTTGCCCTCACCAAGGTCTTGTTTCATCAGGTCCTTCTCCAGTGTTCCTCAAATCTTAGTGCCCTCTGTGAGAACCTTTCTCTCTCTCTTTCTCTCTCTCTCTCACTTTCTCTTCTATCCTACTCTCACATCTGTTGATGATTTGCACGATGATTTGTTTGCAGTTAAAGTATCTGAAGACTAGAAGGGGCTAATGTAATGGCTAAAAAAACTGTTTAAACTAACACTATAAGTCAAAATTGAATTGCTTTAGAAAAAAAATGGTAGAAAAGCCTAAACTAAAAGGCAACTAAGGAGAAGACTGGGGGTATTGATATTCCTGCATTATTGACATTCATTATTGGACCTTGAATGGTGCTGCTACCTGTAAGTGTACACATATGTGCTCTGGTTGAAAAGTCAGCAATACTTCTCATCACTTAGCTACTTTAAGTGACCTTAAAAGGAATAAAACTCTTATCTTTGAAATATCTCTTTTGTATGAGCTATTTTCTTCTCTAGAATCTTTCTATTACCTTATAATTGTTGTTATCCATAAACATATACACATGAATTTGTTTATCATTTTAGCTGACCCTTTCCTGATGAGAATAAGCCTGAGATGAGTCACATGTGTATGAAAACTCAACACTCAAATTCATTTCTGCCAAGAAGGAACCAACTCATAGCTCCACTGTGTAATGTATGGGATGATATTGATCCAGTGACCCAATGATGGATTCAAACTACCAGAGAGACTTGGCCTTTGGGTTAGCCATGCAATGCCCAATAGACAGGACTATTAGGAAATGAAAAGAAAAAGAAATAATCCATTTTAAATGCAAGGCACGATTTCCAAATATCAAGCTTCCTTTAAGAAAGCAAGCAATTCATATTTTTCATGATGGAAAGGATTACTCTTAGAAAGAAGACAGGCTTTTTTTTGTACTGTTGTTATGTGTCATTAAGTCGACTATTAGAGATTGTATCCTCAAATTTTCCAACATGCTCAAGGCCATCATTACACAATCACTCTTTCAATCCATCTTATTGAGGGTTTTCCTCTCTCTGAACTTCCACCTCAGCATCATGCCTTTTCCAAAGGATTGGCCACGTCTGACAACATGTCCAAAGTATGAGACCCAGTTTCACCCTCCTTGCCTCTATGGAGCAACCTGGTTGCATTTCGTAAAACCCAATGCCCCTATCTTGCTATTTAGTGCACAGGAGTAACAGAGCATTAAGAAGAAACTGTAAGATCATCCTCTGCTTCAGAATCTTGCCTGACGGAGTAATATTTTCAGTTTAAATTTTTAAAATGATGATTTTGAAAGACACATCCACAGAAGTTTGTCTTTTAATTGCAGCAGTTTTGTCCCTATTCTTTGCCCATGGGTGTGAATAAACTACTCTCATTCTAAAAAGACTCCAATTATAATTGAAATAGGTATTTTTTTAAGTCCAGGAAAACTTGGAAAGCAGATTTATTAAAATTAGAGAAACCCAAGAAAATAATGAATTTTTAAAAATAATACTCTAAACATTATTTACAAGTTAGGTATGATACCATTTGAACAAATCATAGACACAACTATGGCTGATTTATAGAGGAAAATTACTTATGATGGCTGTGACTTTCTGGGGCTGCTTGACCATTTGATTTCTTAACTAAAGGATTCAAGTTGGGGGTGGAGGTGGAGGGCTGTTGACAAAGTAATCTAACATTCACAAGTCATATTTGATAACTACCATAGCTCAGAAAACAGAGAGGAGGTGGGTTTAAAATATATCTGGATTTCAGGGACAATAGAGCTGATTACTAACTGGTTCCAAACAGGTATTTCTTTAATCAATGGTTTTTTGTAAAGTCGTGTTATAGGCAACTATGATTTTCTTTCTTTAATACTTTGCTCATTCCTGTCATCTATGTTCCAAGAAAGTGAACTCATTCAATACTGTAGCCATTTTTTTTTTCTGGGTCAGAGAGTTTGGCAGATGGTTTATAAGGCAGAAGTGTGTCTTTATTAAAGAGAAAAGTCTTTTGGAACCAGAATTGAATTTTAATGAATTAATGCTCAAAGAACTAATAGATGTAATTGATTATTCCAAAAAGATACTTGTAAGATATTATATTTATGCTGTACCATTTACTTTAACTATAACGTGTATGAAGAAAGAACATTTTTTTTTGTATGTATGAAACAGATGAGGAATAGCAATAGGGTAAGGACCATAAGAGTTCCTAAGTTCAACATGACTTTTATCCATTCTCAAGCTTCAGTTGTCTATGAACTTAAAATTATCAAGTCCACATTTTTATTCAAAATAGTTTTTCCAAGCCACCAATTTAAATTTCCAACTCTGTAGAGCTGTCTTTTAAGATGCTTTTCTGAAACTGAGCTCAAGGGTTTTGGTTTTGGGGGAGTAATTTTTTTCTGCTTCTCATCCCCTAAATACATATCACTTCCTGTGTTTGCTTCATTTTGTTCAATCTAAGCCAAAGAAGATACACATATGCTTTTTTACCTCCAACGGCAATAACTCATAACTCCATTTATTACTATATTTGATTAATTTTCTAACAGAAAATATGTCTCAAATCTGGGCCCTCCAGTCTATCACTCTATCCCTGTGGTTTTTATTATGTGCCAAAAAGTTGATTTTTACTCTTGTTGACCCCACTTGATAGAGTAGATCTTCTTCATAGTGTTTTCCAGATCTCTTCCCTGTGGAGCTGCTAAGTGAATTTGAACTGCAAAACTATTTGTTAGCAACTGTGAGCTTAACTGTTTTTCCACCAAAGGGCCTCATTCTGTTCCTACTGTGTTATTTGGACTTTCATTACTCCTAGACCGCTTCAATAGTTTTCATATCACAAATGGTCTGCCATCAGTTTCTTTTCTTACCAGTACCTCAATGCCACCATTGTCAGTTTTACTACTTTTGAAACTCCATATTTCTGATTAAAATAAATTCTCTTGAATCATCATCTTTCTGATTAAAACCTCACTGTCTCTGTCTTTCCTGAAGGATGAATTCCAATATTTGCATTTGTGACTCTGACCTACTTCTTCAGGTTCATCTCTTTTTCTTAGCTACCCAGACCTTCCATTCAGAATGTCTAGATAGCTTACCATTTTTAATCTGCCATACTAATCTGCATTTTAATACTTTTACACATATTTTTTCGTTAGTATTTTCATTAGTTTTCATTTTCTATCTGACAAGTGACTACTTGTTTCCATTATACCATTTAAATACAGCTTCCTGCATACAATTTATTATAAGTTCCCACAAGTAGCTTTAATTTCTGCTTCTTTCCTCCCATATGATGATACTCATAATATTATCATGTTACTTATAGCATAGCTTGGAAGGAGGAGTGGCATCCACTTCCCTAGTAGCTTGCCTCCAGAAAACCTATGAACCTGGAGAGAGGACTAAAGGCACCCAAAGCGTTGAGGATTCTCCTTCATAGGGTCACTATGAGTCACCTGCGACTCAACGGCACTTGACAACAACAACAACTTATAGCGTTGTATTTTAGTAGTCAGTTTTCCTGTGTGTCTTGTTTATTCTTTTTATTTATTAATTTATTCAATATGTAAAATTACCTAAAATAAGAAGTAAACTAGTGAGCTACACTACTATGCATTTCACATGTATTTCTCAGGCAAATTTGACCATTGCCTAGGAAACTGAAATTATCACTATGTTAATCTTAGAGATGAGGAAATTAAGGTGTGGAGAAGTATGTGCTGGAGGACTTACAAGTAAGCGTCCGGGCTGCAATTTAAATACTTCAAAAAAACTCATTGACAGCTCTTACAGACCATATTGGGGCAGAGCAGAACTGCCTCACAGCAGGGTTTGAACTACTTTGAGTTAGTGTCTGAGTGCTTCACTATCGCATCACCAAAGCTAATTTCAGTACAGTTTTTATTTGCTACAAAGGTCAAACCATTTATACCCTGTCCTTCCAGACTACATGCTCTCAAATTACTCAGTCAAGGTAATCAAGTAAAAATAGTCATTTTTTATTATCCTCAGTGACTAACAGAATATACTGGTTGTATATTTTGCAATGCAAGAAAAAAAATAATGAATTAATGGAGGTTATGTACTTTATGTCACACAACTGTTTTCTGAAATGTTTTTTACAAATAAATTCTTTTAAAATTACATTTAAAAATATTGGTTTTCTAAAAATTCTCCTACAGTACATTCTCTGGCCAAGTTTATTTTTATTCTCTACATGGATTTCAACATATTGGAATTACATAAAATATGTTGTTAGCTGCCTTACATTGACTTGGGACACATAGTTACCACATGTACAATAGAATAAAATATAGCCTGGCTTTGTATTATTTTTATAATCTGTTCTGGATTATACCACTGTAATCTGTAAAGTTGATTTTTCAGAAGTAAATCACCAGGCCTTATTTCTTAGTCTGTATTTGTCCACTGAAACCTGTTCAGCATTGTAAGAAAGATCAAGCTTCCTCAGATAGGGGATGGCTGTGTAGGAGTTGAATTGACTGAGATTAAAGCCTGGTCTCCTGCATGGAAGGGGAAAATTCTACACTGAAATATCACCACCTCCAAATAAGATGGACCTACTGAACCTCCTGTCTTCTAGACAATTCCAGCTCATGGTCACTATCCATTAGCTCCCCAAACCAGTAAACACTAATTAC
The DNA here is from genome assembly GCF_000299155.1 of Elephantulus edwardii. Lineage (NCBI taxonomy): Eukaryota > Metazoa > Chordata > Mammalia > Macroscelidea > Macroscelididae > Elephantulus > Elephantulus edwardii. The sequence goes on from NW_006399815.1 coordinate 8,575,207, forward strand.
AGGAAATTGGTCATCATCTTGAAAAGCAACTGATGTTTTGGAAGTTCTGACCTTTCAGGTAGCAGCCCAACACTTAACACCTAAGGCACCAGGGCTGCTTAAAATTAGGTGTGGTGATCTAGAGAGAGTAGCATTAGACTTAACACTGTGTCTCCAGTGAAGTGACCTCTCACATTTGCCTGCACTCCATGGGAGTCCATACTACCACCCAATGATTACTCAGGCCCCACCTAAGGGAGAATAATTCTGAGGAGGTCCAAATGAAAGCAATAGAAAGAATGAAATGAATGGGAACTTGTCTCTCTGAAGAAGAGTCATGGAAAGTGGAACTATCTAATGTGGATATATAAAGTGGAAAAGTTACTAAAACTTTCACTTGGGGAAAAGAAAAGGAATAAGAAGTAAGCTGTTTCTTATTTTTACTTACGATGGTAAAAGCATAGAACAATGGATGTCAAGTACAACGTAAAAGATTTGTTTGACCTTATAAAATCCTTATAAAATTATTTCACTAATTAATCCCCCAAATGATGGTATTTCTTTCCTTGGAAACTTGTAAAGAGAATCAGCTTCCATAGAGGAGAAATGTACCATGCCCAGATTTGACCAGAAACAAGAAGTGGATATTTAGGGCTGTGGTTAGAGCTCAGAGGTCTAACTAGAATTCATTCATCTGTGATGTGCACTTTGGAAAGAAAAATTATTTCCACTAAGCATAGCTTTTTAAAAAAGCTTTATTCCCCCCCCCACCTCCCCTTTTCTTCCCCCTCCGTTTCCCCTATTATTTGGAAAATGTGAAACCTAAGTATCTTAACAGTGGATTATTTTGGAAAAATTACCAAATATTGAGTGAAATACTTTTTGGCAAAAAATATTATGGAGCCATGAGCCATTGGAGCAATGATTTATGCACAATTATCCAGGGAATGACAAACCAATAATGCTGAAGAGGAGAGAGCCTAGGTTTATAAAAAAATGCAGGGATCTAAGAGTAACTATTCTGAGCATCTGCTTTTCTTATCTCTGGGCAGCAGTGTTGGTGTTGATAACAAGACAGTTTATACTACTCAGAGGCACCCAGAACACTGTCTAGTTCACCATTTCACTCTGCTCTCAGGCCTGTGAGCTGGAATTGACAGTAATGGTTTTCCTCCAGCTGAGCCACGTGCAAGTCTGAGGGGGTTAGCAATGTTTCTATTATATCATGTTACTCTTGCATTCCTCTAATGTGGGATTAATATGATACAGATGTATTAATTTATTATGGCATAACAAATATTGAAATGTACTGGCACAAAGAAGTGTACCGGACAGCTACCCAGGTCTGCTGAAAATCCCACATGATCCAGGAGAAATCAGTTCCCAGAAAGAAGTCACTTCCCAGAGAGCACTCACACTGTCTAGACTGCCTAAATTGGCAGTATATTTAAAAAAAAAAAAAAAGAAATTGCTGGGAATAAAAAATTGAATGAGAATCAATGGCAAATACTTGCCATTTTGGTAGCCAGAAAAAATAAAACTCATCTTAATTGTGAAGGTCAGCAATTTAAAGTGTGGCTAATATTTTAACTCTTGTTTTGCCCATGGACAAATCCTTCATTTTGATTCTCCGAAGGAAAACAAATCAATTATGGGTGGGTTCAGACTGCATGGCACACAACAATAAGGAAAAAGAAACTCAAAAGGGTCTTTACCTTACAAGGAATTCTTTGTTCAGTCTGGCTACTGGCATTCCAAACAAACTTGCACTCCAGATAAGGTTATCCTCTCAGAGAACTCAGACACTGTTTCCCTCCCCTTCGTCAACTTTCCAACATGAAAGGCTGCCACTTTTAGACACAATGTGGTTTATGTGAATGTTGCTTCTTTAGACGATTACTTGAAGGCACAGGGTGGCTGGGGTCTTGCATTGCCGCCTGATTAAGTCTGTGCTGTCAGATATGGATGGAAGCCACCGAATGAGTAGCCATGGTTGGTGAAAAGTGAAATATGAGTCTTTATTATTAAGTGTCCGGTAAAAGACATGGTGAAAAGCACTAGCATTAAATTGAACTGGTGAAAAGTGTAAATTATCTGTACCTTCCAAAAAAATAAGCAGAAACATTTCTTCTGGACAGTTTAAGCAGTCACTTTTTTGTAATTACTACTTAAAATGTGAAGCAGAGAGCATTTATATATGAGTCTCAATTCCAAGGCAGGTTTACAACTGGACTCTATTAAGCTTCCCGTTTTCATTAACAGTATACCTTGCATCAAGGTATGTTCTTTGCGAGGCCATTTGTAAAGGCATTATTAAAAGCATGTAGTTTTTCAGTGAACTTCAAATTAAACTAAACCTTGGATTTGGAACTGAATTTACTAATTTAACTGGTGGAAAAAGGAAAAGGTGAGACACTTTTCATGGAAACTCCTTACCAGAAATTTCCTTTTTAACAGCTTTTCATTCTTTTTTTTTTTTTTTCAAACCAAACACTGGGAATGTAAAATCTCCAGAAAAAATGCCTCTCTTTAATTTCCAACCCTCCTTCTCCCCAGACTCCCCAAATATTGTTGTTAGTCATTTTTTTTCCAACAATGTGTTAGGTTGTTGCGAGGTCTCATTGGGCTGACTCAGACTCATAATGGCACTTTGCACAATAGTTATAAAGTATAATTAATGTATCATGATATACATCAATTTTGGACTGCAGAATTTGGTAGAAATACTCAATTTCTTCCTCTTTGGATTTAGTGGTTGGTATGCAACTCCTCCCAAGCAATTACTGCCTCTGAAAACCCGCTGGAGGTCAGCTATGTGTCAGTTCTGTGTCAATGGGACACAACAGACAGCATCCCGCATATTTGAACAATAGTCATGTTAACACATCTTCCTTGTATGACCACCGATAGCCTATCACTTATGTAGCATTGGACTTCAGGCTCGACCTCCAAATGCTGTTTTTGACAATGAATGTGACATCTTTGTGATTGGTTTGTCACTGCGGGGATGTTGTCATTTGTTGTCGACCATGACTCACAGCCGCCCCAGAAAAGTAGAGCTGCACCCCAAACTATCCTGTGTCATCCTCACCATTGCTGACATATTTGAACCCAGTCACTATGTCATTCCATCTTGTTGAGGGGTTTCTTCTTTTTTGCTGACCATCCACCTTTCCAAGTATAATGTCCTTTTCAAAGGCCTGGCCCTTTCTAACAACATGTCCAAAGTATGTGAGATGAAGTTTCACCATCCCTGCCTCCAGGGAGCACCCTGGTTGCACATTCTCCAAGATATTTGTTCTTTTATCAGTACTCTTTTCCAACAGCACAACTTAAAGGCATTGATTCTTCTTCTGTCATCGTTAGACACTGTCCAATTTTCAGGTTCATAGCAAGTAATTGAAAAAGACCATGGCTTAATCTTTAAACTAACATTGTTCATTTTTCAGTACTTTGGAAAGTACCTTGACAATAGAGTTTCTCAATGCAAAATATTTTTCGATTTCTTGATTGCTGGTAGGGTGTTGATTAGGGACCCAAGTAAGAAGATGAAATCATTGACAGTTTCAATTTTAATCTTTTCTCTATCCATCATAGTATTGCTTTTTGACCCAGCAGTGAAGGTTTTTGTTTTATTGATAATCCATATTTTGTTTTATTGGTAATCCATATTGAAGGACGTAATCTTTGCTCTTGTATAGCAGGTGTTTCACGTCCTTCTCACTTTCAAGAAACGAGGTTGTACTCATGTTGTTGATGAATCTTCTTTCAATCCTGATGTCACATTCACTTCATAAAGTAGAATTATTTGCTCAGCATCCATATTAAATAGATATGAAGAAAGGATAGAACCCTGATACACACCTTTCTTGGGTTAAAAACTGCTGTGTTCTCCTGCTCTTTTCAGATAATAACCTCCAGGGTTAGCTGCAGGTTTTACATGAACACAAATCAGTTATCGGAATTTCCATTCTTCTCAATGCTAGCCACAGTTTGTTATGATCCACACAGTCAAACACCTTTGTGTAGTTAGTAAAAGACAGATTTACATCTTTCTTGTCTTTTCTGCCTTCTGCCAAGATCCATCTGATATCAGCCAAGATATCTTTGGTGTCACAATCCTCTTCTAAATTCAGTTTGGATTTCTGTCAGTTCTTAGTCCATGTTCTATTCTAGCCACAGACTAAATATTGATCTGATTTAAAATGGCCAATACTAGGCAATATCAGCTCACTAATGCCCAGGATATTGATCGTTATGTGCTCCAATTTATTTTTTGACTACTTCTACTTTTCCCAGATTCATACTTTCTGGATTCCATGGTCCCATTATTAATGGATGTTTGCAATTGCCTCTTATTTTCAGTCATACCACGTCAGCAAAGGAAGGACCAGTTCATTTTGTGTTTTGAACGTCTTCATTCAATACAAATCCTGATGGGCTCAAATTTCAGCACTATATCTGACAATGTTTCTCTGCTATTCACAGCATTTTTGAAGTCCAGTTCTTTCAGACATGGATAGTAAATCCTGCTTTTTAATCTGTCTTAGTCAAGAAGTTCACTGAAAACTATCTAGCATAGGTGACCCAGCTGGCATTTGATATACTAGTGGGCATCATTTCCAGTATCATAGCAATATGCAAACTACCACAAACTGAAAATGGGGAAATGGGAAGCGGAAATATGTGCTAATTTATTTGACTATTGATATAAAAAATAAATATTTAAATAACCATATATATGAAAATTTGTATTTTCTAAAATTGGGATTAGGAGTGGCATCCACTTCCTAAACAACATGCTTCTGGAAACTATGAACTTTGATAAATGACAACAGTAATGGAAAGGCTTAAAGGCCTTTTTGTTCATAGGGTCACCATGAGTCATGCTCGACTTGATGGCAATCCACAGGTACAACAAGAACAAAAAAGTTTGGTGGCCTAGTGGCAAGGAGCTGAAACTACAATCCCAGAGGCACACAGTTCGAATCCACCAGATGCTCTGCCGGGAAAAGGAGGGACAATCTCCTCCTGTACCAGTCAGATCTGATTTGACAGTACACTCACACAAAAATTAAAAAAAAAGAACAAAAATGTTAATGATATTATTTTACACTTTGGCAGATTTCTTTAGGATCTGGATAAAAAATAATATGCTTTTGCTTTTAATCTGTTGCCATATCCTGTGTCATGTAGTCTTTGGAAAATTCTGGACAGTTCTAAGAAATTTAGCGAAAAGGTTAATAATAGCGTCTTAGTATCATTAGAATATGAATTTTACCTATGTACCTTCTGAGAATGTATCTTGGACCGCTCATAGTCAGTTAGAGAATTACTGGTGTATGCAGAGGCAAAATTCAAGACAAAGAAACCAAATCAGAGTACACTGCAATAAACTCTCCATGGGAGAAAGATGAGTTATCTCTACCCATATAGATTTACAGATTTAAAAACAAATAGAGGGGGAACCCCCCCAAAAAAATGGAGGGTCACTCCAAGTTGCAATCTTCTAGAATGCAGTGTGTGGGTGAACAAAATCCACGGATAAATCCATGGGGTAAAGCTAGAGCAATAGCTTTGGAAGATACTGTTATTGTTAGATGCTGTTAAGTGATAATAGTGATCCTGCAAACGACAGATCTGAACTCTTGTCTTATCCTAGGCCATCTTCTTCATCTCTCACATATTTAAATCAATTTTGACAGTCCCTGTGTCAGTTCATCTCATTGAGGGTCTTCCTCTCTTTCACTGACACTCCACCTTTCCAAGCACTATGTGCCTTCCAAGGAACAGTTACTCCTAGCAACACAAGCAAAGTGTATGACAGGACTCCTTTACAGGTCTTCAGAGGCAGTAAATCACACAGCAGGAGACTGTCTATTCTTCTTCCTCATATTCTGATGGAGAGGCTATTCCTAGGAAAGGGACATCCTGCTTGAAAAGGTAGAGGGTCAGCCAAAGAGAGGAAGACCCTCAAACAAGTGGACTGACATATTGACTGTAGTAATAGATGAAGCATGTCAGATATGATGATGAGATGGCATTGGATAGGACAGGATTCAGATCTGTTGTCCATAAAGTCACTCTGAGTCATACTCAACTCGATGGCATCTAAGAACAACAATAGCCAGTCTACTAACATTTCTCTTATCTGCTCTGCAGCTCTCCAAACCTAAGTTTTATTCTATTAAACTTCTTTTCTCTTTCCATTTCAATTTATTAGAATCAAATTAGGTAGAATGATCTTTGAAAGATGTTAATTGGATTAAATCCCCTTGGCTCCTTAAATTGTTTCAATTCAATTTATAGCTATTGCATTGAAGGTAGGTTTTAAACTTTAACTAGGGATATAGGTCTGTGCTCTCTCTTCAACCTAAATATACACTCTTTTCACACCATTCTACATTATTCACTGTACTCCACCACATTGGCCCTCTTTCAGTTACCTTCGACCTCACAGTCTTAATGCCTGTTCTTCATGGGGCATGTTGATTTTCAACCTTCAGGCCTCAACTTGACTATTATCTCCATAAGGAAGCCTTCACTGACCAAGCAATTGGCATTTATGTTTTCTTACTCGTAGCCTATTCTCTGTCTGCATTAACATATCCAAAGTGTTACATTTCATTAGTGTTTCTTTTTTTTTAATTTTTTTTATCTTTCTTTCTTTCTTCATTTTATGTTCACACAAGCAAATTACATTCTGTTAAAATGGTGACTGTGTTTACTTTTATTTTTACTTGATGTGTTTATCAAAAGGACAAGTAAATCCTACAGTTTAGTAATTCTGGAAGAAAAAGTTTAAATTATAGAAGAAAGTGAAACTAAAAAAATCCATAGATGTCAGATCATGAAGGGTCTTCAAGGCAGGAGTGGCATCCATTTCCTAAACAACATACCTCTGGAAACTATGAACTTTGATAAATTTTGAGAGTTATAGAAAGGCTTCAGGTCTTTTGTTCATAGGGCTGCTATGAGTCATGCTTGACTCAAGGCAATCAACAACCACATGCTTGGGTTGAGGCAATAATCAATGACAAACTATGACAAAGTTATAGGCAGGAAAGTAATCTGGCCAGATTTGTATTTTAGATTTAGCACACAGAGTGCTCAGTGAGCAATACATTGCAGAAAATTCCAGCAGCAATCAGAGACTGGTGATTCCAGGTGTGCAATTACAATGAACTGAACCAAGAGAGCAAAAGAAGAGATTGAGACATAATCATGAGGTAAAATTGATGGGATTGGCTGGTAGAATGAGCAAGAGGAAGTGGTTTAGAATGAGTCCAAGTTTCTGGCTCAGATGGCTAGGTGAATGATGTTGCAATCAATTAAAATAGGAAAAATCGGAAGGAAGAGTGGGTTTGGAGAGAGGGAATACTCAGATCTGATTTGATAATTTTGTGTTTGAACATGATGGGTAAGATGTCCAAGAATATTAAACGGGAGGTAGTTAAATGTGAGCCTGAAGCTCAAGGGAGATCCCAGAATTGTAGGCCTGTATTCTAAATCAACAGGATATAATGGTAGTAAAAATAAAGGAAGTTTGCCCACAGAAAGTGAAGATGGAGTGAATGGCAGAGATCCAAGGACAGAATGCAAGAAACATCACTATCAGAGTGAGCAAAGAGCACCAATATATGAAAAATATAAAGAAGAAGAAATGCTCAGAGAAGTAAAAAAAAATTTGAAACTAATTACTTTATGAACCTATTGACATCAAGCTGATTGCCACTGAGGAAGTACACTTTCCCCTAAGATTTCCTTGTCTGTAATCATCATGGAAGTAAACTGTCACAACTTTCTACCACAAAGCAACTGTTGGGTTCTAACTGCTAACTTTTTGGATGTTGTTGTTGTTGTTGTGTACCATAGAATCAGAGCTGACTAATACATAGCTGACCCTCCAGCGGGTTTTCAGAGTCAGTTAATTGCACAGGAGGAGATTGCCCATCCTTCACCTGTAGAGCAGTTGGTGGCCTTGAAGCACATGCCTTCAGGATTGCAGTGCAGCTTCTTGTCACTAGGCCACCCAATTTTTTAATCAATGCACCACCAAGGCTCCTTGATTAGCCCTACAGATGTCTAAAAATTAAAGATTTTTAAATTCAATGCCCAATCACTAGTGTCAATGCCAAAGAAAAGTAAGATAGGAAAGAAAGCTGACAGCAATGTGTCCTGTTAACATCAAGGTTGCTATCCTGACAGCCCACCTTGTCGTCATTCTGTTAAGTTCTCCGTCTTGGAAACAGAACGTGCAAATTTAGCTTCCTGCAGGATCCCCATCAAGTCAAATAAAAGAGGAATGTGAAAGACTTAAAAAAAAAACAAACAAGAAAAAAGATTCATTATACTTTTTTCTCTCCTTTCTTCCCAGCACAATAGAGTCTGGCTGCTACATGTCATATAACCAGGTGACTACTTTGGTCATCAATTTCTCTGTAGTTTGCCTAGTGACCTTGCTTTCATTCTACGGCTCTTCTCTAAACTTCACCTAATCATCAGTATCTGTATGTCTTCCTTATCTCTTTGCTTACCCATTTCTTCTTATGTACATGGATGTTGCTTATTGGCAACCTTTAATTAAGGCCTTTCGAAGTATTCTGCTTCTTTCGTCTTGCTAAAACCCCTGATACCATGTACCTAATAACATTTGGACAAACATTAGTACTGGATAGACTGTAGCTGGACTAAGTATGAAAGAATCACATCTTTTAGACTACTGTCTAAGGATAGTTCCCATGATCTTTGTGCAGCTGACTCTAAAGAAAAATTAAATCAACTTTTATTGAACTGTAGACTCAGGTTTGTTTGCTTCGCATGTGCATCTAGAACTCTTGTCCTTCTATACTATAACACACTCATCATACAACCTAGTTATGGTCATCTTGAATTCAAGGTATTCAAGTGCAATCATTGGAGGGTGTAGTTCAAAGGACATCTGAATTCATTGTCATAGATTCAGAACTGACTCACAGCTCACCATTCAGTGGGGTTTTAGAGGTTGTAAACAGCAGGGAATGAGACTGTCTATCTTTCTCTAACATTGAGGCTGACGGATTAGAACAGCCAAAGAGGAGCCTTTGGATTAGCAGCACAATTCCATACAAGGAGACCACCAGAGATCCCTACCAATGACATTGTTGAGATAGAATTTGGAGGATGAATGTGAAAAATCATTAAAATGCAATTACTCCTTGACAAAGTAATGAAAGAGAAACTATTGTGGTGTTTGCAATAACTTGTCTTAAATTATGGGACAATATAATTTTAAAAAACAACTCAAAGACGACACAGATTATACAGATGGAGATATCTAACAGGTGATAGAAGTGGAAAAATGGGGAAAAAAATCCAGAAAATAAAGTGAAGTTAACAAGGAAAATAAGCCTAGAGAAGAGATTTTCTAACATGACTAAAGATATATAATATTATTTTTTTTATCAGAGGTACGTTTTTATTTCATACCTTAAAGGTTTTTGCATTTGAAATTATTTTTAGGTATATTGTTTCCAACATTTTAGTTTGAATAAGCATGCATTAATAAATATCAGCATGTTACAGGGAAAGAAAAATTTGGTTTTATTTTCATTACATATATAATGTCTATACCTAGTAAAATTAAAAGATAACTTTGTTTTTGTTTGACTGCTCAACTAGTTAATTATTGACATCATAAATCAGTAAAACCAATCATTAAGCACATTGGCAAATTAATCTTTTCAGGTAATTTCCTTTTCTAGAGAAAGTAAATTGTCAAATGTTTGCAATAATTTTTAAGGTAGAAAAACTAATATGTTCTTGCTATGTTACAGAAGTACTCTGAATGTAAGATTTAGGAGTATCATTTAAATGCTAGCTACAGGCTGGTTTCATAGATGTGTGTTAATATTATTTTTTAATCCTTAAAAATATGTGGAGGGAAGGATTGGTAAAGGAAAGGGGGAAGAATCAGTGTGGAAAGCAATGTATATAAACTTTATAAACTTTGTATGTAAACCAGTATAAAAATGTGTGAATAGAGGAACTCTACATAGATTTTGTTTTTAATATTTTTTAAAAAAAAATTATAAGGGTTTGTATACCAGATCTATACACATTGTGTTTCATTCATGTGCACTGTGTTTCACACATTTCTTCATTCACACTCTATTTCATATGATCATGACCATATGTTGTTTCATGAAAATAATGACCACCTATCTATGCTTACTATTACTCCATCTTTTCCAACCCATTAAATCTTTCCTAATTCCTTCAGTGCCTCCCTCCATGCACCAAACTCTGTCAACCTTATTCCCACCCGTCCCCACACTCCACCTCCCTTCTCTCACCTCTTGTCCTTTGGACATTTGTACACATCTTACTAGTTATTCTATGCGCTGTTTAAAATTAGTAAAAGTGTGATATGCTCTCCATACCTATTCAATCTGTACACTGAGCAAATTATTAAAAAAAAAACAAAACACCTGAGCTCAAAGAAGAATATGGCATCAGGGTCTGACAAAGATTCACCAGTCTACTTTATAAAGATGACACAGCCTTGCTTGCTTAAAGTGAGAAGGATCTTAGGCACTTGTTATAGAAGATCAAAGAGTAGTATCAAAACCTACATAAGAATTGGATTGACGAACTCAATATCAAGAAGACAAAATGTCTCACCATTAGATCAACAGGCAACATCATGACAGATGGAGAGACGACTGAAACTATCAAGGACCTCATCTTATCTGGATCCACAATCAAAACCCTTGGTTCCAGCAGTCAGGACATGTATTACACTGGGAAACTCTGTAGTCAAGGATCTCTAAATGTTTGAGGAGTGATGGTATCAGTTTGAAATTTGAGGTGCTCCTGATTCAGGTCATGGTCTTTTGAATCACTTGCTATGCATCTGAGAGTTGGACAAGGAATAAAGATAACAAAAAGGGGAAAAAATGGTATCAATGGATGGAGAAAAACCAAGACTATATTCTGAAAGAACAGGTTAGAATAAATGTAAAAATATGCAAATCTTGGCTGACTCTCCAGTGGGTTTCCAGATGCTGTAAACCATCTGGGAGGAGATTATCTATCTTTTTCCTGCGTAGCTACTGGTAGATTCGAACCTCTAGAGAGGCACAATCTTGAGTTAGCAGCATAACTCCCTAGAGACTTCACCACCAGAGCTCCCCTAAAATAAATGTAGACAAAAATTGTTATTCCTTATTGTTGAGATGGAATTTACTCATAGCTGATCTTCCACCAAGTTTTCAGAGGCTGTAAATAAATCACATGAGAGAGATTGCTCATCCTCCTGTGGAGCAAGTGGTGGATTTGAACCTTGTATCTTTGGGTTGGCAGCATAACTCCTTATCACTTGGCCACCAGAGCTCCCTAGAAATAAAAGTGGAAGAAATAAATTTAAAACCATATTTGAAAGGTGTTACATCAGAAGAAAAGTTGAGGACTTATATGTACATAGGTAAGATAGTAAGTACCTTAGATCTATGTGTTTATTATTTCATTTTCTTATTTTCCAATCATGTACGTAAAAGACTGCAAATAGTAGATGTTCTGATAATATTTATGAAATGAGTTCACTTTGTTTCTCTTTCTGCTTTATTTAAAATAAATGTACACATGGGGATTATGTGAAGAGGAAAATAAAAATACATACTTGTGATAGTAAAATCTTGAAAACAATTATAATATTTAGAGTCCAGAATATTGACAGAAGTATTAAGTTAAAGCCAAGAAGAATGGAAGAGTGCAGTGTAGTCAGATAAAAACAGAGTATGTGAAAATCTAATATTCTTTTCTCTCTAAAACAACGGGACCCTTGATAGTGCTGAGTTTAAAGGAAGACAATATTGTTAAATAGATGAAATATCGCAAATATTTTAAAGAATGAGGATAACTGCAAGTGATAATAGAATGTTTTTAATAGTAAAGTTTTCACAGTTTTAGTCTTCTCTCTCAAAAATACTATGTGATTTCAAAAACAATGACAATTTTGTTGTTGTTGTTAAGTTCCATCAAGTCGTAGATAACTCATAGTGACCCTATTAATGAAAGACCTAACACTTGTATAACTTTCATCAATTCTCTACGCTCATGGAGTTTCCAGAGGCAGGCTATTTCAGAAGTGGATGCCACTCCTGCTTCCAAAAGTGTTTTAATTGGGGATCTCCACCAAACACTGTCCACAATGGGTAACCATTATCACATTTGACAGTAATAATAACAATCAGGAAAACCAATTGGTGGGAGTTATCCGAGACTATAATTTAATGAGCTAGGTAATAGGAATTTGAGGGGCCAATGGAAAAAGTTGATTGTAGATAAATCTGGGTCAAGAAAGAAAGGCAAGTATATCCATTTGAGACAATTAATATGCCAAACACAGAGCGTTAATTTTAGATTAGCTAGGGAAAGAAGAAGGTAAGAAAGCTATTGTTGAGTTCAGTGACCTACCCCCTTCACGACCTCAGAAGGAAAAATATTGCCTGATGAGTATTAAGTTCAAGCTGTGTGGCTCAGAAAGAAAGGAATTAAAGATTCACAAGGTCTGGAATGAAAAGGAATCAGATCCAAGAATCTCAAGGGTCAAAAGTGTAAGTGCTAAAGCTTTTGAGGATGATTTCTGGGAACAGAAAGGAAAGGGAGGTGTCATCCCAAGTTATTTATTACATAAAATAAATTCGAGGGTGTGTTAGACAATAGTAGTGATAGGAAGGTCACATTAGGAAATGTTTTAGAAACCAAGATTCCTTCAATCCAATTGTAAACATGGTGGAGGGGAATGTGTAATTAAAAAATAAAAAGCCAAATATTTAATATTTTTAGTTCATGCCATAACTGTCCACACAGCTAGTTCATTCATCAAGAAATGGTGGCCAACGAGAAAGTCGGTTCTCACTCTGATCCCACAGAAGCAGGAACAAAAAGAGATTACCTCCATGAGAAGGGTAACTGAGATTTCTATTCTTTGTGGGATGGCTATGTTTCCATTAGAAATAGATCTGGGGGAAAATAGTCATGTATGAAAAGAGTTGTTGTTAGGTGCCCTCAAGTTGACTTCAACTCATACCTACCCTTTGAACAAAAATCTGAGCCTTGTCTTGTCCTATGTCATCCTCTGATATGCTAGACAACATTGTTATAGTCACTGGGTAAATCTGTCTTGTTGAGGATCTTCCTCTCTTTCTCAGTAAAAAGTAAAAAGACTTAAACTTTCCAAAAACATACTTTAAGTGTGTGAGATGAAGTTTCATCACCCTGTTCATTAAGCATCCCAAATGCACATCCTTTAAGACAGACTTGTTTGTTCTTTTAATAGTCCATGGGATATTCAGTACCCTTCTCCAACATCACAATTGAAAGACATAAATTATTCTTTGTCATCTTTATTCATAGTCTAGCTTTCAGATGCATAGGAAATAATTGCCAAAGACAGCTACCTAGTCAACTGACTGGAAGAGACCCATGTTTGTTCCCATGACCAAGAAAAGTGACCCCTAGAATGTGGAAGTATTGAATAGTATGATTAATATCACATGCAAACAAAATATTGTTAAAGATCATCTAAAAAAACCCCCACACACCTGACTAGAATATTACATAAAGAATTGCCAGAAGTTCAAACTAGATTTAGAAGAGGTCCTGACCCCAGTGATTGCTGAGGTCAAATGGCAGAGAATACCAGAAGAATATCTATCTTCTGGTAGAAGATATTTATTGACTATGGAAAGGTATTTTACTTTGCAAATCTCAACTAATTGTGGCTAACATTGAGAAGAATGGAGATATTAGAACACTTAATTATGCTTATATGAAATCTAAACCTAGACAAAGAAGCTGTTGTCCAAACGGAAATACTGCTCTAGTTTAAAATGGAGAAAGGTGTGAATCAGGGCTGTATCTTTTCTCCGTACTATTCAATCTTTATGCTGAGCAAATTGTGAAGCTTAACTTTATGAAGAAGAATGTGACATTAAGAGTGGAGAAAAACTCATCAACAACCTACATTATTCTGATGACACAACCTATCTTGCTGAAAATGAGGATGACTTGAAGTACTTGCTGCAGAAGAGCAAGGTCTACAGCCTTTGACGTGGATTATATCTTTTTTTTTATATCCAAAATTCTGTTTATTGAGATAATTTCATCTTGATTTTTTTCTTAATGCTGCTTCCGTCTGAAAGAGCATCCTTCTGTAATATCAAGAAAAAAACTTTCTCTCCACATGGCCTATAGCTAACATCAGGATAGACGTAGATGGAGAAGATTGAAATTGTAAATTATTTCATCTTACTTGGATCCACAATTAACACCCTTGGTTATCAGCAGCCAGGAGAGATGAGGAGATGTATTGCGTTGGTAAAGTCTGCTGTCAGGGACCTCGCCAAGTCTTGAAGAGAAATAATATCAGTTTAAAGACCAAGGTGTACCTAATTAAAGCCATGGTTTTCCCAATCACCTGCTGTATCTGAGAGTTTGACAATGAGTAAGATTGTCAGAAGAATTGATGCATTTGATTTGTGATGATGGAGAAGAGTAATGGACCAATAGTCCAAGGACTGCTAAAAGGACAAAGAGATACATCTCAAAGAAAGCTTAGTCAGAGTGCTTCCTAAAGGCAAAAATGGTGAAACTTCATCTCACATCCTTTGGGCACGTTGTTAGCAGAGGCTATTACTTGGAAAGGGAAATCATGCTTGGAAAGGTGGAGGTGGGCAAAAACTAAAACCTTCAACAAGATAACCTGATACAATGACTGTGGCAATAGGTTCCAAGTGTGTTAGGAACGCTAAGTATGGTGCAGAAGAGGACAGAGTTCATATCTGTTGCTCATAGGGTCATTGCAAGTCATATGTGACCAGCTGGCAACTAATAATAACAGTAACACACTGGATTGTTGTTTTTGTTATGTGTCAAGTCACCTGGGACTCAGTAACCCTACGTACAACAGTTCTGAAGCCTGCTCTGTCCGGAGCCAATCTCACTGTCTCTGACACAACTATCTCCATTACCCCAGCTACTGTATCAATCCTTCTCATCTGGGTCTTCTCTCCAGCACCGTGAATTATGTGCACCTTCATCTTTAAACTGACATCTTTACTTTTTTAGGACCTTGGGAGGTCCTTGACAGCACATTTCCCCAAGGTGGCACATCTTTTGATTTCTTAACTGCTGTTACCATGTGTGATGATTGTGGATACAATTAAAATCAAATCATTGATAACCTCAATCTTTTCAAGGAATATGCAGCAAGGCATTAGGTACAAAATAAAATTCTACAAAAAATTACTTAATAGTCTAAGATCAGAAATGCAAATTAGGCATAGATACCCACATGAAAGCATCATGCCAAGCACAGTACCCACTTAGTCTAGTTGTGAAAGAAGATAGTATTCAGTCAAGTATGGCCCTTCTGAAAAGACCTGGTGGAAGAAAATTGATCTTTCTTCAATTTACTCAATTTTTTTTTCAGTCCTGGAAGTTTTTAATTACTTAACGTGAAGAAGAGTTAGTGAGATAACAGCACTTGGGAGCACATCAGCCAAAAAGAAGTTATAATTTAAAACAACTGTTCAGGGTATATTATACACTTAGCAGATACTCTGTTAAATTTATGTACTCAGTCCAAAGTATTTAAACTATATATATATATAGTTGTTGTTGCTTACTTAGCACAACTTACAGCAATTCTATGAACAAAAAACCTGATTTCTCTAATTATTATTGTTTCTCAAAGTTCATAGACTACATAGTTCATAGTTTCCAGAGGCATGTAGTTCAGGAAATGGATTCGCATGAACATTTACAAAGCATATTGATTTGTATGGTGGTGTTTCTTTCATTCATGCACATTTTATTCCATAACAGCAGTTACAGTACACACCATGTCTGACTGTCCATTCATTCCATAATGTCTTTCTCTTTACCCATCTTAACATTTATTTTCTATTAATGTTTTTAACCCCATCTTCCTTCATAATAACCATATTGGAATGATTCTCTCTGTATGTAAACCGTTGTGTCTTTTCAAAAATGACCTTCTACAGCATTTGCACTTTTGTTAATAGATTTACTTCACTTTGCATAATGTTTTCTAAACTCACCAAGGTTGTATAGTGTTTCAAGAATTCTTCATTGTTTTTCTATGTTGCATAATACGTTGTTGCAATACGTCTCATATTTTCTCCATTCATTCATTTATTGATGGACACTTGGGCTGTTCCCATCTTTTTTGCTAGTATTAAAAATGCTTCAGCAAACATGGGGTGCACTTGTATCTTTTAATGATGCTGCTTTTATTTCTTTAGGATATATACATAGTGGTGGGTTAATAGAATAAATAGCACTCCTGTTTTCAACTTTTTAAAGAAATGCCTAATTGCTTTCGATAGTTACTTCACCATTTTACATTCAAGCCAGCAGTGTATGAGAGTTCCAATCTCTCCCTAGCATTTGTTGTTTGCTGAAGGGCTATGTTCTGGTCTATTTTTCAGAGTTTCTATGAGTTGGAGTTGACTCTACAACATTTAACAACAACAATATATAGTTGTAGATACAGATCTATTTATAGATAGATAGATAGTAATAATTTATCTACATTTCAGTTATTACTTATCATATATTTTATTTCAAGCTGATTAAACCAACTATAAAAGTGGTCACACTAATTTCTTCAAAGAAAATAAAACAGGTCTGTTGCACATTCCCTCCTTTTCATAATTAAAATGTCTACTTGTTTGCTTGAACTAATCAAAACCGTTAAACTGGTTGTTTCATTGCTCAAACAGGACAGAGCAGAGATTTAACATACAGCTCCTACTTGAAGGCTTTTTGGTAGAGGTGGGTTTGTGATGACTTTGAAGGAAAGAAAAAGAATAATACAGCAGATGGGGACTGGAAGGCTTTTCTTTCATGTTTCAAATACAATATGAAGTGAACTATGAAATTAACCAGCCACAATTCTTTGCAAAGGTCAGCTGGTCTCAACTGATTTCATGTTCTTGCCACAAAGTACTCTTGATCTAAAATGGATTATGTGGAAAAAAATCAGACGCTGCTCTATCCATTATTAATTCATTTCAAATATTTGCTTCAATTCCAAGATTATAAACATGACCTTGACTAAGTAATTCTTTCCCAGCTGTAATCTATACTCCAATTATTTGTATTAACCTTTTAAATGCATTTTTTTAATTTTAATTCCTTTCACAAGTGCTCTGGTGCTTTTACTTTTGTGTTTGTTTTGCCTTCGCCCCTACTCCCCTTACCTTCCCCAACTTCAGGGATTTTTTTTTAAAGTGTTGCTGTTGTTACTCTGGTTTTATTTTGGCTTGAGCAGGGAAGAAAAAAAATAAAATAGATGCATTTAAGGAGTTGTGTTGGTATGGTGAGCATTCTTACTCAAGTATAAGGATCTAGTAGACCTACCTGAGGCTTACTCCACAGAAGGGAAAGCAAGTTCATGTTGTTGTTGTTGTAGTTTGATGACATCAAATAGACTTCAAGACACAGCAACCTCATGACCAATACATCTACATTTTTCCCTCTCTTGAACCATCCTCACCTTTCTGGTATACTAGAGCCTATTTTTGCAGCCACTGTTTTAATTAATCTTGTTGAGGATCTTCATCTTTCTCCGACCTTCTACCTTTCCCAGAAAGATGTCTTTTACTAAACAACTAATCAAACAATTATCAAACTACATACTTTCTTTTAAAAGACACGGTTACCTTGTGAATTTAATCTATTAACAGCTACTGAAATATCTTACACACATTTTAGAAGTGACGGAAAGAATATATTTTTGAAAATAAATGAATGGTGGCTAAGGAAAACATGTTTCTTTTGAGAATGCTGTAGAGTTGCAAAGAGAAGAAAAGGTGCTATTTTTGCTCAGATTTACCCTTTCTCACTGTTGTCAAGTATTACAAAACCTAGCAGCCCAGTAACAGAATAACCCCACAGGGGAGACAGGGTTATAAATCTTTGTAGAAGCAGACGGTCATATCCTTCTACAAAGGAGGTAGGGGGTTGGAGCCATTGTCCTTTTGGTTAGCAGTCATTCAGGAGGATACCTAGTAAAGGGTGCAGAGTAGGAACTCTGCTGAGAACCATACTTGAAAACCCTATTGTCAAGTACTAACTCTCAAACTGTCAAGTTGGAAGCCACTCACAGCTTCAGAAGGTTTCCAGAGGCTGTAAATCACACAGGAGACCATCCATCTGTCTCCCACAGAGCTGCTAGTGAATTTGAACCACCAGAGAGGTGCTGCCTTTGCACTAGCAGCATGACTCCCACAAAACAGACTATACCGCCGGATGTTTAAAGACTGATTAAATGTCTATAACTGGTGTTTTGTGATATTGTTGGACTTTTTCATCCTTTGTTTTCCCATCTTCTTGCCTTGCCAAATTCAGCTGCTAAGATTCCAGGACAGGTGTGGAATGGCTCAGCCTTTCACAGCAGTACCCTGCAGGCCTCACCAGTGAAATCATTACAAAGACAGGCTGAAAGGGATGGAGGACAGCACATTTTTCTCCTTTGCAGCTATTGTTGCTCTTGGCAGGGTGCTACCAGGAGGCCTAGATATGTACCACTTAAGACTTAAATGCTACAGCTCATGCTACCAAGAGCAGTTTAAACACAAAAGCTGAAGTAGATTATGCTGCTTTACGAGGTGACTCATCTTGAATGATAAATATAGTGTGTCTCCCACACACAGAAACAGATGTGGCAGATATGTCGCCTATAGACGCAGTGCTTTGCAAAGGCTTCAGGGCTACAGATTCAGTTCCTAAAATAAGGTTCTGCCTTTACAGAGCATTTTCCTCCAAAGTGTTCAGGGCATTTAGGATGGAGACAAGAGGAAGACATATCATTCCAAGTAATTGTATAGAGCTCTGTTGAAAGAAGAATGTCCGCCAAGTGTTCAGTTCAAACAGATTGGAAAGGGTAGTGGGTGGAATCTGGAAATTCTTTCTTCCCTGTCCTGAAGAACCTGAAGACTCATCCCCTTAGGAGGGTGTCTCACAAGTCTGCCAACATCCCATAGGGTGTATTTAGTAATTTCATGGAGCTTTTTTCATTTATCAGATGAAAAGAGTCATTTGTAATAAATAGTTTCAAATTAATTCTTTTGCCAAATTAGTTTCATTGAATATTACAAAATTCTTAACTTCAAAAAGAGGGAAGAATTTATATCTATCATCTTTTTAGCTTTGCAGTATTTGTTTATACTTCTATTTCTATTCTTGAATAGAAAATAAATGTTTGACCTGAATTGTTTCTTCAACCTTCCTCCACAGAAAGATTTGCTATTGTTGTTATGTGTTGTCAAGTTCAACTATGACTTTTAGAGACCCTCTGGATCTAAAAACTGCCCTATCCTGTGCCATCCTCACCATCTCTGACACACTTGAGTCCAATGTTACAGTCACCATGTCAACTTATATTATAGAAGATCTTTCTCTCTTTCAATGACTCTCTACTTTTCCAAGCATGATGTCTTTTTACAAAGACTGCCCCTCCTTACAACATGCCCAATGTATGTGAGACAAAACCTAGTCATCCTTGCCTCCAAGGAGCACCCTGGCTTCTCCAAGGCAGACTTGTTTGTTCTCTTGGAAGTCAGTGTGATACTCAGTATTCTTTTCAAGCACCAAAACTCAAAAGCCTTGATTATTCTTCTGTCATCCTATTCTTCTGTCTTTATCCAACTTTCAGATGCATACCAACCAATTGAGAAGATTATGGCTTAGATCAAGCTCATTTTAGTCCTTAAATTGACAACGTAGCTCTTTAGTAATCTGGAGAAGTCCCTGACAAGAGATTGTCCAAATGCTACTCAACTTATTTCTTTTTTTTTAACTGAGATTTTAATGAAAGTTTATCAATATCTTGGATATACATTCATTTATTGTTGCACATTTTCCTTCCTGCCCTCTCTCCTCCCAGTTAACTTTTTTCTTGGGGAAAAAAAAGGATGTCATTGTACAATTCCCCACCCCACCCCACCCCAGTCCACTTTACTATGCAGCTGTTATTCTACACTGTTGCCATGTAAATAATACCTAATCATATATTCCTTATAAGCAGTTATTTCCCTCATCTTTTTCTAGTGTACATTATTTATCCTCTCTTGTCCTTGTTTCTCCCCAACCCCAATGTCAATCCTGCTTCATAACAGCAGCATTATGTAGTATTTGTCCTTTTGTGACTGAGATATTTCACTCACCATAATGTCCTTCAGGAGCACCTATTTTGTATAATATTTCAGGAGTTCCTTGTTTTTCAGTGCTGCACAGCATTCCATTGTGTGAATATACCACAGCTCTCTATTCATTCATTTGTTGAATTTTCACCTATTGGTCCATTTTGTGAATAAAAATTTAGTTAAAATTAGATTATGTAATTGATAAATTAATTTAATAAGAAACATGTTGTTGTGTATCATCAGGTCAGAACCAACTCATAGCTGACCATCCAACAGGTTTTCGGAGGCAGTAAACTTCATGTGAAGAGATTTCCCACCCTTCTCCAATAAAGCAGCTCATGAATTTGGATGAGTTGCCTTTGAGATTATAGAGCAGCATCTTAGCACTAGGCCAGCAGAGTTCCCTATAAGAAATAGTAAGCTAAAACAAAAAAACAAAAAGAAAGAAACAGTAAGCTGCAAAACATATCAATATTTTTAAAGAAAGCATTCAAGTGAAGACACCTCTATTAAGCACCCATTTGGCTTCCCCTTATGAACCTGTCCTGTGAAGTTCATGGCCAAATGACAGACAGACAGAATGAGGATATCAATATTATTCTGCATAAATATAGTTAAATCTCACTATTAATATTTAATCCAATCTCTAAGAGACAAACCATACAGGAGAAAATATTTCTAATACATATGTCAGAAAAAAATTAATGCAAAGAATACATACAAACCAAAAGGAAATGGGCCAACAATCTCACAGAAAAATGGACAATTTGAAAAAGAAGAAAGTCAAAGAGTTATTACATATTTTAATATATGAATAGTAACATTAGTCATCAAGAATGTAGAAATTAAAATCACAATGCAATACCACTGTGTTCACAAAATAATTGTTATTAAAAAGTAGTGTGAGTTGGTGAAATGTGAAACAGCTCTAATTCTCAAACAATATTGTAATACAAATTTGTGCAACTGCTTTGGAAGTCAGTTTATTTGTACCATTTAAGGACCTCTGGTGTCACAGTGTGTGACTCTATCAGGCTGCTAATGAAAATGTCAGCAATTTAAATCTACCAGACTCTTCTAAGGAGAAGGAAAATCAAGTATCTTCCAATAAAGATATTATTTTTGTTGTTGTTGTGTACCATCAAGTTGGAACAGACACATAGATGTCCCTCCAGGTAGGTTTTTAAAGGAAGAAAATTGCACAAGAGGAGATTGCTATCTTTCTCCCATGAAGCAAGTGGTTAATTTGAACCATGTATCTTTGAGTTGCCAGTGCAACTCCTTAAGATTAGAGCTCCTTCTCCATAAAGATATATACAGCCTCTAAAACCTTATGAAGGGCCTCTAAAACTTAAATTGACTTGAAAGCAGTGATTTTCAAAGAAGGATGATCCAACAGAATGTGGAAACTATCGAACAACGTCATTACTACTATATGCAAGCAAAATACTGCAGATACTCAAAAACAGCTAGAAAAGGACATAGACAAAGAATTACCAGACATTCAAGTTGGATTTAGAAGAGGTCATGGTACCAGGAATCTCACTGCTCTTTTTGGATCCTGTCTGAAAACAAAGAATACCAGAAGACTGTCTATCTGTATTTTATTGTACAGATATTATACAAATGCATTTGGCTGTATGAATGATTAAAAAAATATAGCTAACATTGAGAAAAATGGAAAGCCAGAATAAGTAAATGAGCCCACACAAAACTAATATCTAGACCAAGAGGCTATTATGCGATCACAGCGAGGGAACTCTACATAGACCAAAATTAAGAAAGATGTCCATCAGAGTTGTATCCTTTCTCCATAACTATTTAATCTGTTCACTGAGAAAATTTTTCAAGAAGCTTAACTCTATGAAAAAGAATATGGCATTAGGAATGGAGAAAGACTCATGAATAACCTTCATTATGCAGATGATGCAACCTTGCTTGCTGAAAGTGTGAATAACTTAAAACACTTGCTGTGAAAGTTCAAACACTTCAGTCTTCAATATATATTGCATCTCAATGTCAAGAAAAAAAATCCTCATCACTAGATCAATAGGTAACATCATGTCAGATAAGAAAATGTTTGACACTTTCAATGGCTTCATTTTACTTGGATCCACAAACATCATCCTTAGTACAAGTAGCCAGGAGATTGGGAGATGTATTACACTGGAAAAATCTAAAATCAGAGACCTCTCCAAATTATTAAGGAGCAATGATCTCAGTTTGAGGGCTAAGGTGCACCTGGTTCATCCTTGGACTTTTAATGCATATGATTAAAGATGATAGAATAAGAATTCATGCCTTTGCACTCTTTGGAGGAGAGTACTGACCATCTCACAGACTGTCAAAATAACAAACAGTTGAAGAATATGCAGCCATACAAAAGACCTATATAAAGAAAACTACAGAACATTTCTGCAAGAAACAATTAAAGACATAAAGAAATGGGGGGGGGGAAGTTCCCTGTTCATGGATAGGAAGACTCAATGTAAAAATGACAATCCTATCAAAAGCAATCTACATATTCAGTGCAATCCCAATACAGATACCAAATTTATTTTTCAAGAAGATTGAAAGGGAAATTGTCAAATTTATTTGGAGATGCAAGAGACCCTGAATAAGCAAAACACTTCTGAGAAGCAAAAATGAAGTGGGAGGTATACTACTCTCTGACCTCAAAACCTGCTACATATCAGTAGTAACCAAAACAACATGGTATTGGTACAATGACACACACATTGATCAGTTGAAGAGAATTGAGAACTCAGAAATAGACCCAGCTATCTATAGTAAAAACTGATATTTAACAAGGAAATAAAGCCTATCAAATGGGGAAATGACAACCTCTTCAACAAATGATGCTGGCAAAACTGAACTGCTACCTGCAGAAAGCTGAAACAGGATCCACATCTCATATCATACACAAAAATCAACTCAAGGTAAAGAATAAGAGACTGGGAAATAAAGCTCAAAACCATAAAGTTCCTAAGAGATAGACTGGGATCAAGCTTAGAAGCCTTAGTTTATGATATAAAGGGACTGCCAAAAACAGCCAGAAATGTACAACCTGAAGAGGATAAAAATGATGAATGGGACCCTCTAAAGATTAAATCCCTGTGTTCATTAAACACATTTTCCAATAGGGTGAACAGAAAACCTACTGACTGGGAACAAACATTTGGCAATACCATCTCAGACAAGAATCTCATCATGAAAGTTTATAAAATACTCCTGGGCCTCCACAAGAAAAAGACTGATAATTACAAACTGGGCAAAAGATGTGGAAAGAATTTTCACAGAGGAAGACATTCAAATGGTCAACAGACATATGAAGAAATGCTCAAAATCACTGGCAATAAAAGAGATGGAAATCAAAACCACAATGAGATGCCATCTCACTCCAGTAGCTGTGGCAAAGTTTAACAGGACAGCAAGTAATAAATGTTGGAGAGAATGTGGTGAGATAGAAACTCTTTAACATTGTTGGTGGGACAGTACAATGTACAACCACTCTGGAAGGCAGTTTGGCATTTCCTAAAAAAGCTGAACATAGAAATGCCATATGACCCAGCTTTCCATTGTTTGGAATATACCCCAAGAAAATGAAAACTGAAGCACAAATGGAAACTTGTGTACCAATGTTCATACCAACATTATTCACCACCACAAGAACAAGGAAACAGCCCAGATATCCAACCACAAACGAATGGATTGAGAAGTTGTGGTACATTCATACAATGGAATACTATGCAGCATGCAGTAGCAATGATTTTGTAAACTACTACCTAACTTGAGAGGGACTGGAGAGCATTATGCTGAGTGAACTAACTCAGTTTCATAAGGACAAGTAGTGTGTAAAACCATTATTGTAGAATGACTATGAGGATCCAGGGCATGGGTTGTTTGTTGTTGAGGGAAATAGAAGAGTGAGGATGGGGAAGAGCAGAGTTGCACAATCATAGGGTTGCACAAATTGTTGGGTGGGTAGGGTGAAGGAAATGAGAAAGATCTTTTGTGAAAAACAATGTATTTAAACTTTGTAAATAGATAAGAATAAAATTAAAAATATTAAAAAATAAAACTCCAAGTCATTGCTATTGAAAGGGGGGAAATTATATATATATGCAGTTAGAGTACTCCTTGGAGACAAATGTGATAAAGCTTCATCTCACATAATTTGGCCATGTTGTTAAAAGAGGTTATTCCTTTGAGGGGGACATCATGCTTGGAAAGGTGGAAGAATGGTGAAGGAGAAGAAGACCCGCAACCATGTGGATTGACACAGTGTCTGCAGCAATGGACTCAAGTGTATCACAGAGTGTAAAGATGGCACAGGACAGAACACGATTCAGTTCTGTTGCTCATAGGGTAGATATGGGTTGTACTTGACACCATGGCACCTAACAACAGTAGTGTCATATTCTATTATTATTTATTAGACTGCTATACTGAATCTGAGAATGGGAAGCCCAGAATACTTGATTGTGCTTATGTGAAATCTATACTTGGACCAGGAAGTGGTGGTCAAAACAGAGTAGGGAGACACTGCATGGTTCAAAATCAGGAAGGGTGTATGACAAGGATGTAACCTGTCTCCATATCTTTTCAATATATATATACAGAACAGATCATTTGGTTGGGCTTTGTGAGGAAGAATGTGGCATCAGGAGTGGAGGAAGATTCATAAACAATCTGAGTTATGCAGATGACACAAATATGCTTGCTGTAACTGAGGAGGACCTGAAGCACCTGCTGCAGAAGGTCAAGGATTGCAATCTTCAATATGGATGGAAGCTCAACATCAAGAAAACAAAGATTCTCAACACTGGGCTGATTGGCAGTATTATGATAGATGGTGAAGAGATTGAGATTGTTAACAGGTTTAGTTTGCTTGCTTTCATAATCAGCACTCTAGGAACCATCAGCCAGGAAATTAAAAGATGAATTGCATTGGGAAAGTCAGCTGCCAGGGACCTCTCCAGAGTACTGAAGAGCAACTACTTCAGTCTGGAGACTAAGGTGCGCCTGATCCAGGCCATAGTCTTCTCTATTGCTTGCTATGTGTCAGATAGCTGCATAGTGATAGAGAGAGAATTGATGCCTTTGAGCTGTGGTGATGGAGAATAGTATTGAATATTCCATGGACCACTAGGAGAAAAAGCAGGTTTATCCTAAAGAGGTTGAAACCAGGCTTCTCCTTGGAGGCAAGAATTCTGAGGCTTCATCTGCCATTCTTTGGGTATATTACAAAGAGAAACCAGTCCTTGGAGAGGGACGTCATACATGGAAGGGCGGAGGGATAGAGAAAGAGAGAAAGACCATCGATGAGATGGATCGATTCAGTGATTGAGGTAATGAGTGTAGGTGTGTCAGAGACAGTAAAGTTGGCACAGGATAGAACAGGTTTCAAAGCTATTGTACAAAGGGTTGCTGTGAGTCGCAAGTGACTCAATGGCAAATAACATAATAACAACTACACAAAAGGTTGGATGTTCAAATCTATCAGCCATTCCATAACAATATATCAGTAATCTTCCTCAGTAATAATTTTTCAAAAACCCAAACCAAACCAACCATCATTAAGATAATTCTGAGTCACTTACATCAGATGTCTAAAGCTGTAAATCATTACAAGAAGAGGCTATTCATCTTTGTCCCGTAAAGTCACTGGTGGATTGTAACAGTCAACATTCCAGTAGCACTCTCACTTCGAATAGCCACCAGGTTTTCTTTCTAAGGACTTACACCTTCAGAAACCTGACGAAAGGAAACGATAATTCAAAACTGACTAGACAGCAGTTGTTTTTGTTTTATTAAAGATCAAAACAGAAATTCCACTCCTAGATGTTCATCCAACATAAATATTGAGAGACAGTAACATTCATAACAGTATTACTTGTGAGAGATAAAAAAAGACAGCAACCAAATATTGATATGGAAGAGAATTAGTAAATAAAACATAACATCAGATTGATTACATCTGTGGAAATAATAGTTGGAGAAGCTCAATATCAGCTGTGAAAGCTAGACCAACTGCTGACTGTGAAACAAATCATCAAATATTTATATGCAAATTCAAATTAAAGCTAAAGAAAATGAAAACAAACCCACAAGAACCAAAAGTTGACCTTGTGTCTATCCCACCTACGTTAAAAAACTACCTAAGGAATAGGTTTGATGTCTTGAACACTAATGAAAGAAGATCAGATGAGCTGTGGGAGGATATAAAGAATATCATCCAGGAAGAATGCAAAAGGTCATTACAAAGACATACAAGGAAGAAAAGACTAAGAAGTATGTCAGAAGAGTCTCTGAATATTGAACTGCACTGCCAAGAAGCCAAAGCAAAGGGAAGAAATCAGGAAGATAAGGAGCTGAACAGAAGATTTCAAAGGGCAGCCCAGGAAGACAAAACAAAGTATTATAATAAAATAGGCAAAAAGCTGAAATTGGAAAATCAAAAGGGATGAACGCAATTGGCATTTCTTGAGCCAAAGGAACTGAAGAAAAAATGTATGCCCACTGTATCAAAAAGAATTGGAAGACACAGAAGAATTTCATGAAACAACATATGAGCAAGAGCCTATGGTGATGAAAGAAGAAGTTCAGGC
>NW_006399815.1:8603567-8613026 GCF_000299155.1 Elephantulus edwardii
AGTCACTGTACCAAAAGGAATGTGCTGACACAGAAGAATTCTTTTTTTTTCACGTTGAAGAACAGTTTACTAATTTTCCATGAAAAATGCAAATGTCGATCAGACAAGGATGCTCAAATTGTCCCAGCCAATGCTCATCCTCATTTTAACAAGTCTACTCCTGACTTATTAGAGACTCTCTTAGTTTCTTCCTTATAGGTGACTAATAGCATCTTCTGTAGTGGGTTTGCCCCTTTAAAGACAAGTTAAACTACTAATTTTCCTTGGTTAGCCTGAAGCATCATCAATTGTATTAAAAATTAATCTTTAACTTCACTTATTACTGAACATTTCATCAATAGTATTCAACATTAATTTTTAACTTTACTTATTACTGGACATTTCTGGTGAATGTATTTTGAAATCCATTACTACTGTAAAGTTAAAAGGTATCAGGGCTTTTAATAAATGATAGACCCTATCTGTTTTAATACAGATATATTAAAGTGATTCAGAAAATATGCCTTTAACAGAGAACACTAACTTTACCTTAAATCATTATAATAAACAAATTATTGATATTAACTAAGCAACATCAGAATAATTCTTTTTATTAATAGAAGTAGGAGAGAAATTAAATTATTATTTGTGTTTAAAATGAGCTACTTGGTTTGCTTCCCTCTGTCTAAGAACTCAAATGGTCCATCAAATGCCCTGTATAAACCTTCATGAGACAATATCTTGTCAAGAGGCCATGGTGATGAAAGAAGTTTAAGGTTCTCTGAAGGACTTGGCAAATAAGAAGCCCCCAGGAACTGGTAGAATACCAGTTAATATATTTCAATAAACAGATGCTGTCTTGGATGTGCTCATCAGGTTGTGTCAGGAAATCTGGAGAACAACTACCTGGCCAACTGATGGGAAGACTACCATATTCATATCCATTCAAAAAAAAAGGTGATACTACAGTATGTGGAAATTACTGAACAATTATCACTAATATCACATGCAAGAAAATCCTGCTAAAGAGTTTACAAAAACATCTTGTTGAAACTTAAGAGGACCTGAAGCAATTGCTGCAGGTCAAAGACTACAGAATTCATTATGGATTCAAGCTCACTATGAAAAAATAAAGATCCTTACTACTATGTTAATTGGAGGACCAAGATAGATGGAAAAGAGTTTGAAATTGTTAACAATTTCAGCTTTCTTGGTTCCACAGTCAACAGTCAGGAAATCAAAAGACTAATCACATTGCGAAAATCTGCCAGGGACTTCTCTATAGTGCTAAAGAGCAACGATGCCAGCCTTGAAACTAAGGCACTCCTGATTCAGGCCATAGTCTTTGTAATTACTTATCATGCATCAGAGAGCTAGACAATAACTAAGTTTGACAGAAGTATTTATGCCTATGAGTTGTGGTGCTGGAGAAGAGCATTGAACACACCAAGGACTGCCAAGAGAACAAACAGATTTGTTTTGGAGAGGGTAAAACCAAGTTGAAGGGATAGTCACAACAGGAAGATGTAAATTGGGCAGCTATCTTCTGTAACTACCTTTTCTACTTTTTATTTTTTAACATTTTTAAAACTGCAATTTTAGCTAGAGTTTACAGAAAGGTTGGGTTTTCAGCTATTCACTGGTATTTTCCTCTCTCCACCTCCTCCTCTCCCTCATTCAATTGACTTTGCAACGCACATCTTGTTCCAGATTGTTGTCTTACATACAATATCTAATCATCCATTCCTTTCAGATATTCCTTTCCTTCACCTATTTCAGTGGACTGTTCATTAGCTATCCACACTGTTCCTGTTCTCCCATTCACACTTCACTCCCACCCCACCTCCCCACCCCATGTCTGTCCCTTCTATTTTTATAACATTGCTCTTCTGCAGTATTTGTCTTTTTGTGACAGGTATTCACTCAGCATAATGTCTTCCTGACTCATGTATATTGTGCAGTGTTTTACGAGTTCATTGCTTTGCAAAGTTACGTAACATTCCATTGTGTGAATATACCACAGTTTTTCTATCCATTCTTCTGTTAGCTGGCACTTGAGCTGCTTCCTTCTCTTAGCTACTGTGAATATTGTTGCAGTAAATGTAGGTGTGCATACATTAGTTTGTGTCACAGCTTTGCTTTCTTTAGGGCATATTGTTAATAGTGAAATAGCTGGGTCAACTGGTATGTCTATTTCCAATTTTTACAGGAAGTGACTGATTGCCTTCTATAATGTTTGTACCATTTCACATTCCCACGAGCAGTCTATCAGAGTTTCAATCTCTCCACATTCTTACCAGCTTTTGTTGTTTGCTGTCATGTTGAACTCTAATATTGTTGCTGTGGCGAGCTGATATGTTATTATTGTTTTGATTCTCATCTCTTTCATAAGTAGAATTGAGCCACCTGCATAATGCAGGTTGTGGATGAGCCTTCCTCCAGTCCTGATGCCATGTTCCTCTCATAAATTATTGGTTTAGCATACAGATCAAGGACAATAGATTTCAACATGGATTACATCATAACAACAAGAAAATAAAGGCCCTTCCCATTAGGTAAATAGGCAACATTATGATAGATGGAGAATGGATTGTAACTGTCAGTGATTTCATCTTATTTGGATCCACAATCCCTTACCACTAGCCATTAGGAGATTAAGAGATGTATTGTTTTGGGCAAGTCTGCTATTAGACATCTCTCTAAAATATTGACAAGCAATGATGTCAATTTGAAAACTAAAATGTGCTTTATTCAGGCCATGATTTTTTTCGATCACTTGCTGTGCATCTGAGAGCTAGAAATGAATAACACAAGAAGGATCAATGCCTTTTTGCTGGTTGAGAGAAAAAAGTTGATAAGTAGTCTAGGTTTTCTTCTGGTCAATAGTTCTAGATTCCAAATTGTAGTGCAGAATAAAAATAGATAGCCAGTGCCTCTTGCTTACCAAATTCAAAGCCCCCTACTGAGGCCAACTCATAACAACTATTTAAGATAGAATAGAATTGCCCCAGAGAGTGTCCAAACTCTATAAATCTCAATTCTTTGCTTTATATGCCATTACCAATATTGTTTCACAGTGTATTATTTTGTTATGTGTCGTTGAGTCAACTATGATTCATAATGACACTATTAACAATGGATCTGAACCTTGTCCTATACTATGCCATTCTTAACATTTCTGAGATACTTGAAGTCATTTCTACAGTCACTGTAGTTATCTGATTGAAGATCTTCCTTTCTGATGGCCTTCCACTTTTTTACACATAATGTCTCTTTCTAAGGACTGGTCCCTCCTTACAACATGCTTTACCACCCTTGCCTCCAAGTCTTTTGAATTACTTGCTGTGCATCGGAAAGTTAGACAATGACTAAGGATGAATATGCCATGGACTGCCAAAAGAAGCAGAAAATATATCTTGAAGAAAGTGCAACTAGAGTGTTCCTTGGAGGAACTGTTTTTTACCCCAGATCTTTTCCATTTCCTTCACCCTCTTCCCCTCCCTCCACTCATCAAATTGTGGGACCCTATGATTAACGCACCCCTCCCTCCTTAGCCCTCAGCTCCCCTCCTCCCCCCTTGGATCCTCATTCTTGTCATCTCTTTGAAGAATGATGCTAACATCTGGATTTAAGATTGCACTAAATTTGTTGATCCTTCTGCATAGTGTCATTTTTACAATGCGAACTTTTTCTATCTGTGAGCATAGCATATTTTTCAATTTGTTTTTTGTTTTTGCTTTTTGTTTGCTTGTTGCAACAGTTTTTGGTAAGTTTCCTTTGTAGAGGCCTTTTATTTTCAAGTTTAGATTTATCATCACTTGGTATTTATTGTAAATGGTGGTATTTTCTTGATTTCTTTTCATGTTCTCTGTGATAACATAGAATACTCTGACTGTCTGATGTATGTTGATTTTATACCTTGCCACTTTATGTAATTATCATTGGTTTCAGTAGTTTTCTTGATGAGTCTCTAGGATTTTGTATATATATAGAACCATATCACCTGCAAATGGCAGTAAGTTTACTTCCTTGTCAAGTTGGATGCCTTTTATTTCCCTTTCTTACCTTATTGCTCTGGCTAGCACTCCCAACACAATATTAAATAGACGGGCTGCCCAAAAGTATCCTTATCTTGTTTCCATTCATGAAGGGGAATGCTTTCAATCTATTTATATTGAAAATAATGTTTGCCATCCATTTTGTATATATGCATTTAATTATGTTGAATTGTCCCTTGGAATATTCCTTTGCTTACTGAAGTTGTGTTATATGTTTGTTTACTTCTCAAACATCTTTTTATATAACTTCATGTGATGATATGGCTATTTTCATTTTTTAAATTAATGTGGTAGATTTAACTGATTCAAGATTATAAATCTTTATGGAAGTAGACTGTCACTTGTTTCTCTTGTAAAAAGCTTGGCAGAACCATCAACCTTTTGATTAACATTTAACTAAGCATTTAACCACTGTATCACTGGAGCTCCTTGCATCCTCCGAGGAGATCACAATTGTGCTGGTAAGATTAGAAATATGGTAAAATGAAAAGGAACAGATTGACCGCATCATCTTCTCACAACCTTTTCCAGGCCCAATGTTGACTAATCAGAAACTCTCATTTTCATTAAATCTGCTTTGTTCAATTTAACCCCTATCTTTCCTCCAGAGAACAATCTACGCAATGCATATGAATCATTGTATTTTCTCTATAGCACTCACACAATAAAGAAATTCCTTTAATGTTTCTAATACTAAAACAGTCTTTGCATTCTCTTCCGATTTAATCATTAAACAAAAGTTACATGTTGTATCATAACATTTGGTCATCAAATATTCTATATTCAGTATTTACTCAATTTCTGTTTCATATCAGGAATTCTGGTAGGTTATACTAGTCCACGTCAGAGTAAGAATTTACAATCTTTATTCTTGAGAAATAGTAAGTGTTCACATCTCAAATTGTATTTGTTTCGCACTGCAGGGTTACAAAGGTTTGTTTACAAGAACAACAATATAAATTGTAAGATCATTTGCCAAGAGTAATAAGTACAAATTTTCTCATTTCTTCACTCAAAATTGATACAGGAAGCTATTGCTTTACTGACAGATCATTTAATTGGTGACTATCAGGAAAAAAAGTGTCTTAGGAGGTTAGAAAAATAAAAATGAAGCCATTGGTTAAGTTTGTTGACTATCAGGAAAAAGTGTCTTAGGGGGTTAGAATAATAAAAATGAAGCCAACAAAAAGATTCTACTTACTCATTACTAAGTATCTTTTTAGCGACTCAAGCGTAAATGAATCAAATAGGATAATTTAATTTCTTTTAAATACACATAAATTTAAAAAATAACAGGAAAACCTGCATAGAATGAATTTTCTTTTTCTCAAAAGATGAACTTAATACCCAGCCAGCTTTTCAGCTACCATTCTATTTATCCATCAACAGTAGGTGTTAATCTTAGGTTTTGGACCATATATTAACAAGCCTACTTTATCATCTCAACCGTTTTACTTAACAAACTTTGTATTTTTTCTGACTTAATTCTAATTACAACTTTATCAATACAAGTGATTATAAAATTTTAACTGTTTAGGATTAAATTCTACATATTTAGATATAATGTCTTTTTTTAAAACAAGTGAATTACAATTGAAACACAAACCAAATCTGTAGATTGCAATACTGTAACTCAGTTAAATTCACTATGACTTAATAGTTCTTGCACTTTAATTATAGCACTGTTACCACTACTAGGTGTACGGGGGTGTTCTGCAATTTGAGTTCCGAAGTCTGATAAGCACTTTGCTGTTTTCCAGAAAAGACTGTCTGACACTGAAGGAGTAATTAGATGGATGTTTCTTTTTTCCACACTATGATCTTATTTCCAAGTAAATCAGAGATGACAATAAGTTACATTTGTTCACTAATCCCCTTCCTAACCCCCCTCTTTATTTTTCCTCTGGGCATTTATCATGTGCCTATCATGTGCCAGACACTGCCAGGCTGTGGCTATACCAAGTAAATGAAATAAAACACTATCTCATCCTTGAAGAGCTCACAGTCTGGTAAGAGAGACAGACATGTAAACAAATAATTACAATGCAATTTGAGAATGGTGTAAGGAAAGAAGAATGCACTGTTAGCAGAGATTTTAGTGGAGATGAAGGAGATGGTAATCCTGCTGGAGTGGGAGGATGGGGGCAGGATGAAAGATAGTCTGAGAAAGCAACAGAGGACAGAGAATGTTTGAATCTTGGGGCCTAAGAGAAATTGAATTTAACCTTCAAATATGTAAAACAAATTAAAAGTAATGTGATACACAAATTCTTACAAGCAAGTTAGTTTTCTCCTATAACAGGACCATGTTCCCTCACGAGGCTGTTCAGAGCCACATGGCATTTGCCTGTGTTCCGTCAACTATCAGCTAAACCTCTTACATTTGGGTATGCAGTCCATATCGTAGATGATTCATTTATGCACAGCTTTCAAACTAGGAAAACTGATTGATTGAAATTTTGGTTTTGGACTAAACTAATTTTGTTTAGTCTCCAGCTTCTTTTCTAAAAGTTATGCATATCTTCTTTTTTCTTAGGAAAACGACATCATGCTGAGAGAGGTCAAGGGTCAACAAAAGACAGAAAGATTATAATGAAGATGGATTGACACAATGACAGCAACAAGAGGTTAGAGTATGGCAGAAATCTTGAATGGCACATCATAGGGCAAAGTCCTGATCCGTTTGTTCATAGCATGGCTCTGAGTCATAGTCACAGCACCTAACAACAACATGCATGTCGCTTATACAGTGTTACAGCCTAATAGAAATACTATCTTATTATCAGGGGGGGGAAAAAAAACACCCATACCCAGAAAAGCACAAATTTATGAACATAATTCTAAAGGGGTCAACTCATTTATTTCATGCTAAACACTCATTTATTCTTGCAGCCTTGTGCCTTTCTCCGCTTTCCCAGGTCTCAAAACCTTTTAGCACAGAAAGTGACTAGGGATTACTACTTTTCACCAATATTTGAACATTGTGTAATTACTATTGTCACTAAGCAGAAAGTCTCATCACTTTTTGTTTTCTTTTTCATCTCTGTCTAAATGCTCCCTCAATTCATCACTGTGAAGAGGTTAGCAATCAGTAGCTCACAGAGGAAAAGCCAGCACAAAGGAAACAGAGGCACTTGATGATCATTTAGCAGTTTAAGCTAAAAGAAAGTACAAACACTTATAGTATAATCTATAAATGCACATCCAGTAACTTTTTCATTTAACAAATTCAAACATAAATCCAATAAATCAGTCAATGGCATTTCCTGAATGCCAGTTGTGTGCTGGGAACGAGATGAGGCTACATTAGGAAGTACTTTGGGGTGCTTACAATCAAATAAGGAGATCACAGTGCATAGTGTGCTTAAGTGAACCATAAAGTAAAATACATGTAAACCCTTAGGATGTAAGGACTAATAATATGAACACATGGTGCCTTCATCAACTAATTGGAAGAGATCTATCCAAAACTATCACTTAAATCAAATTTATAGATAACTTGTGAACTTAAATATATTACTATTATCTCCAAGTCACCCGACTCTCATTTCTTATCTTACCAAGACAAAAGAAACCAGATTTAGTTTACTCTTTTGTGGTATTGTAATTAAACTAAGAGTACCACTATAAAGCTTTCAGATCAAATATGGGCTGGGTGGCAATATTGAAAACAACAGTTCTCAAAACAACCAGCAATGTGTTAAATATAAAAAGAAAGGACTGAGGAAAAGAGTGTAACGGGCTCTGTGATGCAGGTGAAGTCTTGTTATAATTAAGCTTGTTAAAGCCACAATTCCACTTCAATAAAACAGTTTGAGGCTCCAGCTGGTGGCCAGCTGCACCTCCGTCCCCTTCCACACCCCTACCAAAAAAGCCCCATAGGCATAAGGCTCTATAGGTTTGTTTTAACCACATTTCCCTTGTCTAGGTAAATCAAAAGATATCAGATATTAAGTTATCTGAGTATTCAGAGCTAATGACTTTCATAAGTGAGTGAATATACTTAGAACATTTTATAAATATCTTACTTTATTCAGATGCACCAATATAAAAAGAAGCATATGGCATGATTTTATATAGCTCATTCATGGAGATCTTGGACTCAGTTCAAGGCAGATAACCTTTGAGAAGCTTTTATTCTTCTGGATTAAAAAATTCCTACCAGAGTGTGCTCAAGTTTTCAAAGTTGTATGTCAGGACTAAGAAATTCAGCAAAGAATTAGAAGTAAATATTGCTTGTTACAGATTAAAAGAAAATTCTCAGGAGACTTTATTTCTGTAAGGTTTAAGATTGCAATGTGTTCTGACCAAGAAATCAAGTAACCTTTTCTGCATAGTGGAGACTTCCTTTAATTTGCATTTTTATTATTATTTTGACCTATTAGCTCCCTATAGGTAATAAATGATTCACAGAAAATTTTAGCAAACCTAGATGGGTAAGGTAAAAACAGAACTATCTGTAATCCAAAATTTAAAAATAGGTAACAGGGAAAGTAGGACCAGAAGAGGAGAAAAGTGAAATATTTGACTTACTCTTTTTCTATACCGAAAGTCATGTCTGACCATCCCATTACGATCAGAATGCCACAAAGTGACTAACAAGACTTTATATTTATTTAAAGATGCATTCTTTTTCAAAATAATCATTAGTTTTAACTTTATTAAAACAGTTGAGAAAACAACTAAAAAAAATAAAAACAAACAAAACATTTGAGCAAACAGTATAGGAGACCTGGGAAGTGGTTAGAATAAAATAAAATATTGATTTCAGTAAGGAACACTAACTTATTCATTAACTTACAAATATATGTAATAAGTCTGTGAATGCCCAAGTAGTTACTGAACACGTTCTATCCTCCAGACACTGAATAAAACAGATGAGATTGGCTGTTCTCACATAGGTCTCAAACCAGTGAGAGATATAATTACAACATATTAATTGACAAGTATGAAGATGGAGAGTAAGCCAGATATTACAAAGGCACAATAGAGTGAAAGTAACTTGAACTGAGAGTGAAGGGGCTGTCAGGAAAGGCATCTCGGAACTGATGGCATTAATGATGAAACATGCAAGTTAACAAAGTTAGAAAGTGGGCAGAACGCTGAAGACAAAAGGAGGCCACACGAGTCAATACAGAGCGAGAGAAGCTGTGGCAAATCAAGGAACCGAAAGATGCTCTTTAAAACAGAGTGCACAATGGTGAAGGGATAAGATACAAAACCCGCGAAGAAATGATGAGCTGCATCATCGAAGGGACTTGAAAGTTAGTGAAGACACATTGTGAATCAATCATGAGGCTTGGAAACAAATGACCCAAACGTTAGATATACATGTGAAATGTTAGAAATATACTTTGTGTGTGGTGTGTGTTTCTTTTTTTTTTCTATAATTATATTTTATTAATTTTCATAAACATTTACA
>NW_006399815.1:8616398-8619994 GCF_000299155.1 Elephantulus edwardii
ATTTGCTGGAGATATTGGGTTAGAGAGTCAATAGTCTGTTTTTCCTGTCTTTTGATGTGTTTGCTTATTGCTATAAGTTGACCTTTGATTACTGCTTTGGCTGCTTCCCAGAGGTTTTGGCAAGTGGTGTTTTCATTATATTGGTTTATTTACGATGTTCATACACAATATTTTTCACACCAGATATCTCCATTTCCTTCACTTCCCCTTCCTTTCACCTATAAAATTGTGCTACCCTATGATTATTGCCCCCCCATCTTTAGCCCTCTATTTCTCCCTCCCTCCTCCCTTTGGATCCTCATATTTGATCTACAATAATGGTCTTATACAATATTTGTCCTTATGGGACTGAGTTAGTTTACTTAGCATAATGCTCTCTAGTTCCTCCCAAGTTAGGTAGTAATTTACAAAATTAGTGCTCCTGTATCCTGCATAGTATCCATTCCATTGTGTAAATGTACCATAATTTCATAATCCATTTCATTGTGGTTGGACATTTGGGCTGTTTCCATGTTCTTGCTATGGTGAATAACGCTGCTATGAACATTGGCGTGCAAGTCAGTTTCTGCCTCAGTTCTCATTCTCTTATGGTATATTCCAAGTAGTGGAATAGTTAGGTCATACGGAATTTCTATGTTCAGCCTTTTGAGGAAATGCCAAACTGCCTTCCAGAGTGGTTATACCATTTTACAGTTCTGCCAGCACGTATGAGGGTTCCTAGATCTCCATGTCCTTTCCAACATTTCTTACTTTCTGTTCTGTTAGACTTTGCTACTGCTACTGGAGTGAAATAGTATTTCATTGTGGTTTTGATTTACAACTCTCTTATTGCCAGTGATTTTGAGCATGTGTCTATTGGCCATCTGAATATCTTCCTCTGTGAAAAATCTTTCCATGTCTTTTGCCCATTTTGCACTTGTGTTATCAGTCTTTTGTGGAGGCCCTGTAGGATTCTGAAAACTTTTGATATCAACTTCTTTAAAAAACGGTGGTGGCAAAACTTGACTGTACCTGCAGAAAGCTGAAACAGGCTCACACCACATCTCACACCACACACACAAATCAACTCAAAGTGGATCAGAGACCTGGGAGTAAAGTCCACAACCATAGAGTTCATTAGAGACAAACTGGGATCAAGATTAGACAGCCTAATCTATGATATAAAAATACTGCAAAATACAACCAGAAATGCTCAATCCAGAGAATAAAACTGATGAATGGGATCTTTTAGAGATTAAACTAAATTCCTTTATGCATCAAAAATTTTTCCACCAGAATGAAAAGAAAACCTATTGACTGGGGGAAAAAAAACCAAAACAACATTTGGCAATACCATTTCAGACAAGGGCCTCATATCAAAAGTTTATAGAAACATATTTTTGAACCTTAGTGTCCTCTTATAAATTTAAAAGCCTTACTTTCCTTTTAGAAATTCTTTCATTTCTTTCTGCCTTATTCACAGGGATGTTGTAAGGATAAGACAGTACATGAGCACTTATAAAAACACACTGAGAAAGTGTATTACAAAGAAATAATGTAAAAGTATATTAAAAATATAGAAGCGTGCAACAGAGTAGGTCAAAGAGAACAAAGTCAGTAGAGAGACAAATAGGAGAATGAATACCAGATTTGATAGCATCTTTAGAGTTTTAAAAAGCACATTTATTTTCAATCTATTCCTTTACCCTCACTTTCAATGGCAGCAGATTTTATATCCTTCTCTAAATTTCTCCTCTTACGAATAGGCAATTCTTCCCCATTGATTTTTATACTTTGCTGCCTATAATTGTTGACCACAGTCCACCTCCCTTTGTCCCTCAGCTAAGACCATCTTTACCTAGAAACAACCATCACATAATGGTGGGTAGCTGGGGGAGGCTGGTGAGGAGTGACTGTGGTTTCCTGAGACTCTCCCAGGATAGATCTCAAGACAGAGACCTCAGTGAGAAAACTTCCCCTGGTCTATTTTCACTTACTTCTTATGACTTAAATAGGTCTCAATTTTCCTCCACCTAATTAGAAATTTATTCCTGAGGGTTAGAATATTCTGAAGCATTCTAAAGGAAGTCAATTTGTTACTTTAAGTCTTATTCTAACATAACCAACACATGTTCTCACAAGGGACTGTAACAGTAACATCCGTATGAAGAAAATGTGTTAAAGGATTTAAAATGAATCTGTGTATATGGATGCTTTGAAAAAAAAATAGCTGTAGAGCCTAAAATATGTCATAAGCAACCCCCAGTGCTTTCTATAAGAGGCGGTAGATAAGTTCTTCGAGGCAACCCATCTGGCCTCAACTGTAACTGCTGACATTAAGATCTTTGCTCAAAGTGGGTGGTTTTGACCTTGGAAAGTATAAATGCATTGTACTAATGTGCTTATAATAGGATAAAAATGTATTCACTATTATTCAATGATTCAATTTAAGTATTTTTATCAGCATCTTCGAGGCATATCTAGAGCTTGCCTCAATTTCATGAAACCTGACAAGTTAAATCTTTTGTTTTTCATATATACATGCACACACACAAAGACACATGATTTTGTCCTCAATTAGCTTAAAACCAAATCTGTCAATCATATCTTCCAACCCTTCTAATTAAAACAATACAATTTTGCAAACAGTTACAAGAGAATAATTACAGCAGTGGTGGTGGCATGAATCCAAATTTTTCAAATGAGTGAGAAGGATACTTTTCTTCCCTTTGGGACTCTCACATGAGCCAAGTGGGAGGCACACACAGAACAGGAAAAATATTTTTGCCAGATGGGAAAGAGGGAGGAATCTTGAGGTAACAGGTTGGAAGTGGGAAGATAGATATAGAATAATTTAGTATTGACTGATATACCAAGTAAGAATAGCAATAACTACTGTAAAAACAAGAGCTACTAATCAGTAGCTTAAAGTTTGTCATTCATGTATAGTCTAAAAACAATGTTTCTGGAACGCTCCTGGGTATCTGTCCTTGACCTTTTTTTTCCCCCCCAGTATGAGACTTGGAAGATCCCTTATGGATGCACCTAGTATATTTCCACACTCTACCAACAAGTCATGGGCCTGAGGCCCATGATTCCATCCAAATGCAATAACCATGGCAAAGGTAATTTGGCTGTATTTGTCCAGGGAAAGACAAGAGGAATATATACCAGTAACAATAGCAATATTTATCAGGAGTAGGATTAAGGAAGGCTGGAAATGAGAAAGTAAATAAATAAATATAAATTATAGATATATACAGGAAATGGGACACAGAAACAAAGGCATTGTGAAAAAAATGAGTATCTGCCTTTTTGGATGATTAGTCTTCATCAAGGGCAATTGTTGATGCTACCCTGGATGTGCTCACCAAGTTGTGCCAAGAAATCTGGAGAACAACCACTTGGCCAGCTGACCGGAAGAGATCTATATTTGTTCCCATCCCAAAGAAGGATGACTCAACAGAGTGTGGAAACTACAGAACAAAAACATTGATTTCACATGCAAGCATGATTCTACTGAAGATTATCCAAAAACGACTGGAACAGTACATCAACAGAGAACTGCCAGAAGTCCAAGCAGGGTTTAGAAGGGGTCGTGGTACTAGGGATATTGT
>NW_006399815.1:8620789-8643443 GCF_000299155.1 Elephantulus edwardii
CCTTTGAGCTGTGGTGCCGGAGAAGAGTATTGACTGTTCCATGGACTGCCAAGAAAACAAACAGATTCATTCTGGAGAGGGTTAAACCAGGCTACTCCTTGAAGGCCAGGATTCTGGGGCTCCATCTGACATACTTTGGACATATTGTAAGGAGGGACAGGTCCTTGGAGAGGGACATCATGCTTGGTAGGGTAGAGGGACAGCGCAAGAGGGGAAGACCCTCTATGAGGTAGATTAATTCAGTGACTGGGGTAATCGGGATGGGTGTGTCAGAGGCAATGAGATTGACATGGAATAGAGCAAGGTTTAGGGCTGTTCGACGGTACATAACAACAACAATCTTAATATTTCCAACATATTTTGACAACAATATTTGCATTATAGTTGTTGTTGTTGTTAGGTGCCATCAAGTTAAATATGACTTACATAGATCCTATGAACAAAAGATATGAACCCTGTTCTACCCTGTGCCATCCTCATTTTTCCTGACACACTTGAGACCATTGTAGCAGTCACTGTAGCAATACACCTGGTTGAGGGTCTTCCTCTCCTTGGCCAATCCTTCATCCTTCCAAACATCATATCCTTTTCCAAGGAACAGCCCTTTCTAGAAACATGCTCAAAGTGTGTGAGGTGAAGTCTCAGCATTTTTGCCTCCAAAGAGCACTCCAACTTCACTCTCTCTAAGACATATCTGTTTTTTCACTTGGCTGTCCACGAGATGTTCAGTGTTAATCAGGTTGTATTGAGTGGATCAGTTAGACGTTTACTGCAATAGTGCAGCTAAATGTGGAATCTTGGAGATGGAAACGTGTGGATATCTTTGAAAATAAAGAGTAGGAAAGTTAAGATGTTATTGTTTGTTTTTTAAAAAAATTAGTATTTGAAATTAATAAATCATTCATTGTACAAAATTCTATCAGCCTTATTTCTGTCAGCAAGGCCATATTTTCCCACTACTAGTCCTTTTTCACTGTTTCCAACTTCTCCATTCCAGCCATGAACTATTTTTAATGCATCTTGATTGTATGCTCAATCCATTTCAGACTGCAAATAGCGGTAGAATCGTTCAATTTCTTCATCTTTAGTGTTCATGGTTGGTGCATATATTTGAATAATGGTTGTATTGATAGGGCTTACTTGTATGTGAATGAATAGAATCCTATCACTCACAGCATTGCACTTCAGGACAGATATTGAAATACTCTTTTTTGAGGATGAATGTTGTACCATTCCTCTTCACCTTGTCATTTCTAGCTTAGTAGATCATATGATTGTCTGATTCAAAATGGTCAATACTAGTCCATCTCAGCTTCACTAATGCTTAGAACGTTGATTGGAAGGTGTTCCATTTCCATTTCTACAACTTCCAATTTTCCTAGGTTCATATTTTGTACATTCTATTTTCTAATTATAAATGAATATTGACAGCTGATTCTCCTCATTTTGAGTCTTGTCATATGGGTAAATGAAAAATCCTTAAAAAATGAAAACTTTACTCTATCCACATCATTTTCGTAGACTTTGGTTTGAAGAGACAGCTCTTTCCCAGTTGCGTTCTGAGTACCTTCCAACTTGAGGGCTTCTCTTTTAACAATATATCAAACAACATTCTACCATTGTCCATAAGGGTTTCAAAGGTCTGCTATTTCACAAGTTAAAGACCAGGACTGCTTCTTAGAATGTGTTAGTATGGAAGCTCCACTGAAACTTGTTCATCATGGGTGACCTTACTGGTATCTTAAATACCGGTAGCATAGCTGCCAGCATCCTAACAACATACAAGTCACCTACACAAATCATGTATAAAGGTGTCAAAGACTAAAAAATGCATCATACAGGTTTTAGT
The DNA here is from genome assembly GCF_000299155.1 of Elephantulus edwardii. Taxonomy (NCBI): domain Eukaryota; kingdom Metazoa; phylum Chordata; class Mammalia; order Macroscelidea; family Macroscelididae; genus Elephantulus; species Elephantulus edwardii. Next base: position 8,622,639 of record NW_006399815.1, read on the forward strand.
TTATTATTTCTTGTGGTTCAACAATAACAAAGAAACTATGAGTTGTCCCCTAATTTTACATTAATGCAGCCTCTCTTGTGACTTTAATCCACCTGATATTTCATGGGAGAAAGAAGGGTAATCTCCTCCTGTGTAATTCACACACTCCAAAAAATTTCTGTAGGATCAGTTTTGAGTGTTTTACCATTCAACAGTGAGTGAGTGAGTAAATAAATGAGTAAATGAGTGAGAGTTCTGTTAGTTTAACACATTCTGTCCAAAGTATATGAGGAAAAAGTAGAAGCAAGTAAATCTGTTGGTACTGTTTTGTTGATAGCAAAGCTCTTATTCTCTTTTAAAGGCCTTTGAATTTACAATAAAATAAAGATATATGTGTAGGGAAAGATGAATGGTTGTCAGCAACATATTCATGTTGTTGTTGTGTCAAGTATATAGGTGCAGTCAAGACGGCTATAACCCATAGGGACCCTATGAACAACAGACCTGAACCCTATATATTTAGAGCCTTTGAAAACTGGAGGATCAGCTATGAGTCAGTCCCAACATGATGGCAATTAGTGAGAATATCACTTGTAATCATTCATACATGGAAAGATCAGTACAAAACAATAAAAGCAGCCATCATCCTTAGGCTTTTTCCTGGGTACTCTCCGGTCATGGAAGCCCATCTAACACGCTTTGTGTCCTGTTTACATTTCTCATGGTCATATGTCATTGTCAAGTGTTGGCCTTTAACTAATGGCTTAATCAAGATCTAGTAATTCGGTTTTTCTGTCCTGTGATAAGGAATATTTTTAATGTAATTGCCCAATGAGAGCATGGAAAATGTTGAATCCTAAGTGATAAATACCCAGGGGTACATAAGAGCATTAAAGACCATCTGCCCTGATTTTGAATGCCTACTTCTTTTAAACTACTTATTTCCAATAACAACTCACTCTATTTTTCTTAGCCATGTGGCTGATATTATGACAAACATTCAAATGCTTTTGATGACCTACTTTTGAAACCTACTGACAAATAAATGCCTAGCACTGACCAGTATAATTTGTTCTCTTTTTTTATTTGTTTCAAGCAGAGAAAGTCATTATCAAGTTGAGTTTAAAATGTGCAAGACAGGTTTTAATAACAAAAAGAACAGAACAGTGGAAACAAAGGCGGGTTTTAAAACAGATCTAGATTCCAAACTTAGGTCTGAAGTTTTGTGGCCGTGGGCAATTAATTTTTAATCCAAATTTCATCTTTTGGAAAATTAGAATAATAGACAAACCTACATTCTAGATTTATTGGTAGGTTGATGGAAGTTCGTTCTATAAACTGGCTTGTGATAAAATGTGTAGGTAGCATCCATATTTCCCTAGATTGGCTAGCTCCACTCCGTGTGCAATAGGCCCTGATCTCTGAAGCCTGCATCAGCAATATTGACTGATTCACCACTGAAGTTAATCAACAGTTTAGAAAGGGGAGTGTAGTCACAGGAAAGCAATGGTTTGGTACATTGTGTTCACTGCTGCTTTTGGTAGTTACTGCTGAATGGCTACTAACACATAGCAACACTATGCACAACAGAACAAAACAATGCCCAGTCTTGCATTATCTCACAGTTGTTGCTATATTTAAGTTTATTGTTGTAGTCACTGTGTCAAGTCATGTGAGTCCAAAATGTTAACTAGATTTAAGAAACAGGCTTAGGAGAATTTGCAAATGAGTACAGAATTTCTCAGTGAAAGGTCCCCATGGAAAGCATTTCCCTATTAATAAATGTCAACCACTAGAACACTCTGAAGTTTTATACATGTACAATTTCTCTATGTTCAAAACATAATAACATTAAGCATCTGCAGGAAAGTAAACTGATACAAACATCAAAATATAAACATAAAAAGCAACAGGATTGTATAAGATCTGCCTTTTACATTCTGTTTCATATTCTATGAAAGACTATAAGATAAACAGTTATCTAAATCTAGCTGTAGATATAATTTTAGTCTTTTAACTACATTAATCCTTAAATACCCTCTCTCCTAGTTTATACTTGTTGTGTTGGTTGCTTTTGAGTTGAGCATGACTCATAGTGATCCTATGAACAAAAGGCCTGAAGCCCTTTTCCAACTATTGACATTTATCAAAGCTCATAGAATTTCCAGAGGCATGTTATTTTAGTAAGTGGATGCCACTCCTGCTTCCAAACCTATCATAGTATTTATGTGTCATTGAGACACCTTTGATGCATAACAAACCCTTCCCTGTCCTGAGCCAGTCTCATTAATTCTGACACACCAACCCCCATTGCCCCAGTCACTGTATTAATCCATCTCACTCAGGTTCTTCCTCTCCTGTGCTGTCTGTCCACCCTCAGAGCATGATGTCCTTCTCCAAGAACCAATGTCCCCTTGCCACTAGGCCAATTGGAAGCACCATAATAGATGGAGAAGACATTGAGGTTGTTAACAATTACACCTTGCTCGGATCCACAATCAACACTCTTAACACCAGCAGTCAAGAAATCAAACGATTAATTGCATTGGGAAAATCTGCTGTCATGAACCTCTCCAAAGTGCTGAAAAGCAATGATGTACGTCTAGAGACAAATGTGCACCATGGTTTTCTCAATTATTTGTTATACTTCAGAGAGTTGGACAATAATTAAGGATGCCAGAAGACTAATAGATGCCTTTGAGTTGTGGTGCTGGAGAAGATTCTTGAACATACCATGGACTGTGAAGAAAACAAATTGGTTTGTCTTGGAAAGGGTAAAACCAAGTCTCTCCTTGGAGGCTAGTATGTTTGAAGCTAGTTTATACTATCATCCAATTTTACTGTTGGCATAAGAGTCTTCCTCATTTCAGGGACGGGTCCCTCTTGATAATGTGTCCGGAGTATGTGAGATAAGGTTTCCCATTTTAGCTTTTAAGGAATTTTTGGTTATACTTCTTCCAAGACTAAGATTTGTTCACTCTTTTGTCAATCCATGCTTTATTCAATATCATCCCATGCAATTAAGATATATCAATTCTTTTATGATCTTTATTTTTCTTGTCTAGTTTTTACATGCATGTGCCTCAAACTCACCACTGTAGAGGAGGTTCTCACTCATTCCTCAGATTTCTGAGGCTGTAAACTACAGCAAGAAAAGGTTTTCCCATCTTTCTCCCATGGAACCACTTGGTGGATTCAAATCATAACCTTTTAGGTAAGCGGTACAGTTTTCTAGGGACCATATTATCAAAGACAATTAGAAATATTGTTGCCTGGGTCAGGTACATCTTAGTTCTCAAAGTGATTGCTTTGCTTTGAACACCTTAGAAATGAGTTTTTCATCAATTTTGCCCATCCCAGTCTGTCATTCGATATCTCAATTACTGCTTCCATGGAGAATGATTGTGAACCCTAGCAAAACAAAACCATCAACAACTTCAGTATTTTCTATGTCTATCACAGTGTTATTTGTTGGTCCATTTGTGGGGAATATTGTATTTTTCTTGTTGCCGTTTAAGTCTTTGATCTCCATTAGTAAGCACTTCAAGGATTTTTGGATTTCAGTTAACAAGATTGTGCCATCTGCACATAGCAAGTTGTTGAGTCTTCTTCCAACCTGATGCCTTGTTCTTCCTCATATAGTCTACCTCCTTCCTTGAAAGTCTAAATCTAAAATACTTAAAGGAAAGAAAGACCATGTCTTTACAACCACAGCAAAATTTTAAAATATGAAGACTAAATGAGCCAAATACTAATAGCATGTTTTATGCTTGATTTAGTGAAGTAATTGTTCACATTAAGCCATAGTTTTGACCATGACTCTCAAATTTTCCTGTGACACACAGAAACACAATCCTTTGTGTGTTCAGTAGAAATAAGTGCCAGGCAAGGGGAATTCACAAATGAGCACAGAGTTTCTCAAGGAAAGCTCCCTATGGAAGGCATTCTCCTATTCATAAATGTCTACCACTAAAACTCTGCAGTTTTACACACATGAATAATATCTGTGTTCAAAACATCATAACACTAAGCATCTGCAGGAAAGTAAATTGATACCAACATCAAAATGTAAACACAAAAAGCAACAGGACTGTATAAAATCTTTTACATTCTTTTTTTCATATTCTATAAAAAGGGTAGAAAATAAGCAAAATAGTTACCTAAATCTAACTTCAGACACACTTTTAGTCTTTCAATTGCATTAATCCTTAAAGATATTCTCCCATAGTTTATAATATCATTCAAGTTTTACTCAAGACGTTTACCCTTTCCATATGTTCCTAACAGGAAATGTGCTGGGTAATAGAAATTCAGAGAGACATATGATATTCCATAATATAAAACATTTTCAAGGGGAGCAAAAGGAACACCCCAATGAAAATACTTGTTGAATTTTAGTTGATACAAGTATTAATGATTTAGTAACCACTTTTTACTTCTAAGCATTTATTTTTCAGACATTCTTTGAATCCCCTCAAAGTATTAATAGAAAGGTTAGTTTAAATTTTCCTTCAGATCTTCTTTAAATAAAAATGTGTAACTGAAACTTCTCATCTAATAAGGCTCTCTCCCATAACTTTTTTAATGATAGGTAGTTTATGATACTCTAGTCTGAGCTGAGCATATCAAATGCTATGAGATCATTGATAAAGTCAATAGAAGCTTATGTGTCATACCACACAAAGCATTAAAACCAATGCAACATATAGACTGAAATCAATCTATCAAATGATTATTCTCTTTTAAGAATTTACATTTTAATTTTGGGAATGTTAAGTCCTAATCTATTCAGATATTAATATCTCTATTGAGTCCCTATTTGGCAAAAGATTGGTAATTTAAACCCATCTAGAAGCACCTCAGAAGAAAGCTTGGTGATCTGTTTCTAAAGGTCAGAACTCTGAATATCCTTTGGACTTATAGCTTTATTCTACACACACAATCATCTTAAGTTGATGTTGCCTGAATAGTAACAAATTCATTTGTTTCTAATTTTTAGTAACAAATTCATTTGTTTCTAATATTTTCCTTTTTAAAATGTATCTAAGAAAGAATATAAAAATGTCACACCTGAAGAAGTCTCACAGAATTGGAATACACAGAATGAGGGAATACATTGATGGGTTTGTGAGAAATACAAGACAAATGAATAGTGAATGTGGGCTCAAGTACATAGCAGGAAGGATTTAAAACATTTTAGAATGTAACAACAAAGTAAGATGTAAGTTTTTTAAAAACTCTACAAGAGAAAAGGCTTTTTATCTTTCTCATTTTCATACTGAAAAATCATCCGGGCATATATATTGTTTTATTTCATACAATAGTATTGTTGAAGCTTTGTCAGTAAAAGGAACTTCCTTACATTAAAAGAGCAATTAAATGTGAACAAGATAAGGATAGAAAACTTATGGCAGAAATACTGCTACTCACCCTTTTTCAACACATAGCAGGCATTTATTCCAATGGAGCCCAATGAGATCAGGCATTGCCTCCCAACTGCAGGCAGTCACTGTGGTCAATTAGAGATAACACACCTAATTAAATCTATTTACAAGTTCTAAAATAGGGACTTTATCTTTAAAGAAAGAACACAAGGGATACTTTTATAAAGTAAAAAGCTTATTTTTAATGTTCAATTTTATATTTTGGGTTCATTTTAATTATACATGTTGATGTTGTTATGTGCCTTCAAGTCGCCTGCGACTCATAGCGACCCTATGTACAACAGCCCTAAACTCTGCCCTGTCCTGTGCCAATCACACTGTCTCTGACACTCCCATCCCAATTATCCCAGTCACTGAATCAATCCACCTCATAGAGGGCCTTCCTCTCCTGCGCCGTCCCTCCACCCTCCCAAGCACGATGTCCCTCTCTAAGGACCAGTCTCTCCTCACTACATGTCCAAAGTAAGTTAGACGGAGCCTCAGAATTCTTGCCTCCAAGGAGTCACCCGGTTTAACCCTCTCCAGGACAAATCTATTTGCTTTCCTAGCAGTCCATGGTATTCTCAATACTCTTCTCCAGCACAATAGCTCAAAGGCATCAGTTCTCCTTCTATCCTCCTTGGTCATTGTCCAACTCTCTGATGCATAACAGGTGATTGTGAAGACCATGGCCTGTATCAGATGCACCTTAGTCTCCAGAGAGACACCATTGCTCTTCAGCCCTTTGGAGAGGTCCCTAACAGCAGACTTTCCCATGGCAATGCGCCTTTTAATTTCCTGGCTGCTGGTGCCAAGACTGTTGACTATGGAGCCAAGCAAACTAAAGCTGTGTACAATCTCAATCTCTTCACCATCCATCCTGATGCTGCCAATTGGTCCAGTGGTGAGAATCTTTGTCTTCTTGACATTGAGCCTCAATCCACTTAAATCAAAATATACCTCATAGCATTGTGGAGAAGTCTCTCTGTATTTCAGTCTACCAAAAAATAAAATAAAATAAAATAAAAACTTGTCAACCATAAATTTAAAAACTATTATATTAAAAGTATATATGTTATTAAAAGTTCTATTTGAGATACTTTTAAACTTAAAACTAAACCTATACTATTAAGGTGCCAGTAGGCAACATCATGAAAGATGGAAAAAAGAAATTGTGGATCTAGTAATATGAAAGCATTGACAGTCAATGCTTGATAATCAATTGACAACCTTGGTACCAACAGTCAGGAAATCCATTGGGAAATGGGAAATCCATTGAGAAATCAGAAACCCATTGGGAAAAGTCTGCAATCAAGTATCTCTATAAAGTGCTGTTGAGCAAGGATGTTAAAGACTAAAGTGTGCCTGATTCAGGCCATGGTGATTTCAAGAACTTGCTATCTGAGAGTTGGACAATTAATAAAGACAGAAGAATTTATGCCTTTAAGTTGTGGTGCTGAACAAGGGCACTAAATATCCCATGTAGTGCCAAAAGAACAAAAAAATTATGTCTCAGATGGAGTGCAACCAGGATGATTCTTAGAGGGAAGGATGGTGAAACTTCATCTCATGTACTTTGGATATTTTAGGAAGGGCTGGTTCTCAGAGAAAGACATTATACTCTGTAAAGTTGAGGATTAGCGAAGAAGGATAAGACGCTCAATGAGACAGATTGACACAGTGACTGTAACAATGGATTCTAGTGTGACAGAGATGGTGTGGATGGCACAAGATAGGGCAGATTCAGATCTGATAGTTATTGGGTCTCTATGAGTTGAGTAATATGGTCACCCAACTCCACGACACCTAATTATCACCACCACCATATAGCACAAAGGGATATCTGGTGACCTAGTAATAAATTGTGCTGCCAACACAAAGTCTTGCAATTCAATCCATCAGTTGTTCTGTGGGGAAAAGGTGGACATACTCCTCTGATGTAATTTAAAGTCTCTGAAAACTGGTTGGAAGGTCATCTCTGAGCCAGTTCCAACTTGAGGATACATAGCAACAGCATATAATATAAATTCGTCCTTGAAATCAAGTCACCTAAATAGATGGTTTAAAATTATGTAAGGTAGGATTAGGGCTGTAATATTCTCCCCTATTAATTCAATATTTACACTGAACAAATAATTTGAGAAGCTGGACTTCATGCAGAAGAGTAGGGCATCAGGATAAGATGAACATTCATCATAAGCCTGAATTCATCAGGTGACACAAGTTTGTTTGATGAAAGTGAAGAAGACTTGAAATATTTGCTGCACCAGATTATAGAATATATCCATAAATATGTGTTACACTTCAATACCAAGAAAATTATAATTCTCAGCACTGGGCCAATAGGAAGCATCATAATAAAGAAAAGAAAAAAAAAAGAAGGTGTTAACAATTGCATCTTATTTTGATCTAGAATCAACACTCCTGGTACCAGCAGTCAAGAAATACATAATCGTGTTGCATTAGAAAGAATCAAAGTGCTAAAGAGCGATGATGTCAATCTAAAGACTAAGGTGCACCTGATCCAAGCCACAGTATTTTCAATTGTTTCTTATGAATCTGAGAGTTGATAATGAATAAGAATGATAGAAGAAGAGTCTATGCCTTTGAATTGTAGCTTTGGTAAGTAGTACTCCATATCCCAAGGACTGCTAAAAGAACAAATAAGTTAATCATGGAGGAAGTACAACTCTTCTTTGGAAGCAAGAATTGTAAAACTTCCTCTCACATATTCCAGTCATGTTGTCAGGTGGAGCCAGTCCTTGGAAAAGAATATCATACTTAGAAAGCAGGAGGTCTAGAGAAAGAGAGGAACATCCTCAACAAAATGGCTATAACAACAAGCTCCAGTATGTTGGAGATCAAAAAGGATAGGGCAAACTCCAATTCTTTTGTTCATAAGGTCTATCTAAAGGGCAGAAAAATGCCACTTAGGGGCACAAGGCTGTGATCACCTTTCTGAAAGGCCCAGCTGGAGTGAGAACAGCATAGTCCATCACCACTCCAGAGTAGAAAGCAGATAAAAGAGCACAAAGCTCAGCTCATGGTGCTAGAGCCACATCATCAACAAAATGTTCATTTATTCATCGTTAACTCACAACTGTGGTACCAAGAGTGGGTTTTATAAGGTAAATAAGTTGAAGAATAAGGGAGGCAAAGAATATCTCACAATATAAGTCCCAATTTAGTCCAACAGTCCCAAGGTACAATTCCTCAATTAGTCATGCTCCAGTTTCAGTTTGCCAAGCGTCTTTTCCTTCCATCATTAAAGGCAAGTAAGAACAGCAAAACCTTGAACAGTGGCCAGTACAAATGCAAGAAGCCTCAGGTAAACTTTCTCCACAGTGATTCTTTCCACCACCATCACCAGAGTCTCATTACAAGGGTCTTGCTGTCAACAGGTCTTGCTCCAGTCTCAAGTTTTGCTGCTCAGCATGAGAAGCACTCTTTCTCTTATCCTGGTCCCACAGCTGTTGATAATTTGCAAGACCATGCGTCTGTAGTTAAGGTAGTTGGAGACCAGTCAGTGCCACGGTTACAGCTTTAAAAAGTCAAATTTTAGGCTAACTCCACAGGGTCACTATGAGTTGTGGTCAACTTAATAGTACAAAATAACAACATTGGTTATTTGAACTAATTTTCCTCTGCTTTGTTTGTTTTTCTTTTTTTTTCCAGACAAGGAAAGACCAATTGTTGCAAATGTTTGTTATCCTTTCTGTTTTCAAAAAGTAATGCAATGTCATCCGCATAATGCCGTTTGTTGATAAGCCTTCTTTAAATTCTGATGCCACATTGGTCTTCATATAGCCCAACTTCTCAAATTATTTTTTCAGTATACAGACTGAATAGATATGGAGAAAAGATACAACCTTGATACACACTTTTTCTGATTTTGAATAGTTTTTGTTGTTGATTGCCTTCAAGTTGAGCACGACTCATGCAGACCCTAAGAACAAAAGGCTTGAAGCCCCTCTACAACTATCAACATTGATCAAATTTGATAGAGTTTCTGAAGGCATGTTGTTTAGGAACTGGATGACATTTCTGCTTTCAAACCTGTTATAGTATGTTATTGTTGTCATGTGCCACTGAGTCACCTGTGATGTATATTGACCCTATGTACAGCAGCTCTGAACCCTTCCCTGACCTGAGCCAGTCTCACTAACTGGGACACACCAATCCCCATCAGCCCAGTTACTGTATCAATCTATTTCACCTGGGGTTCCCTCTCCCATGCTGTCCATCCATCCTTCTGAGCATGATGTCCTTCTCCAAGGGTAAATCTCTCCTGGCCACATGCCCAAAGTAAGTGAAGCAGAGCTTAAAAATCCTAGCCTCCAAAGAAAGACTTGGTTTCACCCTCTCCAAGACAGACTTATTTGTTTTCTTGACATTCCATGGTATGTTCCAGACTCTTCTACAGTACCACAAATCAAAGGCATCTATTCTTCTTCAGTCATCCTTAGTCATTGTCCAACTCTCTGAAGCATAACATATAAATGAGAAAACCATAGCCTGGATTAGGTGCACCTTTATATCTAGACAGACATTATTGTTCTTCAGTACTCTGGAGAGGTGCATGACAGTAGATTTTTCCAATGCAATTCATCTTTTGATTTCCTGACTGCTTCTGTTAACAGTGTTGATTGTGGATCTGAGCAAGCTGTAATTATTAACAACCTCAGTCTTTTGTCCATATAATATGGTGCTGCAAATTGGTCCAGTGGTGAGAATCTTTGTCTTCTTGATGTCGAGCTTCAATTCATGTTGAAGATGACAATCTTTGACCTTTTGTAGCAAGTGCTTCAGATCCTCCTCAGATTGAACAAGCAAGATTATGTCAACTGCATATTGTAGGTTGTTAGTCTCCCTTCAATCCTGTACCACACTCCTCCTCATAAAGCCCTGCTAATTATCTGTTCTGCATACAGATTTAAAAGTTACAGGGACAGGATGCATTCCTGGTGCACTCCTTTCCTTATTTTGAACCATGTAGTGTTCCATGCTCTATTCTAAGGACAGTTTCTTGGTCCAAGTATAGGTTTCATATAAGCACAATCAAGAGTGCTGAGATTCCCATTTTCCTCAAGGTTAGGCCACAATTTATTGTGAGACACACAGTCCCCTTATTGAATTTGAACAATAGCTTTTCTTTCTATGTATAGGTTTTACTTAATCACAATTAAGTGTTCTGGGGTTTGTTATTATGAGAGGATTTTTATATTTCAAAAATCCCCTTTGTATATCATTATCTTTTACATCATAATAAAAGCAAAGCTTCCCAATAAAAATCCTGCTACATGTAACACATACTTTACTACTGTATCTGCTTTGGATAGTAGTGTATCAGGACCCATGGAACAAGAAATCATTCTATATTAAGAATGTTGTTATTGTTGTTATCTGCCGTCGAGTTGTTTGCGACTTCATAGTGACCCTATGTACAACAGCCCTAAGCCCTCCTCTATCTTGTGCCAATCACACTGCACCTGACACACCAATCCCGATTACCCCAGAAACTGAATCAATTCACCTCATAGAGGGTCTTCCCCTCTTGCGCCGTCCCATGCATGATGTCCCTTTTCAAGGACCGGCCCCTCCTTACAACATCCCAAATTTTGTCAGATGAATAGAGATACTTTAATTACTTTTCAGGAAAATTACATGTACATATATATTATATAGGTAGTTTCTTCTCTCACCCCAATGTTGCTAGTATATTAGTCTTTTGGTGTGGGTTGTTTTGTTGTTTTATTTAGTTTTTATTTTCTACTAGTTTGTTTACAAAATTTGAAGACATTGTTTTCAAGAACAAATTCTTTCAATATTCCTCATTCCTCCACCCAAAATTTTGTACAACCCCATGATCAACTTTCTCTCCCACTGCACATCCTCATCCCTCTGCTTCCAACATCTCTCTCTTCTTGGATCTTTATACTCATTCTACAATAATGGTTTTAAACAATATTTATCCTTGTAGGACTGAATTAGTTCACTCAGCATAATGCTCTCCAGTTCCTCCCAAATAGGTAATAACTTACAAAGTCATTGCTCCTGTGTGCTGCATAGTATTCTATTGTGTGAATATACCATAATTTCTCAACCTATTCATTTATGGCTGGGCATTTGGGCTGTTTCCATGTTCTTGTGATGGTAAATAATGCTGTTATGAATATTAATGCACAAATCTCCATTTATATTTCAGTTTTCATTTTCTCAGAGTATATTCCAAGTGTGGAATAGCTGGGTCATATGGAATTTCTATGTTCAGCTTTTTGAGGAAGCACTAAATTGCCTTCCATAATGGTTGTACCATTTTACAATCCCACCAACAATGTATAGTAGTTCCCTTTTTGTCACATCCTCTCTGACATTTATTATTTGCTGCCCTGTTAAACTTTGCCAGTGTTACTGGAGTATGAGGATATCTCATTGGGGTTTTGATTTTCATCTCTCTTATTGCCAGTAATTTGGAGCATCATTTCTTCATGTGTCTACCGTTCTAATAGCTTCCTTTTTCAAAATTCTTTCCATGTTTTTTGCCTATTTTGTAATTGGGTTATCAGTCTTCTGCTTGTGGAGGCCCAGGAATATTCTATAAACATTTGTTTTAAGACTCTTGTCTGAGATGATATTACCAAATGTTTGTTCCCACTCTAGGTTTTCTTTTCACACTGTTGGGAAAAGTTTTCGATGAACACATGCATTTAATCTTTAGAAGATCCTATGCATCAATTTTATCCTCTTCAAATAGTGTATTTCGGCAGTTTGCTTGCATTTGGCAGTTTTTTAATACCTTGGACTAGCATTCTTAGCTTGATCCCAGTTTGACTCTTATGAACATTAAGATTTTGGGCTTTACCTCCAGGTCTCTGATCCACATTGAGTTGATTTTTGTGTATGTGTGAAATATGGATCCTGTTTCAGTTTTCTGCAGGTAGAAGTCCTGTTTGCCAGCACCATTTGTTGAAGAGGTTATCATTTCCCCATTTGATAGCTATGATTTCCTTGTCGAATATCAATTGACCATAGATAGCTGGGGCTATGTCCTCAGCTTTGTTCCACTGGTCTATGTGCCTGTCATTGTACCAGTACCATGCTGTTTGGTTACTACTGCTGTGTAGTAGGATTTGAGGTCAGGGAGTGCTATGCCTACAACTTCATTTTTGTTTCTCTGAAGTGTTTTGCTTATTTGGGGTCTCTTCTCTCTCCAAATAACTTTGAAAAAATGAAGTTAGTATCTGGATTGGGATTGCATTGAACATGTAGATTGCTTTTGTTAAGATTATTATTTTCACGATATTAAGTTTTCCACCCCTAAACATAGCACATTTTCATCTCTTTAGGTCTTTTATTGTGTTTTGCAGATATGCTCTGTAGCTTTCTTTGTACAGGTCTTTTGTATTCCTAGTTCAGTTCACTCCCAAGTATCTCAATTAGTGTTTGCCTATTTTAAATAGTATTGCTTCCTTGATTTCCTTTTATGAGTTCTCTTTTTTACTGTAGAGGAAGTCTATTGATTTTTAGATATTGATCTTATATCCTGCCACTCTACTAAACTGGGCTATTAACTCTAACAGTTTTTTGTGTAGTCTTTGGGGTTTTCTGTGTGCGCAATATCATCATCTGCATATAGCAACAGTTTAACCATCTCTTTGCTAATCTGGATGTCTTTTATTTCTTTCACTTGTTGTATTGCCCTAGCAAGTCCTTCCAATATAATATTGAAAAGAGGTGGTGACAATGGACATCCTTGTCTGGTCCCTGTTTGCAAGGAAAATGTTTTTAGGCTTTCTCTGTTGAGAATGATGTTGGCTCTTGGTTTTGCATATATACATTTTACTATGTTGAGGAAATTTCCTTCTATTCCAATTTTGCTGAGAGTCTACCAGGAAGAGGTATTGGATATTGTCAAAGCCTTTTCTGCATCAATTACTAAAATTATATATATGGTTCTTATTATTTACTTTGTTAATAGTGAATTACATTGATTGTTTTTCTTAGGTTGAACCATCCTTGCATATTTGTTATGAATCCCACTTGGTCATGTGAATTATTTTTTTAAGTGCTTTTGGGTTCTATTGGCTTGGCTTTTGTTAAGGATTTTTGCATATATCTTCATGAGATATATTGGTCTGTAGTTTTCTTTCTTAGTAATATCTTTGCATGGTTTTGGTGTTATGGTTTTGCTTGTTTCAAAGAATGACTCTGGAAGTGTTCCTTCTTTTTCAATTTGTGAAATAATTTAAGTAGAATGGGTGCTAAATCGTCTGAATATTTGGTAGAATTCAGCTGTGAGGCCATCTAGTCCAGTACTTTTCTTATGGGGAAGTCTTTTTATGACCTTTTCAATTTCTTCTCTTATGATAGGTCTGTTCAAGTGTTCTATATCTGTCCTTGTCAATCTGGGCAGGGGATGTGTTTCAAGGAATTTGTCCATTTCCTCTAAGTTTTCAAATTCATCAGAGTATAGCTTTGCATAGTATTCTGATATTATCAATTTAATTTCATCTGGTTCTGTTGTGATGTCACCTCTGTCATTTCTTAATTTAGTTATCTGTGTCTTTTTCTTTTGTTAAATTTGCCGGTGGTTTGTCAATTTAAATGACCATTTTGAAAAATCAGCTTCTGGTCTTACTGATGATTTCAACTGTTTTTCTGTGTTCAATCTCATTGATATCGGCTCCTTTCCTTATAATTGATTTTCTTCTAGTGGTTGTAGGATTAAATTGTTGATCTTTTTCTGTTTGCTGAATATGTTGAGTTAGATCATTGATTCTTCTTCTTTCTTCTTTTATTAATATGTATGCCTAGTGCTATGAACTGCCCCCTGGGGACTGCCTTAGCTGTGTCCCAGAGGTTTTGGTAAGTTGTATTTTCATAATAATTTTTTCAAGGAACTTTCAAATTTTATTCTTTATTTCTTTTATAACCCAATCATGTTCTAGCAGAGAGCTATTTAGTTTCCACATGGATGGTTTTTGTAAGATTTCCTCCTCTGTTATTAGCTTCTAGTTTTATTTTTATGGCATTGTGTTCTGAGAAAATACTATGTATTGTGTCAATGCTTTTGAATTTGTTGAGGTTTGCTTTGTGTCTTAATATTGATCAATTCTGGAGAATGTACCATGTGCACTTGAGAAGAAAGTAAATTGAGTTTTAGTTGGGTGCAGTACTCTGAATACATCCACAAGTCGAGTTGGCTGATTGTATAGTTTAGATCTTCTGCATCTTTGTTGAGTTTCTTTTGAATTGACCTATATTTTGGTGATAGTGGTGTGTTGAAATCTCCTACCACTATTGTGGTGCTATTTCTCTCTTCAATTTGGTTAACTGTTGTTTTATGTATTTTGCAGGTCTATCATTTGGTGAATAGATGTTGACCAAGGTTATCTCTTCTTGATCTATTGTGCCTTTAATCAATATGTAATGTCCTTACTTATCTTTGATAGTGGTATTCATTCTGAAATCTATTTTATCAGATTAATATTGCCACTCCTGCTTTTTGAGGTTGCCATGTACTTGGTGTATTTTTTCCCAGCCTTTGATTTTGAGTCTGTCTTCCTCTTCCTTTTTTAGATGTGTCTCTTATAGGCAACATAGTGATGGGCTTTGTGCTTTGGTGGTTTTATTTGTTTGTTTTTTATCCATTCTACTACTCCTTTTCTCTTAATTGGTGCATTTATTCCATTCACATTAAATGTCATTAAGTGTGTGTCAGGACAAGTTTTACTTTTGCCATTTTGCCGTGTTTCTTTTTTTGTTGTTTCTGGTTACTATGGTCTATTCACATTCCTTTGGCATCTCTGTACGTAGGACTTTACCTAAAATTTCTTGTAGTTTCGACCTTGTTTTCACAAAGTCCTTAAGACCCTTCTTTTCTGCAAAGATTCTAATTTCCCCTTTAAATTTGATAGAGGGCTTTGCTGGATCTATAGCATCCTTGGCTGGCAATTGTTATCTTTCAACTTTCTGCATATGGCACCCCATTGCCTTCTAGCTCACATGGTTTCTGGTGAGAAATCAGAACTTAATCTAATAGTTTCCCCTTTGTAGTAACACTTTGTTTTGTTTTTCTCATGCTCCTTTCAGATTTCCATCCTTATCTTTTCATTTGGAAAATTTGACTATGCTCTATCTTGGTGTTTTTCATTTTGGGTCTAGTCTATTTGGTGTTCCCTGTGCTTCTTGAATGTGGATTTTCCCAGTCTTCAAAATACCTGGATAGTTTTCTTCTAGTATTTCTTCTACAATATTCTCAGTGATTTCTCTGTCACACCCCCGTTCTGGTATTCCAATCATAAGTATGTTATTCCATTTGATGTCTTCTCACATAATTCTAATTTTCTTCATTTCAATTCATAAGTTTCTTCATTTTCTTTATGTCTCATCTCTGATTTTTCTACAGGTATGGTTCTAGTGAGGCTCTTGTTTTCCAGCTCACTGACTCTCTGTTCTATCTCTTCAGTTCTCCTTTTTTCTTACCAGCATGTTGAACACTTCTGCCATTTTGGTCTTAATATTCTGGATTGAATTGTCATGTTCTCTGTCTTTTCTAGTACTGTACTCTGTCTGGTGATTATTTTTTTATTATTATTATTTCTTGTACCTCTTTGTCTATTCTATCAGTTTTTTCCCATCTTTTGTATTTTCCTCCATATCTGTTAAAGTTTCTCCTCATCCATATATTTCTTCTAAATTGTTGTCGCTGAATTATTTGCTCTCTTATTGACCTCCATTGTTTCTTCCCACATTTGCATCTTTTCCTGTAGTTGATCAAATAACTCTACATCAACATATTTCTCTGGTTCTCTCTATCCACAATTTTCATTGAGTCTACTTTTTAGGAGAAGCATTATTTTGTTTTTTCATAATGGTTGATATGGACTGCTGCTTTATTGACATTATGGGAATCTTTGTAGTAGATATTAGGCTGTTATAAAATTACCCAAGGTACAGCAATGTTTTGTGAAGCACCTATATATTTGTGTTCCCTTCTTGGTCTCAGGCCTGACAGCTTTGAAAAAAAAAAAAAAAACAGCTGAATGACCAAGGAGGAAGTCTGTTATTCCCTTTTGGAAGTAGCTTCTTGCCTCCATCTTGGTACCCAGAACCTCCCTGCTGCTTGAGTTAAGGAGTCCTGCGTGGTCAAGCTAGATAGCAGCTTTTCCCAAAAATAACTGTGGGAACAGTGCTGACAGTTCAGGTCTTCTTCTTGCAATGCAGTTCTGCTTCCTCAGAGAAACTAAAATAAGCCATAAATCCAGGATCTCATCACTCAGTATGTAAAGATAATAAAATTTTATTTCTTTGAAGTAATATTTTTCTTTTCTTTAGTCTGAGGAAAAAGAATGGTGTTTTCAATTGAATCTTCTCCAAAGACCATCAGCTTACATTAAACCTCAGTAGTAACGGTACAAAAAAACAGAACAAGCAAGATCCAAACCTATTACTCTTTAGTGGAGTCTGATTTATAGCAACCTTATAAGGTAGAATTCCCAAGGCTGTAACACCTTACAGAGGCAGACTTCTACATCTTTCTCTCAGAAGAGGTGGTTTATTCAAATTTCTGAGCTTTCAGATATCTTTTCATTGATATCATTGCCTTTGAGGACCTTGAAAAGATCCTTAACAGCAATGTCTCTCGTGTTACATGTCTCCCAATTTCCTGACTGTTGGTACTAAGGGTGTTGACTATGAATCCTAGCAGGATGAAATTGTTCACAATTTCAATCTTTCTTCATGTAACATGATGTCGCCTATTGACTTTTGTTGTTATTGTTACATGCTGTCAAGTCACTTGCAACTCATAGTGACCTTATGTACAACAGCTCTGAACCCTGGTTTATCCTGAGACAACCATACTATCTCTTACACACCTATCCCTATTACACCAGTCACTGATTGAATCCATCTCATCAAGGATCTTCCCCTCCTGTGCTGTCCTTTTATCCTCCCAAGTATAATGTCATTCTCCAAGGACTGGTCCTTCCTTGAAGCATGCCCAAAATATATCAGCCAGAGCCTCAAAATTCTTGCCTCCAAGAAGCAGCCTCGTTTCACCCTCTCCAGGATGAACTTCTTTATTCTTTTAGCAGTCCATGGTGTATTTAATACTTTTCTCCAGCACAATAGCACAAAGGCATCATTATCTTTCTATACCCCTAGTAATTGCCCATCTTTCTGATGCATAACATCTAATTGTGAAGACCAAGGCCTGGATCAGGAGCATCTTAGTCTCCAGACTGACATCGTTGTTCTTCAGTACTCTAGAAATGTCCCTGACAACATACTTTCCCAATGTAATTCATGTTTGGATTTCTTGACTGCTGATAACAAGAGTCTTGATTGTGGAGCCAGGTAAACTAAAATTATTAACAATTTAATCTCTTCACCATCTATCTTGATGCTGATAATCAGCCCAACAGTAAGAGTCTTTCTTTTCTTGATGCTTCAATCCTTATTGATGGCTGCAGTCCTTGACCTTCTTCAGCAAGTGCTTTAAGTCCTCCTCAGTTTCAGCAGAGTTGTGGCATCTGCATAACAGAGGTTATTGATGAGTCTTCCTCCAATCCTGATGCCACATTTCTCCTCATAAAGCCAAGCCTCCTGGATGATATGTTCTGCATATAGAATCAAAAGGTATGGAGACAGAAATGTACCCATGCTGTGCACTTTCCCGATTTTGAACCATGCAATGTCTGTCTCCTTGCTCTGTTCTGAAGACAGCCTGCTGGTCCAAGTATAGATTCTACATAAGCACAATCAAATGTTCAGAGATTCCCATTCTTCTCAGAGTCAGCCACAGTTTGTTATGATCCACAGTCAAATGCCTTTGTATAGTCAATGAAACAGATAGACTTTCCTCTGGTACTCTCTCTTTTAGCCAAAATCCATCTAACATTAGCTATAATATCCCTATTGACCCAGTGGTGAGAATTTTTGTCTTATTGATGTAGAGATGTCCATATTGAAGGCTGTAATCCTTGATCCTCTGCAGCAAGTTCATCAAGTCCTCCTCACTTTCAGCAAGCTAGGTTGTATCATCTGCTTGACAGAGGTTGTTGATCAGTCTTCCAGCAATCCTGATGCCTCACTCTTCCTCATAAAGTCCAGTTTCCTTAATGATTTTCTCAGTACACAAATTGAAAGTGTATACAGAAAGGATACAGCCCTGATGCACACCTTTCCCAATTTTAAACTATTTAATATTCCCTTGATCTATTCAGACAACAGCTTCTTGGTCTAGGTTCACATTTCTAAGCATAACTAAGTATTCTGGAAGTCCCATTATTCTCAAGGTTAATCATAGTTTGTTACGATTCACACAGTCAAATGCCTTTTCAGAGTCTACAAAACACAAATAGACATTTTTTTCAGGTATTCTCTGCTTTCTGCCAAGATCCATATGATATCACCAGTCATGTCCCTGGTGTGATTGCCTCTTCTTGCTTAGCTTTTTAAAACTTATATTTCCTGTAATCTTACTACCTAGAGTCTATCCCACCTAAATTTAAAAAATCAGTTCAAGAAACATTTGAGGCACTGAACACTAAGAATCAAAGATCAGAAGAATTGTGCTATGATATAAAAAAATATCATTTATGAAGTAAGCCTAAAAAGGTTATTACAAAGATGGGAGAAAGAAAAGACTAAAATGGGTGCGAGAAGAGACTCTAAACTGCACAGGAGTGTCAAGAAAAGGAAATAAGTACAAAAAAATGAACAGTTTTCAAAGGACAACTCGAGAATACAAAGCAGAATGTGCAAGAAGTTGAATTGAATAATCATTAAGCATAAGATAGACAAAAAGAATAATCAACACTGAAAACAGAATAAGTAAGGTTACAGGAAATCGTTTTTTTAAAGCTAACCATGGAGAGGGTAAAATCAAGATTTTTCTTGCATGCTAAGATTTTGAAGCACCATCTCATACACTTTGGGCACAGTGCTCTTGGAGAAGGATGTCACGCTCAGAAGAGTGGAGGGACAATGCAGGGGATGAAGACTCCAGAAGAGATGGATTGATATGGTAACTGGGGCAATGGGGGCAGGTGTGTTGGAATAGTGAGACTGGCTCAGAGCAGGGCAATCTTCAGAGCTGCTGTACATAGGGTTGCTATGGGTTGCAGATGACTTGATGGCCCATAACAACTATCATTCTTATTCACTATGCTTCATGAGAGAAAAATGAGCAGTCTTCTCATGTGACGTACAACTTTGGAAAATCCACTGAAGAATGAATGATTAGTCAGTTCTTATTGGGTGTTTTGCCTTGGGTTTGTTTTTGTCTGTTTTTTTAAGAGATAATGAATACATTTTTTTAAAAAAACCAAAATATGAAGTTACAATAATTTATATTCCACTTTCATAGAGGAAAGAAATTTTGGGGATAATTTTTCATAAATTAATGTTTAATAGGTAACTGAATTGTTTTTCTTTTAAATACTGGTGCAACCAAGACAATAAATATTCATTAGCAATACAAGTAATTTCGATGTAAAATAGCATCTGCTCTAAGGTAGTCAGAGCCACCTGAAGTAAATCTTCCATATCTAAATTGTAAATGCACGCCTTTTATTATACAAGGTTTCCCTTATATAATATGGAAAGATCATAGGCATCCACAGACTGATTAATTTGATGTCCTAAAATGGACAAAATGAAAGACATATGTGAACTTAAGAGCCTTTAACAAATTCACAGAACTCTTCAGACACGTATATGTGATTAAAATAAGTTTATATTTTGGGAAAATATATAAGAAATTGCACTACCCAAGTCATGACTTCTTTTTCATCATGCCTATTGCATGTGATCAGGTCAAACTGTGCAAGGGCAAACACCACCACATTCCCAGTCAAGTGTTCCTTACTTTAATTCCACAGAGAGTCCCTATTTCATGTGTTTTTCATTTTTCAGTTCTGCCTCCTTGAATTCTATTTCCTTTCTTTTGGCTTTCACAAAAGTTAAAGGAATGTCTCGCAAATAAAAAATGCAAACGTCCAGTGGTTACTGGAAATCTGCCCACTTAATGTCTAAACAACCCTCGCACCAAAGTTAATGAGCTCATTCAGTACACTACCATATCAACAGCAAGATTTTAAAGGTCAAGGACAAACACATGTTTTATTAATGAGATTGATTGTGAAAACTTTAGCTAATGTCTCTCCTTTAGTTCTGTCTCTCAAGTTAACCACAGGGAATCACCGCAGCACCTATGGTAAGGAGTAATGCTGTCAAACCAAAGGCAGGCGGTTGGAATCCACCAGGTGCTCCATGGGAGAAAGGCAATATTCTTCACTGCAATTTACAGCCTCTGGAAACCCACTGGAAGGTCAGCTATGAGTTGGTTCCAACTCAATAGCACCTAACAACAACTGTTGTTGTTGTTGTTGTTGTT
>NW_006399815.1:8644593-8655936 GCF_000299155.1 Elephantulus edwardii
CTGGACTTCTGGTAGTTCTCTGTTGATGTGCTGTTCCAGTCGTTTTTGGATAATCTTCAGTAAAATCTTGCTTGCATGTGAAATCAGTGAAAACTACAAAAACTAAAAAAGTATAGCCCGTTGCCCCTTAGAATTATTGATCGTGAAACTCGCATACTTTGGGAATGTTATCTGAATGGGTCAATTCCTGAAAAAGAACATCATGTATGGAAGAGCAGGTTGTTAGCAAAAAAAGAGGAAGACCCACAAAGAAATAGATTGATATAGTGAGGTAGAACAATGGGTTGGACCATAGCAAAGATTGTGTGGAAGGCCAAAAGATGAGGCAGGGTCACAATGTTTTGTATCTGGCCTAAATGTATCTAACAGCAACATAAATCACATTCTTTCCTAGATATACAAAATCTCAACATAATGACATTCATCCAAAGTGGTGAAATGAAAATTTTATATTTTCTGTCAAGTATGAATAACATATGCTCATCTTTGGTGCAAGAACAATTGAAAGAAGATATTCTGCTCTTCTATTATGTAGACTTCTTAGAAGAAATTTTTATCCCTTCACTTTCCTTAAAGGCTCATAGCATGCGATGGTGGGAAAGGCAAAATATCAGATATGAATACTGCTTTGCAAAAGCTTTCAGCAAATTTTACAAAAGTAGTGTCTTGGGAAAGTGGAACACCCAATTACTAATTACCAGATAAAGAAATTATCAAGATTCAATTTCAGAAAGAGCTGCCCAATTACCCACACTCTTTATTGCCTCATTATGAATACATGTATGTAGAACAATTGGAATTTTATCGTTAAACTGAAGTTGGACATACTTTTGTAATTAGGATGCAGTAAAAAGCCTCTCTCACTATGGATATTATAAGTAGGTTTTTAATTTAGGTGTGTATTTCTTGCTTCCCTAAATACAAACAGTACATGAAATTTTATGTAGCAAACTTCAATTTATATACTACTTCTTCATTTTGAAGTTTTCTTTCATTAAATGTTTATGTGGTAAATTTCAGCCAAAGGCTCATATGACTAAATTACTCATTGTATAGCATTTTCTCATATAAAATGTGAAGAAATGGTCTCCTGGAAGTCATTAAGAATACATTTCTAAATTTATGTTTTTGACCTAGATGTTTTAAAAAACAACTAAATGTGAAAAAGATTGGGCTCATTTGGCTAGTAAAGACAAATTATATACTAATAACCTGAAGTGGGTTTTTTAAATATTTTTTTTCTTTTCAATGATTCTCACTTTTTTAAATTAATCTATTTATTCATTTAAGAATTAGTTTTCACATTTAAAATAAGCAATACATTTCTGTTAAAACCCTGCGTACACACATATAAAAATGTATAGACAGATATTTGAGCATGACTCATTCATTCTGACAATGTGACTTGGTGTAGTCTGGACTCCCGGCACCCAGTAGGAATGCTACTGCTCTCAAACTCAAATTTTCACCTTGCTCCATTTTTCTTGGAGCTGTCATTTTGTTTTCCCTTGCTTTAAGAATTATGCCATCACATGCCTTGTTCCAACTCCAAAAATCTAAGACTCTTCATCTTCCTTACTCCATCCAATCAGCTTTTCTTGGTGATGAGTATCTAGACTCTAGAAAAAAAAATCTCTACTTTTCTATTCATATTGCTCCATCATGACCACCACCATTGTAGTCTGATCCCTACCCAGGGACTATAGTCTTTCATTCATCTGAAAGTCCTCTGGATAGATCTTAAAAGGACAGAACTTCTCCAAAGAAGAGATTGCCGGTCTGTCCGGAGCAACTGGTGGATTCAAAGTGCTCATCTTTGGGTTGGCAGCACAACTTCCTATCCACCAGCCCATTGGAGTTCCCATAACAAAGCTTACTAGGGAGAAAATTTAAAATTGCATTTTATTTCAAGGACCACAAATACAGACAGCTAATCAGTTATGAAGCTACAGCATTAGAGGCACTATCTGGTAAGGGGGGAAAAATGGAATCAGTACCAATTAGTCACTACCAGTAACAGTTGCCATCAAGTAGATTCCAACTCATGGCAGTTCCAGGTGTGTCAGAACAGAAGTGTGTGGCATAGTGTTTTCTACGACTCATTTTTTTCAAAAGTAGACTGGCAAGCCTTTCTTCCAAGGCATCACTGTATGAACTTGAATCTTCAATCTTTAAGTTGGCAGCCAATCAATTCACTGTTTGCAAGCCCCATACTCCACTCTCAGCAAAGGTAACAATACATCCTAGATTACCTACTGCCTGTGCTCCTGATATAATTCATATTAGTACCACTTTGTTCATTATCACCAGAAAAGGCCTAAGTTATGCAGGATTTTTCTAGAATCATGATTATCTTAGATTTATAGATACAGTGGATTTAGCACTCTAAGGAATACAGCCTTATGCTGCACCCACTGATACCATTCCATTTTTAGAGAATGAGACTAGGCCTTTGCAGCACAACTCTTATTATGAAAAACAAAAATTAAGTATTGCCAAATATATTGTTGTTATTGTTATGTGCCATTGAGTTGCCTGTGACTCATAGTGACCCAATGTACAACAGCTCTGAATCTTGCTCTATCCTGAGCCAATTTCATTGTTTCTGAAACACCTATACTCATTACCCCAGTCATTAAGTCAATCCAATTAATCCAGGGTCTTCCTCCCTTGCTCTGTTCCTCCACCCTCCTAAACATGATGTCCCTCTCTACTGGTCCCTACTGGCAATATACCCAAAGTAAGGCAGAAAGAGCTTCAAAATCCTTGTCTCCAAAGAGCAGCCTGGTTTCACCCTCTCCTGTATTTGTTCTCTTAGCAGTCCATGGTATATTCAATACTCTTTCCAGAGCTACAATTAAAAGGCATCAATTCTTCTTCTATCATCCTTAGCATTGTCCAGCATTCTGATGCATGGTTCATGTTTTATATAACTTATTATATTTTCAGTCCTTAAATAGATATATGTACATATGCATATATAATTAATGCAACAAATTAATTTAATTAATGTAATTAATTTAATATTTACCCTAATCCTAATAGTCTATGAGTCTAAATTTGACATATGATAAATCCTTTTTAATCATAGTACTCTACTAATTAGGGAATAATTAGAAAATAATTTTAGAAATTGGAATATTAAGGGAAGAGTAATTAACAACCTGAGTTATGTAGATGACATAACCTGCTTGCTGAAAGTGAAGAGGACTTGAAATATTTGTCACAGAACAAAGACGACAGCTTTCAATGTAGATTATATATCAACATTAAGAAAACAAAAATCTTGGTACTAGACGAATTGGCAATTTCATGATAGATGGAGGAAAGACTGGAATTGTCAGTTATTTCCTTTTCCTTTGATCTACAATCAGCACTCAGGTAGCAGCATTTAAGAAATCAAAAGACATGTCGTACTGGGGAAAATATGCTGTCAAAGATTTCTCCAAAGTGTCAAAGAGCAAGGATATCAGTTTAAAGAGAAAGGTGAGCTCAGTTTGAAGACTAAGGTGAGTTTAATCCAAGCCATGTCTGGTTTTAGGTTTTGGTGGTTTTTTGGGGGGGTTGGTGTTTTGTTGTTGTTTTTTTTCAATTGTTTCATATGCTTCTGAATGTTGATTGACTTTGGATGTCTAGGTTTATTTTTTAAAATTGTCTTTCTTAACCAAAAGATTAACGGTTTGTTTTAATCTGAAGTAATTATTTTATTACAGTCAGAGGATGCTATGTAGATGGGTGGGAATATGTGGATGGGGCATGTTAGTCTATCCACAAGAGGATTGGCAAGTCTTAGTCTACAAGAATGGTTAGTCTCGTTATTGAATTGAGCAAAGCAGAGTGATAGACATTTTCTGTCTGTCTCCATTGAAGAGAAAGCAAGACAATGTAGGATGCCCTTCCTGCTATAGCTACACCAATGGCAGCAACATCTACTGCCAAATTGCAATCTTGACTTGAGATGGGATCTGTGGAAGGAGCTAATATTGGCAGGACTGAGAACTTTGTTGGACAACTGACGGTGGAAAGCCAGTATCACAGAAATGAGAACATGGGAACACCAACTTTCTAGGCTTGAGGCAGAGGTGTCTGCGTGCACATTTTGGGATTTGTCTTGACTATATTGTATTAATTTGGATTATAACCTTTGACTTCTTCAATATAGTTCTGTGGTTTGTGAGCTATCACATTGGATTTTTGGACCTAGTAAAGCAGTAAGATTGGCATTGAGATAAGTATTAAGAGGTATGGGAGGATGAGGGACATGTCTGACTTTCTTGGAATTGATTTTGTGCTACTAAAGTGGTAGATGGGGACAGTTGACCTTGGTGAAATTGGTAAAAGTCAAATATGGGCATCCCCATGTGGCCCTTACTCTTTTTACCCCAATTAATAAGGTAAACAGAAGAAAAATTAATACCTTTGAATTGTGGTGTTAAAAAAAAAAGTGTGCTGAATATCCATGGACTACCAAAAGAACAATAAAAAAATCTGCTTTAAAAACAACTATGAGGTGTCATCTCACCCCAGTCAGAATGCAAAATTTAACAGAACAACAAGCAACAAATGCTGGCGAGGTTGTGGAGAAACTGCAACTCTTATTCACTGTTGGTGGGAGTGTAAAATGGTGCAACCACTGTGCAAGGTGTGGCGCTTTCTTAAAAAGTTGCAAATCGAGGTCCCATTTGACACAGCAATTCCACTACTGGGAATTAAGAACATAATTGACACCCAGAAAGATATATGCACACCCATGTTTATTGTCACTTTGTTCATAATAACAAGGAGTTGGAAACAACTTAAGTACCCATCAACAAATGAATGGATAGAGAAGCTGTGGTATATTCACACAATGGAATACTACACTGCATTGAAAAAACAAGGAACTCATGGAATATTATTCAAAATGGGTGACCCTAAAGGACAGTATGCTGAGTGAAGTATCTCAGTCACAAAAGGACAAATACTCCGTGGTGACACTGTTGTAAAACAGGACTGACTTTGGGGTTGTGGGGAGACTGAGAAAGATGGGATAAATAATGTATACTGCATTGAAACAGATGAGGGAGAAAACTGTTCAAAAGGGTATGTGATTAGGTATTTTTGTCATGACAGGAGTTCAGAGTGAAGGCTGCATAGTGGAGTGGACCTTGGGGGAAGGATTGTAAAACAATGAAAGAATTTTTCTTTTACTTTTCCAAGAGGTGAGTGTACTGGGGGGAGGGTTGTGAGGGGAGAGAAGTGCAACAATGAATGAATGGAAATCCAAAGTCTCTGTAAATTTTCATTGGAGTTAATAATAAATTAAAAAAAGAAATTAAAAAAAATTCTGTTTGGAGGAAGTATAACCAAGTTACTCCTTAAAAGTAAGAATGGTGAAACTCTCACCTGCTTTGGAAATGTTGTCAGGAGATAATGTTATCCTTGGAAAAAGGACATCATCCTAGGAAAAATGGAGGCTTGGAGAAAGAGAGGAAGATGAATTAACACAGAGACTGTAACAATGAACTCTAGCATATCAGAGAAAGTGAGGACAGCATAGGACCAGGTAAGGTCCAGATTTATTATTTTATGGGACTGTTATAGGCCATAGTCAACTCGACTGCACTAAACAACAACAATATCTAGTCAGACAGTTCTGTTATCTTTTGTATTGAGTTGAACTGCTAATCCAAAGATGGAGCCTCTCTCGTGCTTTGAAGGCACTAGCAGCTCTTCAAGAGAGATAGGCACTCTTCTCCTATGTGATTTGCAGCCCCAGAAAACCAGTAGTGGATTACCTATGAGTCAGTTGACTTGAAAGCAATGAGAGATGATAGAGTCCACTAATTGCAGCAAAGCCTTTCCTGTAAAGATAAATTTTTGTAGTATACAAATAAACATAAACATATGAACAGAATACAATGAAAATTTTATTTAAAAAAAATATCAAAGATCCCCCAAACACAAGAATTTGTAGCCAGATTACTCATTCAGGGTAATTTCAAAGGGTCATCGTTGATATTCTGCTTTAACACTTCCTAGACAAGTCTGAAGAGTTATTATTAAGCTTTGGTTTTGGGGGGTTCATGAGACTGCTAATCTTGGCAAAGAAGCCTGTTTAATTTTCTCTTATCGAATGTGTGGTGAACTTGAACTGTTGGTCTTTCTGTTAGCTGTGCCACATGGGAGGCACTGCATCAACAGGTCCACTTTTTAACTGACAAAAGGAAACTCAGAAAAGTCTGGTTTTATTTGATGGAGGTTTTTGCCTGAGAACATATTTGTTTATGTTTTATTATCAACTCACACCTAAATATGCTTTAGCTTACAAAACTGTAATGGGAAACAATTCATGTTTAGTTACATTTTAACTAGTCATTCCCTTGCCGTGAAAATCCATGGAACTGGCATTACATCAAAGTAATTTGATGTGAGTCCAGAAACACAGCAAGAGCATTTGATGAAATTGTCTGAATTATAAAACCAGACCTTAATTCAGTAGCTCAGCATTTAGACTAATCAGATTTCTTTTGCATCAGCCTGAGAATTAAAACAAGTGGCGGTTTATCTTTTCCTATTCTACCCTAAGAATACCATGATTAAAAGTCAAAAGTTTAATGAATCATTTTTTCTGATGTATAAAATACTGAAAGCATTAAAATGTTTACTCTTATGTAAACAAAGATACAAATAATGCTTGTTTTCTTTTGTATTCATCTCAATGTTTTGTTATCACTGACAGTAGTGTAAAATAGAACTGGTAGCACAGTGATTAAGTGCTTAACTACTAATCAAAAGGTCTCTGGTTCAAACCCACTAGCTGTAGCGTAGAGTCGATACTCTTATAGTTTGCTTCTGCAAAGATTACAGCCGTGAAAGCCTTATGGAGCAGTTCTATCGTGTCCTGTAGTGTTGCTGTGACTTGGAGGGAACTCAAGAGCAATGAGTTCTGGGTTTTGTTTTTACATCAATGGGCTTATCACCCACTGAATATCATCTTATCTGGAAGTAAATTCTTTGAGTATAAAATGTTGGCATATTTCCAGTGTTCTTTTTTTTCCTCATCCAAGAAAAACAGAATTTATTAAGAGTCATAGGAATTAAACACTAACTTCCTTTTAAACAGCCTCTATCAAAGAATGTCTGAGTTAATGTTCCAGCAATTAAAAATTATATGTGTCTACTTATTTACTCTGCTATGGTATGTTATTCAATAGGAATTTTCTAGTTGTTGGCTAGAAGAGGACCAGTGTGGGGAATGTGTGGTAATCAAGGGGATTAAATAGCTTTTTAATATTATTATTACTGGAAGCTGTTGCATCGAGTACAACTAATAGTAACACTATAAAGAGGGGATTTGAACCCTGTCCTATCCTGTACCACCCTCACAATCTCTTTTACATTCAAGCTGCAGTCACTGTATCAATTCACCTGCTTGAGGATCTTCCTCTCCTTCACCATCTCTCTACTTTTACAAGCATGAAGTCCTTCTCCAAGGAATTGTCTCTCTTAACAACATTCCCAAAATACGTGAGATAAAGACTTGCTTCCAGGAGCCATCTGCCTTCACCCTCTCCAACGCATTTGTTTATTCTCTTGGGAGTCTATGGAATATTCAATACTCTCCTCCAATACCACAACTCAAAGGCCTCAATTTTCTGTCATTCTTATTCATTGTGCTGCAATCAGATGCATTGCAGATGATAGAAAAGACAATTGTCTGGATCAGACACACCTTAGTCCTGAAACTAACATTACTGATCCTCAGTAATTTGGAGAGGTACTTGACTGCAGACTTTCCCAGTACAATACATCTCCTGATCTCCCAACTGCCAATGTGTGGATCCAAGTAAGATGAAGTCACTGACAGCTTAAATCTTTTCTCCATCTATCATGTCACCTAATGTCACCTAATGAAAACTTTTGTTTTCTTGATGTTGAGATGCACAACGTTTAATGATCCAGGAGGTATAAAAAGAAGATGGAGGGAATATACAGAATCACTGTACCAAAAAGAACTGGCCAACACTGAAAAATTTCAACAAATACCATATGTTCAAGATCCAACGCTAAGGGAGCAAAAACTTCAAGCTGCTAATAATACAGATAAGATAAACAGAATCTATTGGAAGGGACTATGCAAATATGGTGTGTGTTTATCAATTTTGTCATCCTTCTGCACTTAATTTGAGTAGAAAATGGCTGTAGTGTTGGAGAAGAATATTGAATATATCATGGCCTACTAAGAAAATTCAAAGGTTCATCCTACAGAGGGTTAAACCAGGCTGTTTCTTAGAGGCAAGGATTCTGAAGTTTTGTCTGACGTACTTTGGACATATTGCAAGGAGGGACTGGTCCTTGGAGAAGGACGTCATGCTTGGGAGGGTGGTAGGACAGCTCAGGAGAGGAAGACCCTCTAGAAACTTAATTGATTTAGTGACTGGTGTAATAAGGTAGGGTGTGTTGGAGACAGTGAGGTTGGCAGAGGCTTGAACAGGGTTTAGGGATGTTGCACAAAGGGTCACTATGAGGTGACTCAACAGCACATTAAAAAAAGTACTATTGAGATAGAAGAACAGAAAGTGCAGTAGATTCTTTTCGGCCAGAGATTACTGTACTGGATGGAAACCCAGATCAGACCAGCAGTAGTAGTAGTAGTAGCAGCAACAGCAGCAGCAGCAATAGATGCTATGGAGAACCAGAAACTAGTAGAAGACAGAGCCAAACTAAAACTGTCATTCGATGGAGCTCAGGGAGAAAGAGAGCAATGTTATTACTAACAAAGCTAAAAGACTTTGTAACACTGCCCCAGAGCCATGAGGCAGGGCCCAAGGAGGCTAAAGGTTATAGGTAGGTCTGTCTTTGAGTGCACCAGAGCAGCTTTCTTGACTGAAGAATTGTATCCCGATGATTTCTAATGCAAATTGTAATGTGTTACTTTCATAACTATGAATGTGGCTTGTGAATTCTGTATAGTTGTAACAGATTAACAAACTAAATGGTACTGCAGCATGGGAGGGGTGTTTGGTATTAGAACTGTAAGAGTAAGTGCAGAAATATGGCTGATATAATAGTAACCACTTTTTGTGCTGTTGATGCTTTTGAAGACTCTTGCCACTTGTGGAGTTAGTGGAAGTCAGACACCATGTAGACTACATTGTTTTTATACTTAAAATATGATGCCTATCATTTATAAAAATAATGCCTATCATAAAATAGATAATCTATTCCCATGTGATTAACTGCTTCTGAAAACCCACCAAAGCGTCTGCTATGGGTTGATTCCAAATCGATGGTAAATGACAACAGCATAGTAAAAGATGAAGCTCCAAGATTTATAACAATTAAATTTAGTAGAATTAAAATGAGAAATCATATCTATATACTTCATTGAGTATATGATTACATATTTAATCTAGGTTCAGTTAAGAAAATAGAAGCATATATTTTGTGGCATAAATAAAAATATAATAAAATAATAATAGCTTGCAGTGCATGTCTGAAAAACAGCAGTTATAATATCAGGGAAACAATTATTCATAACTTTAGCTACAGCACTAGAGAGAGTGGAGAAGGTCAAAATGGAAACAGCTTAGGGGCCCATAGAAAATTGAATGGGTAGAGAAACTATGGTACATCCACAAAATGGAATACTACACAGCATTGAAAAATCACGAACACATAACACACTACACTAGTTGATAAATCCGAAGAGGATAAAATTGATTAATGGTACCTTCTAAAGATTAAATTTCTGTGCTTGTGAAAAACTTTTTCCAACAGGGAGAAAAGAAAATGTACTGAATGGGAACAAATATTTGGCAATACCATCTCAGACAAGGATCTCATAACAAAAGTTTACAGGAGCCTCCTTGACCTCCAGAAGGAAAAAAAAACCCCTGATAATCCAATTACAAAATGGGCAAGATACATGGAAAGACTCATCACAGAGGAAGACATTCAGATGGCCAACAGACACATGATGAAATGCTCAGAATCACTGGCAATAAGAGAGACATACATAAAAATCACAATGAAATACCATCATACCACAGTAGCAATGGCAATGTGTAGGAGGGTAACAAGTAATAAATCTTGGAAAATATGTGGTGAGATAGGAATTCTTATACATTATTGGTGGGATAGTAAAATGGTACAACTACTCTGGAAGGTAGTTTGGGATTTCCTCAAAAATCTGAACATAGAAATTCCATATGACGCAGATATTCCACTGCTTGGAATATACCATGAGAGAATGAGAACTGAGGCACAGAGACTTACATACCAAAGTTTATAGCAGTGATATTTACCATAGCAAGAACATGGAAACTGTCCAAATGTCCAACCACAAAGGAACGGATTAAGAAATTATGGGATATTCACATGATGGAATACTGCGCAGCATGCAGAGAAATAATTTTATAAATTACTACCTAAGTTTGGAGGGACTGGAAGGCATTATGCTTAGTGAACTCAGTATCATAAAGACAAATATTGTATAAGATCATTATTGTAGAACTATAAGGATCCAAGAAGGGGAGAGCGGAGCAGAAGGCTGAGAATGGGGGAGACTTAATCATAGGGTCACATAATTTGATGGGTGGAGGGAGAAGTGGGTAAAGGAAAGGAGAAAGATCCAGTGTGAAAAACAATGTACATGAACTTCCTAAGTAAGCCAGTATAAAATAGAGATTTTTTTTAAAACTATTTTTTTTAAAACCCCATATATATGACTTTTCAAGAGGGATAAGGATGAGGAGGAGGAGTGAGGAAAGTGTGCATAAATAAAAGAATAATAAAAAGGTGGTGTGGTAGTAAGAAATTAAACTGCAATCCTGAAGGCACCAGTTCGAATCCACCAGCTGCTCCATGGGATAAGGGTGGACTATTTCCTCCCATGTGATTAACCTCCTCTGAAAACCCATTCGAGGATCAGCTACGGGTTGGTTCTGACTCCTTAGTACTAAAAAATCGCCTCTGATGGCCACGAGTGTAAAGAAGAACTAGAAACACTCACAGAAACACCATGCCCTCCCTTTACTAGTGATTTTGCTTTGTTTACAACTTCCAAATCTCCCAGTAATTCTCCTACCTGAGCTGTGCTGCAATACAAAAGGCACATGGTTTGAGGCCACCAACTGCTCTGCAGGAGAAGGAGGGCAGTCTCCTCCTGTATGATTAACTGCCACTGAAAACCCACTGGTGGGTCGGCTATGGGTAGGTTCTGACTTGATGGTACACAAAAACAATATCCATAAGCATTTTTATTCAGTGCTTGTCAAAAAATTTGTTGTTGTTGTTGTTATGTGCCATCGAGTCGTTTCCGACTCATAGCGACCCTATGCACAACAGCTCTAAACCCTG
>NW_006399815.1:8656036-8668428 GCF_000299155.1 Elephantulus edwardii
AAAAAGACCAAAACAGATGTTAGAATAGACGTTGAAAATTGCACTGTAACACTGAAAGCCAAAACACTGAATAGCAGGGGGCGGTGCAGGGAGGATGTTGAAGTAAAAGATATTAAAAAAAAAAATTACAAAGGGCAACATGAGAAGACAAAGTTTTATTCTAAATGTGCAAAAACCTAGAGTCAGAAAATCAAAAGGAAAGAAGTCACTCAGAATTCTCAAACTAAAAGAATTAAAACTAATTTAAACCTTGAGCTGCAATACTACAGGATGTTATGGGTAAAATCTTTGGATAATCCAGGAAGCCTCAAAAAAGATGGAGGAAATACACAGTGACTGTACTAAAGAGAACAGATTGATTATTTCAGGAAGTTTAATATGTTGTTGTGTTGTTACATGCAATCAAGTTGCCTGTGACTCTTAGTGACCGTATGTACAACAGCTCTGAACCTTTCTCTATTCTGAGCCACTGACTGTCTCTGATAACACCTACTCCCTTTACCCCAATCACTGAGCCAATCTATCTCTTCGATTGTCTTTCTCACTTGAGCTGTCCCTCCACTCTCCCAAGTATGATATTCTTCTTCAAGTGCTAGTACCTCCTAGCAACATGCCCAGAGTATGTCAGACAGATAGAATCCTTACATCCAAGGAGCAGCCTGATTTCACCCTCTTCAGGATGAACCTGTTTGTTTTCCTAGAAGTCCATGGTATATTCAATGTCTTCTCCAGCACAATAGCTCAAAGACATCAATTTTCCTTCTATTATCCCCAGTCATAGTCCATCCTTCTGCTGCATAACACTTAATTACAAAGACCATGACCTGGACCATGTGTACCTTAGTCTCCAGACTGACATCATTGCTCTTCAGTACTCTGGAGATGTCCCTGACAGCAGACTTTCCCAGTGCAATACATCTTTTGATTTCCTGGCTGTTGGTATCAAGAAAAAATTTTAATGAAGGGAGAAGTTCAATCTGCACTGAAAGCATGGGCAAAAATAAGCCCTCAGGAATTAATGGGATATCAATTGACATGTTTTGATGAACAGATGCAGCCCTGGATGTTCTCACCAGTCTGTGTCAAGAAATTTGGAAGACAGTTACCAGGCCAACTAAATGGAGGATATCTGTATTTGTTCTCATTCCTCCAAAAGATGAACCAACAGAATGTGGAAATTATCAATGTCACTAATATCATACAAGTAAAATCTTGTTGAAAATTATCCAAACACAGAACAATAGATTAACAGAAATTCAAACTAGTCTACAGAGAAGCTGTGACCCTCATTAAATCATTGCTGGTGTAAGATGGCTGAAAGCAAAGAATAGCAGAAAGGTGTCCATTGTGTTTTATTGACTATGCAAAGGCATTTAACTAAGTAGAGGATAGCAAATTATGGCTAGCATTGAAAAGAACATGAATTTTAGAATACTTAATTGTGCTTATATGAAACCTATAGCTATGCCAAGAAATTGTTGTCCAAACACAACAAGAAAACATTGCATGATTTAAGATTGAGAAAGATGTGCAGCAGGTGTGCATCCTATCTACATGTCTATTCCGTCTACATGCTGAGTAAATCATTCAAGAAGCTGGACACTATAAAGAAGAAGAAAAAACTGGCATCAGAATAGGAGGAAGACTCATTAATAATCCGCATTCTGAGATGACACAACCTTACTTGCCTAAAAGTGAGGAGAACTTGAAATGATTGTTGGAGAAGATCAAAGATTGCCCCCTTCGATATGGATTACATCTCAATATCAAGAAAAAAAAAACCCACTGGACCAATAGGTAATATCATGTTAGATGTAGTAAAGAATGAAGTTTTTTTCTTGGATCCATAATCACATGACATGTTGATTGGGAAAATCTGCTGTCAGAGACCTCTCCAAAGAACTGAAGTGTAATGATGTCATGTTAAAGGCTATACTTGAAATGTATGTGAAAGCTAGACATTGAATACAGATGACAAAATAATGTATGCCTTTTAGTTTTGGTGTTGTAGAAGAATACTAAATGTCCCATGGACTGCCAAAAGAACAAAGAAATATGTTTTAGAGGAAGTACAACCAGTGTGCTCCTGGAGGCAAATATGATGAAATAGACATTGGACATATTGTTAGGAAAGGCCAGTTCAGTTCAGTTCCACTACTTGGAATATACCCTGAGAATATGAGAACTGAGGCACAAACTGAGATTTGTACACCAATGTTCATAGCAGCATTATTCACCATCACAAAAACATAGAAACAGCCTAAATGTCCAACCACAAACGAATGAATTGGAAAATTATGGTATATTCACACAATGGAATACTATGCAGCATGCAGGAGAAATAACTCTGTAAATTATTACCTAACTTGGGAGGGACTGGAGAGCATTATGCTGAGTTAACTAAGTCAGTCCCACAAGGATAAATATTGTATAAGACCGTTATAGTAGAATGAGTATAAGGATTTAGGAGGCTGGGAGAGGTTGGAAGCAGAGGGATGTGGATGTACAGGGGGAAGAGGAGATTAATCATTGGATTGTACAATTGATGGGGGAGTTAGGGAAATTGAAAGAATTTGTTTGAATTTGTATTAGAATTTTATAAATAAACTAGCAAAAAAAAAACAAAAACAAAACCCCAACCAAAAGACATCATGCTTGGAAAGGTGGAGGGTCAGCAAAAGAAAGAAGATCCTTAACAGATGTATTAACACAGTGATTGTTAACAAAAACTTGAGTATGTTAGAGATGATAAGGATGGCATAGGATAGAGCAGGATTCCGATCTCTTATTCATGAGGCTTTATGAGTTTTAGTTGACTAAACAGCCCCAACTATAACAACAATAGAGGCTACCATATACCTTGAAATTGAAAATATACTGATCTCCATAAAAGATGAAACACAGTCTCTTATGTCATTACATCATTTCTGTGTGAGAAGCATTTTTTCATATAGGTTATTTATACTGTTTAATTAATTACTTTTGACATTAATTAATAGTTTGATATTAAAATTTCCTGGGTAGGATAAGTGATTAAAACAGCTCAGTTGCTTACTGAAAGGTAAGATTTGAGCTCACGCAGAGATATCTCGGAAAATATGACTAATGATTAATTCCAAATAAGCACCTGTACAAACCCCTGTGACATACAGTTCTACAATGTCATACCTGGAGTCAGCAAAAGCCAGAGTTAATTCAATGACAACTAGATATTAGTATCAATGCAAATGAACTTCTATTAATTCTTGTTTCCTTTAAACACATCAAGTACTTCAGCTAGCCGGGTGATTTGCCTGATGTTGTGTTGTTGTTGTTGTTAAATGCTGTAGAGTCATAGACGACACATACGGACCCTATGAACTAAAGTCTTGAATGCAAAATTTTCGTCTGTTCTCCAAGTTCACAGAGTTTCTGAGGGAAAGTTTTTTGGAAGTCGATCCCACTCCTGCTTCCAATCCTGTTTTATTCTGGAGATCCACAAAACTAATCTCAACCCCAAAGCAGAAAACACATCTTTGCAGAATCTGGCCATTCTGCTCATCTTCCTAGCCTGGAAATGGCCCCAGACTGGCTGCCCAAAGCCTTTTTAATTTAGGTCAGGACAAATCCGATCAGCTCACACCCTATTGTGAGCAAGAGGCACTCCCTAGTCTCAACCCCAAACAAGAAAATAAGGCTTTGCAGAATCTGGCCATTACAAAAATGTTCATATTGCATACTCTGGGCATGTTGTTAGGAGGAGCCTGTCCTTGGAAAAAGACATCATACTTGGAAAGGTGGAGAGTCTATGAAAAAGAAGACCCTCAATGAGATGGATTGACATGGTGATGACAACAGTGGGTTGTACCAAGTCAGAGGTGATAAGGATAGGACAGGGTTCAGATCTTTTTATAGGGGTCACTATGAGTCATATTTTACATGACAGCTCATAGCAACAACAAAGCCACTAGAGCTCCCTAAGTCTAGCTCAGGTACTAATAAACAAATAAAGCAAATACTTTAAAGGAAACTCTTCTGAAATAACTATAAAACAGTACATCACTGTACTTATAATCAGAATGTCTACATAATAAATAAAAATCAGCTGAATTATTTAAAGTGCAATAAAATCCATGCAAAGGTACTGATTATAAAGACAAGAAGAGCTTTTATAACTATAGGATTACTCAGTCTAGAAAAGAGAAAGTTATGAGGTAATGGTAATCTAATATCTTTCTCATTCACATCCAAAGCAATTACTGAGGTTGCCAAGAGGAATAATCTTCCTGAGTTAAAAGATCAAAGAGACTAGACTGGATTATTAAAGGGAAACTTTATGAGACTCATCTGCTGTTCCCAAAGAACATCTCTCGTATTAAGAGATGAACTAGGTGACCTATAAGGATCTTATCTTGTAAGTTTTTTATATTGTATCTCATTTACAGACACAAAAGTGTCCCCAAATATCTAGTAATATAACATAATGTGTAGCAGGAGCAGAACAAGATGAAATCTTGTCTTGTAGCCCCTCTAGGGGATGAGAAGGGGTGGGGTAGGGAGACTGGCACTGTAAAAGTTAGCTAAGCACAGTCGACCCTCATGAGGTATGTATCTATGTTGCGAAAGTGGTTATTGAAGGATACACAATTATAGTTTAAGAATATTAGTGGAATATTCTTTATTACCCATGAACCTGGAATTTTGAAGTTTGAAGTACATAATGTTATCTACAGTAACATAACTTGATAAATAAACCACTGTATAAGTGTTAAGCTTCATCTTGCTTAGATCTAACATTAACACCCTTGGTAACAGCAGTCAGGAAATAAGGAGACACATTGCCTTAGGAAAATCTGCAGTCAGAAACCTCTCCAAATTATTGAGGAGTAATGATGTCAGTTTGAGGAATAAGATGCATCTGGTTCTGGCCATAGTCTTTCCGATCACTTCCTATGCATCTGAGAGCTGGATAATGAATAAAGATTACAGAAAAACAACTGACATCTTTGAGCTATGGTGCTGGAGAAGAGCACTTATCCCATGAAAGGCCAAAACAACAAACAAATATGTTCACACTTTGAAAGATATAAACTGTATCACTCCAGGAAAGTTACTGAATTTATCCAAATTTGTTTCATCCTGTAAAAACATGGAAATAACACATGCCCTACAGAGATGTTTGAGTAAAAAATTCCAGCATGGTGTGTTTTTCTTTCTCTCCCTTTTCCCCTACCCCATCCATCTTTACTTGTTTTTACTCTGTCTAAATTGGCCTCTTACGTTTTACTAAGACAAATTGGATGATACATTGCACTAACATCACATTTACAGGACATAGTGGAAAAAAGTAAACAGAAACAATATGACCATCAACTTCTATTACAGCTGAGGTTATATGTCCAGCCTAATGGAGAGGACAACAAAATAGATAGGAATTACCAAGTGCTTTTAATCTGTCAGGAGAAGCTGAGAAACTGAGGCATCTGCCCTTCAGAGCAATATTTCCCAAGAAAAATACAGTGCCAGACACACTTGTCCTTGTAAATTTTCTGTCATCTCATTGAGAATAATGGAAATTCCAGAACAGTTAATTGTGCTCATGCAGAATCTATACCTAGAGCAAGACGCTGTTGTGTGGTTTAAGATCAGGAAGGGTATGCATCAGGGTTGCATCCTTTCTCCAAACATATTCAATCTGTATTCTGAGCAAAAAGTTGACAAAGCCAGACTCTATGAAGAGGAGCATGGCATCAGAATTGGAAGAAGTCTCATCAACAACCTGCGTTATGTGGATGATTCAACTTTGCTTCCTGAAAGTGGGTAGGATATGAAATGCCAGCTGCAGAAATCAAGGACTACAGCCTTCAGTATGGATTACATCTCAGCATCAAGAAGACAAAGAACCTCA
The DNA here is from genome assembly GCF_000299155.1 of Elephantulus edwardii. Classification (NCBI taxonomy): domain Eukaryota; kingdom Metazoa; phylum Chordata; class Mammalia; order Macroscelidea; family Macroscelididae; genus Elephantulus; species Elephantulus edwardii. Next base: position 8,661,924 of record NW_006399815.1, read on the forward strand.
CCACAGGCCCAATAGTCAACTTATAGATAGATAAAGAAAAGTTTGAATCTGTCAATTATTTCATTTTTCTTAGCTCAACAATCAACACCCTTGGTACCAGTAGTCACACGAGACACATTGTGCTAGGCAAGTCTGCTGCAGTCAGTGACAGCTCCAAAATACTGAAGAACGATGATGTCAGTTTAATGACTAAGGTGAGCCTGCTTCAGTGTGAAGACAGGTGCACCATGGTCATTTCAATCACTTGCTATGGATAGGAGTACTGTACAATGAAAAAGGACAACAGAAAAATAATTGAGTCGTCTTCTTTTTTCAGTGGCCTTTGACTTTCCCAAACATGAAGCCTTTTTTCCAAGGACTGGCTTATCTGCTATCATACCTAAAACAGCAGAAAAGTCTCACCATCCCCACTTCTAAGGGACAATCTGACTGTATTTCTTCCAAGACAGATTTGGTTGCTCTTTGACAGTCCATATGGGTCTTGTTAGGTGTGTCACCAAGTGGATGATGACTGTCACCATATGGCAGCCACATTTTTTATTTTAGGCATCATTGAGTCAAACATGACCCTATGAACAACAGATCTGACATTGCCCTACCTAGTACCATCCTCATCATCTCCGATATACTCAAGTGCATTGTTATAGCCACTGTCTTAATTCATTTTATTGAAGGTCTTCTCCTCTTTTGCTGATGCTCCACCTTTCCAAGTATGATATCCTTATTCAAGGACTTCCTAACAACATGTTCAAAGTACATGAGATGAAGTTTCACTTCCCAGGCCTCTAAGAAACATCCTGATTACATTTTCTCTAAGATATATTTGTCCTTTTCAGTCTGTGGAATAGTCAGTACCCTCTTTCAACAACATGAGGCAACAGTATTGATTCTTCCTCTGTCGTTCTTATTCATTTCCAACTTTCAGATACACAGCAAGGAATGGAAAAGATTGTCCTTGTCTTAGGTGCACATCTCAATTCTAGCAATATTTCAAGCATCTGGACAGCCAAATATGACTCCTTCAGTTTTGTGAGCAGGGCTGAAACTACAAGATTTTTTCACTGGAAAAGATCAACTTACTGCTCTAGAGTTAATGACAAGTTACAAAGAGTTACTCAGCTCCAGATCTCATTTAAATCTTTGGTATAAACTAGGTTCCTGGATCAGAAACCAAATGAATATGGGGTCGATTCTGACCTGCTCTTGAGATCCTTTGTGACTTTTTAGAGGTTTTCATTCTTGGCCTGTGAAAGGGGAAAAAAAATCAGATGTTTCAGGACTTGCAGGATATACTCTTCCAGCCCTCAAAGCTCTCTTGGGAACAAAGGAGCTTAGGAAATATCCTCAAGAGTTGCAAAAGAATTTTATGGTCCAGCTGTGAGGCCTTATCACCTGGAGTTCACTGGGAACTCAGGGGTCAGTCCAGAGCCTGGACTTTCAAAAGGGCATTTGGGGCAATTTATTGTCTTTCATTTGTTTGCAAAAATCAATGGAACCTCATTAAGGAAAGGAAGGGGTTGGTGTTTCCACTAGTTCGTTTTATCTTTGTTGCTGTTTGAACAGGTGCAAAGGCTAGAATTATCTGGTGTATTTACAGGATTTTTGGACTGGAACAAACCATTACAAATTTGACCACCAAAATTTTAAGATAACCGACAAACAAGGAGATGCTTTAATTTGGGAGACAATCAGAACACATGCATTTTATTCTCTCTTTCTCACTTGTAGGAGGCTGTAAAATGCTTAACACCTAATATTCCCATCACCAGACCCCAATCTGAACCCTCAGTGTATCTTCTGTAAACTCTTGCTTTGGGCTCCACACAAAGTCTTTGAACTCTACCTTGACTCCTTCCTCCCAACTCCCCACTCCTTTTTGCAAGTCTTCACCACAGTAGCTTTCTAAAGAACATCTCTGATCAGGTTGTTTTATTAATAACATTTACTTTTAGGGGCTATGCCATCAGCATGGACATTTTACTCTTTTAAATAATCACAACAATTTTTCACATTAAGTATGCTTATAATCCTTTGGCTTTGGAGGAAATTGGGATTTAATTAAATATCATACGACACTGAAGTGACAGAACTGGGATTTGAACTTTAGCAGGTAGACTCTTGTTGAATGAGCATGTGGCTATCTCAGTTACACATTGGCATTTGTCCAATCAAAAATCAAGTCAAACTATTTTGACATGGAGTCTTAGTGAAATAGTACATAACATACCAAGCTGCTAATAGAGAGGTTGGCAGTTTGAATATACCAGCCATTCTGTGGGAGTAAGATGGAAAGTCTCCCCCCATAAAGATTGACAGCCTCAGAAATTTGATGAAGGGTTGCTTTGAGTTGGAACTAACTAGACAATATTGGTTCCATTCCCAGCCTTTAAGCCTCACAAATCTATGCTTTGATGTGACCCATTTCCACTGTATGAAATTCCAAATCTTTTCTATTTATACCATTGTTCGGGTCCTTCTTAAGGGTCTTCATTTCTCCCAACTGGAACTAACCTATCTTTGACCAGAGCCTTCATAGAAACTATCCAGCATTATTAATTCATTCAAGACATTTATCCGATGTAGACCTCATGGAGTGCCAGATTACAGACTGGTACTAGGAACCTCAGTCCTATTCCTCATTGGCTGTTTGAACTTGAACGAAGCAACTAGCATCTTTTGTCATCTCCTCTGTGTCCAAAACAGCTAAAAAATGATTCTGTCAGGTTTACCTCCAAGGACGTTTGAAAAAGTTCTAACTGAAACAACACATTTTGAGTTACACAGTAAATTACAGCTGCAATACACTGTAAGGAACCACTTGTTCCTCACCATTGACTCCCTGTAAGGCTTAGTTCCTAGCTGCACACTGAAGTAACTCTATTTTGTTCAAAAGGCTTTTTTTTTTACCCATAAATTGCAAAAACAGAACAAAAGTGGTAAAATTTTCCCTGATTATCATTTTACTTGCTAGGTTTAAATTTTAATGTAAGAGATTATCTAGGTGCTCGCTTCAGCAGCACATATACTAAAACTGGAATGATAGAGAGAAGCTTAGCATGGCCCCTGCACAAGGATGACATACAGATTTGTGAAGTGTTCCATATTTATTGGCAGGTAACAAAACCTAAAGGCCAGACATGTGCCCTGAAATAGCTGATAACCTATTATCACAGGGGGGAAATTCAAACTTAAATTATTTCTGTTAGACTTCTCTTTACTATTTATTTATCTTTTTTTAGAATGATTTTTAATTTTATTTTTTTTTTTTTGCTTTTTATATATAACATGATGGACAATAAAATTAGTTTATTCCTGGGGGGAAAAGCATTGTCAATATAATCATATGTCCTTGATCTTCAAAACACATTGTATACGTTCTAAGAAAAACAATTACAGTTTTCCAGTGAGAGTGAAACACAGACACAATTACTTTTTCTGAAGAAAAATGTGAAATACTAATAATTACTGATCAAGCATGTTGTTGTTGTTATATGCCGCCAAGTCGCTTGCGACTCATAGCGACCCTATGTACAACAGCCCTGAACCCTGCTCTATCCTGTGCCAATCACACTGCCTCTGACACACACCCATCCCAATTACCCCAGTCACTGAATCAATCTACCTCGTAGAGGGTCTTCCCATCCTGCACTGTCCCTCCATCCTCCCAAGCATGATGTCCCTCTCCAAGGACCTGTCCCTCCTTGCAACATGCCCAAAGTATATCAGACGAAGCCCCAGAATCCTTGCTTCCAAGGTGTAGCCTGGTTTAACCCTCTCCAGGATGAATCTGTTTGTTTTCTTGGCAGTCCATGGTACATTCAATACTCTTCTCCAGCTCAAAGGCATCAATTCTCCTTCTAGCCTCCTTAGTCATTGTCCAACTCTCTGATGCATAACAAGTGATGGCAAAGACCATGGCCTGTATCAGACACACCTTAGTTTCAAGACACACACCGTTGCTCTTGAGTACTTTAGAGAGCTCCCTAACAGCATACTTTCCCATTGCAATACGTTTTTTTACTTCCTGGCTGCTGGTGCCAAGAGTGTTGACCGTAGAGCAGAGCAAACTGAAGCTGTGAACAATCTCAATCTCTTCGACATCCATCCTGTTGCTGCCAATTGGTCCAGAGGTGAAAATCGTTGTCTTCTTGACATTGAGCCTCAGTCCATACTGAAGGCTGCAGTCCTTGACCCTCTACAGCAAGTGCATGTGGTCCTCCTCAGTTTTAGCAAGCAGGGTTGTGTCATCTGCATAACACAGATTGTTAATAGATCTTCCACTAATCCTGACCCCACACTTCTCCTCACAGAGCCCAGCCTCTCGTATAATCTGCTCTGCATACAGGTTGAAAAGGTATGGAGATAGGACACATCCCTGGCATACACATTTCCCAATTTTGAACCATGCAGTGTTACCCCGCTCTGTTCTGACTACTGCCTCTTGGTCCAAGTATAGGTTTCGCATTAGCACGAATAAATGTCCTGGGATTCCCTTTCTTCTCAGAGTCAGCCACAGTTTGTTATGATCCACACAGTTAAACGCCTTTGCATAATCAATGAAACACAGATAGACATTCTTCTGGTATTCCCTGCTTTCAGCTAAGATCGATCTAACATCAACTACAATATCCCTAGTACCACAACCCATTCTAAACCCAGCCTGGACTTCTGGCAGTTCTCTGCTGATGTGCTGTTTCAGTCATTTGGTCACCTGCTATATGCATCAAAGGCTACCAAATTCCAGCTGCTGAATTTCCTGCAATAAAAAAAAATTACATCTAAAACCTGATTGGTTTAGCCATTTAAAAAAAATCTTTTATGTGTCATTAGTAACAATTATCACATACAGACTACCTTAGATAGAAAAATTTGACTTCGGATATGGTTCAATGGTAGATTCTTCTCCTGCTGCAGGATTTGTTGTTGTTAGACTCAAGCAAGTCCTCTTTGACTCATAGTGACACTATGAACAAAAGATGAATCCTGTTCTACCTTCACCACCCTCACACTTGCACACACACATGAGCCCATTGCAGCAGTCACCATGTCAGTCCACCTGGTTGAGGATCTTCCTCTCCTTTGTTGACCCGCCACCCTTCCCAGCATCATGTCCTCCAAAGAATAGCCCCTCCTAGCAACATGCCCAAAGTTTGTGAGGAGAAGGCTCATCATTCTTGCCTCCAAAGAACACCCTCATGCAGACATTTCTGTTTGTTCTCTTGGCCATTTATGGGATATTCAGGGCTCTTAAACACCACAGCTGAAAGGTGCCACTCTTTTACTGTCATTCTTTATTGTCCAGGTCTCAGGTGCATAGCTAATAATCAGAAAGATTATGGCCTGATACAGACACACCTTAGTTCTCAAACTGACAACACTACTCCTAAATAATTTGGAAAGATCCCTAACTGCAGATTTTCCCAGTGCAAGGTGTCTCTTTATTTCCAGACGGCTCATACCAGCGTTGTTAATTGTGGATCCAAACAAGATGAAGCTATTGACAGTTTCAATCTCCTCCCCATCCATCATGACATTGCCTATCGGTCTAGTGGTAAGAATCTTTGTTTTCTTGATATTGAGACACAATCCATACTAAAGGCTGCATGCATTCCTTGATCTTCTGCGACAAATGCTTCAAGTCATCCTCACTTTCAGTAAGTAAAGTTGTGTCATCTGCATAACACAGATTATTGATGAGCCTCCCTCCAATCCTGATACCACATTCCTCTCCATAGAGTCCACCTTCTCAGATGATTTGCTCAGCATATCAATTGAACAGGTATGGAGATAGAATACATCGCTGACACACTCCTTCCCCAATTTAAAACCATGCAGTGCTCCCCTGCCTCATTCACACAACAGCGTCCTGCTCCAGATATAGATTCCTCATAAAAACAATCAACTACTCTAGGATTCCCATTCTTTTCATTGTCAGCCACAACTTACCATGATCCACACAGTCAATAAAACACAAATATACATTGTTTTGGTATTTCTTAATTTCAGCCAAGATCCATCTGACATCAGCAATGATATCACTGGTGCCACAGCCTCTCCTATCACTTGAACATCTGCCAATTCCCTATCTATGTACCATTCAAGCCATTTTTAAATTATCTTCAGCAGTATTTTGCTTGCATGTGGTATCATTGACATTGTTTGATAATTTCCACATTCAGTTGCATCACCCTTCTTGGGAATAGGAATAAATATGGACCTTTCTCAATCTGTTGGCCAGACACCCATCCTCCAAATTTCCTGGCATAGACTGGTGAGTGCATCCAAGGTTACATCTGTTAATTCAAACAAGACAATTGGTATCCCATCAATTCCTGGGGCCTTAATTTTTAGCATGGGAAAGTCTGCTGTTAGGGACCTCTCCAAAGTACTGAAGAGCAATGGTGTCCCTCTGGAGACTAAGGTGCATTTGATACAGGCCATGGTCTTCACAATCACTTGTTATGCATCAGAGAGTTGGACAATGACCAAGGAGGATAGAAGGAGA
>NW_006399815.1:8668718-8674247 GCF_000299155.1 Elephantulus edwardii
AGGTGGATTGATTCAGTGACTGGGATAATTGGGATGGGAGTGTCAGAGACCTTGCGATTGGCACAGGACAGAGAAGAGTATAGGGCTGTTGTACATAGGGTCACTATGAGTCACAAGCGACTCGACGGCACATAACAACAACAACAACATTGCCTTCAATGTAGTTTCTACTTCCTCTTTCACTACCATTAGTTCCTGTTCATATGGTACTTCCTGGAATTTTTTAGTGTTAATCAATTCTTTCTGGTACAGTGTCTCTGTGTATTCCCTCCTTCTTTTGATGCTTTCTGGGTCATTCAAGATATTTCCCATAGCATTGTTCAGCATTGTGACAAAAGGCTTAAATTTGTTTTTCAGTTATTTCAGCTTGAGAAATGTAGAGTGAGTTCTTCTCTTTTATTCTCCAATCCTGCGTTCAACCCCTGGCTGTCTCAGTTCCTTCATTGTGGTGTAACAGAAATGCTCCAAATGTTTGGTTTTATGTAACAGAAACTTATTTGTTTAAAGATAAGAGTCCAGAAGTTTTGAATTCAGAGCACCAGCCTCTGTGTTCACTCTGGGAGCATCCTTGTCCTTCCTGTCTGGGGGGAGCGTCCAGATTCTTGAGCTCCTGAGTTCCTTGGTTCTTCAACCATCTCCACTTGGCACCTATCTTTTCCCAATTTGTGCTCACTGGCCTCAGTGTATATGCTTCTCCTTATATCACTTGACAGTGGTTAGATGGCTTAATGAGCGAGAGGAGTTGCACTGTCAGTCAAAAGACAAGTGGTTCAAATCTACCAGCTGTTAGTCAGGAGAAAGATGGCTGATCTCCTTGTGTAATTCATAGGCTCTGTAAGCCTGCTGGAGGGTCAGCTATGAGTTAGTTCTGACTCAACAACATGTAACAACTACAGAATTCTGATAAGAACTCATTAACATAAGAAAGAAACTGATTTTAAAATAGGACTACATCCCTATTTAAAAGAGTTAGGTTTTCGACACATTTTTGGAAGTCATAGTCTAACCCACAACACTATACAATGGAACTCTAATGCAGCCATTATTCACCTCTCAGTAGAGACGTATATGTGATGCTGAACAAATTTCAAGAGAGCTTCTAGATGAAGACAGACTAGGAAGAAAGCACTGGATATCTACTCTAAAAAGTATGTCAGTGAAACACACTATCAGTCACAATTTTTATGTCACTGTGCTGAAATTTCTATGAGTCAGAGATGACTTGATAGCCGCTAACTGTAGCTGACCCTCTAGTCTGTTTTTGTAGTTGGTATATTGCAGGGGAGGACATTGCCCATCTTTCTCCTGCAGAGCAGCTAGTAGATTGGAACCACGTGGCTTCAGGTTGACAGTACAGCTCCTTACCATAAGACCAATAGAGCTCTCTAACAACAGTATAGACTAATTCACTAGATCACTCAAAATCACTACTCACTGTGATTGTTCATCAGATTTTTGAGATGGTAAATCTTTAAGGGAAGAAACTGTCCATCTTTCCCCTAAACAGCATGTGGTGACCTTTCAATTAGCAGGCAGATATATTATGCATTTTTCCACCAGTGCACCTTAATCCACTTTGTTTTTGTTGTTATGTACAGTCAAGTCAGAACCTATCCATAACTGACCTTTCTATGAGTTTTAAGAGGCAATAAATTGCATGGGAGGAAATTGCCTATCCTTCTTCCTCAGAGCAGGTGGTGGATTTGAACCACATGCTTTTGGGATTGAAGAAGCATAGCTTCTTACCACTAGGTCACCAGAGCTCCCTAATCCACTATGAGAGTGCCTAAATAATGCAAATGGTTAATATAATCAGTGGGCTCCTGAAAGGGTGGAAATGTTCAAGCCCATAAAAAAGAGCTAGCTATCTACTTATAAAAAAAGAAATAAGCAAACAAAAATCAACCATCAAAATTACTCAAGCATACATAAGTTCACCCGAAAGTAGAGCTGACTTGATGGCAACTGGTACTGGTTTAAATAAATAAACTATATGGCTATTGTTTTGTTGGTTAATATAGTGTGTACATTTATTTTATTTCATCCTTTCAGTTTTCTAAAGTAAAATTGGAGAAAAGTAATATAATTCTACAACATTCAGTGCTGTTGAGTTGATTCTTATATACATTGAAATCCTACAGTACAAAGTGGAATTCCTCTGTAGGATTTCCTTCTAGAAGCAGGCTACCACATCTTCTGTGAAGTAGTTGGAAAAATCTAAAGAGCACACTTTTTGATTAATAATCAAGTGCTTCAACCACTACACTACTATTGCTGTTATGTACTGTTGAGTTGGATCCTATCTATTGCTGACCCTCTGGTGAGTTTTCAGAGGCAATTAATCAATTCCATGGGAGGAGATTGCCCTGTGAAGTAACTGGTGGCTTTGAACCGCATGCCTTTGGGATTGCAACGCAGCTTCTTGCCACTAGGCCATCAGAGCTCCCTATCTGCACTACTGTTGTTGTTGTTATGTGCTGTTGAGTCGTTTGCGACTCATAGCGACCCTATGTACAAGAGCCCTAAACCGTGTTCTATCCTGTGCCAATCTCATTGCCTCTGACACACCCATCCCGAGTGCCCCAGTCACTGAATCAATCCACCTCATAGAGGGTCTTCCCCTTCTGCACTGTCCCTCCACTCTACCCAGCATAATGTCCCTCTCCAAAGACCTGTCTCTCCTTACAACATGTCCGAAGTATGCCAGACGAAGCCCCAGAATCCTTGCCTCCAAGGAGCAGCCTGGTTTAATCCTCTCTACGATGAATCTGTTTGTTTTCTTGGCAGTCCATGGTACATTCAATACTCTTCTCCAGCACCACAGCTCAAAGGCGTCAATTCTCCTTCTATCCTCCCTAGTCACTGTCCAACTGTCTGATGCATAACAAGTGATTGCAAAAACCATGGCCTGTATCAGGCGGACCTTAGTCTCCAGAGAGACACTGTTGCTCTTGAGGATTTTGGAGAGGTCCCTAACCACACACTTTCCCATCGCAATACGTTTTATGATTTCCTGGTTACTGGTGCCAAGAATGTTGACCGTGGAGCCGAGCAAACCGAAGCTGTGAACAATCTCAATCTCTTCGCCATCCATCATGATACTACCGATTGGTCCAGTGGTGAGAATTTTTGTCTTCTTGACATTGAGCCTCAGTCCATATTGAAGGCTGCAGTCCTTGATCCTCTGCAGCAAGTGCATGAGGTCCTCCTCAGTTTGAGCGAGCAGGGTTGTGTCATCTGCATAACACAGATTGTTGATAGATCGTCCACCAATCCTAACGCCAAGCTTCTCCTCATAGAGCCCAGCTTCTCAGATAATCTGCTCTGCATACAGGTTGAAAAGGTATGGAGACAGGACACATCCCTGACGTACACCCTTCCCAATTTTGAACCATGCAGTGTTGCCCTGCTCTGTTCTGACGACTGCCTCTTGGTCCAAGTATAGGTTTCCCATTAGCACGATTAAATGTCCTGGGATTCCCATTCTTCTCAGAGTCAGCCACAGTTTGTTATGAACCACACAGTCAAATGCCTTTGCATAATCAATTCTTCTGGTATTCTCTGCTGTCAGCTAAGATCCATCTAACACCAGCTACAATATCCCTAGCACCACGACCCCTTCTAAACCCAGCCTGGACTTCTAGGGATCTTTAATTATATCAAGGTCCTGTCAAATACTCCAACTTCAGAAGAGTAACCAGGGACATTCCTGTAACAGAGATTTGGCTTTATCAATGAGGAATTTGTAGAACAGTTAGCATTCTACTGTCCCTTAAAAGAAGAGCACATCAGTCATGAAAGGACAAACATTGCATGACATCACTGTTATAAAGTAGGACATGGGGTGTTGGGAGGGAGCATAGAAAAACAATAGATAAATAATGAACACTGCATTGGAACAGATGAGGGGAAGAATGGCCCTAAACGAATATATGATTAGTTATTATATGCTTGACAGCAATCTGGAACAAGAGGTGCATTGCCAAGTAGATTGTGGAAGGGAGTAGAAAGAAGGAGGGAAGAAAATGTGCAACAATGAATGAATTTAAAAAAAATTAAAAAGAATGGCACAAAAATTTTTAAAATAGAATATCTACTTATACAAGTCTAGTATATTTTTCTTGAATATATAGGATTTTCTTAGGATACGGAGAGAGTAGAATACAAATATAAAGTTGACTTGCCAAAGAAGTCCAAGTGACTTCCAACTCCAGCCTTCCCTGGGACTTCAGCATTAATCCACTGTGCAATACATCTCAGTTATGCCTTGGTTTCTATAGCACTCTCACTTCCATCCCACTATCACAAAGTACCTTAATTATTTCAAATATACCTTGCAACTAAATATAAATGTAATGAAAGTAATAAGTAAGGTTGCATTGACAATAAGAGATTCAAATTAAAACTACAATAAGTTACCATATCACCCCAGTAGCAGTGGTAAAGTTTTGCAGGGCAGTAAGCAATAACTGTAAGAAAGGATGTAGAAAGGTAGGAACTCTCATAAACTGTTGGTGTAATTTCAAAATGGCACAACCACTCTGGAAGGCAGTTTGGCATTTCCTCAAAAAGCAGAATATAGAAACTCCATATGACCCAGCTATTCCACTACTAGGAATATACTCCAAGGAAATTAGAACTGAGACACAAATGGAAATTTCTACACCAATATTCATATCAGTGTTATTCAGCATAGCAAGAACATGGAAACAGCCCAAATGTCCAATCACAATTGAATGGATTGAGAAATTGTGGTACATTCACACATTGAAATACTATGCAACACTTAGGAGCAATTATTTTGAAAAATACTACATAACTTGGGAGAGACTGGAGAGCTTTATGCTGAGTAAACTAACAAGTCTCATAAGGACAAATACTGCATAAGATCATTATTGTAAACATAGAAGTAAACTAGTAAACCGTGAATCAGGATCCAAGGGGGGAAGATGTGGGAGGAGAGGAATGAGAATGGGTAGGGTTGAAACCACAAGTTTGCACAATTTAGAGGGTGGAGGGAAGAATAAAAGGATATGGGAAAGATCTGGTGGGGGTCTGAAGAGACAGGATAATGGTGGACATAGTTCAATGGTGATTAATTTTATAAAACAAAAATGTATGGAAATGATTGTATGAAACACAATGTGAATGAAAAATACTGTGAAACACAATGTACACAAACTTTGTAAGCAAACCAATGTAAAATAATTAGGAAAAGAAAAATAAGTTTTCATTGGAATAAGCATAGTATTCTCCAGAGGTTTACACATTTGTTGTGATACCAACCTATAAAGTAGCTACTACATCTACAGATACCGAAATTGACTACAGACCACATAAGTAAATGGATTTGAAAAGCAGTCAGTGAATCATTGCCATGGAATCAGAATTGACTCGTAGTTGACTGTCTCGTGGATTTTCAGAAGCTCTAATCTCATGGGAAGAAATTGCTCATCTTTCCCAATTCTACATAAATTATTTCAGAAAATAGAAGAAGATGGAACCCTCCCAGATTCATTCTATGAAGCA
>NW_006399815.1:8679770-8681695 GCF_000299155.1 Elephantulus edwardii
TAGAAGCAAAACTGGAAACAATTTCTGCAGTTATTCATTGCATATAGGCTACTTGCCAAGGCTTGCTATTCTAGAAACAGAAGTGTTTGGTGAGAACTCTACTGCCTAAAATGTTATTCAGAGCTTAGAAGTTCTCTTTAAATAATTTATAACGCTATGTAGAATTAAATAGTAACTTCAATATTCAACTGATTGCATTTGTATATACTTGGGTGTTTTGGTTTTTTTTGTTGGTTTTTTTTGTTGCCGGGGTGGGGGGTGTGCTAGTATTACTAGAATAAAATGTGTACCATTGAGCGGGAGACCAACTCATAGTTGACCCCCCAATAAGGTTTTAGAGGCTGTAAATTACACAGAAGGAGATTGCCTATCTTTCTCCAGCAGAGCAGTTGGTGAATTCTCCTGGCAACATGCCCAAGGTATATCAGACAGAACTTCAAAATCTTTGCATTCAAGGAGCAACTTGGTTTCACCTACTCTGGGAAAAATCTATTTGTTCCTTTGGCAGTTCATGGAATGCTCAATACTCCTCTCCAGAATAACTATTCAAAGACTTCTTTTTTCTGTCATCCTTATTCATTATCCAACTCTCTTATGCATAACAACTAATTACAAAGACCATGGCATGAATCAGGTGCACCTTACTCTCTAGCCTAACATTATTACTCTTTAGCTCTCTGGAGAGGTCCCTGATAGCAGATTATCCCAAAGCAATTTTTCTTTTATTTCCTGACTGCTGGGACCAAGAATGTTGATTGTGGAAGCTGAAATTGTTAACAATTTCACTCTCTTTTCCATCTATCATAATGCTGCCTTGCGGTGAGACTCTTTGTCTTCTTCATAATGATTTTCAATACCTACTGAAGACTGAAGACTTTTACTTTCTTGAGCAAATATTTCAGGCCTTTCTCAGTTTTGGCAAACAATGTTGTTCATCTGCATAATGCAGGTTATTGATGAGTCTTCCTCTAATCTTGATGTCACATTCTTCTTCCCATAGCCCAGCCACCTGAATGATCTGTTCCACATATAGATTGATAAGGTATGGAGATAAGACACATCCCTGATGCACTCCTTTCCTGATTTTGAACCATGTACTTCTGTTTCATTACTCTGTTCTAATGACTGTTTTCTGGTTCAAGTATAGGTTTCATATGTGCAGTCGGGTGATCTGGGATTTCCATTACTCTCAATGTTAGCCACAATTTGTTGTGATCCACACAATCAAATGCCTTTGCACAGGCAATGCAGCAGACATTTCCCTGGTACCCTTTGCTTTCTGCCATGATTCATCTGACATTGGCTATGACGTCCTTGGTCTCACAGCCTCTTCTAAACCCAGTTTGTATTTCTGGTAGTTCACTGTTGATGTACTACTAGTGCAATCATTTTTTATAATATCCAGCAGCATTTTGTTTACATGTTATATTAGTGATATTGTTAGATTATTTCCATACTCTGTTGGATAACCTTTTTTTGGGAGGGTTGGAGGGAATAGAAGTAAATATGAATCTCTTCAGGTCAGGTAGTTGTCTTCCAGATTTCTTGGCACAACCTAGTGAATATACCCAGGGCTGGATATGTTTGTTGAAATATGTCAATTTGTATTCCATCAATTTCTGGGGCTTTGGTTTTCTTTTTTTGCCAATTCCTTTAGAGAAACTTGAATTTCCTCATTCATCACCATTCCCTCTTGGTCATATGTTGTTTCATAAAATTCTTCTGTGTCCGTCAATTCTTTTCTGTACGGTGACCTCTGTACTCCTTCCATCTTTTGATGCTTCCTGGATCATTCTATATTCTGCCCATAGCATTCCTATGTATTGCCACCCAGAGCAATTTTTGTTCTCTAGACTAAGATCTGTGCTCTTCAGTACTCTGGAAAGGTCCCTGACAGCAGATTTTTCCAATGCAATTCATCTTTT
>NW_006399815.1:8682700-8720292 GCF_000299155.1 Elephantulus edwardii
GTCCTTAGAGAGGGACATCATGCTTGGGAGGGTGGAGGGACGGTGCAGGAGAGGAAGGCCCTCTATGAGGTGAACTGATTCAGTGACTGGGATAATTGGGATGGGAGTGTCGGAGACAGTGCAATTGACACAGGACAGAGCGGAGTTTAGGGCTGTTGTACATAGGGTCGCTATGAGTCGCAGGCAACTTGACGGCACATAACAACAACAACAACGTCTATTTCAGTAAAAGTCAGTTGGTTCTTCTAGCCACTAAGAACAATGACCTTAAAAACATTCTGATGCCCCTCCTTCTTTCAAGAAGTAAATAAATTTTATCAGCTTTGTCACTGTTGTGTGCCCTTGAGTCAGAAAGACTCATTGCTAACCCATCAGCAGGTTTGCAGAGGCAGTAAATTGCACAAGAGGAGATTGTCCTCTACTGTGAAGTAGCTGGTGGATTCAAACCACCTGCCTTTGGGATTGCAATGTAGCATCTTACCACTAGGCCATCAGAACCCCCTTTAAGAGCTTTACTTTTGGTAAATATCTAGAATTCAACACATTCATTCTTGGTTCAAAAGTACTTAAGGGCCTTTGCATGTGCTTTTGTCCCTGTATGTAATATGTTCCTCCTGACAGCTGAACGGGAGAACTTCTGTTCCACTACGAGTTCCTCAGGAAGTACTTTCCTGAGCTGACACAGGATCTTTAACTCCACCTGACTTACTCCTTACTTTATATCTTTCAATAGCATAACTTGGCATGTATATTTATACTACATTTGATCTCACTCAAAAGTCCGAGAAGCAATAGCATGTATATTTATAAATATGTAAATATGCCTTTCTTTCCCTACAACCAAACTCCACTAGGGCAAGGCCTTTGCATATTTTGTGCATTGTTTTTATCTTGTTTTGTCATTAGTTCTAGTGCCTAGACCAATAAATGGAATATGATTATTTATTGAGAGAAAGAAAAATGAAAGGGAAGGAGAAAAGAAGAAAAGGAGAGAGGCAGAGAGTGGTCTAGAGAAAAATTAACTACGTGCATACTGTGTTGGAGAATAGTTTGTGGGGGGGAAAGTGGTAAGAAAAATAATGAAAAAAGATGATTTATCAAAGTTTTACTGTGGCAAAGACTGGATAGTTTTTCACCAAACCTGCTTTTTTTCCAGGCATAAAGCTTATGAAGTAGGGAAAAGGACTATGCCATCAGAATTTCTTTTTGGATTCTGTCAGCAACTGGTGGCATAGTCAGTCCATTGGAAGTTGCACTGCTATTTCTCTAATACTGTGAACTACTCTAGCAGTTCAAATCTACCAGCTGCTCTGCAGGAGAAAGATGGACAATCTCCTCCCAACTGACTTACAGCCACAAAAACCTGCCGCAGGGTCAGCTGTTAAGTTGGTTCCAACCCCATGGAAATGAGTGAGAGCTGACAGAACCCAGGTCCTCCTGGATTGTTGGCCTGAAGGCCTCAGTGGCACACTGGTTGAGAAGCGAAATTTCCTGTCTTTTTTCCTATTTCCAAGGAGAAGCTCACATCATGCAGCTGACTTCTCAGAGTGAGCCAGACAGATGGCAAAAAAGACAGAAGTGACAGTCTTTTTGTAACCCAATATCAAAAGTGACACCAACAGCTTTACTAATAGAAATACAACCCACAAGATGTGTGTGTGTGTGTGTGTGTGTGTGTGTGTGTGTGTGTCCACCCTTTTTTGTACCCTGGGAAGGAAGACAAACTAATGTAACAACTCACCTTCTTAAATACATGCATATAAGTAAAATCTAAATTAAAGCTTTTTGCTAATTTTATGAGCAAAATCTTTATCCAAAATCTTAAATAGAAAATGTAAATTTATTAAATAACCAACTCTTATCTAGCACTCTAGTGGGTCTTCAAGCTGTAAACCAAATAGGAGGAGACTTCCCATTTTTCTCCTGTGAAGTTGAACTGCTGGGGGATTAGAAATACCAGAAAGACACCACCTTGGGGTTCAGGCTATACTACCAGAGCCCCCTAATTTACTGAATTCCTGTTGTTGTGTGAAGAGTTGGAACTGACCTATAGCTGACCCTCCAGTGGGTTTTTAAAGGTAGTAATTCTCACGAGAGAAGATTGCCCATCCTTCTCCTTTGGAGCAGCTGGTGAATTCGAAACAAGTACCTAGTTTATTGGATACAGACTACTAACACGAAACAGGCTGTCAAACAATCAATCTAAGTATACTTGAGAATAGAAAACGTGATTAAGAACGAACCACAAATGACTGTGAAAAAAAAGAAAATTGCTCCATTAACTGTTTGAAGGCATTTTGTAAAACAAGCAAACAAAAACTGCTGAGTTCTCACCTTAATTCCTATACCAGATTAAATCTGTAGTATATGAAAGAATTATATTTTAAAATATTAAGGTATAAAACCTTAGAATATAGAAATAGAAACTTGTCCAATTTGGGGGTGAATGAGGACTAAGACAAGATTGAGAAGTTTGTTGAACGTAAGGT
This sequence comes from Elephantulus edwardii, assembly GCF_000299155.1. NCBI lineage: Eukaryota > Metazoa > Chordata > Mammalia > Macroscelidea > Macroscelididae > Elephantulus > Elephantulus edwardii. The sequence goes on from NW_006399815.1 coordinate 8,685,190, forward strand.
TATTAGAACTCATTGTTGTAAGGTTGAAACCTGCAGCAGATTTTCAGAAGCAGTAAGTCACCGGGAAGGAGATTGTCCACCTCGCTCTTGTGGAGCCCTTGGTGTATGAGCCACTGGAGAGGCATCGCCTTCGGGTTAGCATCAACTCGCCAGTAGAACTCCCTCCTTAGGGAGACCATAACAATATAAATATCACAATTTTACACATAGGTTTAAAAGGGGGTGAGAGAACTCTAGAAGAAAGTACATCAAAATCTTAATGGAAGAAGTGATTGTTTAGCAAAACCATTTCTACACAATAGAACAGAATTTTTTTTCCCCTAAACTCGTCATAGTCGAATTTTTTCTATAGTAATCAATACTTATTGGGGGGGGCATTGGGGGAGCAGAGAAAAGGCAAACAAACAAAACAACTTTGTGCCACCTACTAGATTAGTAGCATTTTACCAGCATTGTGAGTGGGAAGAGAAGGTTCCTGTCTGGGCCCCTTCTTCCCAGCACAGCTCCTCCTTTAAGCAGAGAGCTGGGCTCTGGGGCCAGAGCAGTTGGAATTAGAAATAAGAATTAAGAACAGCTGGGGCAGATTCAGAACTATGACACGCATTCCTCTTCAAAGGCAGCTCAGAGGCAGGCAAGGTGAGAGAGAGTTCAGAGTCAGTCGGCGTTTACAAATGGATGGATTAAGCTAAAAACGTTCAGGAGGTATCTTGAGGGCACTACTAGTGCTTAGAGTGAGCAAAGAGAAGAATATGGCATTTGACGCCTAAGGAGGAGCCAGCCACTGAGGACAAATTGAAGAGGAAAGTTAGAAGCTGTAAAAGTGCCTGTGTTAGCCCATGGCAAAGCAGAAGCAATAAAGAAAGATCTAATTTAAAGTTGGTTACAAAGGTATAATGTTTATAACTAGCCTTTCTTGATTTTGATCAATTGTTTAAATTGTATGTGTTATTAAATGAAAAGTAAATGATACTTTCAAACTATTGCACTTTCATTTTATGTAATACAAGACTGATATTTTTTTTAAAGGTAAGATATGAGAATGGGAAATGTATAGGAAAAGTCTATCTCTGGCTTCCATTTGGTTGGCCAGGCCGATGGCTTAATTATTACAAAACCTGGTTTCTTCATTTATGGGAATGTAGAGGTTCATTCAACCGATATTTATTGTGCCTCTCTATTCCAGACATAGTGCCTGGGTATAAATGTTTCTACACACAGTTGCTAATTAGAAGGTTAGAAGTTTGAATCCATTCAGAAGTGCCTCAGGATAGTGACCTCATGGTCTACTCCTAAAAAAGCAGCCAATGATTGTGCATATTTGACTATGTTTGCAAGTCTATTTATGCTGTAGGCCAAGGACAAAAATGCACAACCTGGAAATGACAAAATAGACAAATGAGACTTTCTTAAAATGAAATTCCAGTGTGCAACAAAAACTTTCTCCAATAGGATAAAAAGAAAACTTACAGATTTGGGGGTTGGAGGGAAAGGCAGTGACATTTCAGACATGGGTCTTATGACTAAAGGTTACAAAATACCACAGGGCCTCCAGAACACAAAGAAAAATACTGTAACAAAATATGCAAAGAGTTGGAATCAGAGAATAAAAAAGGTTAGGAACTTATTCAGCATTTCTCAAGCTGAAAGAACTAAAAGAAAAAATTTTTAAAGTTCAAGCTTCAAGTTGAAATACCAGGAAGCATCAAAAGAAGATGGAAAGAATACACAGAATCACCCTACCACAAAAGAATTGGTTGACATTGAAAAAATTCAGGAAGTACCATAAGAACAAGAACTAAGGATAATAAAGGATGACGTTCAAGTTACATTGAAGGCATCGTCTAAAAATAAGGCCCCAGGAATTGATGGATGTGTTTCAAAAAGCAGAGCCCTGGATGCACTCACCAGTTTATGTGAGGAAATTTGGAGGATAGCTGCCTGGATGGCTGACCGCAGTACATACCTATTTGTTCTTATTTTCAGGAAAGATAATCCAACAGAATGTGGAAATTATCAAATAATATCATTAATAACACATTCAAGCAGAATATTGCTGAAGATAATCCAAAAATGACTAGAATAATACATTGACAGCAAATTGACAGAAGTTAAAGCAGGATTTAGAAGAAGCAGTGGAATCAGGGATATTACTGCTGATGTCAGGTGGATCCTGGCTGAAAGCAGAAAGTACCAGAAGAATGTCTATTTGTGTTCTGTTGACTATGCAAAGGCATATTTTACTGTACAGGGGAAAAAAATGATGGTAGCAATGAGAAGAATGGTAATCTCAGAACACTTAATTGTGCTCAAAAGAAATATATACCTAGACCGAGAAGCTGTTGTCTGAATGGAGGAAGGGAATACTGCATGGTTTAAAATTAGAAAGGGTGGGTGTGAAGGTTATATCCTTTTCCCATACCTATTCAATCTGTATGCTGAGCAAATAACTCATGAACTGGCCTCTGTGTAGAGAAATATGGCATCAGGATTGGAAGAAAACTTAACAACCTCTGTTATACAGATGTCATAAATCTGTTTGCTGAAAGTGAGGAGGAAATGAAATGCTTGTCATAAGAAGACCAAGGACTACTACAGCCTTCAGTATGGATTACATCTCAGTGTCAAGAAAAGAGATCCTCACCACAGGACAAAGAGTAGACATTATGAGATAGAGAAAGGATTAACGCTGTCAATTACTTCATCTTGCTTTGATCAGGAAATCAGGAGACATATTGCATTGGGAAAGTCCATTGTCAAAGACCTCTTCAAACTGCTGAAGAGCAATGATTTCAATATGAAGACTAAGATGCCACTGCTTCAAGCCATGGTCTTCTCAATCTCTGTCCCCATGGCTTTTCGGTACATATGCAGAACAGATCATCCAGGAGGCTGGGCTGTATGAGGAGGAATGTGGCGTCAGGATTGGAGGAAGATTAATTAACAAACTGCGTTATGCAGATGACACAACCCTCCTTGCTGAAACTGAGGAGGACCTGAAGGAGTTCGGGCAGAAGATTAAGGACTGCAGCCTTCAATATGGATTGAAGCTCAACATCAAGAAAACAAAGCCTCTCACTACTGGGCCTATTGGTAGCATTATGATAGGTAGTGAAGAGGTTGAGATTGTTAACAGCTTTAGCTTGCTTGGTTCCAACAATCAACACTCTTGGTACCAGCAGCCAGGAAATCAAGATACAAATTGCATTGGGAAAGTTGACTCTCAGGGACCTCTCCAGAGTACTGAAGAACAACGATGTTAGTCTGGAGATTAAAATGTGCCTGATCCTGGCTATAGTCTTCGCAACTGCTTGCTAAGCATCAGAAAGCTGGACAATGACTAGGTATGATAAGAAGAGAATTGATTACTTTGAGATCTGGTGCTAGAGAATAGTGTTCAAAATACCATGGACTGCCAGAACAAACAGGTTCATCATAGAGAGGATGAAGCCAGGATGCTCCTTGGAGAAAAGGATTCCAAGTCTTCATCTGACATATTTTGGGCATGTTGCAAGGAGGGTCCTTGGAGAGGGACACCATGCTTGGAAGGGTGGAGGGAGGGAGAGAGGGAGACCATTGATGAGATGGATTGATTCAGTTATTGGGGTAGTGAGGGCAGGTGTATCAGAGACAGTGAAGTCGGCACAGGATAGAGGTTTCAAGTTGTACATAGGGTTGCTATGAGTCACAAGCAACTCGATGGCACATAACAACAACGATAACATATATAAGAAACACAATGTATGTGAATGATTATACACAAATCAATTTTTAAAAAAACCTACAACACAACAATTGGCCAACAAAAACCATGTGGAGTACGTTTTTAGTCCAATCTTTGTAGGGTTGTCATGAGTCAGAATCAATTTGATGGCAACTATTTTTACTCCCAGTGCTATGTTTGAATATTAAATGGACAAGACCTTCCCTCATAAGATAACCATAAGGAAAAGTACAGAATTATAGTGCAGAGAATAAGTGTAATGCAGGCTCTAGGAGATCTTGGGTTCAAGAGACTTTGCATGTTTGGCTTTTTTCCCCGTATATATACTTTTGAGTTTAACAAAAATTTACAGAAAGGTTGTATTTTCACTCATTCATTGTTGCACATTTTCCTCTCTCCCCCTTCCTTTCCCATCCCCCAGACCACCGTGCAGTGCACACTTGTTCCAGGTTGTTGTCATACATATAATGCCTACTCATATATTCCTCTTAAACAGTTCTTTCCCTCATCTGTTCCAGTGTATTATTCATCATCTATCCACTCTTTTTCTATTCTTCCCTCAACCCATGTCAGCCATATTTTATAACAGCAGCATTATGCAGTATTTGTCCTTTTGTCACAGATATTTCTCTCAGCATAATGTCTTCCAAGTGAACCCATGTTGCGTAATGTTCTGAGTTCAATGTTTTTTAATGCTGTGTGATATTCCATTCTGTGAGTGTACAATAATTTTTCTATCCATTCATTGGTTGATGGGCATTTGGGTCACTTCCATCTCTTTGCTATTGTGAATAATGAAGCAATAAATACATGTGTGTGTGTGTGTGTGTGTGTGTGTGTGTGTGTATCTGTTTCAGTTGTGGTTCTGGATTCTTTAGAGTATATTCTCAGTAGTGGAATTGCTGAGTCAAATACTATTTTCCATTTCCAACTTTTTGAGAAAACACCACCACCTTCCATGATACTTATATCATTTTATATTCCCACAAGCTTTGAATGAATTCCAATCTCTCCACAACCTTGCCAGCATTTATTGTTCGTTGCCCTGTTGAGCTTTGCTATTGTTGCTGGAGTGAGATGGTATCTCATTCGTGATATTTAATCTTGATCCAAAGACAAAAGGTATGAAAGGCTTCCATTTGGCTTGAGCACCATTCTGGACTTCACCTTACATGGTTTAGGAAGACATGCAGGCTTTTCCATCATAAGAATCACACAAATTTGTATTTCACAAAGTTCTTCCACAGATATGTGAGGAAGCAATACACAAGAGGATACCAGCTAGTATACTATTACAGAAAATCAAAGAAGTGATGAGGGCTGATAGCCTAGAATTTTGTCTAGGACAGAATGAAAAGGGATGAAATTTAAATTCTCAGAAGAATAAAGAATCAAGGATATCTCTTAGGTGTCTGATTTAATGATTGGGAGAAAAATTCTCTGGGTCACCAATAATAAAAAGGAGAAAATGTTGATTTCAGGTTGAGACACACTGAATTGAGAGACTCATGGCATATTAATCTTGGGATGTTCCACCTAGATTGTAGTGTTGTTAAGAATGCTTAAACTCAGAAAGTTTGATTTGAATAGAAATATAAAAAATATTAATTAACTAATACATATTTTCCAGTGATATGAAAGAGACAATGAAGAAGGAAAAACAAAACACGACCATAGCAGAATCCTGACAAATGCCAATACGAAAGACACAATAGAAGAATTAGAGGCCAGAAAAAGATGGAGATCCATTGGTCATAACCTAAGATGAAAATATTGCAGATACATTGGAGCAGAGCCACAGGGAGAGAGTGACCAAGAGTACCTAGTCCTGCAGTGGGTCAAACAATGCAAAAGCTTAGAAATACCCACTAAATGCTGGCATCAGGGACCAGCAGTAACTTGACTAAAGCAATTTCTGTGAAATGGTGAGGGTAGAATCCAAACTACAGTGTTGTGGAACGGATGTCATGTGATGAAAGCATACAGCAAATGCAGAGAACTCTCTTATCCAAACAATTGTGAAGAAAAGAAGATGGGGAAAGAGCTTAGGAAATAAACGGGGAATATTGCTTTCATTTGCTTGCTTAATTAGCTTTGTTTTACTTGTTTGTTTGTTTTTTAAATTCTACACTTACAAAGGTAAATTACTGAATCTTTCATGAAACATATATGATACTAATTTGGAAGCCCATGATCCCTCAAGGTAACAATTACTTTATGAGGATATCTCACAAAACATTATGAAATTTCATACCAAATCTGAGGCTCATAAAGAAAGTCACCCCCACAGGGTAAAAATGGTAATGCTGTAATAACTTAGCATCACAGTTTCTAGAGGGTCTCAACAACTGTTTCAAACATTTTAAAATTATAGTAATGAGACTCGTCTTCGGGGATAAAAGAGGAAGAGATTTTGTATCTCATTGGTTTCAAATTTTCTCTCCTAGAGCATGATCTTTGCATGAGGAAAAATTTAGGTCTTTTGTTTACAAATAGCAGGGAGGTGGGGGGGAGAAGAAAAAATGTAACTTATATACAAATTTAAATTAATTGACAAGTTAGGGAGAATATCATGGAATTAAAGTTTGTTATCATTTATTGGGATTAAAATAATTAACTTATATACTTCATTTCCTCCTAGCATAATTAAAACAAAATAAATACAACAAAAACATATCCCTTACCTTAAAAAGGAAACAGACAAAATTTTAACAACATCTATACCAAAATTATTTGAAAAACAGGAGTTTATTTTCTCTTAGGGATGTCTTAACTGAGGTTCTTCTACAAGAACCCTGATTCTCAATATTAAGTTCACGTTGAAGGTAGCTTATTAAAATAAGCAGGATATTCAGAAAGGAACATTTTCTACCATCATCCTTTATAGATTTAACTGAAATTCAGCAATCTGAAAAATATATATAAAATTTAGGTGTCAGTGTCAGTGGAATAATTACAATGTTTATTTAATTTTAGGAATTTCCCCACCTCCAATCATCAGCTCCCTTCACCCAAGGCAGAAAATGGAAAGAAAACACCAGCAGATACCAGTTCTTTGTCTTTGACTTTTCTATCCATGTGATTATAGTTTGCAGCTTGGACACTCTGTGTTTAATTTCAAGTAAGATGAAGTAATGTTTGTGAAGTGCTTTTTCACTCTATCCTTCATTAACATTGTGTTTCATATAATCATTCTGATTGATTATAAAATTAATCAACACTGAATTATGTCCACCATTGCCCTGTCTTGCCAGATCCCCTTTGGATCTTTCCCATTTCCTTTATCTATCCCTCCCTCCATCCGTCAAACTGTATGATCCTATGATTCACACACACACCCCCATACTCACCCTTCTGCTTCTACTCTCCTCCCTGCCCCTTGGATGCTCATACACGTTTTACTAGTTTTCTTTCTATTTTTACACTAATGATCTCACACAGTAGAATTTGTCCTTATGTCTTGTGAAGTGTTTTTTAAATACTCACCCAATCTTCTCGTCCAGCAGCATCCGTCTGTGTGCACCAGTAATGTCTTTCTGTGATAGATAAGCACGGATTTGAACACAGCTCACTTTGCAGATTCCCATCACCCATGCTGCCATCCTCACCCTTCTACCGCACACTGAGCTTGTGCACCACAGCAAAAGAATAATAATAATTAAAACAGCAGTCGAGTCCCTGAAGACCACAGAAAAACACATCTCTATTTCACGGGAAATGCTTGGCTGGCTATTAATTAGGCTTAATGCCATCTTACTTCTACTAGTGTTCCCCGAAAATAAAGAAAAACATGAGTGGCATTTTAAAAAAAGACGTCTTACAGTTTTGGAGGCTAGACATAAAAACAAAGGGTTAGTTCTAGATCAGAGCCCTTCCTTGTCAGTAGCTCCAAAAGTTTCATGGCATTTTTTGGAATCTCCTCCTGTGAGATTTATAGCCTCTGAAAACCTGGTGGAGGGTCAGCTGTGAGTCAGTTCTGACTCACCAGCAATGAGCTTGCGTTTGAGCTTGGCATTAACTCCTTAGTGCATCGTGTTTTGTGACACCTGTCCTCCCTTGCATATGTCTCTATATCAACTCAAAAATTATTAGATTGAGGACATATTCTACTCTGATATGGCTCATAAGACTAATTGAAAGAACTCCTTATTTCCATAAGGACCACCTCTGTAAATCCAGGATCCAGAACTTCAACATATATTATTGGAGAATACAGTTCATTATATTGGATAGTTCTTGTGCTGCATTCCCTAACAAGGTCATGCCTCATAAATTTGTATGCATCTAAAGACTTGTAATATGAAAAATTATTTTCTTCCTTCTGCTTAAGACTGAAACCAAAAGATAAAATAACCTTTTTATTAATTTGCAAGTAAATATTGTGTGTCAATTCTGTATCAAATGCTTTGCTCAGCACTAGGTATATAATGATCATCAGAAAAAATCCTGACCCTCATAGACTTTGTAGTGCAGCAATGAAGACCTGTAATAAGTAAGTAATTCTATATATTTAGTGTCAGTTAAAACAAAATATTACAAGGAGTTAGAATGAGTGAATATAGAGGAAATGTAGGGGGAAACTAAATTAACCAAGGCAAGAATGATGGCAATTTTGAGGACATGATGACAAGAAGGTGAAGACTAGTCAGGGTGAGATTTGATCAGGAATAATACCCAGATTTCTGACTTTATATCTTTCTAAGTGGTAGTGTGACCTAATGGTTTAAGGGACACGTGTGATGGCTGCAGCTCAAATCACAAGTTAGTTTTAGATGTATTCAATTAAGGTGTGTTTGAGATCCCCAGGTGAAGAAATCAGGTAACCAAGGTACACAGTCTGAGACTAAAACATACTCAATAAAAATGAAAAGTATAAATTTGGGAGCCCTATTGGTAGTAATTTTTTTTTCTGTACCTGTAGCGTGACAGAAGCTTTCGGCGAGAGTCACTTCTCTATTGTCTGGGCCGACTTCCGCCTACCCTCGGCTTCCAGGCTCCCGATTCCTCCCAGCACCATGCTCTCTGTGTCCCTTCAGTACCTCTTGACCGATTTTGGCTCTCAAACCTAGAGTTGCTATAATCAAGGATGCTTTCTTTAGGCAGAATATCAAATGATCCAGGAAGTATTAAAAGAAGATGGAAGGAATATACTGAGTCATTGTATCAAAAGGAATTGGCAGATACAGAAGAATTTAATGAAATAACATATGAGTAAGAGCCTATGGTGATGAAGGAAGAAGTTCAAGCTCTTTGAAGGAAATAGCAAAAAATAAGGCCCCAGGAATAGATGGTATACCAATTGACATATTTCAGCTAACAGATGTTGCCCTGGATGTGCTCACCAAGTTGTGCCAAGAAATCTGGAGAACAACCACTTGGCCAACTGACTGGAAGAGATCTATATTTGTTCCCATTCCAAAGAAGGGTGACCCAGCTGAGTGTGGAAACTACAGAGCAATATCATTGATTTACATGAAAGCAAGATTCTACTGAAGATTTTCCAAAAACAACTGGAACAGCACATCAGCAGAGAATTGCCAGAAGTCCAGGCTGGGTCGTGGTACTAGGGATATTGGAGCTGATGTTAGATGGATCTTAGCTGAAAGCAGGGAAGACCAGAAGAATGTCTATCTGTGTTTCATTGATTATACAAAGGCATTTGACTGTGTGAATCATAACAAACTGTGGCTGACTCTGAGAAGAATGGGAATCCCAGAACATTTAATTGTGCTAATACGAAGCCTATCCTTGGACCAAGAGGCAGTTGTCAGAACAGAGCAGGGCAACACTGCATGGTTCAGAACTGGGAAGGGTGTACGCCAGGGGTGTGTCCTGTCTCCATACCTTTTCAATCTGTATGCAGAGCAGATTATCCGGGAGGCTGGGCTCTATGAGGAGAATTGTGGCATCAGGATTGGTGGAAGATCTAATCTTAACAATCTGTGTTATGCAGATGACACAACCATGCTTGCTGAAACTGAGGAGGACCTCATGCACTTGCTGCAGAGGGTCAAGGATTGCAGCCTTCAGTATGGACTGAGCCTCATTGTCAAGAAGACAAAGATTCTCACCACTGGACCAATTGGTAGCACCAGGATGGATGGCAGAGAGATTGAGATTGTTTACAGCTTCAGTTTGCTCAGCTCCACAGTCAACACTCTTGGCACCAGTAACCAGGAAATCAAAAAACGTATTGCGATGGGAAAGTCTGCAGTTAGGGACCTCTCTAAAGTACTCAAGAGCAATGGTGTCTCTCTGGAGACTAAGGTGTGCCTGATACAGGCCATGGTCTTTGCCATCACTTGTTATGCTTCAGAGAGTTAGACAATGACTAGGGAGGACAGAAGGAGAATTGATGCCTTTGAGCTGTGGTGTTGGAGAAGAGTATTGAATGTACCATGGACTGCCAAGAAAACAAACAGATTCATCCTAGAGAGGGTTAAACCAAGCAACTCCTTAGAGGCAAGGATTCTGGGGCTTCGTCTGACATACTTTGGGCATGTTGCAAGGAGGGACAGGTCCTTGGAGAGGGACATCATGCTTGGGAGGGTGGAGGGATGGCGCAGGAGGGGAAGACCCTCTATGAGGTGGATTGATTCAGTGACTGGGGTAATCAGGATGGGTGTGTCAGAGGCAGTGTGATTGGCACAGGATAGAGCAGGGTTTAGGGCTGTTGCACATAGGGTTACTATGAGTCGCAAACAACTCGACGGCACATAACAACAACAGCAACATTGGTAGTAATTGCAGTGATGGGTTGAGTATGGAATGTGAAAAGAAAGAAACCCAGAAAGAAGCTTTGAGGAATATTCAAAAATTGGATACACTAAAATGAACTCACACAGGACTCTTAGAAGTAGAGGAGGCAAGAAAATGCTAAGGAGTGGCTTTGTCCTGGAAAACAAAGGGAAAGATTGTTCTAAGGGTAGAAAAGCTTAGCTGTTGTGTGAGAACCAAGCAGTGTCTTTTAAATTTGCAGACCTAAAGACTCTTGGTGACCTTAACAGCCATTTCAGGAATGATGGGGGAGGAAGCGGAGTTGAAATGTGTTGAGTGTGTAGGAAGGGTGTTCAACCAAATTTTGCTGTTTTAAGCTCATCATCTATCAAGATGTGATTATAATTACAATGTTCAAGTGTCCTGTTATACTCCAGGTTTGTTGTTGATGAAGACACAAAGGCTGACATTAAATTAATTATTCAATCACAAGCAAAGATTCTGGAAACGGATGTAAATGTATTAGAATTACCTTCTGATTCAGACTTGGAGACAAGATTTCACTACATCACTGAAAATATTTGACTTCATTTAAAGAGCAGACATTTAACTGGCATAAAGTCTGTCTGGTGAAACTCTTTATGGCTTGTTAATTTTTCTGTTTCCTCTAAGTATCTCATCTCAGTATAGTTTGTTAAAGAAACAAAACATTTCTTATAATCAAGAGATACACTTGTTTTATTGATTTCTTTTGCTTTTATCCCATTGATTTAATAAATATTACAAAAAATATATGGTCACCAATAAGAAGTATGTTGAATCATCTTATTTTTCTATGTTTACTGCAATATTTTTACATGTATACAGTGCAGTAAGTGATTTAAAACAAAACTGTAAAAAAAATAATTAAAAACATCTGCCCTTTGTCCATCCTAATTTCTTCCCCTTTCATTTTCTGATTTACATTAATCTTAGCCCCACATCATACCATCCCCATACACTCGATCCTCTTCTGTCACCTTAATGCTGTTTTAAACCATTAGGTCATTTTATTACTTGGAAGTTCCTCCAGTATCATTTTCCTCTGAGGATTCCTCCAACTCTCAAAATCTTTCTTTTTCTGCCTGCTTCAGCCTGGCCCTAGTGGAGGAATCATTCACACTTTACACATATCCTCAGAACCATAGAATAGAAAGTGAGATTTTTCAGTTTTACGGTTTTTTTAAGAGAAAGAACAGGAGCATTGGAATCAGAAAAGCTCAGTAACAAGGGTCTCTCCTGAGGCTCAGACATCCACACTTAAACTTCTGGACAAACCTGTTGGTCTGCAAGTAATAGGTAAAATCTGTTTGGTTCACATTGTGTTAGCAGTGCTCTATTTGTTATTGTTTTTTTATATCCTTATAAAGACTACTTAAGTCTGTAAAACTAAGATATCAATGTAAATAACAACAGAAGAGGAATAGAATCTCTGTGAATCAGGTTCAAACATTTTAGACATGTTTTAATCTTATAGAATGAAGGGACAGAATTCCTAGATTATTTTTTCCACCCGGGGTGTTAACAAGTTCTAATGTAGAGAGGTGAAGAGAGAAAACTAGCAGAAAATGTGTCTGTGTCAATTCTGTATCTCTCCCCCAGCTACTCAGAGAAGAATAAAAGAGCAATGAGAGAAATAGTTTGCTTCTAAAATTAATATATACATATACATAATTAAACAACCTGCTAAGTATAATTTGAACATTTATTATTTTGGCACATCTATGACTAAAGATTCATTACAGTTGCACACTTTAAAATCCCCCAACATCAGTTCATGAGGAGGCCACTTTCAGGAGTCAACCATTGTCAGGAAAAAATAAAGCCCATGATTCATCACAAGATTTTCATTATTCTTTCTTCAACCACGAGGATCCAGTTCCTATAAATAATCCGTTCTCTGATCTTCTAGACCCCCTGCTGCTAAATGTTATAAATATGCAGCACTTTATATTTATGTAGTCATTCTTCTTAACATGCTCCAGAACTCATCAACCCTCTTCTCTTTGCAGGGCCAAATCTTTACCCCAAACACAGTCATTTTGCTGATGTCCATGTTCTTGATCAATGTGCAATCGTCCCTTATTATTCAAATCAAGATCTTGGCAACTTTTGGGAATCTTCCCTCTCCATTACCCATCCAAATTCAATCGTTTATCAAGTCCTATAAAAATAACAGCCATTATTTAAAATGTCTCTTCTGTACCAAGTTTCACTACAATCTAATTTTTGAAAGAAACTGCTTTTTTTTAACTCTCTAATACTGCTGTAACATTTTCTTCTGGATTTTATACTTAAGAACAAAGCAGGAAACAAGTACTAATGTAACAGTTAACTAATTCTTTAGGTAATGAAATCTTAATAGATATACAAGTACCCACTCTCTGATATATACCCACATCTCTTCCTCTGTTCCTCTTCCAGATCCATCTTCATGATGGTAAGTAAGACCAATCCTTGGACAGACAAGTGTTCCTTGTCTCTTCCCTGCTCCTTGCCCTAAGGTGGTTTCTGGGTTCCCTCCTTAGCTGGGAAGCCCAGGTTCTCACTGGTTTCCTTTCTGGGAATTCTAGTGGCATCATCTGCTACCAGAATCTTTGACCATTAACTCTTGCAAGTTACCTCATTGGTTCTTTAGGAAAAAAATCTGTGTTTTTGTTCATGCTAAAGATACTATAATGTGTCCATTTAGCCTCTGGTCTAAGCCATCTCTACCTGCAGTACCTGCTGTGGACTCCCATGTCCCTTGCTGTGACTGCACCAATGGCAGGGCCACACACGTTCTCCACTCTACTGTTTTCTGAAGCCCGTTTGTTCAGCTTCCAGAAAGTTCTAGTTTCAGTTGATTGCACGCAGCTCAGAATATGTACATTTTGACTATACTGCTTAAACAGGCTACAGAGATGGGGCTGCTTTGGTAGAGGACTACCTACTCCCTCATACTACTGTAGAAAAAGTCCTAGGTCAAAAGGATCTTTTGCCCCTGCAGAAAGACTACACCACTTGGTTTTTCTCCTCTTCCCATAATCCTTGCAACCAAAGTGGCCAACTCTTTCTTTTCCTGACTGGATCAGATCTCCTTTACATAAAAGGCTTACCCCTGGATATGCTAAAGTGGAAGACTAATGATTTTTTAAACATTTCTTCCTCAAATACAACATCCACTACACACACATACACCATGCGGTAGCATAGCAACAACTGACTAGAGAGACATTCATGGTACTTTATAATTTTTTTTCCCCTCCAAAATTTTGCAACATTGTACTCATTGTTCCTAATTCTTACAATGTCAAAGTCTGTTTTAACAAATAGAGGGTAAGGACTTAATGTTCACGTAGTAGGAGACAGAGTCAGGATTTAAAGCCAGATCTGACCAACTTCAGGGCTCATTGTCTTCCTACTCCCTGAAGCCTCTACAGTGTCTTCTAGGTTCATGCTCTCCTCTCTCCTTCCTGTTACTACCATGAGAAAGCATGGAACCCTCTTGTTTGCAGTGCATGACAAGCAGGTGGTCTTTGATCTTACTTCCTCCATTATCACCATAGCTATATCCTTTACATGGTTATTGATGCTGGTAGGTGACTTTGAGTCAATTCTGACTCACAGGCAGTACGTATGACAGAGGCAAAGTGCCCCACAGAGGTTTTGTGAATGAAATCTTTACAGAAGCAGATGGCTAGGTGTTAGCTAGCTGAGTTTAAACCGCTAGCCTCACAGATAGCAGCCAGGAACTTATCTGTCCCTTTTTACAAGACTACTTGGTTAGTTTTACTGAAGTTCAGTTCCAGATATGGCAGTGCTCTGCCCAGAAAACTGTCACTGCCTCTCTGTCTTCAAAAGAAACTAAAAATTCTTGACAGTAGTTGATGGTTTTGTAAAACTGATCACAATTGCTCTGATCTCTATATGCATCTCTATATGCGTTCTTCTCTGTGGGAGTTCTATTCCAGTCAGTATGGAGTTGTGCCATTAAACCAAGGGCAGCCACTCTGGTTGGTGAAATCCACCAGTGAGCCCTGGGGTAAGGAAAGGCAGTGTCTTCCTGTATGGTGTAAAATCATGGAAATCCAGTGGAGAGTCAGCTATGAGTTGATTCTGACTCAATGGCAAGGAATTGCATTTGAGTTTGCCACATGGCACTGACTATCTTCCTTTCAAAAGGAAGAATCTAGTCCTCTACATCTGGAATGTGGACTTATTTTGGCAACGGGGGTTTTGACTATGTAACACATCTGAGATCTGCTAAATGCTTGCTCTCTATTGCTGTTTTTGAAACCCTGAGTCATAACGTGCACAGAATTCCAACCATAAATGTAATCCTAACATCCATGTAAGGGACATGGCTATCATTTTGGAGAGACCACATGGAGCACAGATATGTCCTAGAAGGCATCCAAATAAGATCCTCTATAACAAAGATCAGTAAACCACATTTATCAGGCCAATTCCAGTCCAGTGACTGATTTGGTAAGCTGAGAATTCTTTTCATAGATCAATAATTATAATTCATTTGATAATAGGGAATTCTAACTTTGAACTCCAACAGAGCTCTTTTTACCTCACTAGAATACCTCAATTGCCAAAAAAGTTTACTCAAGTTACATTATTTCCTTTTTCATTCTGACAGTAAATATTTGTGGAAAGGAAGAAATAAATTAAATAGCTGAACAAAAAATTTCAAAGGGCAACTCAGGACTACAAAGCAAGATACTATAATGAAATGTGCAAAGTGCTGGAGTCAGAATATCAAAAGGGCCAAACTCGATTGATCAGCATTTCGTATGCTAAAGGAGTTGAAAAACAAATTCAAGCCACGAGTGGTAATTCTTAAGGGTGCTTCCAGTAGAGTGTTAAATGATCCAAGAAGCATTAAAAGAAGACGGAAGGAGTATACAGAGTCACTGTACCAGAAGGCATTGGCTGACACAGAAGAATTTCATAAAATAACATATGAGCAAGAGCCTGTGGTGATGAAGGAGGAAGTTCAAGTTGCTCTAAAAGAATTGGCAAAAAAGCAAGGCTCCAGGAGTTGACAACATACCAATTGGCATGTTTCAACAAACAGACACTGCCCTGTATGTGCTCACTAAGTTGTGCCAAAAAATCTGGAGGACAACCACCTGGCCAACTGACTGGAAGAGATTGATACTTTCCCATTCCAAAGAAAGGTGATCCGATAGAGTGCAGAAATGACTGAACAATATCATATGCGAGCAAGATTCTGCTGAAAATTATCCAAAAACGACTGGAGAAATATGTCAACAGAGAACTAACTGCCAGATGTGCAGGCTGGGTTTAGAAGAGGTTTTGGTACTAGGGATATTATAGCTAATGTTATATGAATCTTGACAGAAAGCGGAGAGTACCAGAGGAATGTCTCTCTGAGCTTCATTGACTATGCAAAGGCTTTTGACTGTGTGGATCACAAGCAGCTATGGCTAACTCTGAGAAGAATGGGAATCCCAGAACATTTGATTGTGCTTATGCGAATCCTATACTTAGACCAAGAGGCAGTCATCAGAAGAGAGCAAGGACACACTGCATCATTCAAAATTGGGAAGAGGATCAGCCAGAGATGTATTCTGTGTCCATACATTTCCAATCTGTATATAGAACAGATTATCTGTGACTCTGGGCTGTACGAGGAGGAATGTGGCATTAGAATTCAAGGAAGATTCATCAACAACATGTGTTATACAGATGACACAACCCTGCTTGCTGAAACTGAGGAGGAGGTGAAGCACTTGCTGCAGGTCAAGGACTGCAGCTTTCAATAGGGATTGAAGCTCAACATAAAAAAAAAAAAAATAATTCTCACCACTGGGCCAATTGGCAGCCTCAGTATGGATAGTGAAAAGATTGAGATTGTTAACAGTTTTAGTTTGCTTGGCTCACAGTCAACACTCTCGGTACCAGCAGGCAGGAAATCAAGAGACAAAGTGCATTGGGAAAGTCAGCTGTCAGGGACCTCTCCAGAGTACTGAAGAGTAACTAAGTCAGACTGGAGACTAAGGTGTGCCTGATCCGGGCTATAGTCTTTATAAGTGCGTGTTATGTATTGGAAAGCAGGACAGTGTCTAAGGATAATAGAAAGAGAATTGATGCCTGTGAGCTGTGGTGCTAGAGAAGAGTGTTGAATATACCATGGACTCTAGGAGAACAAACAGGTTTGTCCTGGAGAGGGTGAAGCCAGGCTGCTCCTTGGAGTCAAGGGTTCTGAAGCTTTGTCTGATCAAGTTTAGGAGAATAGAGGGACAGTGAAGGATAGGAAGACCCTCGATGAGATGGATCAATTCAGTAATTGGGGTAGTGGGAGTAGGTGTGTCGGAGAGAGTGAGATTGGCACAAGATAGAGCAGGGTTTAGAGCTCTTGTACATAGGATTACTATGAGTTACAAGTCTCTTGACAGGACATAAAACAACAGCATTGCTTATGTATTTAGTTGGGTATTGTAATTTTGTTAGGTGTTGTCAAGTTGAGTACAACTCGTAGAGACCCTATGAACCACAGATGTGAACCCTGTTCTATCCTGTACCGGCCTCACCATCTCTGACATACTTGAGCCCATTGCTGTTGTTCCTATGTCAAACCATCTGGTTGAGGGTCTCCCTCTCTTTCCTAGACCCTCCACCTTTGCCAGTATCATGCCCTTTTCCAAGGACTAGCCTCTCCTAGCAACAGGTGGGAAGTATTTGACTCAAAGCTTCCCCATCCTTTCCTCAATAAGCACTCTAGCTGCATTTTTTCCAGAACATATCTGTTTGTCCTTTTGGCAAACCTCATGATCTCCTCCAACACCACAACTCAAAAGCTTCACCACTTCTTCTTCTTTCATTTTTGTTTGAGATGTCAATTAACCCATCAATCTATAAATCAACTGGTATTTGAAAAGGAAACACATACCAAATGGGGAAATGAAAACCTCTTCAACAAATGATGCTGGCAAAGCTGGACTGCTATCTCCAGAAAGCTGAGGCAAAATCCACATCTCACACCAGACATAAAAATCGACTCAAGGTGGATCAAAGACCAAGGAAGTAAATGCCAAAAACATAAAGATCATAGAGACACAGCGGGATCAACCTTAGAAGACATTCCTAATTTTAAACTGTGCAATGTTCTCTTGTCCCATTAGGACAAAACTTCTAGCTCTAGGTATACGTTTTGTATGAAAATAATTAAGTTTTTGAGAATTCCCATTGTTATCAAAGGTACCCATAGCTTGTTATGATCTACATAAACAGATTGTTGTTGTTGTTATGTGCCATTGAATCACTTGAGACTCATAGGAACCTATGTACAAGAGCCCTAAATGCCATTCTACCCTGTGCCAACCTTGCCGTCTCAAACACACTCATTCCCACCACTCCAGTCACAGAATTGATCCATCTCATCGAGGGTCTTCCTCTCCTTGTCATCCTTCCACTCTCCCAAACATGATGTCCCTCTCCAAGGACCAGTCCCTCCTTGCAACATGCCCAAATTATGTCAGATGAAGCTTCAGAATCCTAGACTCCAAGGAGCATTCTGGCTTCACCCTCTCCTGGACAAACCTGTTTGTTCTACTAGCAGTCCATAGTATATTCAACACTCTTCTCCAGCACCACAGCTCAAAGTCATCAATTCTCCTTCTATCATCCTTATTCACTGTCCAACTCTCCAATGCATAGCACACCTTAGTGTCCAGCCTGACGTTGTTGTTTTTGAGTACTTTTGAGAGGTCCCTCACAGCTGACTTTCCCAATGCAATTCATCTCTTGATTTCCTGGTTGCTGCTACCAAGAATGTTAACTGTGGAACCAAGCAAACTAGAACTGTTAACTATCTCAATCTCTTTTCCATCCATACTGATACTGCCAATTGGCCCAGCAGTAACATAAGCAGATACTTTTGGATAATCAAAAAACCACAGATAAATAGACATTCTACTAGTATCCTTTCTTATCTGCCAGTACCCATCTGACATCAGCAATGATATCTTGATATCGAGGCCTTTTTTAAGCCCAGATTGTATTTCTGGCAGTTCTCTATCAATGTACTGTTCTGGCACTTTTTAGTTAATCTTCAGCAATATTTTGCTTGTGTGTGATATTAATGATATTGTTTAGTAATTTCCACATTCTACTAGATCTCCCTTCTTGAGAATAGGAATAAATTTGCTTATCTTCCAGTCAATTGGCCAAGTAGCTATCCTCCAAATTTCCTTGCACAGACAGGTGAGCACATCCAGGGCTGCATCTGTTATTTTAAACACAACAATTGAGCTGCATAGTAAAGTGGTCTGGGGGTAATGTGGCTGTATAACAATTAGAGAACATTTTTCCAAAGAAAGAAGTGAAGGGGGGGGGGGCAAGGGAAAAAACGTACAACAATGAATGACTGGAAGCCTCAGTTCTTTATAAACTTTTATTAAAATCTCAATTTTAAAAAAGAAAAGAAATACAGCAATTTATATTCTATCAATTTATGAGGCTTTTTTTTTTTGCCAGTGCCTTCAGTGCAGCTTGAACATTCTTCCTCCTTCATAACCATTGGCTCTTATTCATAAGATACTTCATGAAATTTTTCTGTGTCATCATATTCTTTTTGGGAAAGTGATTCTAAGTATTTCTTTCATCTTCTTTTAATGCTTTCTTGACCATTAATACTTTGCTCATACCATGTCTCACTATTGCAACTCAAGGCTTGAATTTTTCAGTTCTTTCAGCTTAGAAATTCAGAGCTAGTTCTTCCTTTTTTATTCACAAGCTCCAGTTCTTTCAATCATTATAATACTTTACTTTGTCTACTCAAGAGTCATTGTACCAAAAGGAATTGACAGACTCAAGAAGAATTTCATGAAACAACATATGAGCAACATATAAGAGACTTCTTAAGCTGCCCTTTGAAATTTTCTGTTCAGCTCTATTTGACATTTAATCTCTGTTTCGGCTTCTCAACGCTCTAGTGCAATTTTCAGAGTCTGTTCTGACATTCATTTTGGTCTTTTCTCCCTCTTCTGTGATTGTAATATTTTTTTCTCTACATGAAGGCTGTATAAAGAGCAAGGACCACACAGGGACAGTCATATCTGACTTTACCAACTTCACAAAGTGGAGCTATCCTCTTCCAGATCAATAATAACACAAAACCAATTCCCCTGAAGTCCCTTACATTCCCATACCTCTTTCTACTCATCTCAAAACCAGTATTACTGCTTTTCTGCGTTCACAGTCTGATATGATAGCTCATAAACCATACAGAAGCATATTGGAGAAGTTAAAAGGTCATAATCCAGATTAATAGCAGAATACAGTCAAGACAGCTTCCAAAATGTGCACATAGGCACCTCGCTGTCAAGTTTTGTGGCTTCGGAACTGTCTTTCCAATTTCTAAGTCCTGGCAATATTGGCTTTCCCTATCAAGGTCCCATCTCATGTCAGGTATCCAGTTTGGCCACAGGTGTTGCTGCTGTAAGTGTAGCTAGAACAAGAAGAACATCTTGTATTTTCTTGATTTTCTTCAATGGTGCCAAAAGATCTGTATGCAGCTAGAGCTGTTCAATTTATTGTTGAGACTAGCCAATTCCTTTGTAGACTGTAGAAACTGGCCAATCCCCATATGGGATACTGAGATAGCCAATCCCCCTTGGACAGGCCAACTGTCTCCATTTGCATAGTTCTGCCCATCTATTTAGCAAAGTCTACTAAAATGGCTAGTAAAAGACATATTGAAAGATAAACTCCACATAGTCAGCCAGGTAATAAATGTAATTTTGCCTCTGAGTTTAAAAAGCCAATATATTTCCAACCTATTCATTTATAATATGATTTTATCAACTCACACTTTCAAACAATTAGCTAGATATCCATCAAAATATATGTGACTGAAGCCATTCTATATTCCCCAGAAATCTGCTGATCTAGCACAAACCAGATGAACTACCCAGTCAACCCACAAAATTATGTGGACTAGCATGTGTATCTTGTTTTAAGAGAACAAGTGTTAGGGTGTTTGTTGAGGCAGCAGAATCTACTTTTTTCACAAGGCATAAAAGCAGTTCTGTGACCTGACTTGTGTCCCTACATTTCGTGTCACCCTCACACCCAAACAGCATTGCAGGCTATTCTAGGAAAAACAGACACCCCAAAATTTAAAAATATTTATATTAAGACAAATTGTACGAAGAAACTGACCAATCCAGAAATTGGGGAAACCTTCAACAATAGAGCTGGCATGTTTCATCCATTTGTCGTAGCTGCCGATTTCATTTATAAGATGAACACTGTTGTAAATGGGGTTAAAAGATAATGCTTGGGATACATGCACAATTTCAAATTAAAAGCTTACAGGATTGATGTTGGGATTTTTGTCTGTGTAGTTTGATTCCACGGTGGTGCAGCTATAACTTAGGTGAATCATTAAGGACTTTCCAGACAAGTAAGGAGCCTTTGTTGTATAGTGTGTAAAGTGCTGAAATGCTAACCAAAATGTTGATAGTTCAAATCTACCAGCTGCTAGAAGAAAGATGGATAATCTCATCTTAGAAACCAATGGAGTGTCACTGTGAGTCAAAATCAAGTGGCAATAGGTTTGATTTTCTTGGTTTGGTAAGCAGGTGTGGGACTGTGCTTACAAAGGTACTTTCCCTGAGGATAGAGACACATAACGTATGTAGGTCAGGAAGAAACTCAAATGACATTTGAGTCCATGTTAAAATTCAAAATGGAGTTAAACCTCAGCTTCCTACAAGTTGAGTGCTTCAAGTTTTCAACTCTACTACAAGAAATCTTCAATTATTTTTCTATTTTTAAATTCCACTCTCTCCTTTTTGTCTCTTGATATTTACATCACCATTTATTTACCCTGGAAGACTCTTTGCCAATGACTTTATTCTAATCATTCATGGATACCAACTCTGTGAAACTTTCTCAGTCTGCTGGTCACACTTAAATTAATCCTTCTCTGGTGCCTAGAGCACTTTCTATAGCACTTCAAATAATAGCTTTGTGTTGCCCTCTGATTATTCATTCTTCTGAAAGCAAGTTTTGTGCATTTTTCATCTTTATGTCCCTTGCATTTTGCCATAATATTTATTAAATCAAGAGTCATTATGCTATTATTTCATCTTTGTTTCCCATTAGCCTTTACTTATGTAGAATGTACATTACAAAATTTGTTTAGATCATTTTTTTTTATCGTTAAATGCATTCCAAGATGTAACATCCTAACATTACTTTTTCAGACAAAGGCACTGCCACCAACACACTTGATACAATTTTTGGCCTGAGACTATAATCAGGAAACAACTTGGATCATGTACCACATTTGAACAGACCCCAGACATGTTGCTTTGTGAGTGAGATGAAGAGGCAGCCACATACATCCTCTTTTTTTTACTATTGTGCTATTCCTACAAGTGCTCTGAAGCCATTTGTTGAAGCTATTACTTTAATTTAAAATGTAATTTGAAAAGAAACTCATGACTTACAAGGATTCTGTCTACTAAGAAAGCATAGTCTAGCCCCCCACCACCTTTGTATCTAACTACCACAAACTACCACCTATGCTCTCTCCTTCAAAAATCACCAAACACCATATTCTCTTCTCCTCTTTTTTCCATTACAATAAGGCTTCCTTAATAAGCAGGATTTAATGTCTGAATGTAAAACAAAGGATGTTCTTTTCTCCATAGGAATTTATTTGGACCTCTCAATTTGAGATAGAATGCATCACAATGTTTTTGATCAAGAGTACTGATATATTTTTTTAAATTTTTTACGGTTAATGGCTTTTAATGGTGTGATGGAATTTCCAAGGGAGGAAAAAAACCAAACCATACACTTTATTCTCTCATCTTTTTTTTTTTCTTTTCTTTTCTGAAACATGTTGTTTCTTTTCCGTCAAACTTATTTCCACTTTTTAAAAGATAGCTTAAGACCATTCCGTGGTGGTGTCCACCCACTCAGTGGCCTGAGCTGTGGGGGCTGCAGACCTGTCTTCAGTTACAGGCTGAGAGCTCCAATCTTCAGTAGGGAACTGCTGAATCAGCACAAGGGCACCTGGATGCCTTCAGACCAGTCTGTCACTTCAGGCTGAGTAGCAGTGAATTCAGGAGCAGGGGACATCCATTCTCCCTGAAACTCCTCCTTGGTCACAGCCTTTTCAGCACCAGCCTGCTTTTCCTTTTCAATATCTTCTGGATATCTGTAGGAGTACAAATCAGGCATGACCTCCCACGGGTGCTCCCGGGAGATTGTGCCACGCATGTGCAGGACTTCCCAGGCCACCATCCACCACATCAGACCCACGAAGTGAGTGCCCTTGTTGCTGCATTGGATAGTAATGTCTACGTAGTGCAGAGGAAAATCTGTGTTACACAGGGCAATGGGGGGCAAGTTAATGTAAGATGCTTCTGTCAGAGGCTGGTGGTCAACGGTGGGATCAGTAACCACCAGAAGATGAGGCTTCTGGAAGGCTACCCAGATCTGGTTAATGAAGGTTCCAGGAGTGAAGTGCCCAGCAACAGGAGTGGCCCCTGTAGCAGCAGCAAACTTCAGAACAGCTCTCTGGCCTGTATTTCTGGAAGATATGACACTGACTTCAGCTGGGTTTTCAATGGCAACAATGGCGCAAGCAGCCAAGAGCAGCTTCTCCCAGGTCCTCTTCAGTTTTATGATGTAGATGCCATCACTTTTCCTCTTGTAGATGTACTGTTTGTTCCATTTGAAAGTCAAGGTTGGTGCCGCCCAAATGCATTCCTGCTGCAAGGAATTTGAGGACATCCTCCTCCTTCATCTGCAGGACATCAAGGGCTCCAGATATTGTGGAAGTTTCCCCTTTAAGTTACAAAGGGAACCAGAACAACGCCATATGGACCCTTGTGTGGGTAGCGTGGAAAAGCTATTCTTTCATCTTTTTTTCGCCTCTCTCTCCTGTCCTTTGTATTTTGATTTCTTACTGGCGAAGTCCACATGAAGTTTTACTGTTAACCTAAAGGTCAGGCCTCACTGAAGGTTCAAACTCACCAAGAGACAGATGAGTGATTTCCTCTCATGATATATGGCCTCTAGAATTCTATTGAGGGTCTATTATGAGTTGGTTTTGACTCAACAGTAATGAGTTTGGCAATCTGAGCAAGCATTCATCTATTCACAGTGCTGCATGATCAGAACTCTTCTCCCGAGACTCTCTACGGGACTAATGCAGTAGTTCTCAAGGAATGAGAGAAAAATATTTATCCAAGCCAGAATACATTCAAGCATCATATGGAGACAATTTTTGGCTGCCATAACTCATGGTCTGGAGAACAGTATGTTACTAGCAGCTGATAGGTAAAGCCCAAAGATACTGCTATACGTTATATAACACTCTCCTCTCCCAATAAAGAATTATTATCACTTGGGAAAGACTGGAGAGCCTTATGCTGAGTGAAAAAACTCAGTCTCGTAAGGGCAAATACTGCATAAGACCATTATTGTAGAAATAGAAGGATAACTAGTAAAATATATATAAGGGTTTAAAGAGGGAAGGGGTGGGAACAGAGGGGTGAGGATCGGCATGAGGAAAATCACAGGGTCACATAAATTGGTGGGTGGATGCAAAGGGTAAAGGAAATGGGGAAGATCCTGTGGGGATCTAAAAATAAGGGGTAATGGTGGGTATAGTTCAATGGCGATTAGTTTTACAAAACACAATGAATCGGAATGATTGTATGAAACAAAACGTGAATAAAGGATAGTGTGAAACAAAATGTGAATCAAGGATAGCGTGAAACACAATGTATATGAATTTTGTATGCACATCAATATAATTTTTTTTTTATAAAAGAGACTTATTAAGGGAGCTCTGGTGGCCTACTGGCAAGAAGCTGGACTGCAATGCCAAAGGCCCGCAGTTTGAATCCACCACATGCTCCCCTGGAGGAGGGACAATCTCCTCTTGGGCCAGTCAGATCTGATTTGACAGTACACAATAAGGGGGGAAAAGAGAGAATTATTATCAGATGCCAGTCAAGCAGCTACAATTCAGACGACTGACTACAACCTAATGAAAAACACTGCCCAATCTTGAAACACCTGATCACTAATGTCAGTGGGCCTGAACTTGAGAAACTCTGCTACATTATGGAATATATTTTCTAAATACAATGTTGTTATTCACTGTAAAATACTTCCCTGTTGTCTATTTTTCTCATTCCCCTTTCAACCACCAATAAGTGTATATTCTCCTTTTTAAGAATCATATAGGATGCCATATAATTTACAGTACAGAAGAGAAAGAAAGCACCAAAAGAGAAGAGACTCTGAAAATGTCACTAGAATATCAAGAGGCCAAAAGAAAAGGAAGAAATTCTAAGTAAGAAAGTTTAACAGAAGATTTCATAGGGCAGCTCCAAAGAGAAAGAAAAGTGTTACAGGGAAATATGCAGAGAGCTGGAGTTAGAAAATGAAAAGAAAAGAACTTGCTTAGCATTCGTCATACTAAAGAACTGAGAAACAAGTTCAAACTTCCAGTTGCAACACTGAAGGATGCTACCTGGCCAACTACCTGGAAAAGAACCAGTCCCATTAAAGAGTTATTTGTTTCTTTCTCAAAAAAAGGTCATCTAACAGAATGTATAAGTTATCCAACAATATCATTAATATCACCTACAAGTAAACCAGCTGATGATTATTTAAGAATATCTAGACCAGTACATGGAGAGAAGACTGTCAGAAATCCAAGCTGAATTTAGAAGAGGTCATGGCACCAGGGATATCATGCTGATATCAGATGGATCTTGTCAGAAAGCAGATTATATAAGAAGGATGTTTATTTATACTTTATTGATTTTTCAACAGCACTTGACTAAAGAATTTAAAACAAAAATGGCTAACACTGAGAAGAATGATATTCCCAGGATATGTAATTGTATTCATGCAAAACCTAGACCAAGAAGTTATTGTCTTAGCAGACAAGGGAAATGCTGCATGATTTAAAATCAATAAAATTGTGTATCAAGGCTATACCCTTTATCCATATCTATTCAATACGTATGTTGAGCTAATCATTCAAGAAGCTGGACTACATGAAAAATAATGTGGCATTATGATAGAAAGAAGAGATCAGTCAACAACCTGTATTATGCAGATGACATAATTTTGTTTTAAAACACTTACTTCGGAAGATCAAAGACTGCAGCCTTCAATATGGATTACATGTCAACATCAAGAAAACAAAAATCTTCATCACCGGACCAATAGCCAATATCATGATAGATGGAAAAATAACTTAAATTATCAGTGATTTCACACTTGCTTGATTTAACTTGCTTTGATCCACACTCAACATCCTTGGTATAAGCAGTTAAAAAACCAAAAGTCAAACACTGCATAAGACCATCACTGCAAAATAGAAGGACACTAGTAAAACATGTACAGGAACTAAAGGGAGGAAGAGGAGAGAAGAGGGGGTGAGGATAGCTAGGGCTGAAACTTCGGCACTGAACAGTTTGGTGGATAGAGAGAGGGAGGTGGTTGTTAGGTGCTCTTGAGTCAAGTACGACTCACAGCGACCCCAGAAACAAAAGATCTGAACCCTGTTTTATCCTGGGTCATCCTCACACTTCTTGACACAAAAGAGTCATTGCAGCAGTCACTATATCAGTCTACCTAGTTGAGTGTCTTTCTCTTTCGCTGACCTCTACCCTTCCCAGCATCATGTCCTTCTCCAAAAAATAGCACCTCCTAGTAACATACCCAAAGTATGTAAGGAAAAGCCTCATCACATCTGCCTCCAAAGAACACTCTAGGTTTCACCCTTTCCAAGAAACATCTGTTCATTCTCCTGGCAGTCCATGGGAAATTCAGTGCTCTTTTCCAACACCACAGCTCAAAGGTGTCAATTCTTTTTCTGTCATCCTTATTCAACGTCCAACTTTCAGAGGCATGGCAATGAATATTGACATACTGACTCTGAGAAGAATGGGAATCCCAGAACATTTAATCATGCTAATGCGAAACCTATACTTGGACCAAGAGGCAGTCGTCAGAACAGAGCAGGGCAACACTGCATGGTTCAAAATTGGGAAGGGTGTACGCCAGGGATGTGTCCTGTCTCCATACTTTTTCAACCTGTATGCAGAGCAGATTATCCAGGAGGCTGGGCTCTATGAGGAGAAGCATGGCGTTACGATTGGTGGACGATCTATCAACAATCTGCGTTATGCAGATGACACAACCCTGCTTGCTCAAACTGAGGAGGACCTCATGCACTTACTGCAGAGGGTCAAGGACTGCAGCCTTCAATATGGACTGAGGCTCAATGTAAAGAAGACAAAAATTCTAACCACTGGACCAATCAGTAACATCAGGATGGATGGCGAAGAGATTGAGATTGTTCACAGCTTCAGCTTTCTCGGCTCCACAGTCTACACTCTTGGCACCAGTAAGCAGGAAATCATAAAACGTATTGTGATGGGAAAGTCTGCGGTTAGGAACCTCTCTAAAGTACTCAAGAGCAACGGTGTCTCTCTGGAGACTAAGGTGTGCCTGATACAGGCCATGGTTTTTGCAATCACTTGTTATGCATCAGAGAGTTGGACAATGACTAGGGAGGATAGAAGGAGAATTGACGCCTTTGAGCTGTGGTGCTGGAGAAGAGTATTGAATGTACCATGGACTGCCAAGAAAACAAACAGATTCATCCTAGAAAGGGTTAAACCAGGCTGCTCCTTAGAGGCAAGGATTCTGGGGCTTCGTCTGATATACTTTGGACATGTTGTAAGGAGAGACAAATCTTTAGAGAGGGATATCATGCTGGGTAGAGTGGAGGGACAGCGCAGGAGGGGAAGACCCTCTATGAGGTGGATTGATTCAGTGACTGGGGTAATCGGAATGGGTGTGTCAGAGGCAATGAGATTGGCACAGGATAGAGCAGGGTTTAGGGCTGTTGTACATAGGGTCACTATGAGTCGCAAACAACTCGACGGCAATAACAACAACAAACAAAGCATTAGTGAGATGAGATGTACCAGCTTTTGGTCACTTTGAATCAGATGATCATATGGTATTCTAAGCAGGGAATAAAAAACAGAGGAATAATGCTGTTGCATTCATAATCAAAAAGTCAATTTCAAGTTCTATCCTAAAATACAGTGTGATGAGTGACAGGATAATATCCATACAAATACAAGAAAGACCCATTAACACAACTATTATTTAAATATATGCTTCTACATCTAGAGTCAAAGAGGAAGATGTTGAGAATTTTTACCAAATGGTCCAGTCAGAAATTGACTTAACAGCAATCAAGATGCATTAATGATAATTAGTGACTGGAATGCAACAATGGGAAACAGTGAGGAAGGAATTGTTGTTATTGTTGTTGTTGTTAAGTGTCATTGAGTCATAGATGACTCATAGCGACCCTATTAATGAAAGAGCTGCACACTTGTATAACTTTCATCATTTCTCCAAGTTTATGGAGTTTCTGGAGGAAAGATATTTCTAGAAGAAGGAATAGTGGATGGAAAATACAGGTTTGGTGATAGACATTAGGCGGTATAGAGGAGGGGAAGCAAATGAGAAGGATCTGGGTGAAAAGACAAGGTAATGATGGGTAAGGTCCAATGGTGATTGATTTTATAAAACATTATGCGTGAGAATGATTATATGAAACACAGTGTGAATGAAGAATATTGTGAAACACAATGTATATAAACATTGTAAGCAAACCAATTAAAAAAATTAATGTAAAATAGAATATATATGAATGTCTGTAAGAAACATAAAGCAAATGAATGATTG
The DNA here is from genome assembly GCF_000299155.1 of Elephantulus edwardii. Taxonomy (NCBI): domain Eukaryota; kingdom Metazoa; phylum Chordata; class Mammalia; order Macroscelidea; family Macroscelididae; genus Elephantulus; species Elephantulus edwardii. The sequence continues at coordinate 8,713,439 of NW_006399815.1, forward strand.
TATAAAACCCAATGTATATAAATAAACATAGTGAAAGGAATTATTATATGAAAACCAATAAAATATTTTTTTTAAAAAATCAAAAGTCATGTTACATTGGGAAAAGCTACTTTCAAGGACCTCTTCAAGTGTCAAAAAAGAATACATTTAAAGCTTAAGGTGCCACCGATTCAGTCCATGGTCTTTTCAATTACTTGCTACACATCTGAAAGTTGGACAATGAATAAGGATGACAGAAGATTTGATACTTTTGAGTTGTGGTGTTGCAGATGAAAACTCAGTATCTCATGAACTGCCAAACAACCAAACAGATATATCTTGGAAAAAGTGCAATCAAAGTGTCCTTAGAGGTAAAGATAGCGAAACGTCATCTTACATGCTTTGCACATGTTGCTAGAAGAGATTATCCCTTAGAAGAAGACATCTTGCTAGGGAAGGTGAAAGGCCAATGAAGGAGAGAGAGATCCTCAATTAGCGAGACTGATATGGTGACAGGAGCAATGGGCTTAAGTGTTTTGGAGATGAGTATAATACAAGATAGGGCAGATCTGTTGATAGGGTTTCTATGAGTCATATTCCACTTGATGAAATATAACAACAACAAATCTTTGGAAGAAGACATCGTGCTGAGAATGGTGGAGGGCCAGTAAAAGAGAGGGAGATTGTCAACACAATGACTGACACAGTGACTGTTACTAATGGGCTTAAGTATATCACAGATGATGAGGATGGCACAAAATAGGGCTAAGTTCAGATTTATCATTCATTGGGTTGCTATGAGTCATAGTTGACTTGACCACCTAACAATAAGAGGATACCACTCTTCATTATTACTTTCTTCAGCTCTGGTAGATAGGTTAGCTTTGCTAACCTGAAAGTTGGTTGTTTGAATAGACCAGCTGCTTCAAGGGAGGAAACTGGACCGTCTCTTCCTGTGTGATCTACGGCCGTTGAAAAACCAGTGGAGGGTTAGCAAGAAGTTGGTTCTAACTTTGTAGCAATAAATGAGTGAGTAACTCCTTAATACAATCATTTCTTTTTCTTGAGGGATGCACAATTTCAGTCTATACCTCTTTCATAAAACATACCATGTAACCTATCTCTAATCAAATTGTTTTCTCTAGAAACAAAATGATGTGTGTGTGAAAATATGCAAGTCTCTTAACCTCATTGGACCTTGATTTTTATCATTTTCTTAATAAATAAAGTTTATTCTTTGCTTCATCTTCTCAGGGTGCCCTCTGAAATTTTCTTTTCAGATCCTTAACCTCTTGATTTTTTTCCTTTTGATTTGGCTTCTCAGCCCTCTAGTGCCATATTCCGAGTCTCTTCTGACATCCATTTTGGTCTTTTCTTCCTCCTGTCTTTGTAATGATCTTTTGCATTCTTCATGGATGATACTCTTGATATCCTCCCACAGCTCATTTGGCCTGCACTCATTAGTGTTCAAGGCTTAAAACCTGTTTCTGATATGGTCTTTCAGTTCTGGTGGGACAGACTTGAGGTCATATTTTGGCCTTGGCACTAGGACCAGTGATCTTAGCTGAAAGCAGAGAGTATCAGAGGAATGTCTATCTGTGTTTTATTGACTATGAAAAGGCTTTTGGCTGTGTGGACCATAACAAACTGTGGCTAACCTTGAGAAGAATAGGAATCCCAGAACATGTAATTGAATTTAAGCAAAACCTCTACTTGGACCAGGAAGAAGCAGTGAGAACAGAGCAAGGAAAATTTGCATTGTTCAGCATCTGGAACTGTATACAGTGGGATACATCTGATCTCCATACCTTCTGACATCAAGATTGGAGGAACACTCGCCAGCAACCTGTGCTTTGTAGATGATACAACCTTCCTTGCTGAAACTGAAGAGGACATGGGAAGTTTGCTGCAGATGGTCAAGGACTGCAATCTTCAATACAGATTGAAGCTTAGCATCAAGAAAACAAAGATTCTCACCATTGGGTCAATTGGCAGCATGATAATGAATGGAAAAGAGTTTGAGGTTTTTAACAATTACAGCTTGCTTGGTTCCACAATCAACACTGATCACACCAGCAGTAAGAAAAACAAAAGACAAATTGCATTGGGAAAGTCTGTTGTCTCTAGAGTACTAAAGAACAACGACAGTAGAGACTAAGATGTACCTGATCCAGGCTATGGTCTTTGCAATTTCTTGCTATGTATCAGAGAGCTAAACAATTACTAAGAATGATAGGAGAAGCAAAGCCTTTGAGTTGTGGTGCTGCAGAATTGTGTTGAACATACATACCATGGACTGCCAAGAGAACAAACAGGTCTTCCATGGAGAGGGTGAAACCAAGTTGCTCCATAGAGATAACAATTATTTTTTTAAATAAAATTTTATTTTAATTGTGACTTTAACAAACATTTACAATGAAATTAGATTTTCATTCATTCATTGTTGCACATTTTACCACCTTTCCTTCCCTTTCCCCTCTCCCATTTCACTTTTCTAAAATTTTCATTCATTGTTACACAATTACCTACCTTCCCCCAACCCCAGTCCTCTTTGTAATGCTGTATCTCTTATTCTACATTGTTGTCATCCATATAATTCCTAATCATATATTAATTTTAAACAGCTCTTTCTTTCATCTATTCCAATGCAATAGTCATTATTTATTCCATCTTATCTTATTCTCCCAAACCCCACTGTCAGATTTGCTTTATAACAGTGGTACTATGCAGTATTTTTCCTTTTGTGGCCAAGATATTTCACTCAAAATAATGTGCTCCAGTGTTCCCATTTTGTGCAATGTTTTACAAGTTGTTTTTCAGTGCTGCATAGTATTCCATTGTATGAATATACAATAGTTTCTCTATCCATTCATTAGTTGATGGGCCCTTCGATCTCTTCCATCTCTTTGCTTTTTGTAAATAACGCAGCAATAAACATGAGTATACATATGTCTGTTTGGATGGCATTTATGGTTTCGTTAAGGTATATTTCCAGTAGTGGAATTGCTGGGTCAAATGATATTTCTATTTCCAACTTTTTTAGAAAGTGCCAAGCTGTCTTCCCTGGTGGTTGTACCATTTTACACTCCCGACAGCAGTGAAGAAGAGTTCCAATCTCTCCACAACCTTGCCAGCATTTATTGTTTGCTGCTATATTGAGCTTTTTTTATTGTAACTGAAATGAGATGATAACTCATAGTTGTTTGATTTTTATCTGTCTTTTAGCTAGGGATTTTAAACATTTCTTCATGTGTTTGTTTGCCATCTGAATGTCTCCTTTGTTTAAGTATTTATTCATATCCTGTGTCCAGTTTGCAGTTGGGTTGTTTACTTTTTTCTCATTGAGGTGATGGAATATTCTATAAATTTTAGATGAGTCTCTTATCAGATATGGCATTACCAATAATTCTTTGCATTGTCTGTGGCTTTCCTTTTTAACCTGTTGAAGTTTTTTGATGTGCGTAGGTATTTGATTCTTAGAAGGTACCATTCATCTATTTTGTTCTTTCCGGGTTGTAGATTTTTCCATTAAGCTTGGAAGACTGTTGGTACTGTGGATTAGGCTTCTAGAGTTCTTCCAAGCTTTTCTCTAATGAAATTTATAGTCTTTGGTTTTACTCCTAGGTCTTTGATCCACCTTGAGTTGGGTTTTGTATATGATGTGAGGTGTGGGTCTTGCTTGAGATTTCTACAGATGGCTTTCCAATTTTGTCAACACCATTTGTTAAAGAGGCTGTAGTTTCCCCACTTAGCTGATTTTGTCTCCTCAGTTGAGCATAGGCAGATCAGCTGATTTCCGGATTCTCAATTCTATTCCATTGATCTATGTGTCTGTCACTGAACTAGTACCACACTGTCTTCACCATCACAGCTGTGTACTAGGATTTGAAATCGGCGAGTATGATGCCTCCTACCTTGTACCTCTTTTTCAGGGGTTGTTGCTTTTCCAGGATCTCTTTCTATTCCAAATAAAATTGGAAACTACCTTTTCCATCTCTTTGAAGATTGGCATTGGTACCTGTATTGGGATTGCACTGAACTTGTAGATTGCCTTTGGTAGAATTGTCATTTTCACCATATTGAGTCTTCCTATCCATGAGCATGATATATTCTGTTTCTTGTAGTAATGTTTTGTAATTTTATTTGTATAGGTCTTTTGTGTTTTTTAGTTAGGTTTGCTCCCAATTATTTAATCTTGTGATTAGCTATTGTGATGGGTATTGTTTTTCTTAGCTCCTTCTCTGTGTTCTCTTTGTCATTGTAGAGAAATGCGACTGATTTTTGTATGTTGATCTTCTATCCCATTACTTTGCTGAATTGGTTGATTATGTCCAATAGTTTTCTCTCTGTGTCTTTAGGGTTTTCTAAGTATACTATTATATCATCTGCATATAAAGCTAGCTTTACCTCCTCTTTGGCAATTTGTTGTTGTTGTTGTAATGTGCAGTCAAGTCACATGTGACTCATAGTGAACCTATATACAATAGCCATAAACCCTGTTCTATTCCTTGACAATCTTATTGTCTCCAAAACACCTATCCTCATTATCCCAGTGACTGAATCAATCCATGTCATCGAGGGTCTTCCTCTCCTGTGCTGTCCCTCCACTCTCCCAAGCATGACATCCCTATCCAAAGACTGATCCCGCCTTGCAACATGTAGGGTGCCTCTTATTTCCTTCTGTTGTCTTATTGCTCTTGTTAAGACTTCCAATACAATATTGAATAGGAAAGGTGATAATAGGCATCCTTGTCTTGTTCCTGTTCTCAAAGGTGAAAAAGGAAAGGATTTGAAGCTTTCCCTCACACACTTTGGGCACGTGGCCAGGAGGCATTAATCCTTGGAGAAGGACAACATGCTTGGAAAGGTGGAGAGATAACACAGGAGAGGAAGATCCTGGATGAGATGGATTTTCTCAGTGACTGGGGTAATAGGATTAGATGTGTCAGAGATGATGAGATTGGTTCAGGATAGGGCAGGGTTCAGAACTATTGTGCATAGGGTCACTGTGAGTCCCAGGCAACTCGACAACGTAGAACAACAAACAACAGCAATAAACAAGGGTGAAGTGAAGTCTTATGATACTCTTTCCAGCTCCAATGACCTGACCTCTTCCTTATTGATGGTGTGTGACCCTTGCTCTCACATGCCAGGATTCTAACAGAGGCCTGTCGGAAGGCTTCTTGTTTTAACTTGCTGCACCAGCACCTTCATCATCCATTAAAATTCCTTTCATAGTAATTACCTGCTTTGAATCAGGTTCTTTTTTGGCAAGTGAAAAAAAAAATCCAAAAGGTGACTAAGATTTTTATTGATAGACACATAAAAATGACAGCGCTTTAAATATAAATATCCAAAGTGATTACAGATATCAAGAGGAGGCAGTGACATCTCTATTCTTTTGTATATTTTTAAATCCTTTAATCCAAATGGAATTTCAAGCACTGTCCTACCACTTTTCCCTATAATCTCTCTGCTGAATATGATTTTGTGAACCTTAAAAACAGCCTAAATATTATGTAAATAATGAGATGCAATATCATAAAAACTAAGGTAATTATATACTGTTTTAAGGACATAGCTAAATTGTTTACATTTTTTTAATCAAAGTCACAGCCTATTTCAGCTTTATGTTTAGTCAAAATAAAGATTTGGGAAATAAGGGTTTTTTATAGCTTGTCAGTCTATTTTTAATTTTTTAATAAATCGTTCCATGATTAGCCATGTAGTCCCTTTCAATTAACTGTACCTCCTTGTGCTCTTCAGAAACTCTAATTATACCTTAGATTATCATTCAGAACACCTGCTCTTGTGGGTTTCAGTAATTTCAACCCTGAATATTTTGACATGAAGAGCTATAATCATTGAGAATTTTAAGGTTTTTTAAAAAATGTGTTCTCTGCCCTGCCCATCTAGCTAACCATAGCATGATTTATATGCCATGACTTTTGGGTTTTTGCAAGCTATTGTCTATCATTTTTCATTTTGGATTACTAATTTAGGATCATGCTGTCAGGAGGTACTTTGAAAAAAAGACATTGTACTGAGAAAGATGGAGGGTCAGAGAACAGAAGGGAGACCCTCAACCAAATAGACTGACACAGTGATAGTACCTACCAACTGGCTGGGGCATCAGAGATGGGGAAGATGGCACAGGAGAGGGCAAGGTTCAGATTTGTTGTTCACAGGTTACTGTAATTTGAAGTCAACACAATGGTATCCAACAACAGCAACAATAATTTAGGGTTATATGTATATTAAGGCTAAACACCATGTAAAAATAAGTCATTACCATCAAGTTGGAACCAATTCAATTGATCCTCCTGTGAGTTTTTTTTTTGAGGCTATAAATTGCACAGTGGAGATTGATAATATTTCTCCTGAAGAGCAGCTGGTGAACTGTAACAGCTAGAAAGGAGAAGGCTTTCAGCTAGCAAGCAGCACAGCTTTCTACAGATTATCCACCAGATGTCAAATGCCCCAAATCAGGGCTTATATAGTTTACTACCATCGTCACTATATTTAAAACAAACAAGTTCTCACCTGTTAGGTTCTGAGAAACCCCATTCTCCTATTCAATATCATTAGGCAGCTCTGTTGACAGTGATAAGGAGTTGCACTGTGAACCCAAGTCCCGCAATTCAAATCTGGCAGCTATTCTGAGAGAGATAAGCAATCTCTTCTCCTGGGATTTACAATCTCTGAAAGCTCACTGGAGGATTATCTAATAGTAATTACTTGAGAGCCCATAACAACAACAATATCTTGGGCAAATTGTATCAAGTTCTTAATGGGATAAAGCATGCCATACACATAATTGCCCATTCTTCTCCCATGGAACAGCTGGTAGATTTGAACCAGTGCCTTTCGTATTG
>NW_006399815.1:8720582-8755319 GCF_000299155.1 Elephantulus edwardii
ATATATAATTGTCTTTATATACTTTGTAGACCCCACAGTAACAACTTTAAGTCTGTTACATGTACTGTTTATTTTAAGTCTTCCAAACTTCTGCCTTCAGTCTCCTTTTTGCCTAAATGTAATAAATTCTAAAACTTTAACTCTGCCTATTGACATGCTAAAGATAGATTAGAAATGTGGTGTCTAGGCTTATTAATTTCCCTTTGAAAAAGTTTAGTGGTTGTATTTCTACAGTCACCTCATTTCACCTGCACAGCTGTACTCATCATTTATTATCCTAAGCAAATAAGCCTTACTCCAATGGGCAAATTCAAATTGAGAGGTATTAATGATGATTTATGAGCTTCTCTGTAATTTATCAGATGTGAATGCTTTTAATGAATTTGCCTCCTCTTATTCTGACTCCAAATTTTTGGTCCAAATTGTTTATTAAAAGTCCAACATTGTACATGCCTAACAACTGGAAATTCCAACTGATAAACTAGAATATTTTACTGTGCTGGTCTTAACACTGAAGTTATGCAATTAGTATAATTAAAGGGAAGCATTGCAAATTATATGTGCCAGGTGCAACATGAAAAACATCTCGTACTAGAAGTGATATCAGGTGAGAAATTATGCATGCACTGCAGGTCATGTTTGCAGAATTTGGAATTTCCATTACAATCACTCCTATATAAGTAGTATGTAACTAGTAAAACTATATGGTATGGTCTAATAGCATATTAAACATATTTCTACTTGACCTAACTTTTTTGTAACTTAGGGAGATAGATGATTAATGAAAATCTTTCTTTAAGTGACTAAAGTAAAGAGGGTAGGTATGTAGGAGACAATGAACTTGGGTAAAGAAAGAGCAAGTTTCAGAGCTGTTGTACATAGGGCGATTATAAGTTGTAAGTGACTCGATGGCACATATAAACAACGCAACAACAGTTTATCTTCTCCCCTGCCATGGATATAATCAAATTCAACTAGTTTCATGTGTTTTTTACTAACTGGTTAAAAAAAACATGTACTATTTTTCAGATAGCAAGCTTTATCTTATCTCCAGGGCATAAAACCCTCAGGCCATCCACCCTAGCTTTATGAGTAAGGTTTTGCCAAAAGCAGCATTAAGGCCATTTGCCACAATTAAATCCCAACAGTGTTCAAGCTCTGAATTAAGTCCCTGACCCTGACCTTTGGGAAAGATGGTTTGCCATTAGGTTTATTGGAGTAGCTTAGAAGCATGTTAGAAAAGCATTTGTCTCAAATGGAAGATTGATGGGAGTCCGTAGATAATCAAGGGTGGGCTCATTTAGCCCAGCTGTACAACAGAAATTTTAACAGAAGGCTCATACTGGAGTTACAGAGTCACAAAATTTAAAAAGAAAGAATACGGAAGATTTCGTTCTCTCTGAAAGAATATAGACAATAAATCTCCATAAAGATGCGGATGCAAGAGTTTATTACTTCCAAGACATGTGACTGGTACTCTAATTTGCTACGTTCCTCTGCTACTATCATCAAAGAGGAGACCAATGAAATTAACAGCTATGCATAATAATATGCAATGGACTACACGCAAAAAGTAAGCACGATATATGTTTTTTAACATCCCAGAAGTAAAATGCCCTACCAGGTTCATAAATGTTGCCTCAACTTGTTGATCTAAGCCAAGAGACAATCAACATCAGGTTCCAGAATCACAGGGATAGTTTGTGAAAGACACACTCATGGCTTTTGAAAACTAGAGAGAGAAAGGATACAAACCACTATTTACAGGGATATATTCATTTCTAACAAACACAGTGAATTGACAAAGGAAATAATTTGAACCTAGGGGAAAATCAAGTTTCCTTCAGCTTCAGATCTCTCTGCTACACCCTCATGTGTTTTCCACAAAAGTGATTTGTTAGGAGGGCATTAAACTACCAAAGCACAACTAGATTTTTATTACTGTAATATGAGGTTGTACCACCTGGAAGGACCCAACAGAATAATCACTAGCTTTTGAAACATTGGGAGAGGAGGCTGTCCTGCAAGATAGATGAGACTAGAGAAATAGCTACACTTGGCCAATACTTCTGAGCACATTCTTAAGTCCAGAGCAGTTAAAACAATCTCTATCTTCAAAGACAGATAATCTATATCCTATCTTTATTGTTCATCTTTCTTTACCCTCCATGTGCTACCCAAACATGGAGAAATTGTATTTCTTCCACTGATGGCATGCTTAGTGTTAGGCTTTCACTTGGTAAGAAAGAGAAAGAGAAATAGATTATGTAAACCTAAAATCAGGCTCCAGTGGCTTAGTGGTAAGGAGTTGTGCATCCAACTCAAAGACACACAGTTTGAATCCACCATCTTTCTACAGAAGAAAAATGGGCAATCTCCTCCTAAGTGATCTACTGCCTCTGAAAACCCACTGGAGAGACAGTTATGAGTCACTTCGACTCATTGGTACAAAACAACAATGAAAGTCAGTTACAGACTGGCTTCTTGTTGTTACGTGCAATCAAGTCATCTGAGACTCATAGTGACTCTATCTACAATAGCTCTGAAGCCTGCCTTGTCCTGAGCCAGTCTCACTGACTCTGATACACCTACCCCCATTGCACCAATTACTGTATCAATCCTTCTCATCCAGGGTCTTCCTCTCCTGCACTGTCCCTTCACTCTTCCTAGCATGATGTTCTTCTCCAAGGATCAGTCCATCTGGGTCACATGCCCAAAGTATGTGAGACAGAGATTCAAAATCCTAACCTCCAAGTAGAAACTTGGTTTCACCAACTCTAAGACAGACCTATTTGTTTTCTTGGTGGTCCATGGGATGTTCAAGACTCTTCTCTGGCACAGTAACTCAAAGATATCAATTCTTCTTCTATCCTCCTTACTCATTATCCAGATCTCTGATGCACAGCAAGTAACTGTGAAGAGCATGGCCTGGATCAGGCACACCTTAGTCTCTAGACTGACATCATTGTTTCTCAGTACTCTTGAAAGGTCCCTAATAGTAGATTTTCCTAATGCAATTCACCTTTTGATTTTCTGACTACTAGTGCCAAAATTGTTGGTTGTGGAGCCAAACAAGCTGTTACTGTTACCAGCCTCAATGTCCTTCATTCATTGTGGTGCTGCCCAGGGGTGGGAATCTTTGTCTTCTTGATGTTGAGCTGCAATGCATGAAGACTACAGTCCTTAACCTTCTTCTACAGCAAGCACTTCAGGTCCTCCTCAGTTCCAGCCAGCACGGTAGTGTCATCTGACTAACATAGGAAACTCATCATATTTTCATTTTTTCAGAAGTTGAAATCCAAATAAATTTTATTAAATGAACAACTTATCAGCCACCTTCAATGGGCAAGCAGACAAAATGCTGTGCCTTAAAAGACATAAGACTCATAACGTGAAAGGCCAGAATTTGAATCCGGTTAGGTAACTACAAACCATTTATTTACACTTGGCTCATCGTTGAAACCTTTGAGTGTCTCTTTCATCATCAATACAATGCAAAAAATAACCTGGATTATTCACTTTTTCTAAGCATGGAATGAAGTGGTTTATGTATAGAAGGTCACAGACACAACAGTTGCAAGCATTCTGGTGACAATATTTGCTCCTCCAAAAACTGTATTCAAAGTAATTGGGAAGGCCCAGATTGATAGAAGCAGCAGTTCAAATGAGGATAATTTATTTCAGAGAAGGGACTGTGAGAAGGGTTTCTAAAGTTAGGTCTCCTATTCTCCAGTAATCCTTCACTTTGCATAGAGCATTTTGTATTATGTTTATATAAAAGAAAGATATATATAATCCTCTTTTGTAATCAATCAGTTCTCCAATCATGGAAATTGTCTTCTAAATTATTTTTGCTCTGAAACAAAATGTATACTCTAGAAAATAAATCAATTATTTATAACACTTGTTTTTTATTTACTCAACTAGCAAAATCAAGTTAATTTTTTTTACATTTTCTTAGTTTGTTCAGTGTCTTGTTAGCGATTAATAATACTTTTCAAGTAGAAACCTGACATTTAGATATATTCTGGTTCCTATTGGCTTAACATTATTCAATATTTTTTAATATTTTCAATAGTCTAAAGCCTGGACCCCTCTCCTTTGTTAAATTAAGTGCTGATGTTATCACCCCAAAGGGAATCCATGTCTTGGGACCAGTGTTGGGGAGTGTGGTAAATACATGGAGCTAAGCTGTTACTGCTGGTTCTGGGCACTTGGATCAGCATGTCTCTTATTTGTGAAAATGTTACTCTAAACTCAACGATCCCTTTGGAAATGTCCCTTTTTCCTTGATTCTCTCTCAAAATACAGAAAACTATAAATTCTCCATTTTTTTTTTTTTTTTTGCTTTGTACTTGGTCATTGCTTCAATTATGATTTTTCTTTGTATTCATATAATTACACTGTCATTAAATAGGAGATTGAGTCTTCTGGTGCATAATTATTAATCTTTGAATTTAAAATGTCCTTTATAAAAGACTAGTAATTCTAGAAAGGCATTTAATTTGAAATCTATTCCACTTTTATTTATTTGCAGGTTTGATATTTTGTTTTTCTTTTGCTTCTATAGGTTCTAAACATATAGTCTTATTCTGTCTTATTCTGAACTGATCACTGACTAGCTGAAAGTTTATGCAGCAATTTGGTTCCCCTTTAGCAGTTTTTGAATATAAATTGTTTCATGCTACTAGTTACAATTTTCTCTGTATATTATTTAGCATTCTGATTATTTCCATTCTGTCTGTTACATGTCCACAGTTCTATCCTTGTTATCCTTCAAAGTTTTGTTCCATCTACATGAATAGAATAGTTATTCTATCATAGATGGCTGTTTGTAAGTTTTTATGGTCCAAGAAGCAGCTGACCAAACTACTATGGGTAATATTATCTTTGGAAACTGTGTTGAGCCAATTGTCTAAAGTTGTTCCCCAAGACTAGTTTCAAACTTTTGAACTCAGCCAGCCAATTGCATTGTTTTGCTATATCTAGGAAGTCTTTGAATTGCATCCTTTATGTCAACAATTGATTTTTGTTTATGAATAAGAAACTAAAGAGAAGAAGGAATAAGAACTAGAACAAAATAAAGTCAAGCATGATTAGAAGAGAAGATGACACAGAGAACAAAGAAGGAAAAGGAACAGGTGTACACTGTCTTGAATAATGTTTACATGGGAAAAAAATAGGACCTACCTAGCACAGTGTACAGAGAGCTCTGTAGTCTAGTGAGTTGCATGTCTGCAGTTAATAAAAAAGTCAGTGGTTCAAATCCAATAGTCACTCTGCAAGAGTAGTAGATTTTTCCCCAGTGGAGGATCACCATCAGTCAGAATTGACTTGATGGCACTAAGTTGGGACAGGTGGCACACTGTATAATACATACTGGAAATAAGATGAATATTCACTGGCTAAATATAAATATACTGAGAACCTTTATAAGACCAAAGAGTAAAAATTATATTTGTACATAATTCTATTTAGGGGAAGTTAATATAATGGGAAAAGAATAGGAATCACCATATGATTCAGGATATGAAGATCACATTTTCCCATCCTAAAATAAGAATAATAGCATGATTATAACTATTGTTTTCAAGCTGTTGTGAAGACTGAAAATTATTATTGTGTGGGTATGTAATTAGGACCGTGTCTGATGTTACAACGTATTACCATTAAGTCAAACTGACTCATATTGGACCCCCCAGTGAGTTTTCAGAGATTGTAAATTACATAAAAGGAGATCGCCCATCTTTCTCCTATAGAGCAGCTGGTGGATTTGAAACAACTACTTTTGTGCTGGCAGTACAATTCTCTATCCACTAGGCTGCCAGAATTCCCTGCGCCTGACATATGATGGTCCTCAACTGCTGTGATTTTCTTTTCCTTTTCTGGCAATAGGAGTCATGGTGACATAGTGTATTAGGTACCAAGCTGCTTAACCTAAAAGTGAGCAGCTCAAATTCACCAATTGCCCTTTGGGGTAAAGATTGACAGCCTCTTTTCATAAAACTTTTACCATCGGAAACCTGATGGAGAGCTGCTATGTGTCAGGCTCAACAACAGTGGGTGTGAGTTTGGTTTGCTTTATTTGGGGGCAGGGAGACTCTGTCAATATTTTTTCCTTTAAGTTAAATGTATAATATGAAAGTTTGTGTGGTTTTCTTTCCCCTGTGACATTTAGCAGTGCATGGTAATAGGGAACTCATGGATTTTCAAAGGAAACAGACTATATATTCTTAGTCAACAAAGAATACTGGGGTTGACTATATTTTTTTTCCCCAAAGTCTCCTCAGAGATTATATATTAATAAATCCAGATCAGAGTGTTCAAAAGTTCACAATTGATTCCACAGTGAAATTCTCTTGAAAGCCACTGAATACTCTTTCCCAGATGGAATAAAGTTTGTTTATGAAAGTAAAATTCTATCTTATTAGTTATTCATTTCTAGTACTTTCATTAAACTGGTATTTAGTATCTGCAATGTACTGAGAACTAGTCCAGGTACTTCGGATTAAAAACATGCAACTCATATCTTTGGGGATGTCTTAAAAGAAAGGGGCACAGAAGTAAAATATTATTATTAATAATAAACTTATGATTATGACACAACCAACTGTCACTGAAGCACTTATGACTCAGCAATTCTACAGGATGGAGGAGAAATGCTCAGCAGAGGTTCCAAAACTCTAAATCTTTAAGGACGCAGAATGACACATCTTTTTCCTACAGATTGGATTGGTATGTTTGAACTGCTGACTTTTCAGTTAGTTGCCAAGTATTGTAACCACTGCTCTGCCAGGACACCTTTATGAGAGCCAGGTGTCATTATATGAATACATAATGTACAGTGAGAGCACAGAGGAAGGAACTCTGTCATGACCTTACTATGAATTCACTCTACCTTTCTTTTTCATTGCCAAACATAAACAGTATTTCTGTTTGAATAGAAGCTATGAATCTTTTGCTTTGAAGCAGCTGATCCTTCCTAGTAAATAGTTCCCAGGGCACAATAACATTGCCAAATGCTTGGTCCAAATCTCAGAGCACAGCCTCTCTGACTGAAGAATTCTTGACTTCTAATTGTGAACTCTCTGTACCCTTATTTATATGGTCCCAGTGAGTGATTTCTTATATTCAAGACCTATGACCCAGTTCCCCAATCTATAAAACCAGAACAGTAATATTAATCTTCTTTTTTATGATTTGTTATTTAACATTTAGATAGAGTTTTCCTTTTAAAGGGTCCTTGCACTCCTCCATTACTTGTTTCCTAACTAGCTATGACTGCCCTATGGTGATGGCTTAAAGGTTAATGAGAAGATTTTTGTACTAATATATGTAGTGTATATCCTGCCTCCATACCTTTTCAATCTTTATATGGAACAGATCGTTTTGGAGGCTTGACTTTATGAGGAAGAATGTGCTACCAGGATTGGAAGAAGACTCATAAACAACCTACTTATGTTACACAGATGACAAGACCTTGTTCACAAAAACTGAGGAGGACCTGACACATTTGCTGCATTAAGTCAAGGACTACAGTGTTCAGTACGGATTGAAGATCAACATCAGGAAGACAGAAATGTTCAAAATCCCTAGCTCTAGGAGAGATGCAAATCAAAATAACTATGAGATATCATCTCACCCCAGTAAGAATAACAAAGTTTAACAGAACAGCAAACATCAGATGCTGGTGAGATGGTGGAGAAAGTGGAACTCTTATTCACTGTTGGTGGGAGTGTAAAATGGTACAACCACTATGGAAGGCTGTATGGCACTTTCTCAAAAAGTTGCAAATAGAAATACCATCTGACCGAGCAACTCCACTACTGGGAATTTACCCTAAAGAAACCATAACCACCCCCCAAGCAGATATATGCACACTCATGTTTATTGTGGCTTTGTTCACAATAGCAGAGAGCTGGAAACAACCCAAGTGCCCATCAACAAACTAATGGATAGAGAAGCTGTGGTATATGCACACAATGAAATACTATTCAGCATTGAAAAACAAGGAACTCATGAAATATTATGCAAAATGAATGACCCTGGAGGACATTATGCTGAGTGAAATATATTAGTCACAATAGGACAAATATTGCATAGGGCCACTGTTGTAAAATGGGACTGACATTGGAGTTGAGGGAAGACAGAGAAGGAGGGGATGAAAGATGTATACTGCATTGAAACAGATGAGGGAGAGAACAGTTTAAAAGGGATACATGATTGGGTATTATTGTCATGACAGGAGTCCAGAATGAAGGCTTCATAGTGGAGTGAACTTGAGGTGAAGGATTGCATAACAATGAATGAGTTTTTTCCTTTTACTTTTCAAGGAGAAGAGTAATTTGGGGGGGAGGGGTTGGGCAGGGAGAAAAGTGCAACAATGAATGAATGGAAACCCTAAGTCTCTGTAAACGTTCATTAAAATTAATTTAAAAAAATAAAACAAAGATACTCACTACTAGGCTAATTGGCAGCACCATGACAGATGAAGAGATTGAGGTTGCTGACACTTTCAGCTTGCTCAGCTCCACAATCAAAACTCTTGGCATCCTTACTCAAGAAATCAAAAGACTAATTTGCTCTGGGGAAAGCAGCTGCTAGGACCTCTCAATAGCGCTGAAGAGCAACTGTATCAGTCTGTAGACTAAGGTACACCTAATTCAGGCCATGGTCTTCACAATTACTTGCTATGCATCAGAGAGGTGGACAATGACCACTGATGACAGAAGAATTGGTGCCTTTGTGTTGTGGTGCTGGAGAATAGTTTTGAACATACCATGGACTTCCAAGAGAACAAAAAATGTTTATCCTGGAGAAAGCAAAATCAGACTGCTCCTTGGAGGCAATGATTTTGAAGCTCCATGTCACATATGTATGGCATGTGGCCAGGAGGGATCATTTTCTGGAGAAAGACATCATGCTTGGAAGGATGAAGGGACAGCTCAGGAGAGGAAGACCCTGGATGAGATGATTTGACACAGGGGGTAGGTATGTCAGAGATAGTGACACTGATGCAGGATAAAGCAGAATTCAGAGCTATTGTACATTGGGTTGCTTTGACTCACAGGAGACTTGATGGCACAAAACAACAACAAACGCCTTTGGCATTATTAGGCTTTCCAAAATAAAGGAAGTCCTAAGATGTGGCACTCCCTTGTGCTACATTTTTTAAAGTGTGTACCATCCAAACATGAGCATTGATTTGTAAAAAGTATTTTAAATAGACTTATGTTACAGAAGATAAATCCTCTGGTGATAAGTTCTAAACAGGCAGATAAAGCAGAACAATATATTCCCAAGTCTCCGAAGGTGTGATCTCCAAATTCTTAACTAAAATTCTTTCTTGGAGCCGGAGATGTTGGACACTAATCTATCCAATAGGCAAGACAGTATTGAGAGTACTTTGTATTATAAACAGATGAATGTACATTTTCCTAACTCTTTCAGTGGGTAAGAATTCACATTTCCACCTACTTAATTGTTCCTTGACAAGTGAATAAAACCTTTCCAGAAGTTACACTTTGCAGCTCTAACTAAGCTGCACTGTGTATGCACTCTTGGCATCCTTAGTCCAATACAAGAATTCTTTTGGAATTCATCCCAAATAAGCAGGAGAGAATGTGAATTGCATTATTTATAAAAAGTAATAGGGGGTATATGCAACAATAGAATAAATAAATACATTGTACTTAAAACATAAAAAACAAGTTTTATATATATTTATAATTTTGTTTTATTATGTTCATGATATACAGTGTAACAAACCTCTTCTCACTTTGTTCCTGCAATCTTATTTCCATTAATCCTTCTGTCCTCTCCATTCCTGTCTTCTGAGGAACTAGCCCTGGTTAATTGATCTTACATGGTTTATTATTCTAAGGAATTAGTGTGAATATCTTCTTGGGATTATTGTTCATCTTATAACTCAACCTATTGTTTGGCTTCAAATTGAGTCAGACAGGTGAGTTTTGCTCAAGTTTCAAAGAGTAGCTGAAGATCATAGTCAATCTTTATCAGATCAATAAGCCTGCCTAGTTTTATGGTTTTAGATTTTATTCCACATCCTTTGCCCACTCTATTTTGGAACTTTCACTTTGATCCCTTTTAGAGAACTCTGTAAATGATGGCTGGGTACCAACTAGATCTTCTGATCTCAGGATGTGAAAGCCCTTTGGATTAACTATTTTTGTGCATCCTTGCTTTCTCTCACTTTTGCCTGTCTGGACAGAAAGAGAACAAGAGTTACATATTAGATGGCTGATCACAAACTTTAAAGACCTCCGCAGCTCTTCACTAAAGTAGGATGTAGAACATTATCATTTTGGACTATGATGCCAAGTCTCTATAAGGTCCCTATGGTCCAGAGGTCCTACAATTAGCAATTCGTTCCCTCAGGGTGATGAGTTATAATTTAGATGTTTACAAACTTTTCTCCCTCTTGGTTCTGCGAGTGAATGGATGTGTTTACTGCACAGGCATATATTACAGATGTAGAAATAGCATCTGCATGGAATAGAAATTTAAGACTATATTTAAAATTGATAAAGGAAAATATTCTGAATGTACTAATGAAAAAAATAAAACACAAAATATATATCATATAAAGTCATTAGGAAGGCCCGGTAGCCTAGTGGGTATTGAGTTGCGTTACTAGTCAAAAGGCAGGTGGTACAAATTCTCCGGTCTTCCATGCAAGAAAGATGGACACTCTCTCCCTGTGCTATTGACAGCCTCTGGAAACCTACTGGAGGGTTAGCTCTGAGCTGGTTCCAACAGGATTTCATCCTGTAGGAAAATGGGTGGAGCCCACTCCGTGGCACCTACCAACTAATGAACACAAGATCATTGAGAGTTCTAATCCACTTGACAGTAATCAGCATATTACTATGAAGTCTAAAGTGTTCAAGAACAAATCACTTGACATAATAAAATAGAGGATTTGAATAACTGCAATTAAAATCAAGAAATTAAGTGGAGGTTCAAAATGGTCACTTGATTTTTTGTTAACAAATGAAATTTCCACATTTGTTAGAGCTATGGAACCACCGAGTTGGAAAAACTATGTAAAGCTCAGTATTTTTTTTTTTTAGCAACTTATACATAGACAGGGAAAGCTGTGAGTGTTGTTGTTAAATTTGTTTTGGATATTTATTGGAAGAAAAACATGAAATCATATTTGAATGGCCACTACTACATTCTGATATAGTCTCTCTGGTTTAACGATAGAAGAGAGGAGAGAAGAAAAATCATTGCAGACGAGATTGAGGCTCTAACTACTGCATCTACCAGGCTTAGTTGTGTAATGGAATGCCTGAAAGACAGTTGTTTGTTATGTTATTTGGTACTATTTATACTGACAAACATTGTTTTAAAATGGGTCAAACAGATTTATTTAGCATGTGCCTTTTAAATAGAGTTCTCTCCATTTTCTCTTTGGTTCAAGAATTTCAATGAAACATTTTATGTTAAATAAAAGGTTTCTACCCAGTCAGCCAATGAATTATACAAAGCAACTGTCAAGAAATCTGCTTTCTATAGACATGGCTTTTGAAGATTTACATAAAGTTTTATAGATATAGAACTTTTGGAAAAGATCTTATTTGAACAGATAGAAAATAAAGACTTGTTTTGGCTGCAAGCAATGCTTGAAATTGTCTTCCCTTTCCTCTCCTTCTAGAGAAGAAACAACAGTGACTTTGAATAATAAAAACTGGATTCCTGCCAGAACTCTGGCCTCTGCTGGCTGCAGGGCCCCAGCTCAGGGGATGCTCTGAAAGGCTTTGCTGACTCCAGAAGTGCCAAAGGGAAGAGGAGGGAACTGGCACTGACCAAGAAAAGAAAAGAAAAAAATATTAAAGTCACCATTGTTTCTTCTTACTATGAAGCATCCTTAAGAAACAGAGTATCAGAGAAAGAGGTAGGACCTCTGAAGCAGCTACAGCTAAATTTTTGATGAGAAAACAGAAGTTTCAGTTTTTCAGAAATTATGATATTTGACTATGATTTTTATGCTCTGCCTTTAAAACAGCTTCTAAAGACAACATGTCCTAAGCACGCCTCTAACAGCTCACCCAGATACACATGGCTTTTGTTTATTCTTGTCTGCCTTGGCTTTCATATTTTTATACATGGCCTCAAGGAATGACTTTGATGCAGGGTTTTCTAGGGGGAAAAATGAATAAGTAAATACAGAAGTCATATATACATAAAATGTAAAAGTATAAATCAATGAGACCCTCAAGTGTTTTTCAAAACAGCTTTGTCCCTAAGAGTTTGTTGGGTTGTTGGTTTTTCTGGTTTTTTAAAAGAATCTATTTGAACAACAGTTGTGTGTCTCTTGACTACTGAGGTATGCAAATTTCTGGACTCATGAATTAGTCAGGTGTTTAGTTACATTGTGAAATGTAACTCTACCAACACAATATCTAAGAAGCGTAAAATCATCATAACAGCAGCAACCTTTCATTTTTTCCCCATGAGAATATGAAAATGAAATCTGGATCAATTCTATGGGCGCTTCTTTCTCAAGGGTGGCTAATTCATTACCTGATGTTCTGAAAAATTCAATTGTTCATGGGTTTTTGTTTTGTTCTATTCTTTTCTTTGACTAGAGGGTTTTCTTTGATTTTCTAAATTATTTTATTTATTCATGGAATTGTTCTTATTTTTTTTTATTGTTGTTGTTGCTTGCATATCAAGTTGAGTGGGCACTGGGTTTCAAAATATCCTTTTAAAGATATACTAAAAGATAGATACGAAAGCTAGATTTCACTTGCCTAGCTCAAGGGAAAAAATAACCAAATTTTAAAACTAGGAGTACAGAAATACTCTCTTTTTAACGTATGGCCATTTAAAAGCTGTTTGATGAATATACTCAGTCAGTTGTAACAGACTGGTGTGGGTTTATTGGTTTTTTCCCCCTTTGTTTATTGTGATTTTAGCAAAAGTTTACAAAGAGATTGGTTTTCATTCGTGCATACATGCTTTACTTTCTGTCCCTCCCCCAGGAAAATGTCATTTTTAACAGTGACACAATAAATGTATATTGCTGTGTGTTATGTGCATAGAGAAAACTGTGACTCAATACCTCCATGAACAACAGATCTGAATCCTGCCTTATCCTTTGTCATCCTCACCATGTCTGATATATTTGAGCCCGTTGTTACAGTCATTGTGTCTGTTAATCCATTGTATTAAGGATCTTCCTCTCGTTCCTAGCATGATGTATTTTTCCAGGGACGGGCCCCTCCTTACAACTTGCCCAAAGTATATTAAATAAAACTTCACCATCCTTGCCTCTAAGCAGCACACAGGGAGCACTTTCTTTAAGACATTTGTTTGTTCTTTTGACAGTACAAGGAATATTCTCTTCCCCAATACTCCAACTCAAAAAAGTCAATGTCCAACTTTCAGATGCATAGCAATAATTGAAAATATCATGACTTGGATCAGGCACATCTTAATCATTAAATGAATATTATTCTCATGAAGTAACATTTATAAGACAAAAATATAAGACAGATTCTAGTATTATAATTCACTTTAACATTATATATTGTCAAGGACTGCAGCCTTAAATATGAATTGAAGTTCTACATCATGAAAACAAAGATTCTCACAACTGGGCAGATTGGCAGCATCATGATAGACAGTAAAGAGCTCGAGACTGTTAACAGCTTCAGTTTGCTTGACTCCACAATCAACATTCTTGGTGCCAGCAGCCAGAAAATCAAAAGATGAATTGCACTGGAAAAGTTGGCTGTCAAGGATCTCCCTAAAGTACTGAGAAGGAACAATGTTGGTCTGGAAACTAAGGTGCGCCTGATCCAGGCCATGGTCTTATCAATTACTTGCTATGCATCAGAAATCTGGACAATGGCCAGGGATGATAGAAATAGAATTGATGCCTTGGAGCTGTGGTGCTAGAGAAGAGTATTGAATATACCATGGGCCCCTAGGAGAACAAAAGGTTCATCCTAGAGAAGGTGAAATCTTGGAGGCAAGAATTCTAAAGCTTCTTCTGACGTACTTTGGGCATGTTGCAAGAAGGAACCAATTCTTGGAGGGGGATATCATGCTTGAGCATGTGGAAGGAGAGGAAGACCCTCGATGAGATGGATTGACTCAGTGATTGGTGTAGTGGTGGTAGGTGTGTCAGAGATGATAAGTCTGATTCAGGACAGAGCAGGTTTCAGAGCTGTTGTATCTTGTTTAGTCAGAACAGCAACTTGGTAGCATATAACAACAACATCAAACATCATTATAGTATAATATCATCATAATTTTGTTTTTATTTTATTTTATGGGATTATGTCCCTAGAAAGAGAGAAAATGGGTAGATTTCTGAGAAACAGAGAGACATTCTGCTGAAATGGTGAGAAGCAAATAATCTTGCACACAATCAGGATAATGCACAGGAACACAGATTTATTTGCCTTCCACAGTGACGAGTGGGTACAAAAGGTTATAGATACAAACAGTAGTGGGTTCTTCAGTGTGGTGGTGCTAATATGGTACTATCCTCAGTAAGAGAATACGCCAAAAGTGAAGATGAGAGAGGAAGTTTGGAATCAAGAGAAAGGAAGAAGAAAGGAAATAATCACGGAGAAGATGATCATCGAGCTGACAACTGTCTAGAGTGATCCAGTGACTAGATTGAGACATGCGATAAGATTGCCTGAAAACTTTGACAACTCCCTGGATAACAACTACCATAAAGTGAGACCAGTTAGCCACATTTGGTTGCATGGATGCCAAGTGGTAGTTAAGCAGTTATTCTAGGTGATTATGAAAACAATCCACTGCTGTTGAATCTTGTCTCGTAGCAGCCCCCCCACTGGGCCTCAGAGACAGTAAATCTTAATCGGTGAAGAGTCCTTCATCTTTTTTTCATCAAGCAGCTGGTGAATTTTGACTGCCAATCTCCTGGCCATCTGCCCTATACTTCACCTTCAATACCACTAGAGCTCCTTGGAATTGAGGGGGGAAATAATAAACAAGGAAAACAGAACTGATGCCTTTGAATTGTGGTGTTGGCAAAGTATACTGAGTACACTTTTTTGTCTATGGATAGTCAAAAGAACCAACAAATCTGTCCCAGATGAAGTGTAGTCAGAGTGTTCCTTAGAAGAAGGCTTCCTCTCACATATATTTGGGATATTGTCAGAAGAGGGCAGTCTTAGGAAAATGGTATCTTGGCTTTAGAAATAGGAAATGCATTGCCCAACCTGCTTCTAAACTTTAATGAAGGAGCTGAGTAGGTATGTTTGGGTAGAGAGAGTGGAAAGGCATGTGAGAGAGGAGATACAGAAAACAGGGAAGAAGAGTGAGAGGGGAAACAAACACAATGAGATCAATTCCCAACAACGTACTGTGTTAAGTAACACTCCTGAGCTCTGGGGATGAGATTCATTTAAGGATATATTTGAGAAAAGGCTCAGATACAGACGATATGTGGGCCTCATCGGTGAATGAATATGACTGACTACCCTAAAGTTGTGTTAAGGAATTTAGAGAAGGAAGTTCTGATTTTTCTGTAGATCACTTAGTGAGTCATTAAGCCATTTAGGGCTTAATTTCCAAGTCATTCTCTCAATTTTACACAACACACACACACACACACACAAACACAAAATGATGCTAATTACAAAACAGATCTAATTTTTCACAGGTGTTCCAATGAAAAAACCTCCAAAGTGGTTAAAATATTGCAAACATACATAAAATCTACTCTTGAACATATTGTGAATGTAAAGAATTGATTTTTAATTCATTTTGTGAGTCTCAGAAGTTGAGTGTATAATGCAAAGGGAATATAAGTAACTTACCACCAACAAGTTAATGACTAAATGTTGAACTAATTTAAAAAAACATAATATTGAAATATAGATATGGCATGTAAATTTCATATTTATGATTGTAATAAACTTATAATAAAATCTCCAGGCAATGCTTGCAGTATTATTATTAAGTTTCATTTCCATCTTCAACTGCTTGTTTTTAGAAATATATAATATTACCTTGAGCCATTTAGATTTTATATAGCAACTGCATTTACCTTAACTCTTCCCTGGAGGAAGATTGAATCATTTATTTCATTCTGAAGGAAATGGATTTCTACATCAAAATGAAATAAAAATGATTCAGTGTGAATTGAATAATTTAATCCTTTTTCTTGGGTCAAAGGTCATAATTATCTCCCCTGCTGAGTGTTACATGTGCGATTGGGAATCAGAACTTAAATTTATAAAAGCTTTAAAATGATGAGACATTTGGAAAGAATGGTAAGGCCTTAAGTAAATAACCAGTGGCAAAGATTTCATTTGGTATGTAGGGGTACTCATTCATTACACTTATATGACTTAACTAGACACATGTGAAAATTCCACTTAGTTTTTAAAAGAATGCTATAGTCAACAAACTGTGGCTGACTCTGAGAAGAATGGGAATCCCAGAACACTTGATTGTGCTTATGCAAAACCTACACTTGGCCCAGCTGGCAGTCTTCAGAACAGAGCAAGGAAACACTACATGGTTCAAAATGGGGAAGGTTGTACACAGGGATGTGTCCTATCTCTATATCTTTTCAATCTATATGCAGCACAGGTTATCTGGAAGGCTGGGCCCTATACGAAATATGGCATCAGGATCAGAAGAAGACTCATCAACAATCTGTGTTATGCAGATGAAACAACCCTGCTTGCTGAAACTGAGGAGGACCTGAAGCACTTGCTACGGAAGGTCAAGGACTGCAGCCTTAAGTATGGATTGAATGAAACTCAATATCAAGAAAACAAAGATTCTCACCACTAGGCCAATTGGCAGCAGCATGATAGATGGAGAAGAGATTGAGATTGTTAGCTTCAGTTTGCTTGGCTCCACAATCAACATTTTTGGTACAGCAGCCAGGAAATTAAAAGACAAATTACATCGGAAAAGTCAGCTGTCAGGGACTTCTCCAGAATGTTGAAGATTAACAATGTCAGTCTGAAGACTAAGGTGCACCTGATCCAGGCCATAGTCTTTGTAATTACTTACTATGTGTCAGAAAGCTGAAAAATTACTGGGGATGATAGAAGGGGAATTAATGTCTTTGAGTTGTGGTGCTCAAGAAGAGTATTGAATATATCATAGACTGCTAGGAGAGCAAACAGGTTCATCCTGGAGAGGGTGAAACCAGGCTACTTTTTAGAGGAAAGAATTCTGAAGCTTTGTCTGACATACTCTGGGCATTTTGCAAGATGAGACCAGTCCTTGGAGAGGGTCATCATGCTTGGGAAGGTGGAGGAAAAGCACAAAAGAAGAAGAATCTCAATGAGATTAACTAATTCCATCACTAGGGTGGTAGGGGTGGGTGTGTCAGAGAAAATAAGGTTGGCACAGTATAGAGGTAGGTAGGGCTGTTGTATGTAGAGTCACTGTGAGTCACAAGTGACTCAACAGCACATAACATCAACAACAATCAACTTAATAAAATGTAGTATGACTTCCTTGCTGTAAAACTAACATTTAACCAGGAGATCTTTGACAATATGTGCTTATCAGACCCAGTTTGGGTTTATTGATTGGTTGTTAACTCAAAGGTTGACAGTTTGAACCTATTAGCAACTCTAGGAAACTCTGATGAAGAGTCAGCAGGAGTCAGAATCAACTCATTGTCAGAGGGTTTAGTTTTGATCTTTGGTATTTGGCAACAGTTGATATTAACAGATACGAATTTAATATCCCCAAAGTTCCTCCATATCTATCTTACGCATTGCAAGGCTATCCATGTGCAGTGTTGAGGAGAGGAAATCAACATGTTGATAAGGTCGTAAGTATGACAACCGGACTATCAAGTAGAAATCCTGGACCTGCTTTTAACTATTTTTATAACCTCCACTGAGAAAGAGCATTCTTTTTGTCTCATTTTTCTCCTCTGTGAAATGAGGTATTTCCTTTTAGATTATTACTGTTGTTGTTGTTGTTATGTGCTGTTGAGTCCCTTGCAACTTATAGCGACCCTATGTACAACAGCCCTAAACCCTGCTCTGTCCTATGCCAATCTTACTTTCTCCGACACACCTACCCCCATTACCCCAGTCACTGAATCAATCCACCTCATAGAGTGTCTACTTCTCCTGCACTGTCCCTCCACCCTCTCAAGCATGATGTCCCTCTCCAAGGACCAGTCTCTCCTTTACAACATGACCAAAGTATGTCAGACAAAGTCTCAGAATCCTTGCCCCCAAGGAGCAGCCCAGTTAAACCCTCTCTAGGATAAGCCAGTTAGTTTTCTTAGCAGTCCATGGTATATTCAATACTCTTCTCCAACACCACAGCTCAAAGGCATCAATTCTCCATCTATCCTCCCTAGTCATTGTCCATTTCTCTGACACATAGCAAGTGATTGCAAAGAACATGGCCTGTATCAGGTGCACCTTAGTCTCCAGAGTGACACCATTGAGGTCCCTAACAGCTGACTTTCCCATTGTAATATATCTTCTAATTTCCTGGCTTCTGGTGCCAAGAGTGTTGACTGTGGAGCCAAGCAAACTAAAGCGGTTAACAATCTCAATCTATTGACCATCCATCATTATGCTGGCAATTGGCCCAGTGGTGAGAATCTTTGTCTTCTTGATATTGAGCCTTAGTCCATATTGAAGACTGTAGTCCTTCACCTTCTGTAGCAAGCGCTTTCAGGTCCTCCTCAATTTTAGCAAGCAGGGTTGTGTCGTCTGCATAATGCAGATTATTGATGAATCTTCCTCCAATCCTTATGTCACACTTCTCATACAGCTATGGACATAGGACACATCCCTGATGTACACCTTTCCCAATTTTGAACCATACAGTGTTTCCTTGCTCTGTTCTGACAACTGCCTCCTGGTCCAAGTATAGGTTGTGTGTTAGCACGATCAAGTGTTCTGGGATTCCCATTTTTCTCACAGTCAGCCACAGTTTGTTGTGATCCATACAGTCAAATGCTTTTGCATAATCAATGAAACATAGGTAGGCATTCCTCTGGTAGTCCCTGCTTTCAGCCAAGATCCATCTAACATTAGCTACAATATCCCTAGTACCACAACCCCTTCTAAACCCAGCCTGGACTTCTGGTAGTTCTCTGTTGATGTGCTGTTCCAGTCGTTTTTGGATAATCTTGATTGCATGTGAAATCAATGAGATTGTTCTGTAATTTCCACACTCTGTTGGATCACTTTTTTTTCGAATAGGAACAAATATAGACCTCTTCCAGTCAGTTGGCCAAGTGGTTGTTCTCCAGATTTCTTGGCACAACTTGGTGAGCACATCCGGGGCAGCATCTGTTATCTGAAATACATCAATTGATATACCATCAATTTGGGGGACTTTATTTTTTGCCAATTCCTTCGCCATTGAAAGAATAGCACATACCCACTACTCTGCAAATGATACTGTTTTTATCGCATTGTTATGTACATCACAATGATTAAAAGGGCTTTGGAGGTTGTAATGCCATTTTTGGAACCATATTCGTCCAGACTCGATATTCCTGAGCATCATGAGGCTAGAGTAGGGTGGTAGTACCTTGTCCCCCATAATGTCATCCAATTAATGCCTCTATGTTTCTCAGTACAATCCTGCTGAAGATCATTTAAAAAGAGCTGGAATAATACAACAGAGAACTGCCAAAAATGCAAGCTGGATTCAAAAGAGGCCTGGGAACTAGACATACCATTGCTGATGTTGGGTGGATTCTGGCTGCAAGCAGAGAATTTCATAAAAATGTTTATTATGCTTTATTCACTGTGCAAAAAGTATTTAAGTGAGTGGATAATAACAAAGTCTTGATAATACTGAGCAGAATGGGAATTCCAAGACACTTAATTGTGTTCATATGCAACTTAAACATAGACAAAGAAGCTGTTATCTGAGCAGAAAAAGGGAACATTGCATGGTTTTAATCAGGAAATGAATGTGTCTAAGCTGTCTACTTTCTCCATCCTATTCAATCTCTATGTTGAGCAAATTATTTGAGAAGCATATGGAATCAGGATTGGAGGAAGACTCATAAATAATCTGTGTTATGCAGATCACGTAATCTTGCTTACAGAAAGTGAAGCAGCACTTACTGCAAGGGATCAAATATTACAACCTTCAATATGGTTACACTGCAACATCAAGAAAACATAAATCCTTACCAATAGCCAATAACAAAACATGATAGATGGAGAAAAGATTGAAGTTGTAATTATTTCATTTTACTTGATTTCCTAACACTCAGGTTAGCAGCAGTCAAAACAGCAAAAGATTTGTTTCACTGGGAAAATCTGCTGTCAAGGATCTCCCTGAAATGCTACAAAGCAACTAGTTCTGTTTCTAGATTAAGATATATCTGAGTCAAGCTGTATTTCTCAATTGCTTTCCTACATCTGAAAGTTGTACAACAAATCAGGATGACAGAAGAATCAATGCCTTTGAGTTGTATTGGATAAAAGTACCGAAAATCCCATATATTGTCAAAAGAATAAACAAATCTGGCTTGGAGGAAGCACAGCAGGATTTAGAAATCAGGACGATAAAACTTCACCCCCTCCGCTTTAAACATGTTATCAGGAGGGGTCAGTCCTTGAAAAAAGACACCCTGCTCAGAAGGTGGAAGAGAGGAAGACCCTCAACTATGCAGACTGACACAATGATTATAAGAATGAGCACCAGCAGGGTGGGCAGAGCTCGTGAAGATGGTAAAGGACAGGGCAAGCTTCCACATTTGAACCCATTTTCAACTCCATGTGCTGGATCTGATAGAGGTGTTGGTGTTTTCCGATGGAGTCCCAAGGAGCAAGGGCAGCTCTTGTTGCTTTCATAGTCTCTGAACTGTTCTCCCCAGAAAACATCACTCTCTTGCAGAATCTAAAGCACAATGTTTCTATGTAGCCTTCGCTAGTCCATGAAATCTCTGGAGAGGAAACTTTAAAAATTCAAACTTTGAAGAATGGTTCACATGCTCAATTAGCAATAATGACATTTATCAGTCAAGGCTGAGTACTCTGAAAACACCTCAGGATGGTCCCTCCAAACTCCCCAGAGTTACAAATTATTAGCATATTTATCTACCAAGCTTATCAGCACATGATTATGAGCAATCTGTGCCCTATAAAGTCAATATATGGGTGTTACATAATAAAACCTAGTTTTAATGCTATATTTTTTTTCTCGTAGAAAATAAGACAGGTTCTCCCTGTAGTTCTACCCTTTGATCCTCCCAACTCTCTTTTTAACCAGACACAAAGTTCTAGAATTAGAAATTCAGTATTTGAGCACATTTATTTATTTTTACCTTCCACCCTTTCAGCTACTTCAAGGTCACAGTAGTGGTCACAGAGTTACAGATAAAAATTCAAGCAAAAAAGAAAAAGAAAAACCACAAGCAGTAGGCAGGTAAACCCTTTCCCATGAAAACAGAGTATTCTACTATATCATGAATTCCTCAACTAGTTGTGTTTCATTAATACCAGAGAATCTATAAAGAGGAGGGTGTGAATGGTCGGTCACACACTTGGAAGAATATGATCAATGCTGAGTGGTACATACAGAAACTCTTGAACTGGTGTATAGTTTTCTGTGAATATTCTCAGCAACAAGACCAAGATAAATAAAATTTGTTTTTTAAAGTGTAATTTAAAATATGAAATGAAGAATGTAGTTAATAACAATATTGATTTTCCTTATCCACCACATATTTCCCATGTATTGCTAACATTCACACAAATTCTATTTAGTACCTATAGAAAAAGGTTGAAAGTCTTGTCCTTTTCCTCCTAAAGCATCTAACCACCACAATAGTTCCTACTCCAAATTTAGGATGTCTGTCTTCTTATGTATATCATTTCGACTCATTCCAGAACAAATAAAAAAAAAAAATCAAAGCACAAAACTTTTAAAAATAAAACAAAACAGTTAAAAGTAAAAATGGCTTGTGTTGTCTGGGACTTTCTCATTTCTCAAATGTGAACATATATTTATTTCAATTTAAACAATCCTTTATAATTCTCTAATTACCATATCAAGTTAAAGCTAGTTCTATTAGATACAATTTCTCCCTCACCCCATATAATCTAATATAAAACACCATACAATGGAAGGAGTGTAGGCTTTGGAGAAAAACTGACTCAGCATACAATCCTGGCTCTATCACACACTAGCTGTGTGGCCTGAGGCAAGTCACTAAGCTTCTTTGGACCTCAGTTTCTTTAGTTCAGAAATGAGGGTAAAGTTTACCTTGCAGGGTTCTTGAGAGAGTTGAAACTATGTGGATAAAATGTGGGCTACAAGAATAATAAAGAACTGTATTAAGGGCTCATGGCCAGCTGGATTTTCTGACCATGACTACACCATTAGCTGTCTTCCTGCACATTTCTTCCTTAGCAAGAAATGTGGCTAGTTTCTCTCCTCTTGAATCTAGGCTGCTTTCGGATAGCCACCAGAATATTACAGAAGTAATGTTTCCAGATTTCCCAGGCTAAATGATAAAAGCTACACAGCTTCAGCCTGGTATTCTTTAATCGTTCACTCTCCTGCTACTCCATGTGGGAATACTCTTTTAACTTTCCTGCTGTATTATGAACATCCCAAACATGGAGAGATGACATATGATAAACAAAAATCACCATACCCTGCCATTGAGTTCTTTTAGCCCAGAAGCTGGGCATGTGTGTAAAAAGTCTCTAGCTCCCATGACATCTTGGAGTTATCCTCAGCACTTGGGGTCTTTCCAACTGAGGTCCCAGATGTTGTGGCACTGTGCCCTATAATAATTCTGAGCCACACGTTTCCTCAAAAAGCTGAACCTAGAAATCCAATATGGCCCAGCTACTGCACTGCTAGGAATATACCCCAAGGAAAACAGAACTGAGGCACAAACGGAGATTTGTACCTATGTTCACAGCAGTGTTATTCACAATAACAAGAAAATGAAGACAGCCCAAATGTTCATCAACAAATGAAAGGATGGAAAAATTATTTATGGTACATTTATACAATGGTATATTATGTAGCACTAAGTAATGATTTTGTAAAACACTATATAATGTAGAATTTAGAAAGCATTATGCTGAGTGAAGTAAGTCTCATAAGAAAAAATATTGTATAAAACCATTATTATAATAATAGAAGGATAACTAGTAAGATGTGGATAATACTCCAAAAAAAGAAGGGGAGTGGGGTAAAGCAGCCGAGGATGGGGAGGGTAGAAAATAACTAAAATAATGGAGTTTGGTGGGCAGACCATGTGTGTGAAGGAATTTGGAAAGAAAGACACAAAGTCATAGTAGGTATAGATCAGTGGTGATTAATTTTATAAAATACAATGTACATGAATGATTATTTGAAACACAGTGTGAATGTAGGAATGTGTGAAAAAAAATGTACACGAAGGATACATAATGCATTGCAAATTCTGTGTGCAAACCAATACAAAATAAACGTGTAGGGGGGAAAGAAAAATGAAAGAAAAGGTTTAAAAACATACCAAAAAAACGAACAAAAAGAATCCTCAAACACAGAATCAAGTGGGGCTGCTTTCTACCCCGAAGGCTGGGTGATGTTTTGCAGTGGTGGCCTAGTGGTAAGAGGTTAACGCTGCCAGCCTGAAGTGTTGCCATTTGACTCCACCAACCACACCACAGGATAAAGATGGGCAATCTGCTACCACATAATTTACAGGCTTTGAAATCTCACTAAAGTGTTGGCTATGGGTCGGTTTGGTGACACAAAGCAGCAACAATAGCAATAGAAAAAAACTAGACCAGCCTTGACAATGTGCTTAGAAGTGTGCTGTGAGAACATTGAAAGCAGCTTCCATATTTGGATGTGGGAGTCTAGATTTCAAATAAATGCAGTGTCTTCAGGAGTTATCTAGTCTTCGTGAAAGCAACAACTTTTCCTCAGAATCCCTGGGACACATGTTGCTGTTAGTGATGTTACCACAAAGCTGATGAATTTTAATGTTCAGAAAAGGTAAGACAGAGCAGATGGTAAAAAAGGACTTGATTTAGAACATTGTTCTCCAACCATTGTCACACGACATCTCACATTGGTTAGTTACTCATTAGTGAACTTTCAAATGCAAGTACCCCTGGAATTCTGGAACCCACTCACTCAAGAGCAAAAATAGTCCAAATAGTCTCCTTGGAGAATGTTTTGGTTTGATTTGGAGTCAGAGAAAGAGGGCATGTTGGAGATAAGAGCAGCATCATGGAGGGAGATCTTTAGCTGGAGTCTATAAGAAGATACAGACTTTCTGAGAAGCATGACAATAGGAGTTCTACAGAAGAAAAGTAGATGGGAAAATAATAGTGAATTTGTCCTGTTTATTCATTAGTTTACCAATGAGGATAGTTGAAGAACAGTTAAGGGGAGGAAGACTCTCAACCAGGTGGATGACACAGTGACTGCGACAATGGGCTTCAGTGTATCAGAGAGTGTGAAGGTGGAACAGGATAGCACTTGATTCAGATCTGTTGTCCACAGGATCACTATAAGTCATACTGGACCTAACAACAACAACTAGCATGGTAGCTACTGTCATGAAGTTCTAGTATCTTAGTAGAAAAGACCCAAAAACATGTGATTCAAATCCACTCAGTGCTCTCTGGGAGAAATATGGACAATCTCCTCCATGTGGTTTACTGCCTCTGAAAACCCACAGAATGATCAGCTGTGGTTCAGTTCCGACTCAATAGCACATAATAATAACGATGATGATTTCACACTAGGCAATAGTTTGTCTGTCATGCATAAGGTCGCTAGGAGTCAGAGCTGAGTCCACCACAAACAAACAAGTCACTAATTTAAATTGGCAGAGTGCCTTGCATGTGCTAGGCTCTGGTGATAGAAAGATGGATTTGACCCATCTCTTGTCCTGAAGGAAATCTGTAAGTTTCCTTAAGATCTGATTTACCTTCTAAGAAATAGCAGAGGAATGTCTATCTGTGTTTCATTGACTATGCAAAGGCATTTGACTGTGTGGATCATAACAAACTGTGGCTGACTGAGAAGAATGGGAATCTCAGAACACTTGGCTGAGCTAATGAGAAACCTGTACTTGGACCAAGAGGCAGTCATCAGAACAGAGCAAGGAAACACTGCATGGTTCAAAATTGGGAAGAACGTACGCCAGGGATGAGTCCTGTCTCCATACCTTTTCAACCTGTATGCAGAACAGATTATCCAAGAGGCTGGGCTCTATGAGGAGAAATGTGGGGTCAAGATTGGTGGAAGATCTATCAAAAATCTGTGTTATGCAGATGACACAACCCTGCTTGCTGAAACTGGGAAGGATCTGAAGCGGATTGAGGCTCAATGTGAAGAAGACAAAGATTCTCACCACTGGACCAATTGGCAGCATCAGGATGGATGGTGAGGAGATTGAGATTGTTCACAGCTTTAGTTTGTTTGGTTTCACAGTCAACTTTCTTGGCACCAGTAGCCAGGAAATTAAAAGGTGTATTGCCATGGGAAAGTCTGCTGTTAGAGACCTCTCCAAAGTACTGAAGAGCAATGGTGTCTCCCTGGAGACTAAGGTGCATCTAATACAGGCCATGGTCTTTGCTATCACTTGTTATACATCAGAGAGTTGGACAATGACTAAGGAGGATAGAAAGAGAATTGATGCCTTTGAGCTGTGGGGCTGGAGAAGGGTATTGAATATACCATAGACTGTTAGAAAAACAAACAGATTCAGCCTGGAGAGGGTTAAACCGGGCGGCTCCTTGGAGACAAGGATTCTGAGGCTCCGTCTAACATAATTTGGACATGTTGTAAGGTGGGACCGGTCCTTGGAGAGGGACATTATGCATGGTAGGGTGGAGGGACCGTGCAGGAGGGGAAGGCCCTCTATGAGGTGGATTGATTCAGTGACTGGGGTAATTGGGATGGGTGTGTCAGAGACAGTGCGATTGACACAGGACAGAGCAGAGTTTAGGGCTGTTGTACATAGGATAGCTATGAGTCGCAAGTGACTCGACGGCCCATAACAACACATAACAACAACAGCAACAGCTCTTAACCTTTCCTCTGTAGGATCTGCCAGATTGAACCAGCTTTCATTTTGTCAGTGGAACCATGGAGGGAAGGAGGTATGAAGAAGAAAGTAAGAAGAAATAAAAGTATATAAGCCCATTAGTTCTCCATACCTACTTCCTATCTCTTTGGAAGCAAAAATTCTTAAATTATATAGGACTGCATGTCATGTTAATATAATTACTACTCATAACTGACACCTAAGAAATTGTTTGTTTAATGGAAATAAACTAAATTCTGAAATATTTGCAGAATTTTCCTATTTACAAGAGTTTCATAGAATATTAAGACTTTAAGAAAACATGACTACAGCTTCCAGGGAGGTTACATACTAGTTGACTTTTTTTTGAACCTGGAAAAAGACAGAAACTTTAAAAGTATTAATTATTTTGTGCAGAGAAATTCATGTGTTTTATGATATTACAGTTAAAATTTTTCAGAAAGAGAAAATTCCAATCTTAGAGCAAAAAAAAACCCCATCATCCTAATTTCCCAGCAAAGTCTTTTTAAATTAATTTTAATGAAAGTTTATAGAGACTTTGGATTTCCATTCATTCACTGTTGCTCTTTTCTCCATACCCACCCCTCCCCTCCCAATTTGCTCTTCTGTTTGAAAAGTAAAAGAAAAATTCTTTCATTGTTATAAAATCCCTCCCTACCAGGTCCACTCCACTATGGAGTCTTCATTCTGGACTTCTGTGATGACAATAATACCTAATCATATTTCCCTTTTAAACAGTTCTCTCCCTCATATAAATAATGTATGCTGCACTGAAACAGATGAGGCAAAGTCCTTTTTCAAGGGTATACAAACCTACTTCACCTTTCTCAACCCTGCCCACAAACCCACCACATTCCACTTTGATATTCAACATCTGAATTATTTCAACTGTGTTTCTGATCAAATTATTTTTAAATTTGCAATCCACCTGTTTGAAGGTCTTCCCCTCCTTCACCAACCCTTTACCTTTCTGATAATTATATCCCTTGCCAAGGAATAATCCCTCCTAAAAACATGCATGAAGTATGTGAGGCGAAGTCTCATCCTCTTAGCCTCCAAAAAGCAATCTGGCTGCACCTTCTCCAAGGCATGTGTGTCTATTCTTTTGGCAGTCCATGGCCAAGCACTTACTGACCATCAGAATACCAGGGTTCCTTAAGGAGAGTGTAGCCTTTAGAAACTATTCTTATTAGTTATTGTTCATTCTGTAAATAACAGAATGTTATTCTAATGAAAGAGAATAATTACAAAGAAAAGTTCCTGGAAGACACACATTAATAGAAACAGAGCATAGAAAAGTTTGTAAGATCAAACATATCTAATAAAAGTAAACATTACCATAGATTTCAAAAGAAATACAATTCTAAGTACAGAACTTTCCATAAAAAGAAAAAGAAAACTCTCCCAGACAGCTCTGAAAACTTTTATAATACAAGATGTCTTAAAAGTAAATTCCAAAGAAAAAAATAAGACCAAACGAATATCCTTTGTATTCTGTTAGTAATACAGAGAAAAAGAGGCTGGTTTTTTATTCTGAACATGTTTAGAGGTTGTGTAAGTTTAATTTATAAATAGTTTTGAAACATTAAAAGAGACATGGAAGGAGTTTGTTCTATAAGTTAAACAGCAATTTGATCTCAACATCATTAAAAATAGACTTTCACCTGTTACTAATTTTCTTCTTACTTACAAAGTCATTGTTTGCTTGAATGGAAAAAAAAAGCATCTTGATGCTATTTATACAGTCTAAATAAAAGAACAAATTGCAAAGGTTCATATATGCTAAAAAGCAAATGAAATAACTCTCTCTGAATATGTTGAAAACCTGATCAAGGCTACACACAGTTCTAAGTACTCTATTATGGGCCCCAAAGAGAGTTCCGAATGGTACATATTTGAGATGTGAACCATACAGATAGTACTGCAAATAGTACATCTGAGAATAATTCTTTTGTGTGGACTATCTTTAATTGTGGACTTGTAATAAACTCTGAAAATTGAGCTCAGTGTTAGAAAAAGCCTTCCACAGCCTCTGCCAGCAAAGCAAAAAAGCATATTGTGTGATGCCTTTGGTTTCAGTTTTATTATTATAGGGGGTGTGTCAGATTGTGCATGTATAATTGTGCGTTTGTTTATAGTTTATGAATACTCGTATAATTTTAGCATTGGCTTCCATTTTCAACAACAGCCTAAAGTCGTGCCCAGAAACATGCAGAAATAGCCTTAGAAACTACAAAATGACTGGATGGGGCCATCCTAACCTTTGACGGTTACATGAATGAATAGGTTGTGGCCATAGCTTTAACAACAACTTTTTCTACTTTGGAACCAAAAGTCTAGAGCTGTCCCAAACTTCTCGGATTGTTAGAATAAACCATTGCTTCCTCCTACCTGTCAATCAATTTGTTATACTGCAGTTGCCTGCATGTTGCTGTGATGCTAGAAGTTATGCCACTGACATTTCAAATACACACACACACACACACACACACACACACATTTGCTGAAGTAAAATTGTTTCTTTAACATGAAACTTCCATTTTACATTGTTACATTTTTAACATTGTGTTAAAAGATTCAGGAATAATTTTTTTTTTAAATTTCTAAATAAGAATTTCAACATATGGATGTTTCTCTTTTTAGGTACCTTATATCATGAAACATTATCTCTCTTCTTCCATTCATCTAAAAATCATATCCTATCCTAACTTTTTATTTTTTTCCCCTCAGTTCTTTAGCACCATATCAAGGCACTCACTACATTATCTTTCTGTCTTTATTCCCAAACTTCTCGGATTGTTAGATTAAAGCATTGCTTCCTCCTACCTGTCAATCAATTTGTTATACTGCAGTTGCCTGCATGTTGCTGTGATGCTAGAAGTTATGCCACTGACATTTCAAATACAAACAGGGTCACCCATGAGGGACAGGTTTTAGCAGAGCTTTCAAATTATGACAGACTAGACACAACCTTGCTTGTTGAAAGTGAGGAGGACTTGAAACATTTGCTGCAGATTTAAGACCATAGCCTTCAATATGGATTACATCTCCACATCAAAAAGACAAAAATCCTCATTGTCACTAGGCCTATAGGTACCATCATAATAGATGAGAACAAAAATTGAAATTTTCAACAATTTCATCTTACTTGGATCCATATTCAACACTCTTGGCTCTAACAGTCAAGAAATCAAAAGGTCTATTACATTGGGAAAATCTGCTATCAGAGAATTCTCCGAAGTTCTCTGAGAAGCAAGGATGTCAGTTTAAAGACTACAATATGTCTGGTTCAGGCCACAGACAATGACTAAGGATGATAGAAGAATTATTGATGCCTTTGAGTTGTGTTTCTGGATTGTTGTTGTTGTCAGGTGCTATCACGTCAAGTATGCCTCATAGTGACCCTACGAACAAAGGATCTGAACCCTGTCCAATCCTGTTCCATCCTCACAATTCCTGACACCCTAGAGCCCATTGCAGCAGTCACTGTGTCAAATCACTGTGTTGAGGGTCTTCCTCTTCTTTGCTGACCCTCCACCCTTTTTAGCATCATGTCCTTCTCCATGGAATAACACCCCCTCGCAACATGCCTGAAGTATGTGAGGCAAAACTTCATCATTCCTGCCTCCAAAGAGCACTCAGACTGCACCTGTCCAAGACATCTTTGTTCTCTTAGCCATCTACTGAATATCCTATGGACTGTCCAAAGAATAAACAGATATGTCTTACAGAAAATGCAGCCAGAATGCTCTTTAGAAGCAAGAGTAGCAAATATCCATCTCAATACTTAGGGCAGGTTGTTAAAAAAGGCTCTTTCTGGAAAAGAACATCATGCTCAGAAAAGTGGAAGGTCAGTGAAAGAGAGGGAGATCCTCGGTGAGATGAATTTTCCCTGTGACTGCAACAATGGGCTCAAGTGTGTCAGAGATGAGGAGGATGGTGCAAGCTAGGA
Organism: Elephantulus edwardii; assembly: GCF_000299155.1. Lineage (NCBI taxonomy): Eukaryota > Metazoa > Chordata > Mammalia > Macroscelidea > Macroscelididae > Elephantulus > Elephantulus edwardii. The sequence goes on from NW_006399815.1 coordinate 8,750,579, forward strand.
CAGGTTCAGATAGGTTCATAGGGTCACCACGAATCATACTTGACTCGACAGTTTATAATAACACAACATAGGGGAGGGGAGAAGGCCTGGTAATCTACTTCTGAAAATTGAGTCAGTGGAAGTGCAGTGAATCACAACAATATATTGCCCAAGAGGGAGATGGAAGTTAAGCCTCCTCTTTGGAAGACATAGTAGCTACAAGGACGGATACAATCCTACTAAACCACAAATATGGTACATCAAAAGCCATGCTTGTTCTGATGAGTGGGTCACCATTACTTGCCGCTGACTTGAAGGCAAATAACAACACTGCCTTATTTCAACAACTCATTCTTGATGAAAACATGACTTTTAAAAAAACCCAAACTCACAATACAACAATACAAACCCTCTCTCCTTATGTGTCTTTAATGCTCTTTTTGTTGAAGGACAGTCTTTCTCAGTTTTCATCCTTTTCTTCGTCTTGTTGTTGTTGTTATGTGCCGTCGAGTCGCCTGCGACTCATAGCGACCCTATGTACAACAGCCCTAAACTCCGCTCTGTCCTGTGCCAATCGCACTGTCTCTGACACTCCCATCCCAATTATCCCAGTCACTGAATCAATCCACCTCATAGAGGGCCTTCCTCTCCTGCGCCGTCCCTCCACCCTCCCAAGCATGATGTCCCTCTCTAAGGACCGGTCTCTCCTCACTACATGTCCAAAGTAAGTTAGACGGGGCCTCAGAATCCTTGCCTCCAAGGAGCCACCCAGTTTAACCCTCTCCAGGACAAATCTATTTGTTTTCCTAGCAGTCCATGGTATTCTCAATACTCTTCTCCAGCATCCTATTGAAAATTATTGAATGTACTATGAACTGCCAAACAAATGTTTCCAAGTTTTGTGATGTTTTCACAATTCATTCTTGTCACTCTCTTGATTAAAATATTCATGGCCTTTTGCCTGATATTCATGGAATAAAATTAATGCATTACCGTTGTGTCAGAACCAACTTCTCCTGGACTCCCAGTTGGTTTTCAGTGGTTGAAAACATCTGATTGGGGAAATTGTCCATCTTTCTCCAGTGTAGCCGCTGGTGGATTTTAATCACTCGAGAGGCACCACCTTTGGGTTGGAAGTATAGACGAGGCCACCAGAGCTCTCTTTTGAGTATGGCATGATCTCCTTTTCTTGGTATCCATCTACCTTATGCATAAGTATAAATTTATTTTTAATTCCTTCATGAACTCTCAGTAGGCTAGAGTTGTGTTTGTCTTCATTGTTGCTCTTAGGTGCCATCGAATATGACTGACCCATAGCAACTCTGTGAACACTGTCCTGTCCCTAGCCATCCTCACAATCTCAGGCACAGTCAAGCCCATTGACACAATTACTGTGTCAGTCCACCTGGTTGAGGGTCTTCCTCTCTTTCTCTGCCCCCCTCCTTTCCCAAGCATGATGTCCCTCTTCAAGGAGCATCCAGAGTAGTGCATGGTACACAAAATAATAGTTTACATGTTGTTGTTGTTATGTGTCACTGAGTCATCTGTGACTCATAGCAACCCCATGTACAGCAGCCCTAAACCCTGCCCTACTCCTTGCCAATCTTATTGTCTCTGACATACCTAACCCCATTACCCCAGGCACTGAATAAATCCATCTCATCAAGAGTCTTCCTCTCCTGTGCTGTCCCTCCTCCCAAGCACGATGTCCCTCTCCAAGGACCTGCCCCTCCTTGCAACATGTCCAAAGTATGTCAGACGAAGCTTCAGAATCCTTGCCTCCAAGGAGCAGCCTGGCTTCACCCTCTCCAGGAAGAACTTGCTTGTTCTCCTAGCAGACCATGGTATAGTCAATACTCTTCTCCAGCACCACAGTTCAAAGGCATCAACTCTCCTATCATCCCTAGTTATTGTCCAGCTCTCTGATGCATAGCTAGTAATTTCAAAGACCATAGTTTGTATAAGGCTTAACCAGACTAACATCTTTGCTCTTCAGTACTTTGGAGAGATCTCTGACAGCAGACTCTTCCAGTGCAATTTGTCTTTAATTTCCTGTCTGCTGGTACCAAGAATGTTGATTGTAGAGCCAAGCAAACAGAAGCTCTCAACAATCTATCTATTCACCATCTATCATGATGCTGCCAATCAGTTCAGTGATGAGAATCTTTGTTTTCTTGATGTTGATTTCAATCCATACTTAAGGCTGCTGTCCTTGACCTTCTGTAGCAAGTGCTTCAGGTCCTCCTCAGTTTCAGCAAGCAGGATTGTGTCATCTGCAAATATTTACAAGACATTTTATTATGCATTGAGAACTCAATGGTGAACAAAACAAAGTATTTGTATGGGGTTTATATTTTATATTGCAAAGAGATGTTTACTGAATAAAAGAGCACTAAAATATTTTAAGAAAATATTTCCTTCCTTTTTTGTACTGTTGTTAGGTGTCATCAAGTCAGGTCCAAAACATAGAAACCTGAAGTACAACAAACTTAAACCACTTCCCAACCCTCACAAGCTCTGCCATGTTTAAGCCCATTGTGGCAATCCTATCTGCTATGGGTCTTCTCCTGCACTGACTCTCTATTTTTCTAACCATCCTTTTTTCAAGTCTCCTCCCTACATTTCTAAACTGTGAGATAAACCTTACCATGCTTGGTTTGAAGGAGTACTTTGACTGCACTTCAAGACAGTTTTTGTTCTTTTGGTAGTTCATGGTATATTCAAAAGTCTTCAACAACAATAAACTACAAAGGTATTCAAAGTCTTTTTTTTTAGTGCCTTTCATACGCATATGAAGCAGCCAGGAAATCAGGAGACGGATTGCATTTGGCAAGCCCACTGTCAGGGATCACTCCAAAATGCTAAGATGTATCTGATTTAGGCCATGACCTACTCAATCTCCTGCTACACTTCAGAGAGCCGGGCAATGAATAAGGATGATAGTGGAAAAATTAATGCCTTTGAGTTGTGGTGCTGCAGAAGAGTACTGAATATCCCACTGACTATCAAAAGAAAAAGCATATATGTCCTGGAAAGTGCGGGGCATGAGGGTTCCTTGGAGGCAATGTTGACAAAGGGTGTTGATTGTTGATCCAAGCAAGATTCAACCATTGACAACTTATATCCTATCTCTATCTATCATAATGCTGACTATTGGTCCTGTGGTGAAGATTTTTGTTTTCTTGATGTTGAGATGTAATCCATCCTGAAGACTGTAGTCCTTGATCTTCTGTAGCAAGCATTTTGCATTTTCCCCCTTTTTAGAAAGCAAAGTCATCTGAATAATACAGGTTGTTGATGAGTTGTTGATGAGTCGTCTTCTAATCTTTAGAGTCCAGTTCATTAATTATTTGCTTAGAATTCAGATTGGATAGGTATGGAGAGAGGATGCAGACCTGACACACACCCTTCCTGACCTTAAATCAGTGTTCCCTTTCTCTGCTTGCACAACAGCTTCTTGGTCTAGGTCTAGATTCTGTATGAGTACAATTACGTGTTCTGGAATGACATTCTTCACAACTTGAACCATAATTTGTTATGGTCCATACAGTCAAATGCTGCTGCATGGTCAATAAGACCCAAACATACAGTCTTCCAGTATTTGTTGCTTTCAGAAATGATATCCCTCATGCCATGGCCTCTTCTAACACCAACTTGTACTTCTGGTAATTCCCTGTCAAGGTACTGTTCCAGATGTTTTTGCATGATTATTGAGGAAAACTCCATTCTGTAGATTACAGTTTATGATCTTTGTGGTGTTTGCCTAAAAATTAGCTTTTTTAAGCCATTAGTTAGACCCCTCTGGTCTCCAGCTACATTAACTGCAGATACATGGTCTTGCAAATCAGAATGGTCTTAAAAATCAACATCAGCTGTGGGACTAGGATAAGATAGTGTGTTTACACACGTAGGGAAGCAAGACTTGAGGCAAGCAAGATATGTAGTGCCAAAACTTGAGGGAGATCGAAATAGGCCCTGTTGATTGAGACACTGGAAATGGTATTGCAAAGACTGTGGCAAGGCAGTGGAGAAACTGTGGCAAGGTGTAAGCAGAGGAGCCATGAGATAAAGGCCACAATTAAAGGTGTTTGCTGTTCTTACTGTATGCTTGAAGGAGAAGCTGACTTATAACTTGATAGATACTTGTTTGCTTGCGGCAAACCTTGCTGTATGATTTGGATTTGACTAGTGAACAGAAATCAGAGCCTGGACTAATAGAAGAACTGTGCCTAAAAACCTGGACTTGTATTGTGAGATATTCTTTGCTTCTCCAATTTTCCAACTTCCTTTTCTTATAAACCCATTGTTGGTACTGTAACTGTGAGTCAGTGAGTCAGCGACAAGTGCATGAACCCCTTTCTGCTGATAGCATTCTAGAGGCACCTTGGGGCTTGGCTAAAGGTTCTTTATCTGCTTTCTACTCAGGGACACTGAGCGCTTTGCTACTCTCACTCCCTCTGGCCCTTACAGAAAGATGTTATTGACTCTACACATCCATGGCCCATTTTCTGCCCCTTAGGCATTTGGTGTCAGAAAAGATGGGATTCATTGTTTCAGACTCACAGACTCATAGTTTGTTTTTGTGAATGTGGGGCTTGGGAAGATGTACAGTTAAAATGGTTAATATTTTTCTTTTACAGTCGGAGATAGATCGAACATGCAATCAAGACGCATTGATAATAATGGGTGACTGGAATGCAAAAGTTGGGAATAGTGAAGAAGAATCAGTAGTTGGAAAACATGGGCTTGGTGACAGGAATGA
>NW_006399815.1:8757524-8769735 GCF_000299155.1 Elephantulus edwardii
GCGCAGGATAGAGCAGGGTTTAGGGCTGTTGTACATAGGGTCGCTATGAGTCGGAAACGACTCGACAGCACATAACAACAACAACAACATGAAGAGGGGAAGAAAACCACGAAAGATTGCTGTTGCTGTTACTGAGGGGGAAAGAAAAAGCTAAGAATTTGCTTTATGGCCTGACACAAAAGAGTATGAAGACAAATGAAGATAATTCTAAGTATTTCTTGAAAAGAGTTTGCGGGTGACAGTCATTTTAACTTGGAATTCCTTAGTATAAAAGTGCTACATAAATCCAAAACATTCGTATTCTATTGTAGAATGCACAAGTCATTTTTCCTCAAGAAGATCAGAAGAAAGGGTTCAGGTTGGCTCCTTGATAACCGGGCCAATCCTATTTTCTCCTGCCTTTCTCCACTTTCAACTCTGGAATTGATTTTTCCTTTTTTCCTTTTTATCTCATTCTTGCTTTGACTTTTGCCGTACTGAACTCGGTGAAGGCCTACCTGTGTTCTCATAGTCTTGACATTATTCCCTTTTCATTTAGGTTGCTTATCTCAGTTTTATTTGATTCATAACCATTTAAAGATGTTAATGTGTTTTGCTTTAAAACAACAGATAAATGGATGACTTAGTTAGCCAACATCATTTTGGAAAGAATTCTGTGATCATCCAATCAGAGATTTTGAATCTCTATATTACCTTAATGCACAGCAAAAAAATAAAACAAATATCTTTTTTTTTTTTCTGAGTGGAACATATTTACATCTTATAAGAATTCAACTCCAAAAACTACACCATGTACTGAGATGTGGCTGCTGCTTTGGGCCTGATGAACCAAGGAAATATATTTTTTTTTAAGAGGTTAATTTTTATTACTCTTGCCTCTCAACAAACACCACCTCCTTCCAGACAAGAAGCTTATTCATCAAATGAGAATTGGAGTCATTCCTCAGCCTATTGGAGTACCATTTTCTGGGGTCATCTCCTTCTTCTTCAGAAAACTATCTTTGCTTTTCAAGTTCATTTAGGCACTTAATAGGAAATGCACTGACTATATCAAAGATCCCTGGTGGCATCGTGGTTAAAGAATTCAACTGCTAATCAAAAGACTTGAAGCCTGAAAGATGAAGCAATTTGCTGCAGCAAAGATTTATAGCCTCAGAAATCTTACAGGCAGTTCTGTTCTGTCCTATAGAATTGATTCGATGGCAGTAGGATATATAAGATAAGCTCTGCTTCTAAGTGCTAATTAAGAACATCTGCCTTTCACCATGGGTTTTTTTTGGGGGGTCATTAATACTGTGTCTCAATAAGACTGCGTCTCAATAAGAGAAATAGGAATACTGAAATGCAAATGTATGGGGCACCCTTGATTTTATTTGTTTTCTAGGATCAACAGAAAGCTCACATGCCAATTTTAAGTAAACTCTCTTTGGAGCCTCAGATGCAATTTAGTCAACGATGCTGCACACAGCAGGAATCTGCTTCAAATAACTAACTCTGTTACCTTCTTGTTTCCTGTACGAATTCCTCTGTGAGGGACAGAAACAAGGCTTCTTGTTCCTTTTAAGGAAATGGGATTTTTAAAAGGTTTGCAAGCTCAAAATGGAATTCAAGGTCAGCAATCTTAAATGTGTTATACCAAGCTATAGATGGTAAATGAAACTAGAAGGAAAATTGGGGCTGAATGAAATCGTTTTATACTATCTTCACATTTTTTATCACCTATATTGTGTGTGTGTGTGTGTGTGTGTGTGTGTGTGTGTGTGTGAACTAAAATAGGAAATAGCTTCTAAATAGCTTCTCCTGGGACTTTATTAGTCCCTGGGACTATGCAAATGATTGTTACCATTTATGTTAACTCTTTCTGGCCCTATTAAGACTTACTTAAGAAACGATTTTTTAAAAATCTCAATAGTTCTTGACTTAAACTAAAAATGACAAAGCAGCTCCAGAAGCATCCAGGGAGCCCCCTTACTTGGTAAAAACTTCAACACATACTTATATGAACCCTTGTTACTTAAACATTTCCCGAGGCCATAACCACCAAAGGCAATAAAGGAATCAAAAGGAAAGAAACTTTAATCTCCAGTTTAGCATCTACTGCCTATTTGCCCATGACACTCAAACTCCGTCAATTCCTGATCCTGTCAGGACAAAGTAGAATTGTCTCAAAAATTTCCAGGAGTTCTAATGGCCTAGTGCTAAGGAGTTGCACTGCTAATCCAATGGCATGGGATTTGGATACCAGTTGTTCCTCTGGGAAAAGATGGACAATCTTCTCCAGTAGAATTTACAACCTCTCAAAGTCCACCAAATCATCAGCTAAGACTTGGTTCTTTGACAGTTCAAATTAATTCGAAGTTTCTTGGGAATACAAATGGGCAATATTCTCCATTATGAAATTCAGCCTTGGGAGTCCAGTGGAGGGTCAGCTATAAGTCTATTCGGAATCAACAACAAAAAGTTTGAGTTTTACTCTTTTACTTTGGGTTAAAATCCTACATCTTTGTTGTTATTGTTTACTCTAAAGTCGGAACCAACCCACAGCTAACTCTCTGGTGAGTTTTCAGAGGCAGTTAACTGCATGAGAGGAGACTGACCATCCTTCTCCCACGGAGTGGCTAGTGGCTTCAAACTGCTTACCTTTGTGATTGCAATGCAGCTTCTTGCCTCTAGTCTGCCAGAGAGCAGCTGATAGGTTTGAACAGTTGACGTTGGAATTAGCAGTCAAGCACTTTTACCACTGTTTCATAAGGGTATCTTCCATCAGCCGCCAAATACCTCTTATTTGAAATATCTCACCATTGTTCACAAAGAATGTATGTAAATAACATATTGCACAGCATAAGTTGAATTTTAGCAAAAGTGGAATTATGTGGAAGCTTCTAATAACCATTCAAAAACTATTTAATGAGCATAGACTATCTGTCAAGCACAATCCTGGGGAGAGGAGATTTTTTAAAGTGAGCAAGAGAGATTCAGTCTCTGCCCCCAAGGGTCTATAGTCTTGTTTTTATTGATACACATTCTCCTCGATTAAACATCTTGTAGGTCCTCTACTCACCTCACCTGTCTCTTTAGCTTGGCTGTTGTTAGTGTTGTCTCAGCTGGTAAGGGAAATAGCCCTCCGAACTTAGTGCCTCTCTTGTGCTTCTCATCATTCAATCATAGACGAAGCAATTCACACCTCTTGTCTTCTTCCCGAGTCTCTCATGAACCTTTAACGAATTCAGATTTTCTTGAAATAGACCACGAGGACAATCTCTGAGACATTTACTTTAAACTATACATAAAACTCTCCTTTCTGCATAAATAGTGACTCCAGACTAAGGATGTCTAGATTCTCTGTTCTCAGTTCAATTTCATATATTTTATTATAAAGGCATTAGGAAAATCAGAAGACCTTATCTCTATTTGCTATCAACAGTTCAAATAAACTGTCAGGACCAGTTGCTGTCAAGCCAATTTCCACCCATGACAACCCAACACAATGGCTGGGTGCAAGAGTTCCAACCTTTCTACACCCACGTTAGCATCTGTTGTCTTGCGGAACCAAGCAAGGCTTAAAGTGCTGAAAGAACTTATCCAGGGCCCCTGTGTGTTTCCAAGAGCAATGCTTCATAGAGATTTCAGGGAGCTCGAGTGGCACAGAGGTCATGCTGTTAGCCTGAAGACCTCTCTAGTGGTTCAAATGGACCAGTGGTTCTTCAAGATGAGCATTATGTTCAAGAAAGATATGTAATATCGCCCCATCTTACAGCTTAGAAGCTCTGATGAAGGGTGTGATTTACAGCTTAGGAAATCTGATGGAGGGTCAGCTATGAGTTGGCTGGGCCTCACTAGCAATGACTGACTTCCCCAGGAATTTCGATGGCTGTTTTTCAGAAGCAGATTGCCAGGCCTTTCCTCCAAGGGTAGATTGCCAAGCCTTCCCTCCAAGGGAAGATTGCCAGGCCTTTTCTCCAAGACAGAGGTGGACACAACCACCTGTAAGTGGACTACAACCTCCAACTTTTGGATCAACTGCCCAGCTCATTAACCATTTACAATGCAAAAGAGGTTATTAAATATAATAATTATCCAAAATCTTATGAAATATTTCATTCCTATGAAAATGCAAAATGATATGTATTGAAATCAAATAGAAGTATGAATATTTTTTACTCATAGCTTCAGTTTAGAAATAGTCAAACAGATAATATCCATCCATCATTTTTACTCTACCACTAAATCTGATGATGTTAAAATGACATAAAATGAAGTAATCATGATGTTCAGCACAAAATTAATCATGAAAACAATTAGTATTCTTTCAATGTCACCTTTGAGCTCCTTTGAATACAACATTCACAAAGTCAAATGCTACTAGATTTTTCAATATAACAAATTATCAAACGTTTAACAGTCCCAGGAGAGGTTAGGGAGTAAATGGGTGTTAATTGTCACCCTTACGTATCAGCACAAAGCCGTGGTGAAAACTCAGGATTTGCACTCATGCACATGTGCATCCATACTCTTCTCTCTGCCACTTACCAAACAGAATGTGGGAATGTTCCTTATGCTCTAAAAGGCTTGGTTCAACAAGAAAGAACACATCCAATGCTGGTGAGGATATGAAGAGTTTAGAATTCTCATACACTGCTGGTGCAACTGTAAAATGGTACAACCCCTGTGGAAAATAGTCTGCTGCTTTCTTAAATAGTTAGGAAAAAGGAGTATCATTTGATCCATCAATACCATTACTAGATATAAATCCTAAAAAAAAATTAATAAATGCTCTGACACAAGCAGATATATGCACCTCCTTGTTCACTGCAGTAGTATTTACAAGTGCAAAGACATGAAAACAACCCCTGGGACTGTCAGTGTTATCAGTAAATAAACAAAGTAGGATACATACACACAGTGGGATACTATGTAATGTCAAAGAATAATCAAGAATTTGTGAAGCATCTTATAACACTGATGTATTTGGAGGTAATTATGATGAGTGACATAAGTCAGTCCTGAAAAGACAAACAGTCCATGAGTCCACTATTGCAAAAAGTTATTATAAAGTGGAAGCACTGCATGCATATTCTTTGATGACTACCAGAAATACGAGAAGTGAAGGGGGAGAAAATAAGCATTAATCGAATAGTAGACACATACGAGGTTGGATGAAGGGAAAGGCAATATACAATAAAGGGTGATCTGCACATCATCACTAAAGACATGGAAGACAGAGAGATGCACAAAAGCTACAGACAACCAGGATGAACACTAGATATAGTCCTGCATTATTAGTGAAAAAAATTAAGGAAGATGAGATCTGAATGATCTCAAAATGCACAGTGGCTATGCTAATGAACTTGAGCACACTAGCGGATCTTGAAGGTGGTTCAGTGAAAGGTTACAGTTTGTCCTGTTGTGCGTGAAATCATTAAAACATCCTAGAATTCAGGAAAGTATCAGCATACTTTTGGTCAAAGATTTACTATCACCTTCCTTGGAAGAGGAAAAGAAAAAGCCAAAAAAGGAACAACTTCAAAGCAAAAATTCTAATTTCAAGGATGTAAATATCTATGTAAATATCAATTTTCTGCCATGCTCACATAGCTGTTCTTGTTGTTGGCTGTTCAACAGGGTTGTGCTAGTCTATTGGAGGAATAGCCAGGATCATAGATGATTTTCTATTGGGAAGAATGCAACACTAACACGTCCTGAATTTCCATTATGTCACATAGAAGGTCTGATCAGTCTCATTCAAATGAATCTACAAAGATAAGGAATTACTGTTTGGATGGGTTGTTCTTTTTAAGTAATTGACAACAGGACAGTCAGTCTCAAAGTTGGAATAGTATTCTATTTTTATAAGAATTTTTCAATAAACTTCAGATTGGGGGGGAGGGCAAGAGATAAAGTTGATGGGGAAAACATTTGACATAGATAAAATGCCAAGAGCCAGGTCTCCAATGTAGCAAATGTCAGGCAGACATAGAGTTCGCATTCAATCAGGCCAACAGTAGTCGGTTGCATGGAGTAAGCTCAGCAACTCTTAGTGGACAAAGTATTGTAAGACTCAAGCCAAATGGAGAATTATAAGACTTGAGCCAAACGTCTCTTTTCTTAATAAATCAATTTGGTTACCTACAAGGATTCATTTCTGAAAACTGAGAACTGTCAACCTCACAACCTTCCTCATATTCCTATTTCTTATGTCACTTTTCTTGTGTCCAATCTATATGCCTGATGGCACAGTGCATTTTTTGCTGAGCTGCTAATAGTAAGGTCAGGGGCTCCACAGGAGCTCCACTGGAGAAAGATGGGCAGTTTTGGAAAATTGATGGTGTCACCATGCATTGGAATTGACTTAATAACGTGAGGGAGTGTCGGATTTTGGCAACTGCCAGAAGGCAGGGATAGCCTCCCTTTCAGAATGACTCTCCTGCTATTACCATACAGTTTTTTGGGGGGGTTTCCTCATCTTTTTTCCAATGGTTTTATTCTAGAATGTTCAATACCATATATGACTTGTTTGTTTCCTTTGTTAAAAAGCTTTGTAAGACAACAAAAGAAGAGGAAATATTATCCTTGTCTCATTCTCTGGAGCCAATTACTGCTCCTTTTTAGAATATTTTTGCAATTGACTTTGCCATATCGTTAAGGTTCTCAGAAGGGCTTCAGGTAGGTTCACACTGCATATCAAGGCATCTTGAAGGTATTTGTGAAGTTGTCTATTTTCAGAGAGGCTCTGAGAGCCCCATGCAAAGAGGATCCAGAGGTTATTTAAATGGTTTTCCTTTGCCTCAGTAAGAGAAATGGTAGAAAAATAGTCAACAAATAGTGAGTCTCTGAGAATGAAGATCAGTCATCAAACCAGCCACAGAAGGAGATCTCGAAACCAAGATGGGCCAAAAATGAGGGCAAAATTCCCCAAAAGAGGGCATAAGAGCAATGTCCTAGCAGGAGTGAAACCAAACAATGTATCAAAGAACCATGTATTTGCAGGCCGTTCTGAATTCTAGACCCAACACTTTGGTCACGCAGAATGAAAATAAATTTCAACAAATCATTTCAATTTTTGCAGTGCAAATACAAGTTCTTTGGGGTTCCCATTTAAATTGCTTCATACAAAATAAAAAGGCTTTAGCCTAGTACATTTGAATAGGTGAAAAGGTATTGCTATTATTTTTTTTTTTTTTTGTAACTGGGAGGAAAGTGTATGCATGTATACACACACACACATACACACATACACATTTTTGTAGAAGAAATGGACTTAAATTACAGAGATGACGTTATTAAAATTCATTGCAATTCTCATGCCATTATATTTTTTAATAACCATCTTGCTTTGCACTGTGCCCCTTCCGCCAGTGAGTGCATGCAGCTGGGCCTTCCCTAGGTCAAAAGTGATGGTTCAGTGCATCCTTGGGGATTAGGTCTATATTCCAGCACAATTCATATTTAAGGTAAATTTGATTGAACAATGTGAGTAAAAATACATTTGAATTTCTACATAAAAGATCTAATCTTTAAATGTCTTACTGAATTGCAAATATATTAAATAAGGCCAAACAGGGAAGAAGGACACAAACAAACACTGGGGGGAAGAACGATGATTGATAGTCCAGGCTGAGATGTCCTGCAGTATGATGTCTTCCTCTGTGCCAAGAGCAAGGACCTCTGTTCACAGATTTCAGCCAGTGCATAGAATGAAAGGATGTTTCTGAAGTGATAAAGATGGTAGTTTTTCAAATAGGGTAATGGAAATATTAAAAATGAGATTTTAAAAATTATTTTAACAAGTTTATGATAATTTTTCTTATGAGTTACAAGTAAGACTTTTTTTTACAAAAAGAAATCTATGTATACATGTTTAGTTCTTTGAAAGATGATTTAAGTCAAATATTGATGAAAAGTAAAACAGATTAAGTGAGTTATTGCATGTTTTTATCCTAAATGTCATAGTGTTTTAATCAAAACCTGCAATGTATTTCTGACATTTAGAAACCATTCCCTCTCTTGTCCATTGATTCTAGAGATCACGGGGTAGCACCGGACACAACTATGAATAGCTATAAAATATCCATAGTGTTTATTTTCTTTTACTAGGTTTTGGGGTTTTCTTAATAGCGATTTTTAAAACCAGGTATTGAATTATCGACACCTCTTAAATCTGCCTATCAAGGAATTTAAAGAGTGTAAGCATTTGTATTGATTATTCCTGGGACAAGTTTTTCATAAATGAAATGTGATGTATTACTTTTAAGCTCTAATGGTTATTTTCTCTAGTCTAGAAGGCAGGAGGTTAAGAGAACCAAACCACTTCAGCTTTCTTATTTCTAGGTGTTGACAACAAGGTAAGAACACGCAATATTTTCACTCTGTTTGCGTGTGAACTAAATAATTAGACACTAAATTGCAGGTAGTAGAATTCTTTGGAAATGGAATTAGAAACACAAGCATTTAAATAAAAATAAAACTACATAATTCAAGTAATCGTGTCACACAACAGGGTAAAAGAAATACTGCCTTTCAGAAACATTATCAATGGCTGTAGCAGTTGACAACTTAACCCAGATAGAGAACACAAACTTCCAGCACTCAGCTGACTTTTCATGGGGTTTCCCTCAACTCCATTTTATAGGTGCACCCTATTAAATCTCATTAATGTGGCATTTGTCTGGAGACTGAGCCATAACGAGTCAAACCTAGAGTGATGTAGGTAACAGTAACAGCTGGCACCAGCCTTCTGAGGAGTTAGCGTGTTTGAGAAAGAAAACATTGTCAGGGTGGTAGCCTAACCCCAAGAGTAATAAAGTGGCCAGACACCTGGAAGCAATTACGTGCATGGTCGAGATTATCCATCATGCTTTGCTCACTGTCTCTCTTGCAAAGACCTTTGTTTTCACACTCCCGGTAGCTAAATTCTGGGCTGAAAAGCTTGTTTCACAAACAGGGTTTTTCACTGAGGCCCTTCCACTTACTGCCATTCCCACACGATGCCGATCATTTGTTTGCACAGCCCAGCGACAAACCTCAGAGCTGCTGTAATAATAAGTTGGTTACCAGGCTTGCATGAGCAGTAGCATCAATCACGAGGCTGCCACTGCCCAGGCGAGCCCTCGTTGCCCACCAGCACCATTTAGAAAAGTGCACCCAGGGCCCCTCAAATGGAACTGTTTAAGCCCCGCTTTCCATTTAGGCTCTAATCTAATATTTTTTTCTAAATCAGATTACTACTTGTAAGTCATGATTGTTAAGTTCCTTCTGACGTTTATTTATCGCTTAAATCCCATTATTCATAAGGCTATTGTACAGTAGGCTCTTCATTTACCCTGGATCTAAAAGAATCACATTTTTCTTTTTCCTTAAGGGTATAGGTAACCCAATGACAAAACAAACAAACAGAAAAAAAAAAACAGAACAAAAACAACAAAAAAACATTTGGATCATTTGCAAATGCTCTAGTATTTTGATCTTTAGCTTTGCAAAGAGTCCCTTAACTGTTTGTTTAACTGAGTAGATTTCTCCTAATAGATAAAAAATTTATGTAAGATTCATTCCCTTTGCCACCAGTCTATACCTATTTCCCAGGAAATCACTTAAATGGTAAATTGGCACTATTCATGCAATATGGATAGCAGATCATTCTACATATGGATCACATAAATGTCCACAGCACAAAGACTGAGTTAATTTTACAAAGTTGTTGTGTTGGGTTTTGGGGGGGTTTTGTTTTGTTTTGTTTTCTCCCACTCTAGTAATAAAGCATCTAAAAAGTTTCTCTGAAATTTGTTACATTCTCTTCTAAGAAATCTTATTAAGTAGAAGGTTATTTAAAGAACAAATCTGAGAGAGAAAAATATTAAAAATAAAGTTTTGAGTTACCCCTATTTATTACAAGTTCCCACAATATTGAAAAGCACACATTAAAAAGTCAAATAGACTAGCCCTTGTTCCTCTAGTTCTCATGTTTGGACATTGGCAGTATTAAAACAAACAAACAAACAGCCAGCATTTGGAAAGTAGGAGAAGGAATGGGGACAGGGTGGAGGGGTAAAGGAGGAACTCAAATTAGGGTTGCATTCCAGAAAGAAAACAGACCAGAGAGCTGTTCTCTATCTCTTATCACAGGCTTATCTCCTCAGTCAGTCAATGGCAGAACCTAAAAGGGAACAGAACAGGCCTTAAAGTCCTTCTGTTACTGCAGCTGATAAATTCCAAATGGTTGGATCTTTGACATTTGTAAAGCCAGTTTCCAGTTGCTTCCTACATGTCTGCTTGCCAATGACTTAACCACTCCTAAAATTCTACTTTTTTTAAGATCAGAGGGCAGCTTCTAATAGTGGTAAGTAAGAAGCTGCGCTGCAATACTGAAGACACTGGGTTTGAACCTACCAGCTGCTCTGTGGAAAAAAGATAGCAATCTCCTCCCAAACAAATTAACTGCCTCTGCAAACCCACCGGAGGGTCAGCTCTCGGTCGATTCTGATTAGATGGTACACAACAACGACAACACAAAGAGAAAGGGAGTTCTGGTGGTCTCATAGTAAGGAGTCTTCCTGCAATCTTCCTCCAGTCCTGCCACATTTTTCTTCATAGAGTCCAGTTCCTCCAACAATTTGGTCAGCATACAGAATGGATAGGTATGGAGAGAGGATACAGCTCTGTGGGAGAAGGACAGACAGTCTCCTCCCACATGATTTACTCTCTGAAAACCTGCTGGAGGGTCAGCCATGGGTAAGTTTCAACTAGACGGTACACAACAACAGTGTTCCCTTGCTCTGTTCACACAACAGCCTCTTGATCAAGGTGTGGATTTCACAGGAGCACAATTAAGTACTCTGGGATTTCCATTCTCAATGTTAACCATACTTTGTTATGTTCCACACAAATGCCTTTACATAGTCAATAAAGCATAAACACATATTCTTCTGGTATTCTTTACTTTCAGCTAGGCTCCATCTAACATTAGCAATGATGTCTCTATGCCCTCTTTTAAATCCTGCTTGAATTCATGGCTGTTCCCTATCTATGTACTGTTCTTGCCATTTTTAAGTGATCTTCAGTAGTCTTTTGCGTACATACAATGTTAATTATATTGTTCAAGGGTTTCCATATTTTTTGATCACTTTTCTTGGGAACAAATACAAATATGGACCACTTCCAATTTACTGAGAGAACCTTCTCCAAATTTCATTGCATAGACTTGTGAGCACATCGAGGGTTGCATCTGTTAATCGAAACAAATCATTGGAAACCCATTGATTCCCAGGGCCTTTTTCAAAATTTTTTATTTTTGCCAGTTCCTTCAGTGAAGCATCCACTTCCTCCTTCCTTACCACTGGCTCCTGTTCATATGGTAGCTCCTAAAATTTTTCAGTGTCAGTCAGTTATTTTTGGTACTGTGACTCTGTATTCCCTGCATCTTCTCTTGATGCTTCTTAGGTCATTCAACATATTGCCCATAGCATCTTCTAATAATGTGACTCGAAGCTTAGATTTGTTTTTCAGTTCTTTCAGCTTGAGAAATGCAGAGCAAGTTCTTCCCTTTCTATTCTACAATTGCAGTTCTCTGAACATTCCATTATAATATATTTTGCTTTGTCCTCTTGAGATGCCCTTTTTAAAAAAACTTCACGAGTTTATTTACAAAATTTGAATACATAGTTTTCAAGAACAAATTCTTTCAACTTCCTTCACCCCCTAACCACCAAATTGTGCATCCCCATGATTAATACCCCTCCCCCTGCACAACCTCATCTCTCAGCTTCCACCCTTTCCCACCCCTCTTGGATCCTTTTACTCATTCTACAATAATGATTTTATACAATATTTATCCTTGAGGGACTGAGTTAGTTCCCTCAGCGTAATGCTCTCCAGTCCTTCCCAAGTTAGGGGTAACACTTCAGAAAATTATTGCTCCTACATGCTGCATAGTATTCCATTGTGTGAATGTACCAAAATGTCTCAATTCAATCATTTGTGGTTGGACATTTGGACTGTTACCATGTTCTTGTGATGGTAAATAGTGTTTCTATGAACACTGGTATACAAAGCTCCATTTGTGCCTCAGTTCTAATTTTCCCAGGGTATATTCGAATGATCTACAGGAAATGGAATGCATAAATATTGACATACTAGGCATTGGTGAGAAGAGATGGACTGGCATGGGGCATTTTGAGTCGGATGACCATATGATATATTACTCTGGAGATGAAAAAGT
>NW_006399815.1:8773105-8775669 GCF_000299155.1 Elephantulus edwardii
TTGAGCTGCCTTTTAAAATATTTTGTTTAATTCTTTTGCTCCAGCATGTTTCTCCTTTGTTTTGGCTTCTTAATGTGTTAGAGCTAGAGCAATTTTCAGAGTCTCCTTTGATATTTTTAAAACCAAAATGGATGTCAGGAAGTGAAGACTTTAAGCACTGGTTGCAGAAGATCAAAGAAGACAGCCTTCAGTATGGATTGCATCTCACTCTCAAGAACACAAAAATTCTTATCACTGGACCAATAGGCAGCATGATAATAGATGGAGAAAACATTGGAACTGTCAACAACTTCATCTTACTTGGATTTACAATCAACACCCTTGGGACCAGCAGTCAGAAAATTAGGAGACATATTGTACAATAAAAGACTGCAGTCAGGGCCCTCTCCAAATGATTGAGAAGCAATGATGTCAGTTTTAGGACGAAGGTGCATTTGATTCAGGCCCATGATTTTTTCAATCATTTACTATGCATCTGAGAGCTAGACAATGAAAAAGGATGACAGAAGAACAATTGATGCCTTTGAGTTGCAGTGTTGGAGAAGAGTGCCAAACACCCTATAGACTGCCAAAAGAGCAAGCAAATGGCAAAGATGATAAAGCTTTGTCTCAAATACTCTGGACATGTTGCTAGGAGGAGTTGTTCCTTGGAGAGAGATATCATGATCATAGTTGGAAAGGGAGAGGGTCTGCAAGGAGAGGGAAACACTCAATTCAAGCAGATGGATTAACACAGTGACTATAGTTATGGGCTTTAGTGTTTCAGGAAGTGTAAGGATGGCGCAGGATAGAACAAGGTTCACATCTGCTGTTCATAGAGTCACTATGGGTCATACTTTACTCAATGGTACCTAACAGCAACAACAAGAAATAGTAAGGAGTACTGAATATCCCATAGAGAGTCAACAGAACAAATAAGTCTGTCTTGGAGGAAGTATAACCAACATGCTACCTAGAGACAGGGATGATGAAGCTATTCCTTGTAATAGTTGGTGGAGGACCAGAGAAGGAGAAGAAGATTCCCAAAAAGATGAATTGACAAGGTGACTGTAACAATAGGCTTAAATATCTCAGAGATTGTGATGATAGGACAAGATAGGGCCAGGTTCATATCTGTTGTTCAAAAGGTCACTATGAGTCCCAAGTGATTTGATGGTACCTAACGACAACTTCATGTCATATATTTTGGACATGCTATTGCTTTGAAAAGGCTATTGCTTGGAGAGGGACATCATGCTGGGAAAGGTAGTGGGTCCTCAGAAGAGAGGAACACCTTTGAAGAGATGGATTGACACAGTGACTGTTAACTATGGGCCAATGTGTCAGAGATGATTAATATGGCACAGGATGGGACTCGGTTCAGATTTGTGGTTCATATGATCACTATGAGTTGTACTCACTATGGAACCTAACAACAGTGATAAGAAGTTGCACTGTAACCCAACGATAAAGTGGCTTGAGCCTACCAGCTCGTTCCTTAAGAAAAAGATGGGAAATCTATGTTATTTACAACCTCCGAAAACCTACTAGAAAGTCAGTTACAAGTCCATTCTGACTTGATGGCACACATCAGCAACTTAATGAGAGAAAAATCAGGCTCCTTTTCACCAGTTTTGTTGGTTGGTTTTTGTTGTTTTTTTTTTTTTTTAAAGAATTTTGTTTTGTGTTACTCAAGTAATCTGTACTTCTACTACTATCCCTTCACAAAGGTTTTCCATTCTGGTGTAAACTTCATTAAAGGATGAAGGGACTGCCGTTATTAGAAATCAAGTGAGGAGCCCGCATTCTCATTCTACAGGGTGATCAAGCCTGAGTACAAAAAAAGCCACAGTGTCAGTGAAAACTCTATCCTCTCTACTTTTACCAGACCACATAGTGACTTCTAGCTCCCTATTTCCTCTCAAATCTCTCAGCTTCATCCAACCTTCCCCCACCATACACTTCCCCCCACACACACACTGCCTACCCCCAAAATAGCACTCTGTCAATCTCAGGTGACTTCCTACATGTTTAAATAACCAGGACACTGCCTGAATCTTTCTCTAGGCAAAGTCATCACACCATCCAAAGGTGAAGACTTAATCACACTGAATCAGTATTTCATCCCTGCTCACCCACATGGGAGCCTACAGATTGGCTAAGTCACTTTTCATCAAGTTAATTTTTCTTCTTGCAGGCTGATATCTTAGACTCGTTTTTGATTTAAGGAAAATCTCTGAACATTCCTCTCCTAGAATCAGAAATATGTGTTTCCAACTGCCATTATTAACATTAGAAATATTTGAGAATTGCCAAAGAAAGATATTTTCCTCTCAATTTCAATGAGCAAAACACTGTACTAAAGACAGCAATCTTTATCAGGTCTCAAATTTGAACCCTCTCTTCTTAATCCTCAAGAGATATTTTCATGAAAACATTAAATATGTTCTAATTTCATCTACCACTTCTTTGAGCATCTAGGAGTGTTTCTGTTGCTGTTGTTAGATGCTATTGAGTTGAGTATGACTCATAGTGATCCTATGAACAACAGATCTGAACCCTGTCCTATCCTGTGCCATCATCAC
>NW_006399815.1:8775842-8790012 GCF_000299155.1 Elephantulus edwardii
CCACCCCAAGTACATTCCACTATGCAACCTTAATTGTGGACTCTTGTGATAACCATAATACCCTATCATACATTGCTTTTAAATTATTCTCTCCCGTAGCTGCAGTCACTATGTCAGTTCATCTGCTTGAGGGTCTTCCTCTCCTTTGCCATCCTTCCACCTTTCCAAGCATGATGTCCTTCTCCAAGGAATAGCTCCTTCTAGAAACATCTCTAACGTATGTGAGATGAAGCTTCACCATCCTTGTCTCCAAGGAGCACTCTGGCTGCACATTCTATAAGACATATTTGTTTGTTCTTTTGGAAGTCCATGGGATATTTAGTACTCTTCTCCAGCACCACAATTCAAAAGCATCAGTTCTCCTTGACATCCTTATTCATCATTCATCCTTATCCTTATTGTTTCTGTCATTAGCTGCCATCAAATCATCAAATAGCCCCTGACTCTGAACAGAACACAATGCTGTGTCATTGCATGATCAGCTAGAGATATAATCCTGTGTGATCTATTTGGTTCTCATTGGCTGATTTTCAGAACTAGATGGCCATGTCTTTTTTTTACCCCCTAGTGTATCTTAGTTGGAAACTCTACTGAACTCCACTGAAACCTGTTTAGGTATTATATTTTTGTTGAGTGCTCCCAAATGGGAACTGACTTTTAAGTGATCCTCTAGTGGGTTATCAGAAATTGTAAATTGCACAGAAGGAGTTTTGCTATCTTTCTCCCTCAGAGCAGCTAGTGGATTCCATCTGCATGCCTTTAGAACTCATTTGCATTAGTTTACCAGAGCACCAGCAAATCACCATTGCCAAATATGTAGTGGCTATGCATGAGATGCAGTAGATAGGAATTGAACCTATTCTCTTTTCTGGAAGGAGAGAGTTCTACCTTGAGGCATCATTGTCTCTTTAATTTTGTATGGCAGTGTTGTTGCTATGCGTCATCAAGTCCGTTATACTCATAGGACCACCTGCCCCATGGAGTTTCCAGCTCTGGTGGCTTACTGCTGAGAAGTGTGCTGCAAACTCCAAGTCACACAGTTGAAGTTCACCAACTGCTCTGAAAAAGAAATGTGGACAATCTCCTCCCCTAGGATTTAGGGCTTCTGAAAATCGTCCGAAGGGTCGGTGCCCACTTGATGGTCGTACTAACAACAATTTTTACAGAAATTGATTGGCACTTCTCTCATGGAATGATGAGTGGTGGGTTTGGACCACTGACATTTTGATTAGCAGCTGAGTGCTTCATCAAAAGGTGTGACAATCATGTGAGAAGATCTCACAAAACAGCTTTATCTAAATCCTGCACCCTTCTTCAAGATTAGGATTATTTATGGAAGGAGTATATTTGGAAAAGGTTCACTTCCAATCCTGAAGGACTGAGATTTTAGGAAGTCAAAACCTACTTAAAACAGTAATTCTTAAACTCCAGGATGGTGAATAATGAAGGAATTTTTATTTTACTTTTCAAAGAGAAGAGCAAACGGGGGAGGAGGGATGGGCAGGGAGAAAAATGCAACAACGAATAAATGGAAATCCAAAATCTCTGTAAACATTCATTAAAATTAATAAAATAAAATTTAAAAAAAAGAAAAGGTTAAAAATAAATTTCTGGTCCACATCTGATTTAGGCTGTGTTCTTTCCAATTACTAGCTATGCATCTGAGACCTGGACAATTAAAAAGGATGACAGGAAAAGAATTGATGCCTTTGAGCTGTGGTGTTGCCCATGATGGCCAAGAAAACAAACAGATATGTCTTGAAGAGGGTGCAGCCAGAGTGCTCTATGAAGACAAAAATGATGAGGCTTTCACATACTTTGCACATATTGCTAGGAGGTGCTATTCCTTGGAGAAGGACATGATATCAGGAAGGGTAGAGGGTCAGTGAAGGAGAGGAAGGCCCTCAACTAGGTAGATTGACAAGATGACTGCTGCAATGGGCTCTTGTGTGTCTGGAAGTGTGAGAACGCTACAGGATGGGACTGGTTGGGTATAAGGGATAAAAGGATGTAATTGGGAAAGGTGTGCATGAAGTATGTGTTTTATCTCCACATCTCTTAGATTTTATGCAGAACAGATTATCTGGGAGGCTGGACTCTATGAGGAGAAGTGTGGCATCAAGACTGGAGGTAGACTCATCAACAATATGTGTTATGCAGATGACACAACCCTGCTTGCTGAAGCTGAGGAGGACCTGAAGCACTTGCTACAGAAGGTCAAGGACTGCAGTATTCAATATGGATTGAAGCTCAAAATCAAGAAAACAAAGATTCTCACCAGTGGGCCAATTGCCAGCATCATGATGGATTATGAAGACATTGAGATTGCTGACAGCTTCTGTTTGCTTGACTCTACAGTCAACACTCTTGGTATCAGCAGCTAGGAAATTAAAAGATTAATTTCATTGGGAAAGTCGGCTCTCAAAGACCTCTCCAAAGTACTGAAGAGCAATGATGTCAGTCTGGAGACTAAATTGTGCCTGATACAAGTCATAATTTTTGCAATTACTTGCTATGCAACAAAGAGCTAGACAATGAATAGGGATGATAGAAGGAGAGTTGATGCCTTTGAGCTGTGGTACTGGAGAAGAGTAATGAATATACCATGGACTGGAGAACAAACAAGTTTGTCCTGGAGAGGGTGAAGGCAGGCTGCTCCTTGGAGGCAAGGATTCTGAAGCTCCCTTTGAAATACTTTGGACATGTTGTAAGGTGGATCAGTCCTTGGAGAGGGATGTCATGCTTGGGAGGGTGGAGGGACAGCACAGAAGAGGAAGACCCTCGATGAGATGGACTGACACAGTAATTGGGGTGATGGGGGTAGTTGTGTCAGAAGCAGTAAGATTGGCAAAGGTTTAGGGCTATTGTACATAGGGTCACTATGAGTAGCAGGTGTCTTGATGGCATATAACAACAACAAACCAGAAGGAAATCATTCTTAAATAGTTGTGTACCACCTAGTCAGAATGGACCCATACCTGACCCCCCAGTGGGTATTCAGAGACTTAAATTGCACGAGAGGAGATTGCCCATCCTTCTCCCATGGAATAGCTGGCTGACTCAAACTTTGTGTCTTTAAGATTGCAGTGCAGATTCTTACCACTAGGCCATCAAAGCTCCTTATTCTTAAATAGAGCACCTATGTTTTCAACTCTGCAATCAAACCAGTATTTCTATACCTTTAAGTCATTTGGAAGTGAATATAATAAAGAATCACAATCATATAATGTCTACCAAGAAGCCTGTGTCTTCACTTGCTTTCACATAGAATATTTAGGAAACTAGTCCCCAGACAGAGAATTTCCAGTTTATATGTAAAACCCTTCAGTGCAAGGAAGGTTCATAAACTTTCTCAAGTGTCCAGCCCAGAATTTAACAGCCTTTATTTTCCAGACGGTTTTTCTTCTATATCATAGCCTGCATCCTTTCTGTTGCACGTATGGCGTTTTTTGCTACCCTCAGTGGAGATGGAGAACAACAGATGGTGGCAGAAGGAGGAATCTGGTAATGGATGTGGGATCAGTTTGTACCTTGTATCGCCATGATCAACACCACCACTAAATCCCCTTCTTGCCCTCTATAGTAGGATTGGTATGACAACCCAATTTATCAACTGTGAATATTGGTGTAAACAACTTCAAGGCTGGGATATTTTTCATACCCCCTTGAAAACTGTCATCAGTTCTGTAGAGTAGTAAGAAAACCGTTGATCCATTTAAGAAACTGTCAGCAGGTGTACAAAGAAGTGAAAGATGGATGCTTTTGAGAAGTCTTAGGAAAGGAGGCTCCAGCTGTCTGGACACATGACTTTTCATACAATCAGACTAGCCCTGGAGCCAGGGAAATTATGGGGCAGAGTGTAACCCTCTGCACCGCAGCTATCAGCACAAGGAACAATTCACTTGAGCAGGAAACTTCTAGACGTGCATTCCTTAGTTGTGAAGTATATGAATTATAGCAATGTCGTTGGTGCCACAGTCATCCAAAGTGCCAACTTCAGAATTATAAACCTGTGTCTCAGAAACTCTAAATTGAGTCCATCCATACCCAAATTTTTTAAAGGAGGTTAAAATTGATTGTTTGGCATCCTATGCTAAGGCTAAAGCTTAAAGATTCCTACTCTTTAGATCAGCATACTGTTTATCTCAGCAATCATCTGGAATTTCAAACTTTACATATTTCATTTATAGACCATTTACTAAAAAAGGGGGGGGGGAAACATTACTTTGTAGATTTCTCTTTTGTACATATGAGTATTTCGGCAATCTAGAGGATTTTACTTTAATATAAAATTACTGAAAATTTAATTTTGATCAAGTTGCTGAAATTTTAAAAAATTACTCTTAACAATTAGCCATCAGGGACACTGTTACAGAGGATTATTAATTAAGTATTTCAGTCTTTTTTTATACTAGTTTCGGAAGATATTTCTGAGTGGTAGGTAAAAGACAATTTAAAAACATTACTGTACAAATGTAAAATTCAATTAGTAGTGGATGTTGTGCTTTTAAAAAATAATGCTCTGAAAAAGACAATTACATGTGGAACTTATTTTAATAACACGTTATTGAAATTATGATTGATTTTTTCACTCTAGTGTTCTTTTATATTGTATGCATTTTAGTAGTAGCCATAATTAAATTTGATATAAAATGATGTAATGAAATAAAAGGGATATAAATCCATCTGTGACTAAAATAGGAAGTGACTGAAAACCAGGATATTAAATCCTGGAAGATGTTAAAGCCATCCATCAAGTCATAAGCAATTTAACATTTAATCCTCTTTATCGAAACAATTCTTTCCTCTATCGCACGTGACTAGTACAATAAATATTTATGCTCACAGCAAACAAATTCAGAATCTCTTCATAGTTTTCATGAGAATTAAACAGAAAGAATAGATCAAAAACAAGAAAGAATGAATTTAGTTACTTTTGATTCAAAAACCTAAATTTCTTTAGTCTGACCCTGAATTCTCTAAGTATAGAGTACACCATTTATTTTCATTGCTGTAAGAAAATCTTGAAAAAAAATAACTACTTTGGGTCCTGAGAATAAAGTTTACTCAAGACCATTTGGTCAACCTGGTTCAGTATAGAATTGAATTAATTGTGTTGAAATGGATGCATTGCTTTGGCTGAATGTTATTCTCAGAAGGGTACAAACAATAGGCTTCCTATGACAACTTAAACACATTCTGAATTTGTTCTTTTGTTTGCAGTTTGGGCATTTAGTCGTTTAGCTTGAACTTGTAATCACTGCACAGACAATGGAATAGGTATATTAAGCAGTTTTGTGTATAGAAAATAAAATAAAATTGCAGTATTATCAGATAAAAATAACATTCTCTACAGCACTTGGGGTAAGAGGATATATGAGGAGTTAAACTTATCATATCCTTTTTGTGATTCCTTTTTTTATACAGAAATATACAGAGAGCAAATGAAAAATATTTGGAGAGCTATCTTAATGCAAAAGTGTCTCTAGATGCTCTTAACTAAGCCTGAAGAATATTCTGCCTGTTCTTGTAATCTGTGGGTTTATTTTTAAATGACAGATTATAGTTTTAATAATGACAATATATATTTTGAAGAGTTCCTGAATAAGTACTAATGCTGATGACTTTATGTCAGGTAAAGGAAGCATTACAGCTTGTTACTGATGGTCAAGACTGCAATATGCATTAGTTTGAGACAAGGAAGGAAACTGCTCCTCCACCAAAGCCCCAGTGTGAGAATTATGATAATCTAGTGTTCCTGCCAAGACAAAAAATCATGCATGATGGTTTCCTTAAACAGATCTAGGACAATGCAGAAACAAGATTAACTTCCTTTTCTTAATTAGCAATGAGTCTTCAATTTATTTTATTTCTACTGCATCTTACCGGAGTGATTACGAACATTATTTTGTGAAGCTCTTAAAACTCTTAGATTGGGAATTGGAAAACCAGATTAAATAATGCCCACTTCAAAAATCTCCTCATATATTAGAAAACAAACTTTCTAAATGCAGCTACTTTCCTGCTGCTAGTTCGAGAGTCAAACACAGCATGAAAAATGTATCCTCTCCCAAATCTAGGGCAATAAACAGTTCAGAGACATCTGAACTGACATATATTCTATCAACTAAAACACATTCTCTTTTAGTTAGAAATTTAAGTTCTCAAAGTACAAACATAGTTTTACATAATAGGAGAGAAAAAAATTGATTTAAGAAGAATCTACTTAGATTTAATTGTTCATTTCCCCTTCACAGTGTTCAGCAGGTCTCCCAGTCCAAATTAACAAGAATTCTTCTACCTAGGGAGTCCCTGAACAATGTAAAAGGCTAATGAACATGCTTGGCTACTAACCTAAAAGGTCCAATATTTTAATCTATCAAGATGTGTCCTGGAAGAAAGACGTGATGAACTATTGATCCATTTCCAAAATAATCAGTCACTGACAATTTCATGATGCATAGTTCTATTTGAAGTAGGAGTAGCATCCACTTCCTAAACAACATACCTCTGGAAACGATGAACTTTGAGAAACAATAGTTATCGAAAGGCTTCAGGTCTTTTGTTCCTAGAGTCGCTATGAGTCGTGCTCAACTTGATGACAATCGTCAACCACAACAACAGTTCTGTCCTGACACACATGGGGTTATCATGGAAAGAGTTGGTTCAACAATAGTTGCCCTCCCCATAGATGGGTATTTTGCTGCTCTTTGTAGAGACACTCAATTCTTTTTTACTAAAAGTCATTGAAGTTGAGCAAATTAAATAAATTTAACCACAAACGTTATTTCAACATGAGTTATAACAAAGGTGAGAATAATAGGTATCAGAAAATTTTCCCTTTCTTTGCCCTGAGCCAACTTCAGAGAGGGCAAGTGCTGAGGATATAGTCCACTCTGCCTTCTCTCAGGCCTCTCAGGCCTCCTCTGTAGAACACGCACCAACCTAATAAAGTATCACTCTTTCAGAGTGACTCTGCATTATACTCTCCTGGTTCCTCTATGATCTGTGTTGTTCAGTTAATCCATAGCTCTTGGAGAAAAATGGCAATTTGAGCAAAGCCAAACACCACGCCTGAGCTGTTGAATTCCGAGATACTCTTTTTTCTAGATAGATACTCAATTTATTAGATAATTGTTCTAATGGACTTGTTCCATAACAAGTCAGGCTATTAGAATGAAGGGAAGTCCTGTCCAGTGCTATAAGTACACTAGTGGCTCAAGGCAGAATGATGGGCAATCTCCTCCTATACTACTTACAACCCCGTGAACGGCTGCTGTGAGGTTTAATTTTTACCTTAACATTCTCACATTAAGAATGGAATAGAGGTGGGGCTGCATATGGACTTCATTGGACTAAATATAGACTAAATTGTCTTCTAGCACAACTGACTAAAATGACAAATGTCTCTTTTTAACTCTATTTTTCCAGGTGTGTTGCTTCTTTTTGGTTTTGCCACAGCTATGACTTGGAAAAGATTTGTTCATAATTTTGGCTTAACTAAATCAATGTTCTGCTGTAAACAACCCACTTTCCCCATCATATCTGGTTAAGCAATAACTGTTTTGTTAAAATTGTTGCTAAATAACTTTATTTTTTAATACTTTATTTCATTTCCCCAGGAGACACAAAATCAAAAGCAATGCTTCTAAAACTAATGATATGGTCTGGAGTACGCTCTTGAATTTCTAATGCTATGAACTTTGAGAGTTTCTTTCCAGGCAAAGTACTGTGTGTTCACTTTCTATGGGGATTGTTTTATCCCATTTTCTGTTTTTTTCTTTTTTATGTTTTCCTTTAGAGTTAAATACCATATGGCAGACATGTACATACACTGTTTGGTAGATTAATGAATTCCCACGGAGATCACATATTTTTCTCCCCTGGGAGTTATTTTCTGCCTGTGCTCCAACATTTTACATCTGATACAGTTCTTTCTTAATATTTTGACTTACAAATTACATATTTACATCTCTTTCTAGAGAGTGTGCAACAGGCATCTGTGAAGCCCATGTTGACAGTACCTACTATGGAAACCATTCAATACCATCATCAGCACCACCCTCCACTCCCCAGATTCTGCAAACAAGTAGGATCTATGCACAGCTTGACATTGTCAAATTGGGATCCTACCAAATCTGGTTGAGCTATTGCCCCACATTTTTCTTTCTCAACATAAATAATTTTTATATGAATGAACCACCATTTTCCCCTGAGGTACAGAGGGCTATTTTCTAAGCCACTTTTTTAACAGGACCGGGGGAGGGTTTAATTCATATAGACAGCATTAATATGAACACGGACTTTGCACATTGCAGACTCGCTGACCTTTTAGCCTTCTGGAGTTTAACCATTTCCTGATGTCTTTTAACAGTAATTTTCTTGTTGGAAAAGCCCTCCCTAAACTGATAGCATCTAAACAAGCCTCTACCTTAATTGGAAAAATTCTCCCATAAATATTTATGCTGCAGTGATTAGGCCATTTACTAAATTCAACTGCCCATTATGGGTTAAAACAGGGAGCATTGTTTTGGGTTGCCTAAAGCCTGACATGGTTTATTGGAGGAGACCCGAAGCTGTAATTTATTTAATCAAGCCCCTGACCCCAGTCCTCTGGAGTAGCCAATAATTGTAAAGGAGAACTAACCCAAGACCACATTGACTAGAGTCTGTATTCTGGGTTGTAAATTGTAAAAGTCTAATTTGGAAGAATAAAAGCTAAGTATATAGAAATGAGAATCTCTTGTCTTTGTATATTGTACTGTCTTAAAAGATAAATCAGTCCAGATAGCTAGTTATCTAGTTAGCTAGCTAGATGACATAAAATACGAAGTAGGAAATAAACCTCTCAAGTGGTAAAGAAGAACCGAGTTCATGGCAGATTTGCCTCGAACCACTTCAATATTCATTGTGACTACTTACCTTTCTTCATAGTGCAGAGGTTCTGCCAGGTACTCACATACTACTGAATTTTATGTTGTAAAAAAAGTTTTAGATATGCAATGTAAGTAGAGGTCAGAAAAACCTTTTATTATTACAATCTGTTCAGAAGACACTTGATTAAGCATAAATTCTGGATAACACTCCGAGTGAAAATCTGAATATTATTTTTCTTTTCAAGAGTCAAATTGGCTTCATATCTAGACTGTTCCTAATTTCCAGAACTAGGCAGTGGGTATGGGTACATTTTTATATCATGTATGCACAGATGTGTGTATATTTACACAAATAAATTCTTATTCTTTATGTTCTTTTTCTAGCTGCAGGCTTCCTCCTGATTCTGTTTTTGAGTCATAATTAATTCATATGTTTACAATGAAAAAGAACCTCTTCTCCATTGGCCTTTTGACCTCCCAGCTGCAGCCTCAAATGCCCATTCTGGGCCTTGATTTAAAAGAAATGCTGAAACTGAGATCGTACTTTATTTTATTTTTTTAAAATGAGGGTGGAGGCACAGCGCAGGAGAGGAAGACTCGCTATGAGGTGGATTGATTCAGTGACTGGGGTAATGAGGGTAGGTGTGTCGGAGACAGTGAGATTGGCACAGGATAGAGCAGGGTTTAGGGCTGTTATACATAGGGTTACTATGAGTCGCAAGCAATTCAATGGCACATAACAACAACAACAGTAGCAACTAGAAAGTTTATTTACCAATCATTTGCACTAAATATAGATGATGTTTGAATCCAATTTGAGATTTATCCCAAGAATGAGCCAATTGGATAGTACAATAAGGTTTTTGTCTACTCTATTAGTCTTTAGACGTTTTTCAACCATGATTTGTCTTCTCCTCCTAAGATTTCTATAAAGAAATTCTGATGTTAAAATTTCAGTGGCTTATTAAGATATAAATCCTTTCTCCTCTTTATTTATACTTGCATTTTCATAGATAGCCCACACTTACCTACACTCCTATGGAGCCCAGCAATACCAATATCACTTAATGGCTTCTCCTGCTCTATTTTCCATTAGCAAACACTTCCAACATAAGGACAGGAGAAAAATGCCTCACCAAACTGGCTTCTGCCCCATACTCATGTTAAAAGCATATAGAGGTAATTGCTGAATTCTGTAGAAGGAGTCAAAGCCATTTCATTTTGTGATCGATCAATAATCACAAGGCTTCAGAGAGCTTTATAGCTTCAAATTCTATGCTCAAAATAAAACCAGCAAGACAAAACAGCCTATATTCTCCCAGAGACAGAACCTTCTCATAGCTAACCCTGCAGTGGGTTTTCAGATGGGAGGAGATTGCCCAGCTTTGTCTGTTAGAGCTGCTGGTAGATTTGAACCACCAAAGAGGCACCACCTTAGGGCTATAACAGCAAAACTCCCTACAGGCCATACCATAGAAGATATTTTCGAAGGTCAAACGAGGCATATGTTAGACATCTAGACCATGTAGTAATTTATTGCAATAACCATTTAAAGAACATTTAAAAAAAATATTAGAAGAATACTTTACAGGGTGTTTTTAGATCTATGGACAACTCGTAATTTATTCGTCTTCATTGATTTAACACGTGGCCCATTCTTCATGGAACGTTAATGTAAAAGAAAGAGTTAATTTCTTTGCCTCCAAATACATTGCCTCACCTTTAATTCAGAAAATCTCTTTGAAGGAGCTTATGCTTGGAATCTAATTTTTCCTGTTAAATTATTCATTCCTTGTTCTACTTGGGTGTTATTATCTCTGTCAGAGTGATGGATGCTACAGAAACAGTCATTAGGTTACAAACTACATAGATGAGGGGGGAAAGTTAAAATTATGAGAAAAACAAACAATAGATGTGATTGTGTAGGACTCTGTTTCTTAAGTAACCCGCTGGCTGGGATGAACAGAGACTTCCTATTAAAGCATTAAAACACTTCCATGGGGTGGGGGCGGGGGGGAAGAAGTGAATATGTCTCTGCAGTGCCTAAGAAAGGGTGCCTGCAAAAGTCACATTTCTCAGTCATTCAGATCACACTATTCCAAGTTACTAAACCCTGCTCCCCACCCAGAACATTTTCCTTGACATAAGTCACTGTGTGCCCCATGACCACGGGTGGGCAAACAGAAAAGCATGGACCATCGTTTAAAAGCAAACTAGACATAAAATGAAAACTCGCCTAAAAAATCCTCAATGCTCATTATTAGTTAATGAGCAATTTTTTTTCCATTTTCATGATAACAGCTCACATGAGTTGAGCTCTCCTGAAGAGTTCACAGAAGTTCCAAGTGTGTTCTTAATCTAAAAAACTTGGCAACCACCTTTATTCTTGTTTTAGAGATGAGAAAAAAGTGGTTCATGTCATTGCACAAAGGCACAGAGCTGGTCAATGGGAAGGCAGCATTTAAATTTGGAATAGTCTTAGATCTTATACTTTAAACAGCACTAGATGCTGTCATCTTTAAAAATAAAAAGACAAGTGATTTCCTAAAGTAATGTGCTGGGATGCACTATTCAAATCTATGTTTATAAAGTGTTCCATTTTATTTCACTACTTCTGAATCTATATTAAGCATTATAATAAGGGGGGGTGGAAGGTCCAAAGAAATAAGGACATTGTCCAGATATTGTGCCTGAATTTTATCACCCCTCATGCTTCAATTCTCTGCCTTCATTCTGACTGATCTTACTTTCAATCAGTGTGACTTTTAATTCCATGAATCTTCTTGATTTTTCTGATTAATTCAATCTTTCCAGTCATCTATGATATCCCATTGTTGGTTATAGATTCCTTGGTTCTATGAAAAATTTGTTCTTTTGGTTGACCAAGTTATAGATAATACTTTTCACCAACACCACAATTCAAAGGCATGGATACTTCTTTGGTTTTCTGGATTGTTGTTGTTGCTATATGCCATCAAGTCACCCGTGACTCATAGCGACCCTATGTACAACAGCCCTAAACTCTTCTTTGTCCTGTGCCAGTCTCACTGTCTCTGACACACCCACACCCATTACTCCAGTCACAGAATCAAACCACCTTACAGAGGGTCTTCCTCTCCTGTGCTGTCCCGCCACCCTACCAAGCATGACATCCCTCTCCAAGGGTTGGTCCCGCCTTTCAACATGTCCAAAGTATGTCAGACGAAGCTTCAAAATCCTTGCCTCCAAGGAGCAGCCCCATTTAACCTTCTTCAGGATAAACCTGTTCATTTTCTTAGCAGCCCACAGTATATTCAATACTAATCTCCAACACCACAGCTAAAAGATATCAACTCTCCTTCTATCATCCCTAATCATTGTCCAGCTCTCTGATGCATAGCAAGTGATTGCAAAGACCATGGTCTCTATCAGGCACACCTTAGTCTCCAGAGTGACACCATTGCTCTTCAGTACTCTGGAGAAATTCCTAACAGCAGACTTTCCCATCACAGTACGTCTTTTAAGTTCCTGGTTGCTGGTGCCAAGAGTGCTGACTGTAGAGCCAAGCAAACTAAAGCTGGTAATAATTTCAATCTCCTCACTATTCATCCTGATGCTGCCAATTGGTCCAGTGGTGAGAATCTTTGTCTTCTTTATATTGAGCCTCAATCCATATTGAAGGCTGCAGCCCTTGACCTTCTGCAGCAAGCGCTTCAGGTCCTCCTCAGTTTCAGCAAGCAGGGTTGTGTCATCTGCAGATTGTTGATGAATCTTCCACCGGTCCTGATGCCATGCTTCTCATACAGCCCAGCCTCCCAGATAATCTGTTCTGCATATAGGTTGAAAGGTATGGAGATAGGACACATCCTTGGCATACACCCTTCCAAATTTTGAACCATGCAGCGTTTCCTTGCTGTCTTCTGACAATTGCCTCCTGTTCCAATTTAGGTTTATTTAGTATTAGCATGATCAAGTGTTCTGGGATTCCCATTCTTCTCAGAGTCAGCCACAGTCTGTTGTGATCCACACAGTCAAAAGTCTTTACCTAATCAATGAAACATAGATAGACATTACTCTGGTAGTCCCTGCTTTCAGCCAAGATCCATCTAACATTAGCTACAATATCCCTAGTACCATGACCCCTTCTAAACTCAGCCTGGACTTCTGGCGGTTCTCTGTTGATGTGCTGTTCCAGTCGTTTTTGGATAATATTCAGCAGAATCTTACTTGCATGTGATACCAATGATATTGCAGGGTTTGGGGGAAATGTAGACCAAAACTCAAATTAAAAAAAAAAAAGTTGTACTTGCTGGTTTTCACAGGAATCTATAGACTCTCTCCCTGGGATACTCTTTAAATTTGAACTCAGACTACTCTCAAGTTCATCTTTCAGTCAAATGACAGATTGGTTCATTTAATCAATACAATAAATAGGCAATATCACCCATTAATAGGGATCTCTAGTGGACTACGGTAAGGAATTGAGCTGTCAATACAAAGGTATGTAGCTGGAATTCACCAGCTGCTCAGCAGGAGAAAAATGGGCACTCTCCCCACATATAACTTACTCTCTCTGGCAACCCACTGGAGAGTCAACTATGGGTCAGTTTTGACTTGACTGTAAATAACAACAACAACATCACTCATGAATACTGTCCTCTCCTTTAAGTAATAATTTAGATTAAAGTTACTTGTAAAAATTTACCCAAGGCTAAAGATGAGAATATTGAATATACCATAGACTTCTAAGTGAACTCATAGGCCTGTCCTGGACAGTGTGAAAACAGGCTGCTTCTTGGAGGTAAGGATTTGGAAGTTCTGCCTCACAGACTTTGGGCATGTTGCAAGCAGGGCCCAGTTTTTGGAGAAGGACATCATGCTTGAGTATAGATTGTGGACCCGATCAATCTGTAACTGTTAGCATCCTTAATCTCTTCTCCATCCATCCTGACGCTGCTAATTGGCCCAGTGGTGAGAATATTTGTTTTCTTGATGTTGAGCTTCAATCCATACAGGAGGCTGCAGTCCTTGACCTTCTGCAGCAAGTGCTTCAGGTCCTCCTCAGTTTCAGCAAGCAGGGTTGTGTCGTCTGCATAACATAGGCTGTTGATGAGTCTTCCTCCAATCCTGATGCCACATTCCTCCTCATAAATCCTAGCTCCCAAATGATCTGTTCTGCATATAGATTGAAAAGATATGGAGACAGGATGCATCACTGATGCACTCTCTTGCAGATTTTTTTAAATATTTTTTTTTATTGGGAAAAACATATTGGGGGTACAAGGAGGTGAGGGTTGGGGGCAGAAGGGTGAGGA
>NW_006399815.1:8790757-8807318 GCF_000299155.1 Elephantulus edwardii
GGGCAACGAGCTTAAAGCCCCTGATGGCTCTGGACGCTGACTCTCACCAGTGGCTATGAATGAAGTCACAGGCGATTTTCAGCCAGCGCCGGTCTCTTGCAGATTTTGAACCATGCAGCAACCAAGATGTTTTTGGATGGATCTAAATTACCGATCTTTTAGATAATAATTGAATACTTAACCATTTTTTTCCACCCAAGGACTTCAAACACATACTAATGTCAACAATTAGTTTGGTCTCATTTTCCTCTAACCTACAATTTTCTTACATTGTTGCTGTTGTTCTGTACCATTGAGTCAGAACCAATTCATAACTGACCCAGTGAGTTTTCAGAGATACTAAATTGCATGGGAAAAGAATGTCTGTCTTTCTCTCACAGAGTAGCTGGTTGATATGAACCACGTGACTCTGAGCCTGCAGATTAGTTTCTTACTAGTAGGCCACCAGTGCTATTTCTTACTTACTGTCTTAGAAGACCAGCAGACATTGGATGTCCATACTTCTCTGCATCTCCTCTCCTTTAACTTTTCCTATCCTGGAAAATTTCTCTCTAATGTTTCCCATAGTGTGTTTTTCCCACAGCAAATGATGCCCAGCCCTATATCTCTATCCTTGATTTATACGTAGAATCCAACTCAAATTTCCAGTGTCATCAGTACTAATATACTTCTAAGCACTTTTTCTCACACATAATTTGAAGTCAACATGTTTGATTCAGGAAATGCCTCCCCAACTTCTCTCAACTTCATTTTCTTCTCTTTTTTGGTGACAGCACAATATTCTCAGTTGCAGAGCCCTGAAAACATGGAATCACTCTCTATATCTAATTACACATCAAATATAGTCAGTTCTGCCACAGAAATACACCTTGATTCCTTCCAAACTTCTCTGATAACTTACTTGCTCACTGTAACTGAGTCAATTCTGACTCACAGTGACTCTGTGGGACAGGACAGGGCAATTCCATAGAATTTCCAAGTCTGTAAATATCTATAAGAGAAGATTGTTTCATCTTTCTCCCATGGAACAGCTGATAGGTTTGAACTGCCAAACCTTCAGTTAGCAGCCAAACACTTAGACCACTGTGCTACCAGGGCTCTTTTCTCATTTTGGTTAAAATATCTTTCCCCACATACATACAGACACCTGAAAAACAGCTTTCTCCCTTATGGCAACAGACCTCTCTTCCTAAGTACAGATTTCATCATGTCACTTTTTTGCTCTCTAATCATCAGAGTTTCCCTGGTACATGCAGAATAAATTTGACTTAGCATTCAAATGATGTCATATTTTTACTACCAGAGGCAGTTTTATCTTTGTCACCAACATTCCCCACAGTCCAGGTATCCTGTCCACATGTTCTCCAAACACACCTCCTATCTTCTTTCTTTTCTATCATTGCTGTTCCCAATCCTCCTACCTCCCTCATTCAGTGTAGCTGAATAGTTTAGATTCTGCCATAAAATGTATCTTGTCAGCTATATGACTTTAGGCAAGTTATTTTACTTTCTTAATTGTAAAATAGGGTTAATTAAAAAACTGAATTCATAAAATTAGAATCAAAGTGATAACACAGATAAATAATTTGGAACTGAGCCTAGTACCAAGCAAGCCGTCTGTAAATATCAATTATTGTTATTATACAAAATTACTAATGTTTCCTCTCATTTTACCCTCAGATCTTCTAACATTCTCAAATTTTTTTGAATTGTGGCAAACATTCCCATCCACCCCACTGCCTCCAAGTTTATTCTAACCCATGGTGACCTTCCACTGGGTTTCTAGGCTGCAAACATCCAAAGGAGACTCCTCAATGCTTCCCCCAGGTGCCAGGTTCAAGCCACTGACTTTTAATCAGCAACCCAATATGTAGCACATTACACCACCCAGGCTCCTTATAGAAGATGCATACATAATAAAACACCAATTCAAAATTCTTCACTTGTAAATTTAGGACACTATGTTTATCATACTCTTCTCAACTATCATTTCTAGCAATTCTGAAGGTTTCCATTATCCTTAATGGAAGCTCAGTCCTCTAAATGTCCTCTTTTTCTCCTTGCTTACCTCTTGTTATTGTTATATGCTGCTGAGTTGCTTACAACTCATAGCAACCCGATGCAGAATAGCTTAGAACCCTGTCCTATCCTGAGCCAATCTCACTGTCTCTGACCCATCTCCACCTTTTTACCCTAGTAACTGGGTCAATCCTTCTCATTCAGGGTCTTCCTCTCCTGCACTATTGCTCTACCGTTCTGAGTATAATGTCCTTCTCCAAGGACTGATTGCTCTGGGCAAAATGCCCAGAGTACGTCAGGCAGAGCTTCAAAATTCTTGCCTTTCAAAACAACTATGAGATATTATCTCACCCAAATAAGAATAACAAAATTTAACAGAAGAGCAAACAACAAATGGTGGTAAGGTTGTGGAGAAACTGGAGCCCTCATTCACTGTTGGTGGGAGTATAAAATGGTGCAACCACTATGGATGGCTGTACGGCATTTTCTCAAAAAGTTGCAAATAGAAATACCATTTGACCCAGCAATTCCACTACTTGGAATGTACCCCAAAGAGACCATAACTGCCACCCAAGCAGATATATGCACACCCTTGTTTATCGCAGCTTTGTTCACAATAGCAAAGAGTTAGAAACCATCCAAGTGCCCATCAACAAACGAATAGATAGAGAAGCTGTGGTAAATTCACACAATGGAATACTACACTGCATTGAAAAACAATGAACTCATGAAATATTATTCAAAATGGATGACTCTGGAGGACATTATGCTAAATGAAATATCTCAGTCACAAAAGGACAAATACTACCTAGTGCCACTGCTATAAAATGGGATTGACATCAGGGTTGGGGGGAGACTGAGAAAAATGGGATAAATTATGCATACTGCATTGAAACAGATGAGAAAGAGAACTGTTTAAAATGGATATATGATTAGATATTATTGTCATCATGGAGTTCAGAACGAAGGCTGCATAGTGGAGTGGACTTGGAAGGGGGAAGGATTGTAAAACAATGAAAGAATTTTTCTTTCACTTTTCAAAGAGAAGAATGAACTGGAGGGGAGGGGTGAGTATGGAGAAAAGTGCAACAATGAATGAATGGAAATCCAAAATCTCTTTAAATGTTCATCAAAATTAATAAAATTTAAAAAAAAAGAAATGAATAAAAAAAGAATGGAACTCTTAACAATGAACAATTTGTGTAGCAACTGTGGAATATAAACATAAACTGTTGTCCAAACTTCATGGAAAACACAGCATTGTTTTATTAAAAAGAAAGAAGGGCCAATATTATTTTTAAGAAATAAAAGGATAAGCACAATATTTTTTAATAAAGAAAAAAGGAACAAGCAAAAAAAAAAACCCAACCAAGATCTAAATTAAAATTTCATGCTTTTTTCTGATTATTGGTGAGCTCTGGAAAATTAGTGGTAAGTAATTGCACTACTAACAAAAGGTGCATGGTTTGAATCCACCAGCTGCTCTGTGGGAGAAAGATGGGCAATCTCCTTCCATGTGATTTACCGCTTCTGAAAACCTGCTAACGGTCATCGATGAGTCGGTTCCATCTTGACAACACTCAACATTAAGTTAAATCTAATTATCTGGAAGATTTACTCTACAGCAAATAGACTGTCAAGTTTTATCAATGATTATGCTTAAAACAGTTAATCTCCAAATGTGGATACAGTGCTGTGCTATAACCAATCAATCATTACCTTTGAGTCTATTCCAACTCTTAGCAATTCTACAGTGGGTTTTGAGGTTGTGAATCTTTATAGAAGGGAACTTCCTATCCCACAGAGAAACTTATAGATTTGAAACTCTGACCTTGTGGTGCAGGGCAATTCATAAAATACTATACCATCAGAACACGTCCACTTGTTAACTTTGTTGATGAAAATATACTTTTCTCTAGTTTTTTGTGTTTGTTTGTTTGTTTGTTTATTTGTTTGTTTTTCGGTCTGCTTTGATTATTAACTACCAAGAGAATTGCATGAAAACTTTTTGTTAAATATTTTTAAAATATTTTTTATGTTTAAAAATGTGTATACTTTTGAATCTATATCAGAACTGGATCAATGGACAGCAACATACTTACGGCATGTTATCAGGAGGTGTGAGCCCTTGGAAAAAATTACATCATTCTGGGAAAAGTAAAGCATGAGGTAAAGAGAAAATTCTCAAAGGGATATATTGCCACTACAAAAATGGACTTGAGCCATACAGAGATTGTGAAGAAAGTCAAAGATAGAGTTTTTAATCTGTGTCCATTGGGTCACTTTAAGTGGTTGTAGATGTAACAGCTTCTATCCATTATTGATAAAAATCTCTGTAGCATTTGTGTGAAATTATTTTTATTTAACAGTTAATTCCACTGCTACCAATGACTAAGGATGACAGAAGAAGAATTGATGCCGTTAAGTTGTGGTGCTCAAAAAGAGTCTTGAACATACCGTGGACCACCAAGAAAACACATAGGTCTACCTTGGAGACGGTGAAACCAAGTTTGTCCTTGGAAGCTAGGATATCAAAGCTCTAGCTCACATACCCTTGGCACATGGACAGGAGAGACTGGTCCTTGGAGAAGGACATCATGCTCGGAAGGCTGGAGGCACAGTGCAGGAGAGGAAGACCCCAGATGAGATGGATTGATACAGTAACTGGGGCATTGAGAATAGGTGTGTCAGAGTCAGTGAAACTGGCTCAGGATAGCACAGGCTTCAGAGCTGTTGTATATAGGGTTGCTATTAGTCTCAGGAGACTCAATGGCACATAACAGCAACAACAATCAAAAGATGGAAGTTCAAATCCACCTAGCTGGTCCATAGGAGAAAGGCTTGGTGATCTGCTCCTCTAACGACTACATCCTACAGAAGTGTATAAGGCAGTTATACTTTATTACTCTAGGTCAATGTGAGCTTAATTGACTTAACAGCATGTAAGTTTGAGAGATCATTTTCCTGGATTTACCAATTAAAGGGAGCTTTGATAGCCTAATGTGTAAGGATTTGTGGTGTCAAAGGCAGGCAGTTCAAATCTACCAGCTGCTCCATAGAAGGAAGATCACCTCCTGTGCATTTTAAAGACTCTGAAATATCACTGGAGGGTCAGCCATGAGCAGGTTCCTACTAGAGAGCAATGAGAGTGAGGAGATGATACTACACATAACAAAAGCATACCAAACAAATTGAAATGTGTTTTCTCTAAATCCTAAAAATATTTTTCAATGCTCTTTTATATTTTTATTATTTATTTCCTTTGCTTTTATGGATGTTAGATGTATTATTACTTAATAAGTCTTTTTATCTCTGGATGTTTTTAAAGATTTTTTTTTTAAATCTGAAATACGGAATTTCTTACAAAGTGACTTAATGTATATTTCTTTCTTTTTGCTCTTTCTTTCTCTTGTGTCAGGTACTATTATTTATTGGCTTGGAATACAGTTTAGAATAAAACAACAAAACTATGTGCTTTCTTCTTTTTTAATTGGCTCGAATACTTTCTTTTAATTGTGATTTTAACAAAAGTTTATTTATTCCCTCTTTCCTTAGCTTTCCCCCAACTCCCATGTCAGTCCTGTATATAGTGGCTTTATGCAGTATTTGTCCTTTTGTGACTGAAATATTCCACTCAGCATAATGTCCTCCAGGATCACCCATAATATTTTATGAGTCCCTTGGTTTTTAGTGCTACATAATATTCCATTGTGTGATATACCACAGCTGCTTTATCCATTCATTTGTTGATGGGCAATTGGGCTGCTTCCATCTCATTGCTATTGTGAAAAATGCAACAATAAACATAAATGGGCATATATCTGTTTGGGTGGCAGTTCTGGTTTCTTTAGGGTTTATTCCCAGTAGTGGAATTGCTGGATCAAATGGTATTTCCATTTCCAACTTTTTAGAAAGTGCCATACTGCCTTGCATTTGACTTTGTGGATCACAACACATTGTGGCTAACA
This sequence comes from Elephantulus edwardii, assembly GCF_000299155.1. Taxonomy (NCBI): domain Eukaryota; kingdom Metazoa; phylum Chordata; class Mammalia; order Macroscelidea; family Macroscelididae; genus Elephantulus; species Elephantulus edwardii. Next base: position 8,796,745 of record NW_006399815.1, read on the forward strand.
TTGAGAAGAATGGGAATCCCTAAACACTTGATTGTGGTCATGTGAAACCTACACCTAGACCAGGCAACTGTCGTACAGAGCAAGGGAACATTATATGATTTAAAATCAAGAAAGGAGTGTGTCAGGAAGGTATCCTTTCTCTATATCTTTTCAATTTATAAGCAGAACAGGTAATTTTGGAGGCTGGACTTTATAAAAAAAGAATGTAGCATCTGGATTTGAGAAAGATTTATTAACAAACTACATTACACAGATGACATAACCTCGCTCACTGAAAATAAGGAGGGCTTGGAGTGTTTGCTGCAAAAGGTCAATGATTGCATCCTTCAAGATTACATCTCAACATCAAGAAAATAATAAAGATTACCACCACCAGGCCAAGTGGCAGCATCATGATAGATGGAGAAGAAACTGAGGTTGTTAACAATTTCATCTTGCTTAGATCCACACTCTTATCACTTGCAGTCAGTTGCTTTAGAAAAGTTAGCTGCCCTACAAAGTCATTGCTAAAGAGCAATGATGTCAGCCTAAAGACTAAGGTCCTTGTCATGGTCTTCTCAAATGCTTGATATTAATCTGAGAGCTAGATAATGGCTAAGGATGACAGCACAAGAATAGATGCCTTTAAGTTGTGGTGCACGAAAAAAGTATTGAACTACCCTGGACCAAGGTCTGTCCTAGAGAGGTTGAAACCAGGTTACTCCTTAGAGGCAAGGATTTTGAAACTCTGTCTCACGTGGTCACATAGAAGGGGCCAGTTTTTGGAAAAGAACAACATGCTTGGAAAGGTAGAGGGTCTGCTCAGGAGAGGAAGACCTCATATGAGATGGATTGACACACTGTGGCAATGGGGTAGGTGTGTTAGAGACAGTGAGGTTGGCTCAGGACAGGGCAAGGTTCAGCGCTATAGTCGACTCAATGGCACATAACAACAACAACAAATCTCATGGATTGCCAAAAGAACAGCTTTATCTTAGAGGCAAGGATGGCAAAGCTTTGTCTCACATAGCTCGAGTATGGTACTATAAGAGACTATTCCTTGGAGTGGGACAACATTGTAGGAAATGTGGCAGATCAGAGGAGGAGAGGAAGACCCTCAATGAGATGGACTGAAACAGTGTCTGCAGCAATGGGCTCAAATGTGTCAGTGATGATAAGGATTGTGCAGGAAATAAAACCAGAATGCTTCTTAGAGACAAAGATGATGAAACTTTGTCTTCCATACTTTGGGAATGCTGTGAGGAAGGGCTTTGTTATATACCATTAAGTAAAAGCTGACTCATAGCTGACCTTCCAGTGGGTTTTCAGAGGCAGTAAATCACACTGCAGAAGGTTCCTCATTTTTCTACTACAGAACAGCTGGTGAATTTGACCTGCGTACCTTTGGGTTAGCAACACAATTTCTTATCTCTTAAGCCATCAGAGTTAAGATTCAGAAAAACCTACTATACTGCAAAAGTAAAAGGTCAACTAAAAGTGGAAGCAGACTGACACTGTGACTGAAATAATGTGTTTGAGTGTGGTGAAAACATGGCAAAGGTGCGGGATACAACATGATTCCAATCTCTTACTTATAGGGTCATCATGAGTTGATGTATACTCATGGACACTTAACAATAACAACAACATGGTTATTTTTGAGGCCTAGGTTAAGATGCATTCTTCTAGAAATGACTCATATTTGCTTTTGTCAGAAAGTTTTTACCCTGCCCATCTAGGGTTATTTTATAATAAAATATCAATGGTAATTACATCTAAAAGTAAAGAAGCATGTATTTGTGTTTCAAATCCTTGCAATAATCAACTCAGTAAAGATCTTTCCCCCCTTCTACCCACAGTCATTCTGTGTTGAATGGTGACCAAGTTGCCCATATTTTCCATTACTCAAAGTAAACACAGCCCATTCTTAGTGAGAAGAGCAGTGTGAGAACCACCACAAGAGAGAAATTCAACTTCCTGGTCATCCAGTTCTTCAATAAAAGAAAGAAAATCTAAATTATCAGTGTGGCCCGGGCTTAGTTGCCAAAGATCACTTTTGTCCCAGGAGTATTTCCAGACATGGCTAAGGACATGCTGTGGGCTTTCCTGCAGACATCTGAGCCAAGGTGACTTTGGTGAGATGGGGGTCAAGTTGATTCAATTGTTCTTCTCCTCCCCATTGTCCACAGAAGTTCTGCCCCCAAGCAAACAGCTCACTACCTTTGGAGAGTGGAAGGAAGTGACCATCTGCACATGCAATCTGAATTATAATTCAGGTAGCACAGAATAGGACAGGGTTCAGATCTATGGCTCGCTATGAGTCATACTCAAGCCGTTGGCACCAAAACAGTAAGACCCATAGTCAAGATCAAAAGAATCCTGATTCTAGTCCTTCCTTCACCAAGGGAATAATGCCTCTGGAAACTATGAACTTTGATAAATGTCGATATTTATAGAAAGGCTTCAAGAGTTTTGTTTATAGGATCACTATAAGTTGTGCTCGACTCCACAGCAATCAACAACAGCATAGGCTTATGATCTCTAATCTCATATCCCTTCTTGTATAGTTTTAGTCTTTTCTTTCTCTCCCTCACTTAGCAATAAAACCAAACCTCTTAGGCATGGGGAAATAGCTGATGACATTAGAGAAACCACTGACTGTCACCGCTGGTTTACCTCTGTGGATTTGTCCCTTTGCTTTATTTTATTTAAGTTAAGCCTCTTAGTGATTCCTTTATTTCCAGCTTAACAATGCACTTTTTAATATATTTTGTAGTGCATTTTTAGGTATAAGAGGCTTTTAATTTGATATGTTCCTTAAAATGGAAGTCCTTTCAGAGCACAGAGAACTTTTTCATGGTCATTTAAAGACCCTATTACAGATTTCTTTCTATAATATTTACCTTTCATAAGAGCATATGTATTGGTCTTTCATAAGAGCATGTTGAATTCTGGGAGAGAAACTTCATTTTCATTGTTTATTTCCTCAGCTACAGGGCAAGGTTTTTTTCCTTAAATAGATGCAACATAAATGAATTCTTTAACAGCCATACTCTCTTCTCTGGTAGAAAGTTTCTCAGGTAACTTTTTACCCCTAGATTATGTCGGAGTACCTTACACTTTGTAAAAAATTGTTGCGATTTTTCTCTGCCCAGCAGACTAGAATTGCTCAGAACTAATTATTTCGTTCCTTGCATGTTTAGATTTTAATATAGATGTTGGTCTATAGTGGACATGGAGCAAATTTTGATTCAGAGTCATAGCCTCAGTCTCTAAGAGTGTCAGGCAGGAGGAAGAAACCACATTCATTTCAAGAGTGCCACTTGAGTCCAGTGATTCAGATAGTCTGGGACAATTCTGCCAAACTTAGACGATAGTGACAAGTTGAGCATGATAGATAGTGTCCATTGTCATCTTTGCTGAGAATTGTTACTTCAGGGGATCAGACACAAGAGAGAATGAGAAAAACATTTCCTTAAACTAGAAATCAGATATCTTCTTCCTGTTGTAGACACTGATGAGCTGTCCAAAAAGAAGATAAAGTCCTCTGCCTTCCACTCATTTTAAAGGAAACAGATGTTAAATAATTCAGCATCTTTGGTTATATTAAACTCTTTACATGAGTTTATATTGGCCAGGCTGGAATATTAGAGTATGTGGTAGAATGATGGTTTCCCATACAAGTTCATGCTTGTTCTCAGTATTTTCTAAAAAAATGTTCTTAAATCAAGATAGTTATTCTTCTTTAATAAAACCTCTGTGAGCATGCAGTAAACCTCTCAAGCTCTGATCAGAGTCTTGCCTTGACCTGCTGGAGGTCATTTCAGGCTACAGAATGAAGGCCCAGTGTCACTATGCCTGAGCCCACTGCATCCTGATGAGGCTCCAGTGAGTTTCGCTTGGGGGGCCCAGCCTGATGGAATGCGGGCCGCTCCCCTTTTGACATGCCCTGTTTGGGGAGATCAGCTCCAGCATGTAGCCTGTGGCTGCCAAACATGTGTTTGCTGGGAATTGAGTAATGGTCTTTTTTGCTCTGTTGGCCTGAAAGGCTGCTTTGCTGCCCTTTGCCTTTTATTCTTTTATCTCATCCAAAAAAGTTCCATCAGATAACCTGACTTAACTTTTGTTTCTTGTTCTGTAATTATTTTTTTTTTGTTCTGTAATTCTTATATCTCAAACAAAAATAATAATCTTTCTATTTCCTACCTTGGAGAGATAATGTGAGGGAACTCTGAACACTTCAGAGGGAACTGTGCTAAATAACATCAAAAGTGAAGGTGCCTAGCCATTTCTTTCCTAATGCTCTCTAAGTTGCCATGAAGCATATCAACACAGCCTAAAAATCTCTGTTCAGAAAAGCCCAGAAACTTGAGAAAATAGGAACTTGACTTCAAAATTCAACCCCAGTGCTACCTACCATTGAAAAAATTATCTGACTTCTGACCACACTCACAATCCAAATCTGATGCCTGCCCTCTGAAATGATGAATTAGCATTTTTAATATACGTTCTGCAAATAAAGCAAACACAGTGCTGATGCTACATATATATGCAAAGATTTGTTTCTATTTACATATTTACTCACTAAATATTTTTAAATTAAAAAATATATCTTATGCACCAAACTCTATACTGACCATTTATTTCATGGTGATAACTAATATAGATAGGATTGATTTTTCTTGGCCATTCATTTTAGTAAGAAAGAAATATATAAATAAATATTAGCAGAATAATAATTGCAAATTATGATGAGCACTATATGCAAAAAAACAAACAAACCCAAAATAAAAAATAAAGCCAAAACTCATTTCCTTCAAGTTGATTTCAACCCATGGTGACCTCCAGTGTGCAGATCCTCAGAAATTTAAAAAAAAAAAAAAAGCAAGAACAAAAAACTCAGAAAGAAAAGGAAAGAACTTTTTGAAGAAACAAGAAAGACAGTTTATTTTAGGATGGGATTTTTAGTCGATCTGTTAAGAACATGAATACAATATTGGAAAATTTAGACTGATTCTTGTTTTCTTTTCCTTGGGGAAGGGGACAGTAGACAAAGGATTCCCTAATATTCACAAATAGCAGCTTTGAAAAAAATTAGTATGATTCCGGTAACTGGGGTAATCGGGATGGGTGTGTCAGAGGCAGTGCGGTTGGCGCAGGATAGAGCAGGGCTTAGGTCTGTTGTGCATAGAGTCACTATGAGTCGAAAACGACTCGACGGCACAAAACAACAACAACAGTATGATTCCAAATCACCTTAACTGTTACTTCCCACTTTTTAAAAGCAATATTATTCTTCTTCATCCAAGATATTTCTTCACTCCATGAAAACACCCCATTCATGATGGTTACAACTAACTGTTGTTGTTGTTGTTAGGTGCCATCAAGTGAAGCACGACTCATAATGATCCTATAAACAAAAGATCTGAACCCTGTTCTATCCTATTCTCACACTTCCTGACACACAAGAGCCAATTGCAGCAGTCACTGTATCAGTCTACCTGGTTGTGGATCTTCCTCTCCTCTGACCTTCCACCCTTCCCAGCATCAAGTCCCTCTCCAAGAAATAGCACCTCCTAACAACATGTTCAAAGTATGTGAGACAAAGCCTCATCATTCTTGCCTCCAAAGAGTACTCCGGCTGCACCCTCTCCAAGACATATCTGTTCATTCTCTTGGTCATCCATGGGATGTTCAGTGTTCTTCTCCAACATTACAGCTCAAAAGCATCAATTATTTTCCTGTCATCCTTTTCATTGTCCAGCTCTCAGATGCATAGCTAGCAATTGGAAAGACAATGGCCTGAATCAGATGCACCTTAGTCTTCAAACTGACATCACTACTCCTCAATAATTTGGAAAAGTCCCTAACTGCACATTTTCCCATTGCAAGGCATCTCCTTATTTCCTGACTGCTAGTATCAAGCATGTTAATTGTGGATCCAAGCAAGATGAAACTATTGACAGTCTCAATCTCCTCTCCATCCATCATAATGCTGCCTATATGCCAATGGTAAGAATCTTTGTTTTCCCGACATTGAGATGCAATCCATATCGAAGGCTGCATTCCTTGATCTTCGGCAACAACTGCTTCAAGTCCTCCTCACTTTCAGCAAACGTGACTGTGTGATCTGCATAATACAGGTTATTGATGTGTCTCCCTCCAATCGTGATACCACATTCTTCCTCATGGAATCCAGATTCTTGGGTAATTTGTTCAGTATACCAATTGAATAGGTATGGAGAGAGAATATAAGCCTGACGCACTCCCTTCCCACTTCCAAATCCTCCAAATCCAAATCTCAAATTCTTCTTTTGAAAGCTAGCTTTTTCTAGTCCTATCGTAGCTGAACTTTGAGTATATGCCATCACATTTACAGAATATCTCAAAAATAGATTTAATAGATTAAACACATGGACTAAAGATAATATAAATTATGGAACAACAGAAAGGATATAATATATAACGAAAGCAGAAGGTCATTAAAAAGAAATATATACAAAAATGGGCATCAGAAGAGACTGAAACATGTTCTTCGATGTACAGTAGTTAAGGCGATTGGGGGAAAAGAAGGCATAAAAGAGCTGAACAAAAAGTTTCAGAGTGGCTTGAGAAGGCAAAATTTCAAATGCAAGTATAATTAAATGTGCAAAGACACAATTATGTTAAATACTAAAACATCAAAAGGGAGAAACATGTAAGACATTTCTGAGGCTAAAATAGTTGTAGGGAAAACTCAGGCTTCAAATTGCAATATTGAAGGATTTTATTGGTAAAATAGTGATTTATGAGGGACATACCAAAAGAAGATGGAAGAAATGTACCAAATTATTGTATAAAAAAGTTGGTAGAAAACCAATCCAAAAATAGTGTATGATCAAGAATTAATGAGATTCAAGGGAGCTCTAGTGGCCTAGTGGCAAGACACTGCACTGCAATCCCAGAGGCATGCAGTTCAAATCCACCATATGCTATGGTGGAGAAGGAGGGGCAATCTCCTCCTGCACCAGTCAGATCTAATTTGATGGTATACACACAAAAAAATAATAAAATAAAATAAGATAATTAATGAGATTCAAGGAACAAGTCTAAGCAACACTGAAGATATTGATGAAAAGCAAAGTTCTAGGAGTTGACTACCTGTGGTGTTTCAATGACAGATACAATATTGAAAACACTAACTTGTCTATGCTAAGAAATCGAGAACGCCTAGACAATCAAATGAAAGGAATCCATATTTACGTCCATTCAAAAAAAAAAGGTGACCCAATAAGATATGGAATACTGCATAATATCATTATTATTGCACAATGAGTAAAATTTTCCTAAAGATTATGCAAAAATGGTTATAGCAGTATACCAAGAGAGAAGTGCCAGAAACTCAAGCTGGATTCAGAAGAGGACTGTAATGAAGGATGTAGTTGTTGTTGTTGTGTGCTGTTCAGTTGGAATCTACCCTGATGCTATAGGAGGTTTTTGTGATTTTTTTAAAATATAGCAATATAATATATTACAATAAAATCAATGCAAAACATTTTGTCATAGATAAAATAGCTAATTTCACACACACATCCATCTTCACCCCTCTTCTCTCACCTCTCTCCTCCATAGAACAGCATATGCCTTTTAATAGATAGCCTTTTATTTTCACAATAATGGTCTACAATAACGATTTTATGCAGTATTTATTCTTATGAGACTGAGTTAACTCACTCAGCAAAATGCTCTCCAATGTCTCCCAAGTTATGTAGTATTTTTCTATCATTGCTCCTGAGTGCTGCATACTATTTCATTGTGTGTATGTACCACAATTTCACAATCCATTCAATTATGATTGGACAGTTGAACTGTTTTCATGTACTTGTAATTATTAGTAATGTTACTATGAACACTGGTGTATAAATCTCAGTTTGTGTCTCAGTTCTAGTTTTCTTGGGATATATTCTTAGTAATGAAATCGCTGCGTCATACAGAGTTTCTTTTTGAGAAAATGCCAAACTACCTTCAGAGCGGTTGTACCATTTTAATATACCACCAACACTGTATGGGAGTTCCCACCTCTCCACATCCTTTCCAACACTTACTGCCTGCTGAACTTTGCCACTGCTATTGAGGTGAGATAGTACGTCATTGTTACTTTAATTTGCATCTTTTTTATTGCCAGTGGTTTTGAGCATTTCTTCATGTGTCTGTTAGCCAACCATATGTCTTCCCTGTCTTTTGCCCATTTTGTAATTGGTTTATCAGTCTTTTTCTTCTGAAGGTCTTCTAAACTTTTGTTCTGAGACTTTTATTGGTATTACCAAATATTTTTTTCCTGAATTGGTTTCTTTTCTACCCTATTGGAAAAAAATTTTTGATATATACAGGAATTTAATCTTTAGAAGGTCCCATTCATCAATTTATCTCCTCCAGATTAAGTATTTTTGGCTGTAGTTGTCAGGCTGTTTATACATATGCTAGGCCTTCTAAGCTTGGTCCCAGTTCACCTCTTATGAACTTTATGATTTGGGACTTTACTTCCAGGTCTCTGACCCACCTTGTATTGATTTTTGTGTGTGGTGTGAGATGTGAATTCTGTTTCAGCTTTCTACATGCAATAGCCCACTTTTGCCAGCACCATTTATTGATTGTGATTGTGATTTCCCCATTTGATAGGCTTTAATTCCTTGTCAAATATCAGTTGATCATTGATAGATGGGGCCATTTCTTAGTTCTTGATTCTGTTTCATTGGTTTATGTGCCTGTCATTGTAACAGTACCATTCTGTTGTGGATATTACAGCTGTGTAGTAGGTTTTTGAGGTCAGGAGAGGAATGCCTCCCAGTTCATTTTTGTTTTTCAGGAGTGTTTTGCTTATTCTTTCCTCTCCAAATAAATTTGACAATTGCCTTTTCTATCTTCTTGAAAAATGAACTAGGTGGTGTCTGTATTGGGATTGTGTTGAACATTTTGATTGTTTTTGGTAGAATTATAATTTTCACTATATTGAGTCATGCTATCCATGAACAAGGAACACTTTTCTATTTATTTAGGTCTTTTATTGTTTCTCACAGAAGTGTTTTATAGTTTTCTTAGTATAGGTCTTTTGCATCTCTAGTTGTATTCATTCCCAAGTATCTAATTTTGTGGTTGGCAATTGCAAATGGTATTGTTTCTTGGTTTCCTTCACTGAATGTTCTTTGTTACTATAGAGTAATCCCACTGACTTTTGTATATTTATAATGTATCCCACCACCCTATGAAATTGGTCCACTAGCTCTAAGAGTTTTCTTGTTGAGTCCTTGGGGTTTTGTGTGTATATTATATAATCTCCATAAAGCAGTAGTTCAACTATTTCTTTGCCAATCTGGATGCTTTTTATTTCCTTCTCTTGTATTGCTCTAGGGATTTTTTAGAGGCAGTAAATCACAAGAAACATTACCCATTTTTTTTTCTTGAGAAGCAGCTGGTAGATTTTAACTTTCAGTACTACAACATAGTTTCTTACCACCAGGCCACCAGAACTACCTGTAATGAAGGACAGCAGTATTTAAAATTAATTGCTTTGGGCTGAAAGCAAAGAATAGCCAAGAGATGTTTACCTATGTTTTGTTGACTATGCAAGGGCATTTATATGAATCATAACAATTTATGGAAAATATTTCAAAGATAATTTCAGAACTCATCATTGTGCTCAGAAGAAACTTATTACCTAGGCTAAAAAGCAGTCATTCAAACAGAGTAAGAAGATATTACATGGTTTAAAATCAGGAAAAGGGTGTGTCAAGGCTATCTTATCACCATACTTATTCAAATGCCAGGTAGTCCAAGGAGCTGGACTTTATAAATAAGACTGTGGTATCAGGATAGAGGAAGAACTGTTAACAACCTGTGATATGCAGATGATGCAGTCTTATTTGCACCAAGCAAAGAGGACTTGAAATGCTGATGAAGATTAAAGACTGTAAGCTTCAGTATGGATTATATCTCAGCATAAAGGGGAGGAAAACAAAACAAAAACCATAAACCCTTACAATTGGATCAAGAAGCAACAAGTATCACAATAAACAGAAAAAGATTGATGTTGTCAAGGATTTCATTGGAGCAATAATCAATGTCCCTGGAAGTAACAGTCACGAAATCTCCTGCAAAGGACTTTTATCAAGTGTTAAAAAGTAAAAATGTCACTTAGAGGACTAAGATGTGCCTGACCTAAGGCACGGTACTTTCAATTCCATGCACAGAAAATCTGGACAATAAATAAGGAAGACTCAAAGAAATAGTGATACATTTGTACTGTGATATTTGCAAAGAATAGTGAACATGCAATGTACTTTCAAAAGAACAAATATATCTGTGTGGAGTATTGGACATACAGAAAGCTCCTTAGTAGTGATGCTGGTGAGATTTTATCTCATATTTTGCAAGTGTTATCAAGATAGACTGGTCTTTGGGGAGGGCCATTAAATAAAGTCAGCCAAAAATGGGAAGATACTCAGTTAGATGCTTTGATACAATGAGTAATACAGTGGGCTCAAACATAGTAATGATTGTAAAGATGGTGCAGGGCCAGACATATTTCATTTTGTTGTAAATCACTGAGTTGGAACTGA
>NW_006399815.1:8812303-8813433 GCF_000299155.1 Elephantulus edwardii
TCCAGCACCACAGCTCAAAGGCATCAATTCTCCTTCTATCATCCCTAGTCATTGTCCAACTCTCTGATGCATAACAAGTGATTACAAAGACCATAGCCTGTCTCAGATGTACCTTAGTCTTCAGAGTGACACCATTGCTCTTCAGTACCTTGGAGAGGTCCCTAACAGCTGACTTTTCCATTGCAATACATTTACCCCCCCTGGCTACTGGTGCCTAGAGTGTTGACCATGGAGCCAAACAGACTGAAGTTGTTAACAATCTCAATTTCTTCACCATCCATCCTGATGCTGCCAGTTGGTCCAGTGGTAAGAATTTTTGTCTTCTTGACATTGAGCCTCAGTCCATACTGAAGGCTGCAGTCCTTGACCATCTGAAGCAAGTGCATGTGGTCCTCCTCAGTTTCAGCAAGCAGGGTTGTGTCATCTGCATAATGCAGATTGTTGATAGATCTTCCAGCAATCCTGATGCTGTACTTCTCCTCATAGAGCCAGCCTCTCTGATAATCTGTTCTGCATACAGGTTGAAAAAGTATGGAGATAGGACACATCCCTGGCATACACCTTTCCCAATTTTGAGCCATGCAGTGTTTCCCTGCTCTGTTCTGACTACTGCCTCTTGGTCCAAGTATAGGTTTTGCATTAGCACAATCAAGTGTTCTTGGATTCCCATTCTTCTCTGAGTCAGCCACATTTTGTTATGATCCACACAGTGAAACACCTTTGTATAATCAATGAAACACACATACACTTTCTTCTGGTATTCCCTACTTTCAGCTAAGATCCATCTAACATCAGCTACAATATCCCTAGTACCACGACCCCTTCAAACCCAGCCTGGACTTCTGGAAGTTCTCTGCTGATGTGCTGTTCCAGTCATTTTTGGATAATCTTCAGTAGAATCTTTCTTGCTTGTGAAATCAATGATATTGTTCTATAGTTTCCATACTCTGTTTGATCACCCTTATTTGGAGTGGGAACAAATATAGATCTCTTCCAGTCAGTTGACCAAGTGGTTGTTCTCCAGATTTCCATAGCTATACACACACACACACACACACACACACACACACATACATAGAGAAAGATATTTGTCTTCAAGTCATCTTTGACTCATGGCAATCATATATAAT
>NW_006399815.1:8813533-8814241 GCF_000299155.1 Elephantulus edwardii
AAATAAATGAATGAATGAATAAATAAATAGATAGATAGATAGATAAATAAATAAATAAATGCATTAGAATCTAATAATCATATTGTATTTACTGAAGCCACACCTAAGACTCACTGATGGTTATTTATTCATTTATTTTAATTAATAAGTTTCATTAAATGCATATTGAGTTCTTACTATACAGAAGGCAGTATTAGCGTCTTTATAGCTAAAAAAAAGTTAATATAAACAAAAGATCCTGTGCTGCCCTTAAGAAAAAAAAACTGCAAGAACTAATCAATATGGTATTCAATTGTCAAGTCCTAGCGATCAATGACAAAGCAAGATCAGAATATCTCCAAATGAGAAAATCCCAGGAAGATTCTGCACAAGTGACTTAACTTTTTCTCAGCCAAAATCTCAGGAGATTCTCTTCTAAGACTTCAAACTTGGCTCTGTGAGCTCTTTCTGGTTTTGCTGCTTTTTTCCCTTCTTTTGAGAAAATCCCAAGCTCATGGAGTCAGTGAGAATGGGAAAAACATTTTTTTTTAAAGTCATGAAATATATAACTACACAGATTCATTATTCAATTTTACTTCATGCAATGTATTAAAAGTAATTGCATTTAGCCAGGCTGGGCCTAGGGTTTGAACCAGGAGGCGGCCTTAAGCCCAAAGGGCCCAAGGGCCTGTGGCCCTTGGGCCAGGTTCAAATTGTCTTCCTGTCAAA
>NW_006399815.1:8814341-8817078 GCF_000299155.1 Elephantulus edwardii
CACACACACACACACACACACACATACATAGAGAAAGATATTTGTCTTCAAGTCATCTTTGACTCATGGCAATCATATATAATCCCACTTACTGTCCCACGTACAATGGAATGCCATATACAATTATGACCTATTGAATGATTTTCAGAAGTTTATTACCAGGCCATTTGTGCTGGTCCATATCGTTTGTTAGTTACAAATAAACTGGAATTTCTGCTGAAACATGTTCTGCATCATAGAAGCTCATAAGTCACTACTAATAGATGTATGGTGACTGAGAATCAAACTCAGAGACCTCATAATAAAAGTAAGAATTCTATTATTAATCTACTTGTAGAATTATTCAACTCTCAAATAAGACTTAAGCTCATAAAACTCGAAGTTTATATTGTACTATGAGATCAATGCTGTTCTAAACTTCTACACACATAATTTCCTTAATTTTCCTAAATCATGTGAAGTGAAGTCTATCGCTAAATTCATTATTTAAATGATGATGGGGAATTGAATAACTCTCTTAAAGTATTGTGGTAAACATGAGTAATGTCTATGGTCACTTAGCAAGTGAATGGCATGGCCAGGACTGAAACACAAAGCTTTATGATTCAAAATTCCATCTACTCTAATGCACCTAAAATCTCATCCTTAGAGTATCCGCCTGGGAAGAGCATATGTAATAAAAAACGTATTAAGGACAGACAGAATTCAAGATTCAGAGAAGTTTGGTAATTCTGTGGCAATATATTGGTTCTTTCTTTTAACTCAAACCCCTAGAAGTGAAATAATATCACTCTACTCCTCATCCCCTTTTCTATTGTCTCTTATTCCTTTTGTCCCTTCTTGATGCCTAGTACCCTTCATTGTTTATTCCTATTGTTAGCTGCTGTCAAATTAACCTCCAACTAATGGATACCTCCTGTACAATTGAGCAAAACACTGTCCAGATTTTAATTGGCTGATTTTCAAAAGTAGATCACAAGCCTTTATTGTCCATCTTAGGTCCATTCAGTGACCACAACATACTGACAGATAGGTGGTAGCTTTGTATAAAATGTATTTTCTTTGAATAAATGCTGGGTCTCCAGTATGGATGGCAAGAATTCTACTACTGAACCATCAATATCTTCTATGCACTAAAAAGGGCTATTCAATAGTGATGTTTTTTCAGAGTCTTCAAAACTGGTGAACCTGAAAAGACCAGGCAATGGTGGGCACAGGCCAATTGTGATTAATTTTAGAAACACAATGGGTTGGAATGATTGCATGAAATGTGATGTCAATGAAGAAATGTGTGGGGAAAGAACCTTTTTTAATGAGAAAAACAAAAATCTGGATATATATCACAGAATAAAAGAAGATTTTTAAAATAGCCAAATACAATAGAGTAGGTAGAGACCAAAACACATAATTCAAACTTCAAAGTCAAATTTCCCATTATTCCAATAAACTGGCCATAGAGAATAATCTTCAAGTCCAGGAGAACCATAGATATCATCAAGGATATATATTCACTATGAAGCTGAATATGGTGTGTCCTAAGGACCAGCTATTGATCACAAAGCCAGATCGCTGCATATCTGAGACTTTGCCTTGGGAACTCTTTCTCTTAGCCTGTCTCTCTCCTCTTTCTACATATGCTAGAGAGGTCTTCAGTAGTATGTAGAGTGACTGCATGATTTCTCTTCATCAGAATCCATTATACACAAGATAAGACATTGGTTTGTATGACCTTGGACTCAGAAGCAATAGACCTAAGTTCTAATTTTAGTTGTATTCCTTACTAACTGTAGACATATTCAGAGCATGTGACTTATTTCTTGAATGTTAAGAATAGCACCATATGCATCCTCTGATTGCTGCACATGCATGAACTCTAAATCCCAAGTTAGTATGTGGAAGAGTTAAAGGTTGAATTCAGGTTTATCTGATTCTCTCCTAATAACCCTGTGGGAGAAAATTGTTGGTCATCTGCTCCTGTTACTATTACAGCCTAGAAAAGCTTTTAGGGTAATCCTATATAGTAAGTTTTGAGTTTATGAGTTGAAAATTGAGTCAACATATAACAACAGTATCTAGGGTTGTTGGAAATATTAAAGATAATCATAATGCTTAGTTTAGTTTTTCTGTGTCAGAGAGGTCTGCAGGCATAGTCTATAGCAAGCTGCACTGCTTATCTAAAGGCCATGCCTTCAGCAATTCCTATCCACCAGGGACACCAGGGGAGAAAGATGAAAAATCCCCTCATTTGTGATTTCACAACTTCGGAAACCTTCTAGGTCAGCTATGAGTCACTCAGTTCTGTCTTAAAGTGGGGTGTGTTTTTTTAGTGTATCTATATCATCTGTCTGTCAAATTTGTTGAAATTTTGCTGTGATGCTGATTGCTATGCCGGAGGTACATTAAATACTGCAGCATATCCATTACAGAAAGGTTTCACTAGATCTCTAAGACTATGACAGTCTAGGTCAGAAAGGTCTGGCTATTTACTTCTGAAAATCATCTGGTCAAAACCTTATGGATCACAGTAGAATATTGCACAAAATAGGCTGAAAGATGAGCCCCCTAGACTGAAATGCATTGTGCAATAGATACTACATGGATTAAAATATACCAACAATTTTAAAGATGGTGTCAGACTGAGAACTATTTCATTCCTCTCTTAGTTTCAAATGAGCGCAACACTATATTTACAGCTGAAGCTCTTAAAAGAGAAGAGAGTAAAACAACTATGAGATAT
>NW_006399815.1:8817178-8819620 GCF_000299155.1 Elephantulus edwardii
TGGAAGCAGGAGCAGCATCCACTTCCAAAATGGCTTGCCTCTGGAAACTCTATGTACGAACAGTGCTCACACTGTTCGTTCATATGGTCGCTATGAGTCGTCTACGACTCGACAGCATTAAACAACAACAACATTTTCCTTAAAGTCCCCTTCTTCTCCCAAGCTTCCCTTTCCCACATTGCCCCATCCATGAAGACATCAGAACATTTCTCCTTGTGCTCACGCTTACCCTGCCCCACTACCACGCAAGTAACTTCCTAATTTTTCAAGTCAGAGTATGTTTCAAGTCCCTTGTTTAAAATTATTGCTATATACTCGTTTTCTCTTTACAAATTTTCATCTTCTCTGTTTTTCCTTACTAGAAAATATGTTTAAATGCATATTTAAAACTGCTCAACTAATTGCAAAGAGTTGTTCTTCTTCACCAAACTTTAATAAATATTTGTCAGAAGCTGCCAATTACCTACACAGTTCATATACTTGAGAGCAGAATAATTCCAAATAAAATTTTTCTCTTATCCTCTCCAATATATATAAGTGCTAACATACATAAGCAGGAGTCAACAGGCATTGTCACACATTTTACCTGTCTGTTTCTTACGTGTCTTCTTTTGTGCTATTTGAACAACTGAAATACAGATGGTGAGATTAATACTTAAGCACTCAACCTAGGTTCATGAATGTAGAACTCTCATACTAGATTTTGGCAGGTAAGGAAACCAGGAAAAGTGTAAACCCTACTGATTTCATGTAACAACAATAAAAGGTTTAGCATAAACCACTGCTGTTTATTTAAACCATGTTAGTAAGATTTAAATGAATTCATAGTTGATATGTCCATGTTTGTAGTTTTAAAAATTCCATAAAAAAGTCTTACTGCCATCAAGCCAATTCTAACTCAAAATAACTCTCCATTAGATTTTCAAGGTTTAAATCTCAGCAGGAGTAGACATGTGGATTTGAACTATCAAAATTCCAGTTAACAGCCTGAGGTGTTAGCTTAAAAGTTGGCTTTTCTAGCTTTATATTAGACCACTCTGGTCTCCAGCTACCTTAACTGCAAATACATGGTCTTGCAAATAATCAACAGCTGTGGGACTAGGATAAGAGAGAGATGCTTCCCACACTGAGCAGTAAGACTTGAGGGAGACTTGAGCAAGACTTTGGAGAGAGAAAGATCCTGATGAGTGCAAGACCCTGGTAAGAGCGAGACTTTAGTGAAAATGAAATCCTGGTGAGAGTAAGACTTTGGTGGTGAGAGCCAGTTGTAGACAAACTATGGCATTGCTGTGGAGAAATTGTGTCAATGTGTAACCAGAGGAGCCCTAAGATAAAGGGCACAGTCAAAGACTGTGCTATTCTTCCAGATGATGGAAGGAAAAGCTGATTGTTAAGCTAAAACAGGAGCCTGGACAAATTGAGGAATTGTGTGTTGGGGCTACTGGACTAAAGACAGACTTGCTCTGATGCCTCAACTTTCTTATCTAATAAATCCCACTCTCAGTATTACAATCTGTGAGTCAACAACAAATATCAGACCCAAATGATTTCTAGATATAGGTGTAGGAGAATGGGGGAGGAGTGTGTCTGACTGAGCAGCTAGCTAGCTATTTGCTCCTATGTATGCTATTGATGGATAGAATTTCCCTTTAAGAATTGAGTGGAAGTCAGAGTTGGATACCCTCAGAAATCAGAGATGGATACCCACATGTTGCATCTGTTCCTTTTATAATTAGTGTTAGAAGAAATGGGATTTATTGCTCTAGATATGGCTATATTGTGGAAACATGATTTGGCTTTGTAAATGTGGGGCTTGGGAAGATGTGCAGTTGAAATAGTTACTGATTGCTTCTAAAATCTTCTACTAAAGATTTCTTTAGCTGCTATTATAATGAAAAGAAAAATTAAAAACCTGTTTATGGCCTGAGACTAAAGGGTAGAAAAAGTGGTTGAAACTGATAAATCTTTAAAATGTTTAAATGTTAAGATTTCGGTTTATTTAACCTTATCAATATTGCTGTTTCTGGGTGGGTTTTCTTTTGTTCATGTAGTAATTTTATGATATATTGTAAAAATGATTGAGATTTTTCTTTAAAGTATGATATACTTGATGGGTATTGATGTTAGCAATATTAATAAATAATGGATATTACCATGATGGGACATATTGTAATTTAAAGAAAAAATATAAGGCAGTTGGATATGAATTAGAAATTTTATAAGGAAACTTTGTCCTAAAAAAAGTTTGTAGTAAGTAGTAGAATTTACTCTATCCTGTGCCAATTGCACTGTCTCTGACACACCTGGAGATAACTATATAGATATAGTGTGGAAACTACAGAACAGTGTCATTGATTTCACATGCAAGCAAGATTCTACTGAAGATTATCCAGAAATGATTAGAACAGCACATCAGCAGAGAACTTCTGGAAGTCCAGGCTG
>NW_006399815.1:8825672-8832111 GCF_000299155.1 Elephantulus edwardii
GGGGAGGGAGGACTGACAGAAAGGAAAATGTGCAACAACAAATGAATGGTAATCCAAGTTCTTTATAAAATTACTTTAAAATATATAAAAAGAAGAGAGTTAGATTCTGCAATGAAAAATAAAAGCTTAAGAAAAATAATTCAGATCAAGTAGAGCAATCATTGATCAAAGAAATGAAGTTACTAGGCAAGTTGTAGACAAAGAGCTGGTCAATCCTTTCTCTATCTTTCATGATGTTGCCTATGGGTCCATTGGCCAATAGGTAAGATTACAGCCTAGGCACCCTGATTAGGACAATCCTATTTATCTTATAGAGTCATTTTGTGTTGAAATCAACTCAATGGCACACATCTATTCAGTGAGAATCAGTAAGGAGATTAATCGTAAGAATTCAAGACCTTGCTTCTTCACTTAGTATCCTGGTGATCTCAGGTACATTATAGAAAGAGCATAAAATGAAGATAATCATGGTAGCAATGTCAGAAATTTGTTGCAAGTATTAAGTGGTTCCAATACTTGTTTTTGTTGCTGTTAAGTGCTGTCAAGACACTTGCGACTCATAGAAACCCTATGTACAACAGCTCTGAAACCTGCTCTATCCTGTGCCAACTTTACTATCTCTTCAACTATCCTCATTACCCCAGTTACTGTATCAATCCATCTCATCGATGGTCTCCCTCTCTTTCTCTGTCCCTCCACTCCTCCAGGCATGATGTCCTTCCTTGCAACATACTCAAAGTATGCAGAGAAAGGCTCAGAATCCTTGCCTCCAAGGAGCAGGTTGGCTTTACCCTCTCTAGGATGAACATGTTTGTTTTGCTGGCAGTCCGTGGTATATTCAACACTCTTAACCAGCACCACAACTCACAGGCATAAATTCTCTTTCTATCATCCTTAGTCATTGTTCAGCTCTCTGATGCATAACAAGCAATTGGGAAGACCATGGCCTGGAATAGGCACATCCTAGTCTCCAGACTGATGTCAATGTTTTTCAGTACTCTGGAGAGGTCCCTAAAAACAAACTTTCCCAATGCAATTCATCTCTTTATTTCCTGGCTGCTCATACCAAGAGTGTTGATTGTGGAGCCAAGTAAACTAAAACTGTTAACAATTTCAATCTCTTCACCATTAATCATGATGCTGCCAATTGGCCCACTGGTGACGATCTTCATTATTTTTATGTTGAGCCTCAATCCATACTGAAGGCTGCAGTCTTTGATCCTCTGCAACAAGCGCTTCAGGTCCTCAGTTTCAGCAAGTAGGATTGTGTCATTTGCATCATGCCAATCCAGATGCCACATTCCTCCTCATTAAAAAGCTCAGGCTCCTGGATGATCAGTTCTGCATACTTAACATGCTTAAAACAGTGACTGGCAGATAGTAAGCACTGATAGGGTGTATCATTACCAACTTTTTTCTCATTACTTCTGTATGTTAACTAACCTTTTAGAGTATCCAGGCTACATCTCAATTCAATCTGTAGCTGCATTATAACAATTCATGTTTCACTGTGATTTTTCTTCCAAGTTCTTCACAAGGCAAAGTCCACCAGCTCATCCAATCTATAGAATAAACAGAAGAAATAAAAGATTTTGTTATTAATTTAAGATATACTCAGGTAGCACGATTTTGTAGTTGTTAAACACTCTCAAGTCAACTGCAACTCAGAACAAACATGTGGACAACAAATGGAAACTCTGCCCTAACCTGTGCATTCTCACAATCTGCACCATGCTCCTTGTTGCTGTTACTGTGTCAGTTCATTTCATTTACAGCCTTCCTTTATTTTGCTAATGTTCCACTTCTCCCAGCAAGATGTCTTTTTTTCAAGGACTGGCCCCTCCTTACAACCCGCCCAAAGCATGTGAGATGAAGTTTCACCATTCTTGCTTCTAAGGAACAACCTGGTTTTACTTCTTCTAAGAAGTATTTTGTTTGTTTGTTCTATTGGCCATTCATAACAAATTCAATACACTTCACCAACATCAATATCTTAATTATTCAAAAGTTAGAGCAGAGGAGGAGAATGCAGAAAGTATAGAAAGTATACAGCATTCTAAGTATTTCTGTTATGTCAATGAAATTATTGAAGTTTACATGGAAAAAGCTTGAGCTAGTACTGAAAGGAATGAGATAAAAATCATGCTTGTTTATTCTATTTCCTTTGTGTTTTTGGAGAAAGCATTCATTCATTTTAAGAATTATTTTGGAAATAAAAAAAATTTAAAAAAAAAGAATTATTTTGGAAATCTCCCAATCAGATAAATAAAATTTAAAAATTTATGTAAACACACTGCTGAATATATATATAAACATTGCCAAACTCCTATCCATTAAAAAAAAAAAAAGTAAATGGTGAAGGGTAGGAAGCAAAGCAATAAGATGTGGATACACTCTGAAGCAATACCACCACTGCAATACGACTCCCCATTAATGGGAAGAGCAACCCAAAATAGGACCTATTTAGAAGAATCAAAGATAATAAAAGGCTTGTCAGAATTGATAAACGATGAAAATCACTTCAATACTTTTACAATTATTTTCCTCTGCAAGCCTCCCAATAATTATTACATCATTTCTTGCTCTGAAAGCCAGCAATATTTGTTGAGTAGATTAACTGTTCATGCTCAGCTGTTTTTTGGTAAAGCTAAAGGAATGAAAATGATGTCTATAGGTGTGGCTGATGACATACCATCCACAAAACTTAGAGGTTAAGAATTTAGACTGTTCGTAAGCTTTTTTTTTCCCCTGCCAAGGAATGTGGGTGCAGTGTCAAGAAGTGCCAAATTATGCAGCTGACAGGCCCAAGATTGACTTTTTGTGATAATAATATCTCTTGGCCCACAACCAAATCCTAAGGGCAAGTGTTGTGAAGTTTTATGGGAGTCAGACATGGCCATGGGTGATCAAATATAAGCTATACCACCCAGGATTAAACACAGCCGTGTCATCCAGGGACAATTTCGCCTTTTAACAAAGTAGAATGTCCATTCACCTTGCATATCTCTCTACATTTTAACATATAAACAGTTTTATAAAATCTGCTACATTTTATTCTACTTTTGCTATGTTTAAAAAGTATAGATTTGAGTCGATATATTATTGAGTTAATATTTGTCTAAAAGTATATGAAGGCAATTTCTCATTTCTCTTTATGCACTTAATATAACCTAACATAACAATTTGCACACAATGCACATTCAAAAAAATTAGAGAAATGGGAAGGATATATACTCTTCCTGAAATCAGTGTGTGACAACATTAATGATTAAAATAACTTAATCTATGAATTTTCTTTAGTATTTATTTATTGTTGCCTTTCACTTTCTGAGTTACAGACACTTCTTGATAACATTGTAGCTGCAGATGCATTAAATTATACCCCAAGGCAGATAGTAAAAGATGAAGAAATAATAAAATATCGAAAGTGTAGTGAAGCATAATGGACCCAATTCAAGAGTGAGACTGGGCAAGTTAAAGGCCTGGTTGGGAGCAAAGTGTTCATTCATATGCCAAGCTCTGGTTGAAGCAATTACCTTCTCTGGACAAGCACACGATTCCCCCAAGACTACTTCACTCACCCTGACTTGATTCAACTTGGGAACTTTCCAAAGTAAATATTCCCACAAAAAATAAAGCAGAGCAAAATATCTCAATCCTTTTAGAATGAAATAGTCTGATGCTCAGCTTTAAATCTCTGGTTTTGTCCGTCAACACACAGTCCTATGATTCACAAGTGTTTTATCCAAGTAGAACTGGAGGAAGACCATACTACTATTTTCAACCTACCTACTGCGTTACCTGCCAAAACTCATTTTTTTCCCTTGGAGGTCTCAAATGTATTTATGTAATGTGTTGATGACATCACACTGAGGGTGGTAGGGCTGGCAGAACATTAAATACATTATATTTTATAAGGTGCCTAATGTGCTAACACTGGGGAGGGCTACTTTGGGCTCTGTGCCACCAAAGTTTCTATCTGGATCTCAGAAAATAACAGGAACCTTAGAGAAAACTACTCCTTATTAATTTTTCCAACATCTTCCACTGAGATTCTTCACATAGAAAAAGATTAAGCTGGAAGACAGTAGTCCTTGTGTGTAAGACCACACACAGACACAAGCACAGAATCTTACTTTCTGTAAGATTTGTGGAATAGGGAAAGTTTTTGTTTCTAAGTTTGGGTCAATGAGATTAAGATAGTAGATGTTCAGTCAGAAGGTGTAAAATAGTCTACAAATTATAAACCAGTTGCCATCAAATTCATTCCAATAAACTATGCTCCATAGGTCTTTCAGTGGCTGATATTTCAGAAATAGATTATTTTTTTCTGATTTTACGCTGGATAAACTTGAACTGACAACTGTCAATTAATATTCAAGTACTTAAACCAGTTGTACCACCCATGTACAATTAAAGTGTTAAGTAATCATAGCAATTTGGTAAAACATAACTTCAGGTTAACATCATTCACAATGCCCTGTGGATATTGTGTGCTCTCTATACGTAATGATAAAGACAATTACACTTTGTGCTATTATTTTTTTCAAAACATGGAATCATAATATAATCATAAGAAAAATACTGAACACCCCAGATTGGAGGACATCCCACAAAATGTCTGCCAAATATCCCTCAAGACTATTAACACTGAGCAAAAACAAAAAAAGACTGAGAAATTATTACAAACCAAAGCAGACTGAGAAGATACAACAACTAAGTGCATAGCAGTGACCTGGATAGAATACTGGAGGAGAAAGAGAGCACTAATGAAACACTAGAAAAATCTAAGTAAAATTTGAAGCTTTAGTTTTAATAAAATTTTTTTTAAATTACAAAAACTCATGATAGCCTTTAGTTGACAATGTGCCAGGATAATGAGAAATAAACATATCAGCGACATATAAAACTTGAAAGAAAGGAACATTGCACATTTTTTTCAATATTTCTAGCAATTCATTTCAGTGACTAATTCTAGTTACCATGAAAAGTTTAGAAGTTTTATTCATTAATTCATTGACTCACTTACTCATTTATTCACTGAACATATTTAAGCATCTGTCCTGAGCAGACCCTCTAAGTACCAAGTACATACTAGTTAAGGTCCTTATCCTTTTCTATGTTGTGTTAGATGCTGTCAAGTAAATTTCAACTCATAGCAACACCATAGAGTAGTATTGCTTCATATGGTTTTCTAGGATGTAATCTTTATAAGGGAGAAGGGGAAAGTTTTGGTGGTCTAGTCCATAGAGAGTGACATGCTGTGATAGGGAAAAAAATTGTCAGTAATTTTATCTTACTTAGATCCTTAATCAATATCCTTGGTACCAGCAATTAAGAAATCAAAAGTTATATTGCATTGGGAAAATCTGCTGTCAAGGATCTCTCCAAAATGCTAAAGAACAACAACATCAGTTTGAAGATTAAGGTGCACCAAGTCCAAGTCATGACTCAAGACTCAAAAGGGAACGAATGAATCCATGTGTCAGGCCCATGAGTACTCCAGAGGAGGTATCTCACGTAAGGATTTCATCCTTTAGTTTCCCATCTGCCATTTGGGTGTTGAAGACAGGACTCAGTAGCATTCACTGATCATAGCTAGTGTGGCTCTCAGAAATTGGATCCAGCTTCTGTTCTGTCTTACTGACTTTGGACTGAAACCCACATGCCTTAGAGCTGAGATGCTACTTAGTGGTGATGTCACCATTCCTTAGTTGGAGATGATGAAACTAATCATGGCTGCTGTTTTTACGGAATCTGTCATCCAAAAGACCAAAAAAAAAAAAAGATCTTGAGTCCAAGATAAAGACTGATTCAATGAAACTACTTCTGTTGTGAGCAAGTTCTGACATTTCATAACAAATTGTTACAGAATATTACATCAAACCACACCACTGTATTTTTAAGTGTCATCGAGATCTAGCGAGAAATCTCTTCATGCCTTCTGGGCTACTTCACAGTCCACACCCATATATAAAGCTTAGGTGAGTTTGGGAACTCACCTGAGCTGGCCTGACATAAAAAACATGTTAGCATTAAGCCAACGCTCTGCTGGTTCAGAGATTTCTCCTTAGTTTGCTGCGTCACTAGTACAACATGGACTTCTTAGCTGGCCATCTAATCCTTTTCTTTTCAGGTTCAGAAAGGTAGTATGTTTATTATGGTCGTGGTCATTTTATAACCACAGATTTTATGGAACTAATAATGAGTTAACTTCCTATTAGGGAAAAATATTATTATGGTAGGTAGAAAAAACGTTATTACGGTAGGTAGAAAAGTTCAAGTAAAACTTGAAATTAAAAAAAACACTCAATGTACGTAAAAGGGAAAACAAAATAAACTCAGTCAATCTAAAATAGTTTTATTAATGTTGTTGTTTGTTGTTATGTGCCGTTGAGTAGTTTGCGACTCATAGCGACCCTATGCACAACAGCCCTAA
>NW_006399815.1:8836946-8864695 GCF_000299155.1 Elephantulus edwardii
TTTTGACCAGTGTCTCTTAAGTTTAGTTGTACTGTCTCCAAGGGAAGGTGACGTGTCCTGTAGAACTCCTGTGTAGATTATATTTTCCTTTCTGCGGCCCGAGGGCTCGCCGGTTTTTCTGTGTACCTGAAAGATGCCTCTTTGCTATTATCCGAGGTGACCTTCCCCAGTGCGCAGCTTCCCGGCTTTGCTTCTGCCCAGGAGCACTATGGTAAATTTACTACTAGCCTGATCCAAGTCATGGTCTTTACAATTACTTGAGAGAGTTGGGCAATGACTAAGGATAACAGAAGAATAATAAATGCCTTTGGGTTGTGGTACTGAAGAAGAGTTTTGACCCTATCATGGGCTGCCAAGAGAACAAATCAGTCTGACCGGGAGAGGGTGAAACCAGATTTCTCCTCAGAGGCAAGGATTTTGAAGTTCCATCTCACATTCTTTGGGCACGTGGCCAGGAGGGACCAGGACTTGGAGAAGGACATTATGCTTGGAAAGGTGCAGGGACAACACAGGAGAGGAAGACCCTGGATGAGATGGAGTGATACAGTAACTGGGGCAATGAGAGTAGGTGTGTCAGAGACTGTGAGCTCAGGAAAGAGTTCAGAGCTATTGTACAAAGGGTCACTATTAATTTTGCAAGTGACTCGATGGCACATAATAGCAACAAGATGTTGCTGTCAAGCTGAAAATGACCCATAGCCAACCCTCCAGCAGATTTTCCAAGGCTGCAAAATGAAATAAGATAACAGAGCTCCTGGTGGATTTGAACTAGCAGAAAGATATGACCTTTGGCTTAACAGTGCAATTCTCTATCAGCTCTCCCTAAAGTTTTCTAAATGGCAAATTTAGTTTGTTATTTTATATAATAAACTATTTAGAATGGTTCTTAAAAATTATAAGGCAAATATACTTAATGATACAAAATTTTATAATTATTTTACTTAAATTATGTTCCATTTAGAAACCAGAAAATATCTTTTTCATTGTTTACACCCAATTTCTTTTGAATTTATCAATAAAATTCTGTGAGTCTTTCAAAAAACAAAACTTTCACTGCTGCATTTTTTAGATATCTAAATAAATTCATTTTACTAAAAATGTTTTAAAAAATCTTTTATCACTAATGAAAAAAATCTATGCAGGCAATAAGGGAGGGGGTGGAAATTCAGAACTATTGAACAATCCAAACCTCAGATTAGGTAAATCTAGAGTGACGCGTAGAGAATAAGGCAGGAAATTTTAGATCCTTCCTACCTTCTAGGTCTAATATGCATTCTGAAGAGTACTAAGAACTATATAGTGAAGTTTGTTTTCACACAATTTATAAGAACTGTTTCTGCTGTAGGCTGAAGCTAGGTAACACAGAATTGTATAAGAATAGAAAACATAAATCACCTGAGCATTTTTTATGGTCAAAATTACATTAAGTTGGAATTCTCTTCTAATTTGAGATTTGGTTCAAACTGTCTTGCTTTAAACTACACATACATATGTGTAGTATATGTAAAATGTTTCCCTGCCAATGTTCTGTTCTATTTCTAATAATGGTGTCATTCACTAAGAGGAGAGGTAAAGGGCCTAATTAAGGGTATGTAAATGAAATATATATTTGGCTTGTAAAAGGTTTTGGAGGTATTCAAGGCCATGTGTGGAAAGAAAACAGAAAACAAAACAAAACAAACAAAAATCAGCATAAAAAAATAGAAATAATAAGCTCAGCTTTGCATTTAGAATGTTCCCAGGCTGAAACTGGCAATATTGCCAGAAAGTTTAAATTGTGAAATATGCGTATGTATTCTACATGTAAAAGTAGTTAGGGTGGCTAAGTGTGGCACTGACTACATTCATGCTGCATTTACCTCAGGATACTCTTGTATGTCTTGAAAAATAACACTAAAAACAGCAATTAGTGTTCTAATCAGAATAGTCCTAACTCAGATCCTTTTTTAAAATACAAGCTTATTCAGAGTAGATCTGCCATTTATCTCATTCATTTACTTTGCTCTTCATATCTCCCTTAAAGAGGAAGGCAGAGTTCCCAGACAGAAAATTGTAACAGATTTTTCTTTTTCCAGTGGCATCTGGTGTTTTGGCAGAAAGCTCACTGAGTTAATCTTAAATATAGTTGGTTTTCTTTCCCAAATCTTTCTTTTTTTCACTCGATCACAGAAAGAAGCGGAATTATCAGCTTCGCAATTGAGTAGAAAAATTATGTGGAAGCATTTTAAGGACAACACAATCTTAAATTCAAGAAATAGACCCACTATGGTAAATAAAAAAACTAAGAAGGGAGCTCTAACATTAATTCCTGTAGAAAAGTAAAGTACAAATTTCCATATACACAGGAAAATTAATCCTTGTTCTT
The DNA here is from genome assembly GCF_000299155.1 of Elephantulus edwardii. NCBI lineage: Eukaryota > Metazoa > Chordata > Mammalia > Macroscelidea > Macroscelididae > Elephantulus > Elephantulus edwardii. The sequence goes on from NW_006399815.1 coordinate 8,839,312, forward strand.
TATTTATTTTTTCTAACTTACATAGTTTTCCCCTGGGACCAAAGGCAGAATCGATATCAATTCAAAATCATATCAATTTACTTTAACTTTTCAAAATGAAATTTATCTCAACTGGCATCAAGTTGGAACTGATTTTCCATTGGTTTCCTCAAGGTGTAAAAGACGAGAACTTGTTCATCTTTCTCCTGCTTATCTGCTGGTGAATTTGAACCAGCAAAGAGCAAGATGTTTGTTTCTTTGTTTGTTTTTAACTTAAAATAAAATTTGTATTTTATGCTGGTTCACTTACAAAATTTGTATACATTGTTTTTCACAAAGAATCTTTCCCATTTCCTCTATCCACGGGAGTGAGGTTTTGGGCTAGCCATGCAACTCCCTAAATGCTAAGATACCCTAGGGCAGAATTATGAATTCCTTATTTTATGAAATAATTTTGAATTTAATATTCAAACTCTTAACTTCAGTATTTAACATGCAGGTACCTTGAAGGATAGCATAAGTAACGACACAGACAAAGTTGAATTTAGGTGCAAATAAGGATCTCTAACTTGTTTATTTAAAAAGATATAAAGGTTATATTCTGTAAGGTATATTATGAATCTACCCTTTAAAATAAACACAGAAACTTTTAAATATAATATAGTTTCACAGGCACACTAGTACTTTTGTGACCTGTTGTTGTTATGTGTCTTCAAGTCGCCTACGACTAATAGTGACAACAACTCTAAATCCTGCTCTAGCCTGTGCCAATTTCATTGTCTCTGACACCTACACCCCACCAATTATCCAAGTCACTGAATCAATCCATCTCATCAAGGTCTTCCTCTCCTGTGCTGTCCCTCCACCCTCCCAATCATGATGTCCCTCTCCAAAGACTGGTCCATCCTTGCAACATGTCCAAAGTATATCAGATGAAGTTTCAAAAATCTTTGCCTCCAAGGAACAGTCTGTTTAACCCTCTCCAGGACAAATTAGTTCATTCTCTTAGCAGTCAATACTCTTCTCCAACACCACAGCTCAAAGTCATCAATTCTCCTTCTATCATCACTAGTCATTGTCCAGCTCTCTGATGCATACCAAGTGATTACAAAGACCATACCTGTATCAGGCATATTTTAGGCTCCAGACTGACATCATTTTGTGACCTACAGTAGATTAATCTGGGTGGGAGGAGGCTGTTTTAGGGGAGTAGTACATGGTAGAGAATAAGGGAAAAAATAAGAGGTAGGAAAACAGCCAATATGAAGAAGATTAGAGAGAAGATTGATGCTAAACTACAAGCTTAGCATGGAATGCAGCTGCCTTAACTATAGATACATAGTCTTGCAAATCATCAACAACTATGGGACCAGTATAAGAAGGGTTAGTCCTTGAAAAAAGACAGCATGCTTGGAATGGTCAAGAGTCAGTATAGGAGAGGAAAACTCTCAAAAGATAGATTGACACAGTAACTATAAAAATGGATTCAAATATATCAGACAATGAGGACAGTAAAAGATAAGGCAAAGGTTTTTTGTTTTTTGTTTTTATTATGTGCCATCAATTGGCTTGCAACTCATAGTGGCCCTATGTACAATAGTTTGAACCCTGATCTATCCTGTGCCATCCTTATTGTCTTTGACACACTTACCCTGATTACCTCAGCCACTGAATCAATCCATCTCATGGAGGGTCTTCCTCTCTTCCTCTGTCCCTCCACCCACACAAACAGGATATCCCTTTCCAAGGACTTCTTGCAACATGTCCAAGGTATGTCAGCTGAAGTTTCAGAATTCTTGCCTCAAAGGAGCAGCCTGGTTTCACTCTCTCTAGGAAGAACTTGTTTGTCCTCCTAGCTGTCCATGATATATTCAATACTCTTCTTCAGCACCACATCTCAAAGGCATCAATTCTCCTACCATCTCTAGTATGTACAGCTTTGTGATGCATAACCAGTAATTGCAAAGACTATGGCCTGTATCAGGTGCACCCTAGTCTCCAGACTGACTTTATTTTTCAGTACCTGAAATGAGGTCCCTGACAGCAGACTTTCCCAATGCAATTTGTATTGATTTCCTGGCTGATGGTACTAAGAGTGTTGATGGTGGAGCCAAGCAAACTAACAATCTCAATCTCTTCATCATCTATCATGGTGCTGTAAATTGGCCCAGTGTTGAGAATTTTGTTTTCTTGATGTTGAGGTTCAATCCATATTGACGACTATAGTCCTTAACCTTCTGCAGCAAGTGCTCCAGGTCCTCCTCTGTTTCGGCAATCAGGGTTGTTTTATCTGCATAACACTGGTTGTTGATGAGTCTTAGGAAGGTCCATTATTCATAAGATCACTATAAGGTGTATCCAACGTGACAGCATATAACAAATGATGTTGCATGTGAAATGTCACCTGATAATCAAAAGGAGAGTAGTTCAAATCAGTCAGCCAAGGGCAGGAAAAATATTGAATAGTCTCTGTTCTTACAGATTTACAACCTTGGAAACTGATCGAGGGTCCTTATGAGCCAGATTCTGACAGGATGACAGTGGGTTTGGCTTAACTTTTTCCACTTCATAGAACCAGTTACCTTTTGTTTTTCTATTAATATATTTTAAACAATAATAATAGTTCCTCTAAGGCATTTTATTTTTCTAGTTTTAAATATTTCTCCTTTTCCCTGTTTTGTTCTCATTCCTATTCCTAAGTCTTCCTATCAAGGAATGATCTGTTTTTAGCTTTTCATCTCATCGGCTTTAGCCCTTTACTCTAAACTCTTATAACTTTCAGGTGTGTTGTAACCTTTTCTTTCATTGGCTTGTAATATTTTATCTTTTATTTTTAAATCTCATCTGTTTTGTATTTTTAAACTCAACCTTTTACCTTCATCAGGATTTCAAGTTGTATTTTTAGCTTCCCTTTCATTCCTTTTTAGCTTAATATTTTTTCACCTTATTCCTTAACAGTTAACTTTGTTAACTGTCCCTTTTGATGTTGTTAAATATTCCTTAAGTTTCCTCTTTGCTATATATTATCTAGATGTTGTTGTTATTGTTGTTATGCCTGGTCAAATTGCTTGTGACTATAGTGACCCTATGTACAACAGCCCTAAACACTTCACTGTCCTGTGCCAATCTCACTGTCTCTGACACACCCATCCCAATTACCCCAGTCACTGAATCAATCCACCTCTTAGAGATTCTTCCCCTCCTGCGCTGTCCCTCATAGAATATAATAATTTATGTGTAGGTATTCAAGCTCAACATGTTTTTTAATGAAGACTTAATGGAAGAAATCATACTCTCATAATTAGGGCAGGTTGGGCATTTTTCTCATTGTCACTCTTGCCCTCCAGTGACCTCCATTGACCTCTCCAGTAAGCCAAAATCTTCCCGTACAGGAATGCTAATGGATAATCTATCCTCTAGAAGGCTGGATTAATGAGAAAGGTCCACTAGGGACTTGAAAAGATAGGGTAATGATGGACATAGTCTAATGATGATTAATTTTATAAGACATAAAAAATGGGAATGGTTATATGAAACACAATATGAATGAAGAATAGTGTGAAACACATTGTATATCAACTTCATAAGTAAACCATATAAAATAAAAATTATAAAAATCAATAACAAAACCTTAACTAATGAGATGAAAAAATATCTATGTTTTCAATTCTATAAACTTTTATGCATATAACCTGCATACAAGTCAGGGAGAGATGATAGAAAATTAGCACAAAACTAATTATCTCTGTAAAATATCTGGGCCTGTGGATCTGCTGTATTTTTGACATCTAATCTATAGCATGGGTTTTAATTTTTTTGGTACTCAGGTAATTTTAGAATGCACTGTACTTAACCTTAAAAGATTTTACTTTCTATCCATGTCAAATTCACAGATAGTACTTTTTAAAAAAAAAATGTATACTGGTTTATTTATAAAATTTGAATATATTGTTTTTCATCACACCAGTTCTTTCCCATTTCTTTCACACAACCCTGCTCATCAAATTGTGTGACCCTATGATTAACACCCACCCCCAGCCTATCCTCACCCCTCTGCTTCCTTCCCCTACCCCTTGGATCCTCACACTCCTTCTACAATAATGGTTGTATACAGTATTTGTCCTTATTGGACTGAGTTAGTTCACTCAGCATGATAATCTCCAGTCTGTGCCAAGTTAGGTATTAATTTACAAAATCATTGCTCCTGCATACTGTATAGTATTCCATTGTGTGAATGTATCATAATTTCTCATCCATTCTATTGTGGTTCAGCATCTGCACTGTTTTCAGGTTCTTGCGATGGATGAATGATGCTGCTATGATCATTGGTGTACAAGTATCCATTTGTGCCTCAATTCTCATTTTCAAGGTATATTCCAAGGAGTGGAATAGCTAAAGTCATATGGAATTTCCATGTTCAGCTTTTTGAGGAAGCACCAAACTGCCTTCCAGAGTGACTGTCACATGTTACAATCCCATCAACAACGTATAAGAATTCGTATCTCGCCATATCCTCTCTAACATTACTTGCTGTCCTGTTAAACTTTGCCACTGCTACTGGAGTTAGATGTAGATATCACTTGTTTTTTGATGGACCTATTTTAATATGTTGTTGTTGTTAAGTGTCATCGAGTCGTAGGCAACTCATGGCAACCCTATGAATGATAGTCCTCGACACTTGCAAGCTTGACTTTCATCCTTTCTCCAGGTTCATAGGATTTCCAGAGGCAAGCTATTTATGGAATTGGATTTCACTCCTGCTATTAATATGTAGTTTGTATTAAAAAAGCATTTGACTATGTGGAACATAACAAACTATGGCAATCATTGAGAAGAACAGGAATCTCAGAACTCTTAATTATGCTCATTTGTAACCTATAGGTAGATCAAGAAGCTGCTGTCCAGACAGAGCAAGGGAACACTGCAAGGCTTCAAAAGAAAAGGGTACATCTGGATTGTATCCTTTCTCTATACCTAATCAGTCTGTACACTGAACAAATCATTACAGAAGCTGAATTCTATAAAGAATGTAGCATAAAGATCGGAGGAAGAACTATCAATAACCTGTACTATGCAATAACCTTGCCTGCTGAAAATGAGGAGGACTTGAAGCAATTGCTCCTGAACATCAAAGACAACAGCTTCAATAGTAACTGCATCTCCACATGAAGAAGAAAAAGAAGAAAATCCTCAGCACTGGACTGATAAGCAACATCATGATAGATGGAAAAAAGATTTGTCAACAGTTTCATCTTATTTGGGCTCACAATCAACACAGTTGATACCAGCATTCAGGAAATCAGGAGACATATTGCATTGGGGAAGTCTGATGTCAGGGACCTCTACAAACTACTTAGGAGCAATTATGTCACTTTGAAGACTAAGGTGTTCTTTATTCAGAAAATTATTTTTTTAATCACCTGCTATAGCTTTGAGAGCTGGACAATGAATAAGGATAATAGAAGAATTAATATATTTGAGCGTGGTGTTAGAGAAGTGAATTGAATATCCCATGGACTGAAAACAAAAATAAACAAAAAAATGTCTTGGATAAAGTTCAGTCAGATTTGTCCATAGAGGTAAGGATGGTAAAACTTCATCTCACATATTTTGAGCTTATTTCTAGGAGAAACTGTTCTTTGGAAACGGAGATAATACTTGGAAAGATGGAGGTCAGCAAAAGAAAGGACCTTCAAAGAGGTGGATTACCACAGTGACTGAAGCAATGAACTCCAGTGTATGAAGGATGAATAAGAATTCATCGAATTGTGGTGTGGAAGTTGATTACTGAACATCCCATGAACTGTCAAAAGAACCTTATTTTTTTTAACCAATGCCTTAAGTACAGCTTCAGTTTTTTCCTTCATTACTCTTAGCTCCCGATCATGTGGAAATTCCTGAAATATTTCAGTTTTGGTACAGTGACTCTTTATTCTATCTGCTTTTAACGTTCCCTGGATCATTTAAGATTTTGCCCTTAGTATCCCTAAGTATTGCAACTTGAGGTTTGAATTTGTTTTCACTTCTTTCAGCTTGAAAAATGCTGAGCGTCCTTCCCTTCTTATTCTCCAATTCTAGGTCTCTGCAGTATATTATAGTACTTTTCCTTTGTCTTCCTGAGCTGTCTTTTGAAATCTTCTGTTCAGTTTTTATTTCCACATATTTTCCCTTTTTTTCGCTTCTTGATATTCTAGTGCAATTTCCAGGGTCTCCTCTGACACCCATTTTGGGTTTTTCTTTCTCCTCTGTCTTTTCAGAGATCTTTTACTGTCTTCATGGATGTCTTCTTAATGTTTTCCACAACTAATCTGGTCTTCTACCACTAGTCCTCAATGCCTCAAATCTATTCTTAAGAATATTTTTAAATTCAGGTGAGATAGACTCAAGATTGTACTTTGATTCTTATCAACTTAATTTTATTTTCTTCAGCTCCAATTTGAACTTGCACATGATTAAATTATGGTCTGTCCACAGTCAGCATCTGATCTGGTTTTGACTGGTGATATTGAGCTTTTCCAGTGATTTCTTCCACAGAGGTAATCAATTTATATCCTATGAAGTCCATCATATGAGGTCCATGTGTAAAATTGATGTTTATGTTTTTAAAAAACTATTTGGAAAGAATAAATTATTAGATCATTCTATTTCTAGCCTCACTTCAGGCAACAAGTCTGTACCTTCCCGCTACCCTTTCTTCTACATTGTTCCCAACTTTTGCATGCCCATCATCAATTATCGTTAACACATCTTGATTGCGTATTTGATCAATTTTGAACTGAAAAACTTGATAAAAATCTTCAATTTCCTCCTCTTTGACTTTAGCTGTTGGAGCATCTATTTCATACCCACCAATCTTTTCTCCATTTATCTCTATCACAATAGATGGAAAAATGATAGAGACTGTCAATTACTTTATTTTACTTGCATCCATAATCAATGCATGTGATACTAACAATCAGGAAATTAGGAGACATATTGCACTAGGAAAGGCTGTAATCAGGTACGTCTCCAAATTATTGAGGGTCAGTGATGTCAGTTTGAAGACCAAGGTGTGCCTGATTCAGGACATAACTGTTCAGTCACTTGTTATGCTTCCGAGAGCTGGACAATGAATAAAGATGAGACAAGAATGAATGCCTTTAAACTGGTGTTGGAGAAGAGTGTTGAATATCGCCTGGTCTGCCAAAAGAATAGATACATCTTGGAAAAGGTGCAGCCACAGAGTTTCTTGGAGGCAAGGAAGACAACATTCCATCTCACATACTTTGGGTGTGTTGCTAGAAGGTCCTTGGAGAGAGAACTTGGGAAGGTGAAGAAACAGCTAAGAAGAAGAAGACCCTTAAGCAGGTGGATTGACAGTGAGTGCTGCAGTGGGATTGAGGTTCTCAGAGATTTTGAGGATAGAACAGTGTTCAGTTCTGTTGTTCATAAGGTCGCTATGAGTCAAACTCAACTCAAAGGAACCAAACAACAACAACAGCCAAAAGAACAAACAGATCTTGAAGAAAGTACAGTGAGAGTGCTCATTGGTGGCAAAGATGGCAAAACTTTGTCTCACATACTTTGGGCATGTTGTTGGAAGAGCCTATGTCCCAGAAAGCACATCATGCTTGGAAAGGCAGAGGTTCAATAAAAAAGAGGAAGACATCTGGTGAGATGAATTGATTCAATGACTGTGGCAATGGGCTTAAGTGTGTCAGGGATGATAAGGATGGCACAGAATAGGACAGGATTCAAAGCTGTTGTTCATAGATGGTATGTGACTTGATGGCATCTAACAACAATAACAGGGAGCTCTGGTGGTCTAGTGGCAAGAAGCTGTGCTGCAATAGTGAAGGCACACCGTTGGAATCCTTCAAATCCACCAGCTACTCCATGGAAGAAGGATAGGCAATCATCTCTCAAGCTATTAACTTTCTCTGAAAACACACAAGAGGGTCAGCTATGGATTGGTTCTGACTTGAAGGTACACAACAACAACAACAGTGAACAAGGAGGCAATGTTGTAATTCCTCACAAAGTAGTTTGCCTTATCAACCTGTTTATACCACTGATAACTTCATGAATTCAAACAAAACTCATATCCAGATTAGTTGTTTCCTATCTCAACAGTTTCAAGGAAGGATGTTCTTGGTAAGCAGATTTCTTCCTTTATTTTGAAAGTCAAAGATACAGTGGCTAAGGTCAAATAAATTGGAAATAGGACTTACTTCCAAAAACATTAATCAGATATCTTTTTGCTATGTTGTTGTTAACTGGCATCTAGTTGAGCACAATTCATAGCAACCCTATGAACAAAAAGGCTGAAGCCTATCTTTAACTATCGTCATTTATAAAAGTTCATAGACTTTCCAGAGGCATGTTGTTTAGGAAGTAGATGCCACTCCTGCTATAGTCAATCTCTTTTGCCATGATTTGTATTGGAAAGCCTAAGGACAGGGAAAGTGCTACTTCACCTCCAAATTGTGAGTATAAATTTCCTTAAGAAAGTTTTAGGGACATAGCTAACTTTAGTTTTTATATCTTTTCCTTATCTTTCTAAGGAAAACCAGAAAAGCACTAACTGCCCAAAGGAGGATAAAACATAGCAACCACACCCTTGTTCTTGTTGTTGTTATGTGCTATCAAGTCACCTGTGACCTATAGCAACCCTATGTACAGCAGCTCTGAACCCTTTTCTGTACTGAGCCAGTCTCACCATTCTGACACACCAATCCCTATTACCCCAGTCACTGTATCAATCCATCTCATTTGGGGTCTTCCTCTCCTTTGCCATCCCTCCAACCTTCCAAGCATGATGTCCCCCAAAGACTGGTCTCTCCTGGTCATGTGCCCAAAGTATATGAGATGGAGCTTCAAAATCCTAGCCTCCAAGGAAAAATTTGGTTTCAATCTCTCTAAGACAGATATATTTGTTTTTTTGACAATATATGCTATGTTCAAAACTTTTCTCCAGCATCACAACTTGAAGGCATTGATTCTTCTTCTGTCTTCCTTAATTACTGTCCAGCTCTCTGATGCACAGCAAATAATTGAGAAGGCCATGGCCTGGTGTTGGTGCACCTTAGCCACCCCTGCTACATTCTCTCTTTCCAATGTACCTTCTTTTCAACATTCTGTAGTCTTCCCCCAGCCAATCCTTTCCCAGTCTATGATGGCTACTTCATGTCCAACCCTTTTCTAAATAATTAGCCCCTTGAGAATCAAAACGAAGAAAATCTATTTGTTTCTTTACCTACCAATTCAGGTCTGCCTCTTGTACTTCTAATAATTGCATTCCCAAACATCCTTTTCCTTGCCCCAGCTCATCTAATTAGCAATCATCTATCATCTCTCCAACAAATGATTAATTTGACTAATCTTAAAACAAATGATACCTACATATAATTGAATAAAGCCAAATATTATCCCTAAAAATAATTTTACTTATTCTACTTATTGGACAAGCTAAACTATTTGGTCTAAAAATTCAGTAATTTATTCCTACTACTCAACTCTTAGGGAGCTAAGGTGGCCTAGTGGCAAGAAGCTGCCCTGCAATCTCAAAGTCATGAGGTTTGAGGCCACCAAAGAATGGGCAATCTCCTCTCGTGTGATTAACTGCCCCTGAAAACCTACTGGAGGATCAACTATGTGTTAGTCTCAACTCTATGTTACTCAACAACAACAACAACTCAACTCTTAGGGAACTCTAGTGACCTACTGGTCTGTTATACTAAAGGTACCAGTTCGAATCCACCGGCTGCTCTATGGGAGATAGATTGACAATCTCCTCCTATGCAATTTACTGCCTCTGAAAATACCACTGGAGAGTCAGCTGTGGGTCAGTTCCTACTTGACCGCATATAACAGCAACAGCAATAACTCAACTCTTAATAAATCTAGGTATAGCAGTTCCTCTATGAGTGGGCACAGCAGTCACAGGATTCCAGTATGAAACTATCACCAGCATATTTTCTCCTACAAGATACTCTGAACTGATTCTAACACTAGTAATCATAAAGAAAAGGAATCCTTTTTTTCAATTAACGATCTTGGCTGTCCAACTGACAGCCAATATCACTGCAGGTAATCTTTGAATTTATATAATTGGAGGTGCTTCTAAAGCCCTTCTATCAGTTAGCTTAAGGTAGGAGTTTCCCTTCGCAAAATTTTATTTGAGAAAAATTCCTTCTTTTGCTGAACATCAAATCCCAAATACTGTATAGGTCTATGGTTTAAAAAACAAAACACAACTGTCTCCAGGTACTTACTTATATATAGTCCTAGAGTGTATAAAGCTTACTAGCAACCATCATTGATTCACACTTATATGGTAATAACATTATGCACCAGATGATGTCATAGGCACTCAAAACATGTTAATAAAGCCGTATCTCTGTTCTCATAGAGCTTACACTGTAAAGTGGAGAACAACAATAAGAAAACGAATAATAAAGCTGTATCCAAAGATAGAAAGACCTAAGGAAGAAAATGAAGATGAGAAAGGGGCACTATTTCAGACATGGCCATCAGAAAGGCCTAGCTGATGTAGTGACAACTGAGAAGATGTCTGGAGAAAAGTGACCTATCAGGAAGCTGGAGAAAGAGTTCAGTGAGATACACTGTTGGGTTTATAGTCAAAATGTTGTTGAAAGAGTATACATTCTCAGACAGATGAATGTCTCTTTAGCATCAGTTCTAGGAAATGTTTGCTCCTCTTGAGCAACCAATCTGCTTTCATCTGCAGACACCGTGAATCATGTACCTGATTGTGCAATGCTTCTATGAAACTGCTAAAAACTGTTTGTGTTACAGTTGTAGGAATGCAGCCATTGTTACGGGACAGCGCGTGTGTTGCCTCACCCTTAGCCTGGCATTCATGATCTTTCCTGCTCTTCTTTCCACTGTCTATTTTCCCATTCTGATTTTAACATTATCCTTTGTTTTAAATTTTGTCTTATTAGCTTTATCTTCTTTTCTAAAACAAAACAGAGCTGAAGAACATAAAAGGGGAGAGAGAAAGAGTTTTGAGTGCTGCAGATGAGTCACTGAGACAAGAAACTGAGCAATGACCTTTTGAAGCTAAATCACTGGTATTGAGAAGCCACTGCTGATCTCAAAGAAAATTATTTTCATTAAATACTTGATACATAAAGGAGATTCTCTATGGTAACAACTGAATAGATGGTTTAAAACATTTTAAGTACCTAACATAAACCATTTATCTAACTATAAGGTCCAGTGACTCCCTCGCACATCTGCACCCACATCTGGTCCTTCCCCAGCAGCTAGCAGTGTGGCTTCTGGAGGCTCTTGAGTCTCTCTAGAGCTAAACTTATTCTTGGGAAACAATGTAAAATGGGAGGGCAGGTTTTAGTTAGATCATGTATATTCAAATCCTGCTTTCATCACTTCACAGTGATTTGGGATAATATTCTTAATCTCTCTATGCTTCTTATTTTCTCAGTTATAAAATAAATATAATTTATTATACTGACCTCATAAAGTTCTTCTAATAAATTATTTGAAGAAATTAAATTAAATAATAGAGAAAAAGAACGCCTAACACAGATACTTGTGCACTAAGCACAACAGTTGTTTACTGCATTTTTGTTGTTGGTACTAATTTAATTGCTACAAGTAGTCAGAATGGACTCATAAGTGACCTTCCAGTTGATCTTTAAAGACAATGAATCTCATAGGAGGAAACGGCTCCTCTTTGTTCCACTGAACAGTTGGTAGATTCAAAGATCATACCTTTGGGTTGGTAGCACAGGAGAGAGAGAGAGAGAGAGAAGGAGAAGAAGGAGGAGGAGGAGGAGGAGGAGGAGAAGAAGAAGAAGAAAAAAAAGAAGGAGGAGAAGAGAGGAGGAGAGGAGAGGAGAGGAGAGAAGAGAGGAGGAGAGGAGAGGAGAGGAGAGAGTAAAGAGGAGAGGAGAGAGGAGAGAAAAGAGAAGAGAGAGAGATGAGAGAGAATAGACATGATGGATGGATGGATGGATATATAGACAGAACATATTTAGAGATAGATATACACATGTTTAGATACACACATGTCTAAATATACAAACACATACAGATAAACATACACATATATTAAGATTTCCTTCTATTAGGTTTCTGAGGCTATAAATTAAATGAGAAGAGATTGCTTATATTGCTCCCATAAAGTCTTTGGTTGATTTAAACCATCAGAGAAGAATAGCCTTTCAGTTAACATCAACTCCTTACGGACTACACCTCAAGAGTGTAGACACACACACACACACACACACACACACACACACACACACACACAATGTTATGAGTGCATCTTCTTGGGAGAAAAATCTATGTATGTATTATATATATGTACGTTATCATTAGTCCATCTACTTGGGAGAAATTTATAAGAAAAATAATTATATGATAAGGGAAAATTTCAGAGTTATATGAAAATTCTCCAACCATTTTATCAGGATAATATGATGGAAGAGATCAGTGGACAAATCATCCATATGTTAAGAAGGCTAAATTTAGAACCTGATATTGCCAATGTGCTCAATGTGCTCATAGAGCTTAGAAAAGGAAATTGACATAACAGTACTAAATGCATTTTTCTCTTCCAAAGGAAAAGGTGTTATAGCAGGAAAAAAGTAATGAGGAAGAAGAAGAGATGTTGAGAGAGAGAAAGAGAGAGAGCGAGAGAGAGAGAAGGATTAGCTAGAGTTTTGTATTTTCTAAGGTTCATCTGACACACTTTGAGCATGTGTGAGGGACCAGTCCTTGGAGTGCGACATCATGTTTGGGAGGGTAGAAGGACAGGCTCAAGAGAGGAAGGCCCTCAATGAGATGAAACAATTCAGCGATTGGGGTAGTGGGAGTAGGTGTGTCAGAGACAATGAGGCTGGCACAGAACAGAGCAGGGTATAGGGCTCTACATAGGGTTGCTATGAGTCACAAGCAATTCAATGGCAAATAACAACAACAAACTACATCAGGTCTTCAGTTGTTTAAAAATATGAACCTTAACACTGCTTTCTTTGCTAAAGTTGACGGGTAGTTTCAGGAAGCAAACTATGCTACCTCAAAATACATGAAGAGAAAAGAGAACAATCATACGTGCAACTCAACTCACACTAAATTTCTACCTAGAGACACAATCCCCATTTCCAGATGCTTCAGAAACTTCTACAAGTAGAGTTATTATCACAACTGACAGAATTACATTTTCTGTTTATCATCAGAACAAATCTTTATGGTTTGTGTGGTTTTCTGTTCAGATACTTTAAGATATATCTATAAGTTTATATGTAATATTCCCAACTCTCTAAGACAAAGAAAGAACAGGCTTACAAAGATATTGAAAACAAAAGTTATACTGAAAACTGAAGAAAAGGAAATGACATATTTGGCTTAAGGTCAGAACTAACTTTTGATAAAGTCATTGGAATGGAATGCTATCCTAAGTCTGAAACTATCTATACAATAAGCTCTGCTTAAGGGAACACATAAGAGGGTAGAAATGAAATTAAATTGAATCCGTAACACCCTTCTAACTTTATCTTGGAGTTTGAAGGTGGTTTTAACTCTCATTCTAAATCTTTAAGACTGATAACACTGAAAAGTTATGTTGTTCAAAGGGTTTGTACATATCTCCTGGAGTCTCTCCAACTCAGGGCTATCCCCTAGCTTCCAGAAGAATATGCAAGTTCCAACATTCAACATCCAGTTTCTCAGTATTTTAGGAAGACCAAGGAGAAACTGGAGAAGAAAAGACATATTAAAGATAATTTGCAAAAAGAATGACTCTTCATACTCAAGATGTTAATTAAGTACTCTTCCTACCCTTCCAAGCATGAGGTCCTTCTCCAAGGACTGGTATTTTCAGCGTTCATGCTCAAAATATGTGAGACCAGGGAAGAACCTGGTTTCACCTTCTTCGGTACAGATCTCTTGGTAGTCCATGATATGTTCATACTCTTCTCCAGCACCACAACTCAAAGACATCAAATATTCTTCTGTCATCCTTAGTAATTGTCCAGCCCTCTGATGTATATCAAGTAATTTTGAAGACCATAACCTGGTTCAGGTGCATCTTAGTCTTAAACTGACATCATTGGAGACAGTGAGATTGGTTCAAGATAGCGCAGAATTCAGAGCTATTGTCCATAGGGTTGATGTGAATCACAGTCAACTCGACAGCACATAACAACAACAACAATAAAAAATAAGGTGAAAAAACATCTATATCAACACATAGTTTAATAATATTTGCTGGAGAAGAGTACTAAATATCTCATAAACTTCCAAAAGAACAAGCATATATATTTTGGAGAAGGTATAGCCAGAGTGCACCTTAGAGGCAAGAATGGCAGTTTCATCTCATATACTTAGGGCACATTGCTAGAAGGAGGTATTCCTTGGAAAGTGGTATCATGTTAGGAGTGGTAGAATGTCAGCAAAAGAGAGGAAGGCCCTCAACAAGATGGACTGACATAGTGACTGCAGCAATGGGCTCAGGCATGTCAGAGATGAAGAGGATGGCACATGATAGGACAAAATTCAGATCTGTTGTTTATAGGGTTGCTAACCTTCATTATGGATTGAAGCTCAACATCAACAAAACAAAGATTCTCACCACTGTGCCAACAGGCAGCATCCTGATAGAAGATGAAGAAATTGAGATTGTTAACAGCTTTAGTTTGCTTGGCTCCATAACCAACATTCTTGGTACCAGCAGCCAGGAAATCGAAAGATGAATTAGCAAATTATGCTGTCAGGGACATCTCCAAAGTACTGAAATGCAATCATGTCAGTCTGGAGACTAAGGTGTGCCTGATCCAGGCCATGGTCTTTGCAATTACTTGCTATGCACCAGAGAACCAGACAAGGACGACACTGGATGAAATGGATTGACTCAGTGACTGGGGTAATGGAGGTAGGTGTGTCAAAGACAATAAAGTTGGCTAAGGATAATGCAAGATTCAGAGCTTTTGTACATAGTGTCGCTATGCATCATAGGTGACTTGGGGACATATAACAACAATAATAAGTATGACATGAGTCATAACTGACAGCTGACAGCATATAACAACAACAAACACAGTCTCATTCCTATCACTCACACTGTAGTTTCTGACTACCAGTCCTTCTTGGTTTTAAACTTTTGCATTCCAGCCACCAATTATTAATACATCTTATTTGCATGTTCAGTCACTTTCAGACTGTAAAAGTTGGTTATTTTGGTTATTGTGTACCACTGAGTGTGGACAAACTCATAGTTAGTTTTCAAAGGAAGTAAATCACATACGAGGAGACTGTCCATCTTCCTCCCACAAAGAAACAGGTGGATTTGAACCATGAACTTTTCGGTTGGCAGCACAGCTCCTTAGCCCTAGAAATCATCTATTTCCTTCTCTTTGGCTTTAGTTGTTGGTGCTTACATTAATAATAGTTATATTAAAAGGTCTTACTTGTATGTAGTGATATAGTATCCTATCCCTTGCAGCAATATACTTCAAAATAGATCTTAAAATGGCGTTTTTTAATATGAATGTATCACCATTCTTGCTCAGAATAGTAGGTCATATGACTGACTGTCTAGTACCAATTAACAGTCCATCTCATTAAAGACCATAATGTCAACATAAGTGAAATCTTGCTGAAGATTATTTAAAAATAACAAGAACAGTACATCAACAGAGAACTGCCAGAAATTCAAGCTGACAGAAGAGGCTGTGGCCTAGGGATATTTTTCTGGGTTTGTGTGTTTTTTTAAATTATTATTAATTTTAATGAAAGTTTACAGAGACTTTGGATTTCTGTTCATTCATCGTTGCACTTTTCTCCCTTCCCACCCCTCCACTCCAGTTTGCTCTTCTCTTTGAAAAGTAAAAGGAAAATTCTTTCATTGTTTTATTATTGTGAATATCAGATGGATATTAGCTTAAAAGCACAGAATACCAGAAGAATATCTATTTGTATTTTAATAACTATGCAAATACATTTGACTATGTGGTTCATAACAAATTATGGCTAGCTTTGAGAAGAATGGAAATTCCAAAACCATTAATTCTACTCATGAGAAACCTATACCTAAATCAAGAAGCTGTTGTGCACAAAAGGTAAAGGAATGTTGTTGTTGTTGTTGTTGTTGTTGTTATGTGCTGTCAAGTCACTTGCTACTTATAGAGACCCTATGTACAACAGCCCTAAACTCTGCTCTGTCCTGTGCCAATCACACTGTCTCTGACACTCCCATCCCGATTATCCCAGTCACTGAATCAATCCACCTCATAGAGGGCCTTCCCCTCCTGGGCCGTCCCTCCACCCCACCCCCACCCCCAAGCATGATGTCCTCCTCCAATGACCGGTCTCTCCTCACAACATGTCCAAAGTATGTTAGATGGAGCCTCAGAATCCTTGCCTCCAAGGAGCCACCCAGTTTAACCCTTTCCAGGACGAATCTGTTTGTTTTCCTAGCAGTCCATGGTATTCTCAATACTCTTCTCCAGCACCACAGCTCAAAGGCATCAATTCTCCTTCTATCCTCCTTGGTCATTGTCCAACTCTCTGATGCATAAAGGAATGCTAGATTGTTTAAAATCAAGAAAAGTATGGGTCAAGTTCATATTTTTTTCTTTATACCTGTTCAATACATATGTTCAGTAAATCATCAAAGGGATTGAAATTTATCAAAAAGAAGGTGGCATCAGGATTGCAGGAAAACTCATCAACACCTCTCAGCTACAGACAACACAACCTTTGTCCAGTTTTATAATTTCTGACCATCTGTCCACCAGTGTCAGCAGGTGATTTAACACAACCTTGCTTATTAAAAGCAAAGAAGACTTAAAACACTTGCCACAGAAGATCAAAGACTACAGCCTTCAACATGGATTACATTTCAGCATCAAGATGACAAAAAAAATCCTTGCCACTGGGCCAATCGGCAATATTATGATAGAGGAGGTTGAAGATGCCAACTATTTCATCCTGCTCAGATACACAATCAACACCCTTAAGACAAGCAGTTAAGCAATCAAAAGACTTATTATATTAGGAAAATCACCTGTGAAGAGCCTCTCCAAGGTGTTTAGGAGCAATGTTGCCAGTTTAAAGACTAAGGGCAGTTGACTTAGCCCATGGTCTATTCAATTACTTGGTATGCATGTTAAAATTGGACAGTGAATAAAGAAGTCAGAAGAATTGATGTCTTTGAATTGTGGTGTTGGAGAAGAGTAGTGAATATCCCATGGACTGCCAAAAGAGTAAAATCTGACTCGGAGAAGGTGAAAACAGGGCACTCCTTGGAGATAAAGATGCTGAAACTGCATCTCATGTACTTTGGCTATGTTTTTCGGGGATGCCAGTTCTTGGAAAGGGACAACATCAGGGTTGGAAAGGTATGAGGTTAGGAAATAAAGAAGACGAGCCTCAGAAAAGTATATTGACACAGTGATTGTAATAACAGGCTCGAGTATATCAGAGAGGAAGAAGATGGCACAGGACAGAGCCAGGTTCAGATTTGTTGTTCACAGGATTGCTATGAGTTGTGATGGCACTTAACAACAGCAATATATCTAAATATAAGGAATCAGTATTATGAGCTAGCTCCTTCAAAGACACATGTTCTATGAACATGTTCTGTTGCTTTTTCTGGATAACAAGCCAGGTATTATTAAATGATCTCACACATTGTTAATGTGTTTTTAATGATCAGAAAAACTCCCAACATTGTGGCTTCATCTTTGGTCACTCTCTGTCCACACATCATATTCCCCCAATCCAACAAAACTCTTTCCTTTCCCTTAACATTTAATGCATCTTTAAGTGTATTTCTCTGCTGTCCCCACCATCCACCACCCATTGTTATGTTTTTGTACTGTGGTGGCTTGTGTGTTATTATAATGCTAGGAGCTGTATCGTCAGTATTTCAAATACCACCAGAATTACCCATGATGAATAGGTCTCGCTGGGACTTGTTCCTGACAAAAGCAGACCAGGAAGGAAGGCTAGCAGCCTACTTTCAAAACATAGACATGAAAACACTATGGAAAACTGAGTAGTGCCCAAAATACAGTGTTGAAAGTTGTGCCCGTAGGCTGGAAAGATTACACAATAGTCACAACAATGAACTCAAGCATAACAATGATCATGCAGATGTTGCAGAACTAGGCAAATCTTTTTATTCTATTATACAAGGGTTTGCTGAGTCAATTGAATGGTAACTAACCACAAACCCATATCAATTCTTCTGGGTAAACCATTCTCCTCAGAATCCTGAAGCCTTGCTAAGCATAACTGGCCATTCTATTCATTCTGTTGAATTGTAATTAATTGCAAAAGTGTCCATCAACTCAACAACTCAGCTCATGCTATTGAATCTAAATCAACAGCAGTTGGTCCTTTGGTAGGTTTTCAGAGACTGTGCGTTACATGGGAGGAGATTGCCCATTTTACTGCAGAGCATCTGGTGGTTTTTAATTTCCTACCTTTGGGTTGGTACCTCAACTTCTTATCCACAAGGTTCCCAGAGGTCACTAAAAAGTATCCATGTTGTTGTTGTTAGGTGCCATCAATTAAAAAAGAAAAAATATCCTTGTTGTTGTTATTGTTGTTGTTGTGTGCCTCAGAGTCAACTGTGACTCACTGCCATCCTACATACAGTAGCTCTGAACCCTGTCCTATCATGAGCCACTGTCTGCAACACACCTACCCCTATTATCTCAAGTACTGTGTCAATCCATCTCATTTGGGTCTTCACTTCTTGAGCTGTCCCTCGACCCTCTCAAGCAGGATGTCATTCTCCAAGGACTGCTCCCTCCTGGAAATTTATCTAAAGTATATGAGATGGAGCTTCAAAACTCTTGCCTCCAAGGAGCAGCTTAACTTCACTCTCTCTAGGACAGATCCATTTGTTTTTCTGGCAATCCGTGATATATTCAGTACTCTTCTCTAGCACCAGAGCTCAAAGAAATCAATTATTCTTCTGTCATCCTTATTCATTATTTAGATTGCTGATGTGTAGCAAGTAATTGCAAAGACCACGGCCTGGACCAGGTGCACCTTAGTCTCTAGACTGACATCATTGCTCTTCAGAACTCTGGAGAGGTCCCTGACAGCAGATTTGCCCCATGAAATTTGGGGGTTGTTTTTGTTTTTGTTTTAATTTTCTGACTGCTGTTGACAAGGGTGTTGATTGTGGAGCCAAGCAATCTGAAATTACTAACAATCTCAGTCTCTTCTCCACCTATCATGTTGTATAAATTTGCCCAGTAGTGAGAATCTTTGTTTTATTGATGTTGAGCTTCAGTACATATTGAAGACTACAGTCCTTGACCTTTTGCAGCAAATGCTTCAGGTCCTCCTCCTCCTCAGTTACTGTAAACAAGGTGTGTCACTTGCATAATGCAGGCTGTTGAGGAGTCTTCGTCCAATCCTAATGCCACATACCTCCTCATAGAAGCTAGCCTTGTGAATAATCTGTTTCGCATATAGATTAAAAAGGTATAAAGAAAGGACTCACCCCTGATGCACTTCATTCTTGATTTGAACCATCCCATGTGTCCTTGCTCTGTTTGAAGACTGCTTCCTGATCCAAGTATAGGTTTCACATGAGCACAATCCATATCGTCTCACAAATCTAGGTAATTCATAAATAAGATCTCCATCTTAAACTTTATCCCAATCAGGGACACAATACACAACACTTAAAACATTCTCAATACATGCTGAATTAATACATTATGGATGCTCCTAAGCCAATGACTGTATCTCTCTACAGGTTCAAATCCACCAGAGCATTGATCTACAAAAGAAATATATGTAATCTCCTCCTTTTTGTTGAAAAGCCTTGGGAAACCCTATGAGGGCTAGCTCCAAGTTGGTTCTGACTTGATGACAGTAAGTTTGCATTTGGTTTTGTTTTTAATAAGTCACAGCATAAATAAAATGCAAAAAAATACACACGGGAAATAACAAACCAGAAAATCTCCTCCTGTGCGATTAACTGCCTCTGACAACCCACTGGAGGGTCAGCTGTGGATCAGTTCCAAATCTATGGTACACAACAACATGGGAATAAATGCAAGCAAGTAATTGTGTCTACAACCCTGGATCTCTGGTGGCCTAGTGGTAAACAGCTGCATTCCAAAAGGTCCTGGTTTGAATCCACCAGATGCTTCACAGAAGGATGGGCAATCTCCTCTCATGTGATAAACTGACTCTGAAAACCCTCTGTGTTGTCACTTATGTGTTGGTTCTGACTTCGCAGCAAACAACAACAAGAAAACCCCAGAAGGAAGAGAGCAACAAAGTGAGACTAGATAAGGAAGTAGGCATCACACCAGAAAGAGCCTTGGAAGATGTAGAGGAGTTTGGATTCTACTCTGAGGGCAGTGGAGGAACAGAACAGTTTAGTCCAGACCAGTCCATAGTCAGAAAAATTAATCAGCTACGTTCATGGTAGAAAGATGAACCATCTTCTTCCATGAAATTAACTATCTCTGAAAACCCACTGGAGGGTCAGCTATGGGTCAATTCCAACTCTACAGTAACCAATAACAACATGTTGTAGAAATGAGATGATAGGAGGGAAAAGATAGGAAAAAAAATATTTTTCAATTATACCAGGAGAATAAAATGGAAAGCTCTGGGGAGGAATGGGTACAAAATTGAAGAAAAATGAACAACAGATTTTTTTCATAATACTAAGAGAGAAATTTCTGAATTTTGTGATAATTTCAGCTCACAAAGAATGAGTAGAATGGGTATTCTAACAAAATTTGTTTCCAGGTTCATGGTTAGGGATCTATATAGCATTTATTATTCATCAGGATTAGGGGATAGAACAGTATATCCACAAAAAAGTGACAGAAGTTCAAGCAGTATTAAAAGAGACCATGGCACCAGAGATGTTATTGCTGATGTCAGATGAATCCTGGCTCAAAGCAAAGTATACTAGAAGATTGTCTATTGTGCTTTATTGATGATGCAAAAGCATTTGACTGAATGGATCATAACAAATTACGACTAACATTGAGAAGAATGGGAATTCCAAAACTCTTAATTGTGCTCATGTAAAATCTACATCCAGACTAAGAGTCTGTTGTGGAAACAACGCAAGGGAACATGATCTACATGATCTAAAATTAAGAAAGGTGTGGATCAGGGTTTTATTCTCTCTTCATTTCTATTTTTCTGTATGCTGAGCAAACTATTATATTAGCTTCAGTCTATGAAGAAGAATATGGCATCAGGATTGGAGGAACACTTGTCAACAACCTTTGATGCATAGATGGCACAACCTTCCTTGCTGAAAGGGAGCAGGACTTGAAACATTTGCTACAGAAACTCAAATACTGCAGCCTTCAATATGGATTGCATCTTAACATGAAAAAAACCAAAAATCCTCACCACTGGATTGATAGGCAACATCACGGTATATGAAGAAAAGACTGAAATTGTAAACAACTTCATCTTATATGGATCCAAAATACACACTAAGTATTGGCAGTCAGAACATCAGGAGATGTATCACACTGGAAAAGTTTGCAGTTAGGGATCTCTTCAAATTACTGAAGAGCAATGATATCAGTTTGTTGACTAAGGTGTACTGGATTTATGCTGCTGTCTTTTCAATCACTTGCTATGCTGCTGAGAGCTGGGCAAACTCTTCTCCAGCGCCACAATTCAAATGTATCAATTCTTCTGTCATGTTTGGCCATCATCCAGCTCTCTGATATGCAGCAAGTAAGTGCAAAGACCAAAAGGCATCCATGAATACCACTCAAAAAGTCTTCAGACTTATTATCTGCCAAATACCATACTAAAGAGACACACAGATGGATATAATTCCTAATTTACCTTCAAAGTGTTGACAGTGCAGTAGAACAAACAGGCAACTAAAAAAATAATTAAAGTAATGCAACTGGAATAAAGGAAGGGAAGCTCCAATCATTAGAAAGTAATTAGGCATCTAGTCATTAGGAAGTTGTCCTGGGAACCCGAAGTCAACATCTCTTTGAAGTTCGAATCTACCAGCAGCTCCGTAGGAGAAATATGAGCCTTTTGTGTGATTTACAGCCTTACAACTTCACTGGAGGGTCAGCTATGAGCCAGGTCTGATTGGTCAGTGATGAGTTTTCAGTTTAAGAGTTAGAATAAGCAAGGTGTCAGGAAAGCACAGAGAAAGCCTGAAGCAGTCAAAGGCAGCATCACAGAAGGAGCTCTGGTGACCTAGTGGCAAGAAGTTGTGCTGCAATCCTGAAGGCCACCAGATGCTCCATTGGAGGACAGCAGTCTTCTCCTGTGCCTGTCGGATCTGACTCAATGGCACACAACAAGGGGGGCGGGGGTAGGAGGGGTGGGAGAGAAGGCATCAAAAAAGTGGAGATCTGGAAGTTGAGTCAGGGATAAGATCATCAGATAGGGAAGATGGGAGTCTAAAACTGTCTTAGAAGCAACAGGTATCTTAGGATGCTTGTAAGAAAATAAAACTTGAGAAGTCACTCTATAGTAGGTCTTGTATGCAAGGAGCAGATTATAAGAAAGTCTTTTGGGAAATTGTAAAGTTCTTTGTGAAAAATAGTAAGATCCTAAACAGGGCTAGAGAAAATGTATGCCAATTTTGTAGAATAGAAAAGAATTTCAGGTATTAACTTATACCAGGAGGATTGACACAGTAACTGCTGTAAAGGCTCTTGTTTTTCCGGAAGTGTGAGGATGGCACAGGATAGACAAGGATTCAGATCTTTTGTTCATAGGGTCGCTATGAATTGTACTCGACTCAACGGCACCTCACAACAACAATAACAACGTATAACTACATGGCAGCCAGGAAAACTGATTTATGTTTATATAATTTCAATAATTTTACACTTCTAAGAAGTTATTAATTCTTGGAATGGAGTCTGAACTTACGAAATTGACACCAGTAAATTAACTACATCTTACACAAAATCTCCCTTGGACCTGTTGTCGGAGATAGTGCAGGCTGGAACGAATGAACAAGCTCTTACAATGTAGTATGGTGGAGTAACTGTTGTTAGGTATTGTTGATCACACTGTGCCATCCACTGTTCTATCCTGTGTCATGTTCACACTTGCTGACACACAAGAGCATGTTGCAGTAGTCACCATGTCAATCCACTTAGTTGGGTGTCTTCCTCTCCTTCGCTGACCCTCCACCCTTCCAAGCATCATGTCCCTCTCCAAGGAACAGCCACTCCTAGCAACATGCCCAAAATATGTGAGGCAAAGCCTCATCACTCTTGCCTTCAAAGAGCAATCCAGCTTCACCATCTTCAAAACATATCTGTTTGTTTTCTTGGCCGTCCATGGGATGTTAGGGGATCAATTCTTTTTCTGTCATCCTTATTCATTGTCCAGCTCTCAGATATGTATATAATCCATGGAACTGGGAGGGTGTAGGCTGGAAAGCTGACTCCAGGACTTACAGTACAAACAAATGCAAATAAAGTTAGAATCCTTTAAAGCATGATACTGATGATAGTCTCTATTTGCTGGGTTCCATGAGAAAAGCAGTATGTATGTGCTTTAAACTAGCTAAAGCCACACAAAGTCAGTTGTTTTTAAGGCAACTGTCCCAGTTGTGAACCAATCTCAGGGGTTCATAACTGGGAAATGGTTTACAACGCCTCGCCCATCATACCCAGGTGTTTTGTGTTACTCAAAATCAACATCTTTAAACACTCCCAGGGTGGTTTCAATTGACGGTTGTTTCAATCATTTTATAAGCAGGAAGGATATTGAGTATCCCTTTTACAAAAAAGAAAGGAAAATTAAGCATATTTGGTGATAGATGTCATGAGGAAACGGGAAAGAAGTTTTTAGAGCCCATGTCACAGTTTTAGTTCTCAAAGGATGTACTAGGCAAATCTCCCTCCAACTCATCCGTGGACAATATAAACATGTTCATGTTTTAGAATGTTTGTCTACAAATCATATTCACTACGTTTTCCCAGAATTCACACATATAATAGTATGAGAGATTATTTTCCCTTTCCCAATAAGACTGTCTAATCCTAACATTAGAAGTCTGAGAACGCCATGGTGCTTAAAATACAGACATTCACACATGCATACAGACACACATGCCTACACTCTTTCAAGCTCAGAAACAGGTGTGCCACTTTGCTACCAGCAGCTTCTTCTCTTCCCAGACCTTTTGCTCTCTTGGCCTTTCACCAATAGAGCTGGTGTTTACCCTCGAGCTGACATTTCAATGTCAACCTGCCAGGTGTCTACAGGCCTCTCCCTAGAGACACTCCTGCTGCAGATGGTGCAAATGGCCTGGCACACGTATTCTCATTCAGTGCAAACACCAAACTTTCAGACGGCTATTTTGGCAAGAAACTAGTCCCCGCCCCCCCCCAAAAAAAACTATTATGAATTACTCTTGGTGTGATGGCTTTAGAGTAGATGGTTAGTAATTTATTTAATCAGATTAAGGAGACACTTTAAAAGGAGTGTTCTCCTTGCAAAGATGATTATATGCAAAAGAACATGTCCATACAGATCATAAGGGAAACAATGGAAAGTCAAAACAAAACTGCATCAAATGCAAAGTAACTGCTTTTAACTGATCAGGGAAAGCAGTAACATTATTTGGATCTTTTAACTTCTTAATTGATTACTTAATTGATTTCTGTTATTGTTGTGTGCTTTGGAGCCAACACATAGCTGACCCTCCAGTGGTTTTTCGGAGACAATCAGTCCCATGGGAGGAGATTGCCCATCCTTTTCCCTCAGAGCAGCTGGTGGATTTGAACCCCATGCCTTCAGGGTTGTAATGCAGCTTCTTACCACTAGGCCACCAGGGCTCCCTCCTTAATAGATTATGTTCCAAAAATTTCTAACTTAAAATTTCTTCTTGATAATACAATTGGGGTTAAGAATGTTTTATAAAAGAGGAAAAGTCCCAGTGTGGAAAACAATGTATATGAACTTTATGAACTTTGTATGCAAACCAATATAAAATAAATTTTTTTAAAAAGAATATTTTACAAAGACATCAATTATCTTTTGTAAAATTCAGCCATTTAGAAAGGGTATAATTATAATTTTTAAAATGTAATAGATTTCCATTTTGCAAATGCAGATACACAAATGCACACACATTTACACAAGTCTAAGTATTTACTGTAATTAAGGCCTCACAATCAGATTTTCAGTTTCTCTGTATTGTGTGGCATCTCTACTCTTTTAATGAGGTCTTCATTCCCTCACTCCTTCCATTAAGATCTCCCCTATGTACAAGAGCCCTAAACCCTGCTCTATCCTGTGCCAACATTACTGTCTCTGTCACATCTACCCCATTACCCCAGTCACTGAATCAATCCATCTCGTATCAAGGGTCTTCCTCTCCTACGCTGTCCCTCCACCCACCCAAGCATGACATCCATCTCCAAGGATTGGT
>NW_006399815.1:8865710-8887584 GCF_000299155.1 Elephantulus edwardii
TGTTCCAGTCATTTTTTTATAATTTTCACTTACTTAGAATATACAAATATTTTTTAAAAGTTCATTAATAAGAAAACAACCCATTCTTTTTAAGGGAAACAATGGATTTGAAGAGATTTTTCACCAAAAAATTTATGTAGATGGCAAATAAACTTTTGAAAGATACTCTCCATCATTAGTCCTCAGAGCAACACAATTTAAAGCCATAATGCAAGAGCCCTACACATCTACTAAATGGAGATTAAAAAGACTGACCACACTACACTAAGTGCTAAAAAAGATTTAGAGGAATTGGAACAATACACATTCCTGGTGGAAATGTAAAAATTCCACTTGGGAAAACAGTTCAAAAGTTTCATAAAAAGTTAAGCATATACTTACCATATGACCTAGCTATTCCACTTCTAAGTATCTATTTAAAATAAATATAAGCATGTGTTTATAAAAAGATTTGGACATAAATGTTTGTAACAATTCTAATAGTCAAAAGCTGGAAATATCCAAAATGTTAATCAATAAATGAATAAGTAAGCAAAGTATGATATATCCATACCCTGGGATATTTTTCAGAAATAAAAAGAAACTACCGATACAGACCACAGTTGCAATGAGACTCAAAATAGCTAATTTGAAGAGAAGAACCCATGCAATAAAAATGTATATTCTGTTTAATTTCACCAATAGTAAACTCTAAAAAAATGAACATTTATCATTGAGAGTAAAATTCAAAATACGTTGTTGCCAAGGTGATATGTCAAAGATAAAGAATGAGTGTGATGGATATGTTAATTTTCTTGATTGTGGTGATGTTTTCATGAAGATATACAATATGCAAAGTATGAATGTATCATATACTTTAAATACATTTTGTTTATTGTCAATTATACTGCAGTAAGAATTATCATGTATAACTTTGATCAGAACCTTGGAGAGAATATTAAATTAACTATTAAAAAAATCATCAACTAATGGACTTTAAATTGTGTTCTGAGAACCTGCAGCGAGGGTATTCTGGCTCTGAGTCTTCAATCTACAAAAACCAAATAGTCTTTGAGGCTGTCTTTTATAATGGGCTTCCTTTTAGACTGTTTCCAGATGGAAGTCTCTTGCATCAAAAAGTTGTTGGGATTTTTTTTCCCACCTGTGTTATATAAATCTTGCATTACAAATTAGGGAAAGATAACTACTAGTAAGACCCTCAACAAGATAGACTGACACAATGACTTTAAAAAAAATGGCTTTGGCATATCAGGAGGATGACACAGAATAAAGCAAATTCCAATCATAGGGTTTCTGAGTAGTATTTTAGCTGAAATTCCCCTAACAACAACAGAGTTGTGTGGATTTGTATCCTTTTTTTATTTTTTCAATTCTTTGGAATGTCAAGTAAATTTTTGTTTTATGTATCAGAAATTTTGTCTTTTAATTTTGTCTTAAATGAGCAATAAGGACATCAATATACATTAGTGTTTATACAATAGTATAGGCATTGGAATTAGGTTCAAATTTCAGTACTGTAACTAACCATAAATAAACAATTTATTTAACTCATCAGAGCCTATTTGTTCATCCTGAAATGCATGAGCATCTTAAATATATTTATTGTAGCATTCTTGACAATAGCAGAGACTTAGAAATAACCCAAAGGCCCACCAATGAATGAATGACTAAAGAAATTTTGGCACACTCAAACAAGGGAGGATTATGCATCACTAAAAATGATCAAGAATATGTGAAATACTGATAATGATGGATGAATCTAGAAAAATCTAGACCAAAAGAGCATTATGATAGTTAAGGGGAAGTTTGTTGTTGCTGAGTACCGTCAAATTGGAACTGACCCATAGCTGACCCTCCAGCAGGTTTGCTCCTCTCATTGGAGGAGATTGCTCAGCCTTCTCTCTTGAAGCAGCTGTTGGGTTTGAACCATGCACTTTTATGATTGCAGTGTAGCTTCTTTCCATTAAACCACTCTTGGATTATTCACAATGAAGGAAAGAGAGAGAAAGGGAGTAAAAATTCATAAAATTATAAGTTGGTTGAAGGGAAAGGCAATATACAATAAGGGGTTGATAAGTCATTGTGATTGTCATTGTTGTTAGGTGCCATCAGGTGGCCTGTGACTCATTATTGTTGTTCTTTTTAGGTCGTGTTCCATAGAAGTGTTTGCTTAGACATGTGTAAAGAACAACACAAAGGAAATTTGGGAATGATGAGTATGTTCATTTTCTTGACCTTGTCAAGCAGATCCCATTAAATCAACTACAACTCTAGAGACCCTATGAAATGCTATTCACTCTTGTACCATCCTTACAGCCTCTACCATACTCAAGCCCACAGTTACACTGACTGTGTCAACTCATCTCATTCAGGGTTATATTGTTGTTGTTGTTGTTGTGTGTTGTCCAGTAAGAATGGACTCATAAATGATCCTCTAGGGGGGCTTTTCAGAGGCAATAAACCTCACAGGAGAAGACTGCACATCCTTTTCCTGTGGAGCAGTTGGTAGATTCGAACCATGTGCATTTGGGATAGCAGCCCAGCTTCCTTCCACCGTATAAACAACAGATGAAAGCTTTGTCCTCTCCTGTACTATCCTTCCAATCTCTGCCATACTCAAGCCAATTGCAGTCATTGCGACAATCTCTTCAAAAGCCTTCCATGCATGATGTCTTTTCCAAGGACTGGTACCTCCTGACAGCACTCGCAAAGTATATGAGACAGTTCTTCACTATCACCTCAGAGGAGTACTCTGGCTGCACTTCCTCTAAGACAGATTTATTTGTTCTTTTGGTAGTCTATATTATATGCAATTTTTTTATCAACACAACAATTCTAAGACATCAATTCTTCAGTCAAAAAAATTTAAAAAAAAAAATTCTTCTTCAGTTTTCTTTATTTCAAATTCCACAAGCAGGTCAGTCAGTAAGAAACCCTAAGGCTTAGACACATCGAGTTGCTAAACTGACATCAATGCTTTGTAGCTCTTTTGAGGGGTCTTAGACAGTAGATTTACCCAATAAATTATGTCTTTATAGTTCTTGACTGCTCCATGTAAAATGAAATAGTTAATTACATTGATTAATTGTAAATATTATTATAAAATGAAACTTTTGTCAATAACTATATGAAAACAATGTAATTTGGAAACTTTCCTCATTATAAATTAAAAAAGAAAAATGAAGATAGAAGCATTAACTGCACTGGGTTGTGGTGAAGCTTACTGGGCATATGATGCCTACAGCATAGTGACTATAGCAGACCTTTAATGAAGAATGAAGAATGAAAGAGAAAGTTATAATCTTAGAGGTACCATGGTTGGATAGTTAGGCTATTTCCATGTTCTTGTGATGGTGAATAATATTAGTATGAACATTTTTGTTGTTGTTGTGTACCATAGAATGAGAACTGTCCCATAATTGTCCCTCTGGCAGGTTTTCAGAGGCAGTTAATCACATGTGATTGCCCATCCTTCTCCCATGGCGCTGCTGGTGGCTTCCAACCATGCACCTTCAGTATTGCAGCTTCTTGCCACTAGGCCACCAGATGTACAAATCTCCATTTGTGTCTCAGTTCCAGTTTCCTGGGGCTATATTTTTAGCAGTGGAATATCTGGGTCGTATGGGAATGTTCAGCTTTTTTAGGAAATGCCAAACTGTCAACCAACAATGTATGAGAGTTCCAATCTCTCCACATCCTCTCCAACATTTACTGGTTGCTCTCCTGTTAAACATTGCCACTGTTACTGGGGTGAGATGATATTTATTGTGGTTTTGATTTGCATCTTTCTTATTATCAGTGATTTTGAGCATTTCTTTGTGTGTATGTTGGCCATCAGAATGTCTTTATTTGTGAATATTCTTTCTATGTCTTTCTATGTCTGAGGTGGTTTGATTCAGTGACTGGGGTAATTGGGATGGATGTGTCAGAGGCAGTGAGATTGGCACAGGATAGAGCAGGGTTTAGGGCTGTTGTACATAGGGTCGCTATGAGTCGCAAGCGACTCGACAGCACATAACAACAACAACAACAACAGTCCCTAGAGTTTCTTTTCACCCATTGCAAAATGTTTTTGATGCACACAGGAATTTAATCTTAGATGGTTTTAGCCATCAATTTTATCCTCTCCTGACTTTGTCTATCTGGCTGTATTTGTCAGCCTATCTATACCATAGGCTAGGCATTCTAAGGTCTCTGATCTATCCATTGAGTTGATTTTTGTGTATGGTATGAGATGTGGATTCTGTTTCAGCTTTCTGTGGGTAGCAGTCCAGTTTTGCCAACACCATTTGTTGAACAAGTTGTCATTTCCCCATTTGATAGGTTTTCTTTCCATGTTGAATATCAGTTGCTAGATGGGTCAATTTCTGGGTTCTTGATTATGATCCGTAGGTCTGTGGGAGGCAAGGATTCTGAAACTCTATCTCACATACTTTGCGCATGTTCCCAAAAAGGGCCAGTCTTGGAGAAGGACATTATGCTTGAAAGGGTAGAGGGTTAGTGCAGGAGAGAAAGACCCTGTGATATGGACTGACACAGTGATTGTGGAAATGGTGGAAGGTGAGATTGGCTCAGGACAAGGCAGAGTTCAGAGCGATTGTTTATAAGGTCGAAATGGGCTGTAAACAACTAGATGACACATAACAACTATAATGATTATAATGCCTAGGAGAAGGCAAGTTTAACACAACACTGTAGCTTTCTTTAGCTAAAAGCAGATGAGCCAAAATTGATAAATGAAGGATTGGAGAAAGAAGCATTGAGACAAACAGCAGGGTGAAAGCACCCCAGTCCTAAAAAATCATGAGCAGTGACAAGATGATGCCTAGCCCGGCATCGGGAAGGTGGCAGGCAATTTGAGGAAAGCCTGAATTCATTGGTGTTGATGTATTGGGGACCATAAATCAATCGTGGGATCTCTAGCAAATGATGCCCTTTGTCATGAAAAGAGATGAGTCAAGTATTTACTGCCTTGATTCAGGAGCACCATGTCACTCCTCCATGTCAGTACTCACCTAAATGCTAATAGCACCCCATTAGTGAAGTGTGTCTTCTTGTGACATTCAGTATCAAAAAGGAAAATATTTAAAGACAACCCTCCTAAGTTTAACAGGATTAAAAGAGCAGTAATCAGCACCTTAATCTCCTTCATTACACACCATGATTATATTATTAATTGATCATTTTCACAGTCCCAGCATTCAATGCCTTTATGCCAGTTTTACACATCTCCACTACTCTTGCTTTGCTGCTTATGTGAGGGTTTTCCTTTTCCTTCTCTCACTATCAAACTCTACAGATGATAAAAGTTTCCTTCTAAGTTTACTAATGAAAACAAAGATGTTAACTCTAGATTTCTATCCTAATCATCTGGAGTATGATGCCAAATTAATGAAATGTAAATTCCTTACGTAAGAGGAGTTGATATCTGGATTTCTTTTTTAAAGTTCTCTTTGTTACTGAAAAATATAGCCCAGCCATAAAGAGAACGCAGTGCACTGTAGCTGTGGCACAAGCTCTATTTTAACTGGCAAATATAGTCCAAACATTGGGAGAAGTCAAACTCCTTTGTATCTCTCGTGATAATGAAGGTGCTTGCAGAATGGAGGTCTTCTGTGTAATGAGGGTGGTACTGAGCTCACCCTGGTGCAGTATCTGTTTGTCTAGTCCATTTTCTGCTTCATATTGTACAAAACATCTTTCCATTTTCCCATTTTAACAGGATGCTTAATTTGAAGTTAAATCTTTGATAAAGAAGACTCTCTTCCCAAGTATGCTTATAAAAAAGGATGCATTTTTTGTCCTACTGGGAAATTCCAAAGTCCTTGCTATGCAGGAGAAGAATCTTGGAATATATCTTTACATTTCTTTTTTTTTTAATTGCAGAAATCTATCTCATACCTGATCCCAGACAGTCCCAACAAAAGAGTTGAGCTAAGATTGTTTTAGACATACCATGCTCAATAAATTCTCTTTTGTAAAGGGCATTAGACCTCCAAAGAGACGAAATGTAATGAGATTCCCTTTTAATCAGTGTAATTGTTGCTGCCTTGGTACTGAACGTTTTATTCACAGATATCAATTTCATGGAAAATAAATTGCAGTGAGTGAAAAAAATGTCTTCAACAACATAATAAAAACATTCTTTGTCCTGCCCAAGAATTCTGGGCTGTCATAGACAATCTTATCCAGAGGACTTGTGGCCCTCTAAAATCCAGACACCTTAAAATCAAGATGAAATTCAGAGGCAAAAAATAGACTCACTCCTCCCTCCTGTCTCTAGCTTCCAGCTCACTCCCTTCCCCAACACATAATCCTGGCCCACATTCAGTTGCACCGTAAAACCTTAGACCTTTTAATAAACTATAAAATTAACCAGAACTTGAAGATAAATTGCTATTGAAAGCATGTAGTAATTTTGGGGGGGGAAAAATTCCAAGTAGATCTGGATGTAAGCAAACACAGCCAAATTTGAAAGATTTTACAGGGTGTGCAAAATGCCTTTCCCAGTGCTATGAACATGATGTTGCCTGTTTTTCAGAACTTGAAGTGTGGGGGGCCATCCCATGAAAGATATCAGAGAGGCCTCATGCTGTTTCTACGTTTGGGGTAAAGATTTCCTAATTATTTCTCCACTTGTTCTTTGCTTTTGTAGCATTCATTTGATCAGGTAGGGCTGAGCCATTTCCCCCTTGGCAGTGAGTTATATAGCTTAGGCAATAAAACCTTGGACCTCCCTGACTGAGGAGCGCCCTCCATGTTTAAGGGTCCTCTCAGCTTTCCATCCAATCAGTCCTCCCCGGAGCAAACACGCATACAGTTTATTTTACATGTTCTTTCTTGTAAAAACAAATGCAAAGTGCTGTCCTACAATGGATTAAACCAACCCTGTCTCCTCTCTACCTTCATCCATGGGGATTTTTGTAGCCTGGTGATCCATAAACAGAAAAACATCAATAAGGCTCAGAAACACCTCCTGGTCTATTAGCTTCAGGAAGAATGCTTTGGTTTGGGCAGTTGGTTTATAATGAACTTGTTTTTTTGGCACTAACCCAAGTGCTTGAAGAAAGTAAAACTACCATTTTATCTTCATGCTGCTATCATCTGGGCTGAGTTACCTGGCACCTTAAAGAGGCCAGTGCAGCCTGCATACTGAGCGGAAGCTCTCTAAATAGGGACCATAGGTGGTCTTACACCTGCTTCTTGAGCCAAAGCACTAGCAGCTGTTGTTCTAAGACCCGATTTTAGTTGGTCAGATTTTGTTGACACATTTCCATGGTGTCATTTATGAGGTAATGTTTGTGGCTTGAGACCATGTGAATCGTCTGACTGAAGAATATACCTGACTGAAGAAAGAAAAACTGCATAGCTGCATCAAACATTTTTTCCCCATGTAGAACACATACACACCCACAAAGTCCACCCACATTAAAACTTAGTTACCAGAGCAAAGCCAGAAAACCAGTGCACTGAAAAAATAAAGCACAGAGATGCCTTACATAGTTTCAGCATAAATATTCCCTGCAGTCAAAAATGAATGCCTGTGCCAGCTCCCTTGCCAAGGATTTGACATACCCATGTCTTCCATCTTCCAAAATGGATATGCATTAGATAAGAAACTATTTTTCCACAAATAACACTCATGTGAATAACACACCCACATACAGAGCATGCAGAGCATACTTGGGAAAATAACATGGAAGAGGGTTGTGCGGTTGGCAGAAAACATAGTTCACGTTATTTTCCTTAAAATGATATACTATGAAAAATGAATATATTAATTGTGGCAAAATTATACACCAGAAGAATGAATACATCTGTCTTAGAGGAAGCAAGTCAGAATGTTCTTTGGAAACCTCTGACTTATTTCAGGGATGTTCTCATAGAGGGATCAATTGGTAAAGAAATATATCTAGCTTGGTAAAGTAGAGGGTCATTGAAAAAGAGGAAGACCCTTGATGAGACAGACAGATCGAGACAGTGACTGAAACAATGGACTCAAGTTCAGGAACAATTGTGAAGATGGTGCAGGTTTAGGCAATGATTTGTTATACACAAGGCTGCTGTAAATCAGAGCAGACTCTACAGCACCTAACAACAAAAACAACACACACACACACACACACACACACACACACACAGGCATACAGAGAGAAGAGAATAATAGACTTCTCCAAAATAAAAATTATCTTGCATAATCAATATATCTAGACATTTGACTAATGTCCGAAATTGTATCCTAGCATTAGTTGTTGTTTTGATCAATAAAAGATTGGACAATGAGCTTCAAAGCAAGCAGGAAAAAGTGTCTCACAATGCCAGACCTCAAATATTCAAAATTTTTAACGTGAACACCATTGCAATTGTTTCATATGTGTGCAAGTCACCTGTTGGCTAACCAAGTATACATGGGTTGACAACTATCATAATCCTTGCCACATGACATAAGAAGCATATAGATCAAAATGTATGCTGCTAAAAAAAATAAATGTATGCTGCTGCTGCTTCATTGACTTTGATACTACTTTTACAAAATTCTAACAACAAAATTTCTTTGAACAAATCACGAGGCATTTGTCATGACTGAAAGACATAGAAACATAGCAAACAAATCATGACAAAATGTTATTAAGATTTTGTTTATTCTATTTCTCCAATCTAAAGTACTATCAGAACCTGTGGTGTCATAAACTACCACCATCAAGACTTTTCAGTCCATAACACGAATCCTTCATC
The DNA here is from genome assembly GCF_000299155.1 of Elephantulus edwardii. Taxonomy (NCBI): domain Eukaryota; kingdom Metazoa; phylum Chordata; class Mammalia; order Macroscelidea; family Macroscelididae; genus Elephantulus; species Elephantulus edwardii. Next base: position 8,874,447 of record NW_006399815.1, read on the forward strand.
CAGACCTTAGCTGTTTAATTCACTTGCATTAACTTATGTGTCTATAAAAAAACCTGAGCCTTTTCCTCCATTCTTCACCTCACTAGTATCAGAGCACAGACATTGTTGTGTGTGCACAAGGATGTATTCATGGCTTATATTTTCTACTACACATTTTTAAAATAAGAGGTCTCGTGAATGTGACAATAGTGAAACTAACAAAGATTAATACAGATGCAATCAATCAAGTATAAATCACATTGTCTTGGTTTCCTGGAGGATTATATCAACTGATTTGCATTTTTATGTTAAATCTTTAACTGTCAGCAAATGATAATCCATTGAGGCTGTAGTTTGTAACTTTTTTCAGGGTTACTGTCTCATACTGGAGAAATAAGCACTAAGTACTTGGATGGGATAAGACGAGATGTTCTCTAGAAATAGCCTCTTACTGTGATTAAAGAAAGGCACAGACTTTGGGGTTCAGCAGCCTGGGTTCAAATTGTAGCTATACCAATTTGTTGTATGTTCTTGGGCAAACTTCTCAATGCTTCTTTTTACTCATCTCTAAAATAAAGATTGTTTGGGATATCAGCGGAGATAGTACTTTGAACAGTATTTAGCTCATAGTACACACTTACTTCAATTATTTGTAAACAATAAAAACAATGTGACTTACCATGTTTACCTTTAATTTTGACCACTAGAAAATTCAGTTCAAGATTTCAGTATAACTGTAGCACTAGAAAGACTTTGCAACTTTAATATCTGTGTTCTGGGCTTGTCAATTAGATCAACAAAGTTACTGAGAAAAGGGAGCTAAAAGTATTTTGCTTTGTTTGGGGTTTTTTCCCTATTGCATCAAAGACACTCTGCCTTATACATCAATCTCTTATAAATTTGGTCACCTTAACTATGATTCACCTTGAATATGAAAACATGATTAACATTGTAGACACAAGATAAAAGCTAAATTGATAAAATTAGAATTGATAAACAAATCTTGGGACATAAAACATATTAAAAAAATCTAGCAACAATAAGGAGAGTTAATAATAGTATCAATTTCAAAAGTTTTCTTCCTAATTCTTACAAACGTTTTATCTAACAGTAGTATCTAAATTCTTAGAATGTCAAAACACAGAAATAGATGACAATGATTTAGGCCAGCTGAGAAAGCTCTTGAAAAATAAGAATCATATGTCTCCAAATTGCACAAGAACAATTTCCTCAACTGATGGTGTGTTGAGGTTGACATCATATCACTCATGATACTGCCAGTCAAAAGTATAGGAAAAGAGTTGAGGAAAAGAAAACTAGTGGTATAGGGCAATATCAAAAGCAAGCAAAATATTGTCAAAAATTATCCAAAACCAGCTAGGACAATACTTTCACAGATAAATGCTAGATGTTGAAGCAGGATTTAGAAGAAGCCATGGCACTAGGGATAGCATTGCTAATGCCAGATAGATCCTAACTTAAAGTAGAGAATGCTTGAAGAATGTCTATTTGTGTGTTACCAGCTAAGCAAAAGTGTTTGACTGTGTGAATCATAACAAACTATGATTAACATTGAGAAGCATGAGAATCCTAGAACACTTGATTATGCTCATACAAAACCTATACTTAGAACAAGAAGCTATTGCTGAAACAGAAACAAAGCAAGGGAACATTTGAGAAGCTGGGCACTATGATGAAGAATGTAGCAAGACAAGAGAAAGATTCATTGACAATCTGCATTACAGATGCTACAACTTTGCTGAAAGTAAAGAGGACTTGAAATGCTTGCTGCAGATGATCAAAGACTATGGCCTTCAATATTAATTACATCTTAACATCAAGAAAACAAAATCCTTACCACTGGACCAATAAGCATCATGATTTTGGAAAAAAGACAAATTGTCAATTATTTTTCTTACTTATATCTACAATCAAAACCCTCTGTACCAGCAGTCCAGAAATTAGGAGATGTGTTCACTTGAGGGCAAGATTGTGCTGAAGATTATCCAAAATTACTGGAACAGCACATCAACAGAAAACCACCAGAAGTGTAGGCTGGGTTTTGAAGGGGTCATGGGACTAGGGATATTGTAGGTAATGTTAAATAGATCTTGGCTGAAAGCAGGGAATACCAGAGGAATGTTTATCTGTGTTTTATTGACTATGCAAAGGCATTTGACTGTGTGAATCAAAACCAACTGTAGCTAACTCTGAGAAGAATGGGAATCCTAGCATAGTTGATTGTGCTTAGGCAAAAACTATACTTGAACCAGGAGGCAGTTGTCAGAACAGAGCAAGAGAGCACTGCACGGTTCAAAATTGGGAAGATTGTATGCCAGGGATGTGTTCTGTCTCCATACCTTTTCAATCTATATGCAGAATAGATTATCCAGGAGTCTGGGATCTATGAGAGAAATATGGTGTCAGGATTGGAGTAAGACTAATCAACAATCTGGACTATGCAGAAGACACAACCCAGCTTGCTGAAACTGAGAAGGACCTGAAGCACTTTCTGCAGAGCGTCAAAGAGTGCAGACTTCAATACGGATTGAAGCTCAATATAAATAAATAATAAAAAATAATTGAAGATTCTCACCACTGGGCCAATTGGCAGCATCATGACGGATGGTGAAGAGATTGAGATTGTAAACAGCTTTAGTTTGCTTGGCTCTACAATCAACACTCTTGGCACCAGCAACTAGGAAATTACAAGACAAATTGCATTGGAAAAGTCTGCTGTTAAGAGACGTCTCCAAACTGAAGAGCAGTGATGTCAGTATGGAGACTAAGGTGTGCCTGTTACAAGCCATGGTCTTTGCAATCACTTGCTATGCATCAGAGAGCTGGACATTGACTAGGGATGATAGAAGGAGAATTGATGCCTTTGAGCTGTGGTATTGGAGAAGAGTATTGAATATACCATGGACTACTAAGAGAGTGAACAAATTAATCCTAGAGAGAATTAAACCAGGCTGCTCCTTGGAAGCAAGGATTCTGAGGCTGTGTCTGACATACTTTGGACGTCTTGTAACAAGGTACCAGTCCTTGGAGTGGAATGTCATGCTTGGGAGGGTGGAGGAATAGAGCATGAGAGAAAGACCCTTAATAAGATGGATTGATTCAGTTACTGGGGTAATGGGATAGGTGTGTCAAAGATAGTAAGATTGCACAGTATAGAGTAGGGTTTGAGACTGTTGTACATAAGGTGGCTATGAGTCACATAATGACAGCACATAACAACAACAACAACTTCATATTTAGTAACTCCACTGTCAGAGACCTCTCCAAATTCCTGAGGATCCATGATGTCAGCTTGAACATTAATGTATTACTGAAAAGCAATGATGTCAGTTTGAAGACTTAGGTGAGCCTGATTCAGGCCATGGTCTTTTGTGTCACTTTCTAGATGTCTGAGAGCTGGACAATGAATATGCATGACAGAAGAGTTGATGCCCTTGAGTTGTAGTGGTAGAGAAGAGCAATGAGTATCCCATGGACTGCAGAAGAACCAATAGACATGCCTAGGAAAGTACAGCCAGAGAGCTCCTCAGAGGCAAGGATGGTGAAGTGTTAACTAACATACTTCGGGTATGTTGCTAGAAGAGGCTATTGCTTGGAAAGGGGCATCATGCTAGAAAATGTGGAGGGTCATCGAAAAAGGAGAAGACCCTCAAAAAGATGCACTGATATGTGACTGCAGCAATGGACCCCAGTGTGTCAGAGATGATGAGGATGGTACAGGATAAGACAGGGTTTAGATATTCATAGTGTCACTATGAGTAGTACTCAACTCAAGGGCGTCTAACAACAGTATCGTGAATGAAGACTTCATCATCAATTGCTGTCGAGAGTGAAGACATCAGATTCATGATACAGATGCTAAAGAGCACAGGTCATACCTTCAAAGCTACAGGTATGACTATAAACACAGAAGCCTGTGATCGATTGTTGTGTGCCATTGAATCAGAACCAACCCACAGTTGACCCTCCAGCATGTTTTCAAAGGCAATATATCACACAAGAGGAGATTGCCCATCCTTCGCCCATGGAGCAGTTGGTGTATTTATTTGAACTGTGAGCCATTCGGCTTGCCACGCAACTTCTTACCACTAGGCCACTAAAGCACTTAACCCAGTAATGGATTAATAAGCAAATACCTAAGCATTAAACCAACTGCCATTAAGTCAATTTCAATTCATGTGTTTCCGTGTGGAACTACAGAGTTTTCAATGACTGATTTGTTCAGAAATATATTAGCAGTCCTATATTCCAAGGCTCATCTTGGTAGATTCAAACTGCTAAGATACATGACAAACATATTGGAAGAGATACATATTTGTGCTCATTTCAAAGAAAGGTGATCCAATAGAAAGCATAAATTATTAACTAATTAAAGGAGATAATAATGTATGAAAAAAACTCAGAACAACATTCAACACACAAATGCCTCTTTTAGAATTTGAGTTGTGTATTCAAAGATATGTCTCCTACAGCAAGCTGAAAAGCAAAGAGCTATTTTTAAGAACAAAGACCATCTTTTCATCTTTTTTTTTTTCTTTTTGTTACTCCTCACAACCTTACACCTAGTAAATACTCAAGAAATGCTTGAGAAGAAAGGAGAGAAGGAGGTGGGTTATAAATGAAATTATCACTCTAGTTCCCTCATATACTGTTCCTCTCATTCCTTAGGTTTCCAAGTACCTTCAAGGCCTACTTTTGTTGTTGTTGTTGCTAGGTGCTAGCAAGTTAAATACGACTCCTAGTGACTCTAAGGACAAAAGATCTGAACCCTGTCCTATCCTGTGCCATCTTCACACTTCCTGACACACAAGAGCCCAATGCAGCAGTCACCATGTCAATCCACCCAGTTGAGGGTCTTCCTCTCCTTCACCAACCCTTCACCCTTCCTAGCATCATCCTTCTCCAAGGAATAGCCTCTCCTAAGAAGATGCCCACACTACGTGAGGCAGAGATTCATCAACCTTGCCTCCAAAGAACACTCTGGTTGCACCCTCTCCTAGACATATCTGTTTGCTCTCTTGGCCTTTCATAAGATGTTCAGTACTCTTTTCCAACACCACTACCCCTTTCAAAAGCACTAGCAAAGATGAGTCCCAAAGGGGCAGTTGACTCTGAATGTTTTCTGTCTTCTCAGAGTTTTAATAAGAAGTTATTCATCCAATTTTTGCAGGTACCGCCACACAGTTAGGTTCTTCTAACATCTATCTGACAAACGAGGCTGAGAAGAAGCAATCTTGGTTTTTAAAGGCTGACAGAGAAATGCTTTTTAAAACTTCCTTTTATAATCCCATACCCATTAGTACTCAATTAAATTTTTTTCCCTTGCACATAATGTTGCACTCCTCAGATTCTCTTCGCTCTGCCAAGTATGCAAAGGCCCACATTTTGAGATCTGAGGAAATCCTTTCCAATCATTCACTGCCCTTGGAAATTGGATACAGCTCAAGATGTCAGGAAATCTAAAGCTCATGGCCTAATGCAGACCACTAGGCTTCCAAAGTCTCTGACTACATAGCTGTAAAGTTAAAAAATAAGCATCACGCTAGCTCTTAGAAGTAGCATATTGGATCACTCAATTAATTTTTCTAAAAGTTTCCACCTACAACTATATATTCAGCAATTATCCATTTCTTTCCTTCTTAGCCCTGGACTTTCATAATGCTTATAAAGCCAGAGATATTATATCTTGCTATTGCAAGGTTAAGTTTCATTTTAGTTCCAGAAAAAAGTCAAAACAAAAGATTTAGAGAGAGAAGGGAAGAGGGAAACACCTCTAAGCCATGCATAGTTGAGGATTTAGTTTCAGATCAATGTTAAAAAGCAGAGATAATTAGAAACATCATATGATTTGTATACAACACAAGAACTGCATTGCTAACTAAAACCATAACTGACCTAATTCCACCCAACGTTCCAATGAAAATGACAGACATGCAAAGAAAGAAATATAATACAAGCAGTGGATGATCCATATTTTCCCCTTGTGTTTCAAACACATTCCTCAGACAGTAGACAATGCTAATATGTTACTGACAAGAGTACAGAGCCTTGCATAGCCAGCAAAAGGCTTCCTACATGTCAGAGAACCCACAAGATTGCATCCACTTGACCTCAATAAGATTATGGTATTTATGCTTCTATTAAGCCCGATGTAGACAGAGCATGGAACAGAACACAAATTAAAGTCAACCTATTGCAAAATGTTCTGTTTTATCAACTCCATTATCAAAATTTGAAACTAAAAGCTAAACTTACTTCCATCAAGTTGATTCCAACTCATAGTAACCCGATGGGTTACAGGATCGAACTGTGTGTCATAGAGTATTCCTGGTTATAACATTTACCAAAGCACATGGTCAGGACTTTCTTCAGTGGAGCAAATGGGTGAGTTTGAATTGTTAACCTTTCAGCCACATGTCAGGAGAGACTATTTTCACTACAGAGGAGTCATAATGTATTATAAAAATGCTGTAATATGAATTCATTTCTTTCAAAATCAGACAAAACTAGTGAAATCTCCATCCACCTCTAAACAACTCACATATCTCAACTGCATAACACAGCATGTAACTTCACGAGGTCTAATCTCTCTTCCAGACATTTTCTCTACTTCTTGTAGTCAGGCATGTCTCCATGCAATCAGTCGTGTTAAAGGAGCATGGTTTGTAAGTTATCTTAGATCATCTGGCCACATTTAAACTATAAACTTGGATTTTATTTGACTTGCACAGCTTGGAAATCCTTTACATCAGCTCTGCTTTCACAAAAGGAGTCAGGCTGTGCTGTTTTCTCTGAAATATCATTTACTGGATTCTGTTAACCAAATACTTATGGATTCCACCCAGTAAAGTGTTAAAGCAATGTCAGCAACAGCAGGTTTGAGGGGATCCAGGAAAATTTCTTGTTCCTAATAAATAAGAACTGAGAGCATCAGCCAAGCAGAAAGCTCAGTCTCTGGACTGTCTTATCTCTATCGAGGCTGTGCTGTATTATCTAACTCTGCTTATTTTAGGTAAGGACCAGTTGTTGCCTTCTTGATTCTCATAGCTTTAGCAGCAGACATAGGAGGATTCTCTGCTATGAAGGTGACCGAGTTCACTATTGTTTGGGAGTCATTTATAGGAGAGGTGTCATCTCCCAGGAGCTGTAGATAACAATACTAGTTCCCCGTGAACCTGCTGAGTTACTGCCTGTTCACAATTGAGGCAAAGATATGCCAGGTCCTTGGCCAAGCATCCGTTATTGCCATCCACAACCCTCTCAGAATGGAGTAGGCAGCAGTTGCATAATCTAGATCTGGAAGGACTGCTAAGACTCGTTACCTTTTCACTGGAGAGCAAGTTTCTGTTGCTATCTGAATAGGCCCTTGTGTTTGGTTTCCTAGACATTTTGTCAGCAGGTAGCTCACTCATTCAGTGAACATTCATTGAGCAGGGACCCAGCAGTATAGTGGTGAGCCAGAATTCTTCATTGCACAGTATACTGTGGGAGAAGGATTCCTACATAGATAACCATAATGTGGAAGACAAGGACTGGGATGTGCCCATTGCACTACTTTGGATAGAAGAAAGAGTTTAAACCAGGGAGAACTGGGTTCAGATCCCAGGGTCCCAATTTACTGCTGTGTGAACTTGGGCAATCTTGGATAATTTTGAGTCCTGGTTGCATTTTAAAATAATGGATATATTCTTTTTGTACATTTGTGTCTTGACAGATTATTAAAAACCCAAATGTATGTAAAACACTGTGCCTGGCACAAAGAAAAAAAATTTAAACTTAATTTTTTGGACTTATGTACCTGTTCGTTGAGAAGGATAGTGTCAATTCCTCCTCCAAGACTGCATATTTACTACACAAGTAATACAACAGTTGAACGTGATCTTGAAGTGAAGTGCTTGACGTACCTTTTGCTCTGTAATAAAGGCCAGTAAAATTTACTCCCTTCAAATATTCATTTTATTCTGGAAATTAGGATTTTGAAAGGTTCAAAATGGCCAGATCATCTCTGACCCACAGTGTCAGTTGAGGCTGAAGTATCCACTTCAAAGACTCTCCTCCACTGTCTGATATTTCAGTGTCCTTTGAGATCTCTTTCTTTTCACAGAGTATTTTATCCTTCAGATTCTCTCATGCAGGCTTTTCATAAGGTTGATGGGTTGCACAGTAGCCAGAACTCTTATGCAGCAGCTGATTTCCTCTAGAGTCAGCCTTTTAAGAGGTGGAAGTAGATGCTGTCAGTCTCTGATCATCTGGCCTTGCATTTTGTGCTGGTCAAGAAGTCACAGAGCCTGACCAGATTCAAAAAGAGAGATTCCGAGTCCATGTCTCAACTGGGGAAGTAGCGGAGATTTTATTAATCTTTATTCTTCTTGTTGTTGTTCTTGATTTTGTTCAAGTTGAGCATGACTCATAGCGACCCTGTAAACAAAAGGCCTGAACCCCCTCTACAACTATCAATATGGTGCAAATAGTGAATGCACTTGGCTACTGACCTGAAGGTTGGAGGTTTGAATCCACACAGAGGTGCCTCAAAGAAAGGAATGCCAATCTACTACTAAAAAATTTACAACTGAAAATCCTATGAAACCCATATCTACAAGGACACCCACGAGATCACCATGAGTCTGAATTAACTCTACAGTTAGTGGTTTTACAGGTTAATGTGTATCATTTTCATGGGTCCATAGAAAATTACCAGAGTAGCAGGAAACAGTCACAGACCTGGAGAACAGACTGTATGGACAGAAGCTGAAGGGGACCAGTATAAACCTTCTTCTGATTTGGCATATGAAGTACACACCGAAAGACTGGGGCAAGATGGGGCTATTGCTTGTTCTTTATTAAAAGAAAATTAAAAAGCACCTTACTTCATATTTTACCATGAGGCATCACCACCTCATTAGAAATAAGGAAAATAAAACAAACACTTTGTTGTCACAATTATTTCCATTTATAATAGCCCTATATGACAAAGTAGAGTTGTCCCATGGGATTTCCAGGACTGTGGTTTTTGTGAAAGGAAACTGGAACATTTTCTCCCATGGACCAACTGGTAGGTGAAAACCATCAATATTTGGATTAGCAGTGAAAGACTTTCACAAACTACATCAACTGGACCTCTTTGAAAAAAGAATACCACCCTGATTATTCATATAATATCCTGGCAAAAGTGTATCTTCAGGTAATAGGAAGTCTAATGTTTCAGAGGTTTTAAAACTAATATTTGATGGTAACTAATTCCCATTCTTTTGTCTTTATGAGCAAAACTATTAAGGCTTTTTATTATCCCTCGAGTTATATATCGCTTAGAGGTTAATTGCTGTGTATTAACACTATACACACTTTTTATACTACTAATTCTCCCATTAGATTATAAACTCCTTAAATTTGGACCTGTATCTTCTCATTGCCTGAGTGAAAAGTGCTTTTGACTGAGGAAAACATAAAAAATAAACCTGAACTCAACTCGCTACTCATTGCTATTGAGTCAAAACCAACTCAGCTGACCGTCCACTGGTTTTGAACGTTTGTTTTGGTTGGGTTTTTTACGGGGGAAGGGGGATTAATTCATTCATTATTGCACTTTTTCTTCCCTCCCCTTTACAGGGACCCCTTTTTCCAGATTGTTGCAATACATATAATGCCTAATCATATATTCTTTTCAGACAGTTCTTCCCCTCATTTATCTGTTCCAGTAAAATTTTCATTAACTATCCATTCTTTTCATATTCCCCTCCATCCCCAATGTCACTCCTATTTTGTAACTGTGCTATATTATGCAGAATTTATCCTTTTGCGGCTGTGATGTTTCACTCAGCACAGTGTCTTCCAGGCTCACGCATGTTGTGTAATGTTTCACAAGTCCATTGTTTTTTCAACGCTCCATAATATTCCACTGTGTGAATATACCATTGTTTTTTTATCCATTCGTTTGTTGATGGACACTTGGTTTGCTTCCATATATTTGCTATTGTGAATAATGCAGCAATAAACATGGGTGTGCAAGCATCTATTTGATTTGAGGCTTTAATTTCTGCTGGATCAAATGGTTTTTCTATTTCCAACTTTGTGATAAAACACAAAACTGCCTAGCCTTGTGGTTGTACCATTTTATATTGCCACCAGCAATGAATCAAGAGTTCCAATCCCTCCATAACCTTGTCAGTATATGTTATTTGCCACCCTATTGAACTTTGTACCACTTGGCCAACTGACTGGAAGAGATCTATATTTGTTCCCATCCCAAAGAAGGGTGACCCAACAGAATGTGGAAACTATAGAACAATATCATTGATTTCCCATGAAAGCAAGATTTTACTGAAGATTATCCAAAAACGACTGGAACAGCACATCAGCAGATAACTGCCAGAAGTCCAGGCTGGGTTTAGAAGAAGTCGTGGTACTAGGGATATTGTTGCTAATGTTAAATGGGTCTTAACTGAAAGCAGGAAATACCAGAAGAATGTCTATCTGTGTTTCATTGATTATGCAAAGGCATTTGACTGTGTGGCTGACTCTGAGAAGAAAGAGAATCCCAGAACACTTGATCATTCTAATGCAAAACCTATACTTGGACCAAGAGGCAGTGGTCAGAACAGAGCAAGGAAATACTGCATGGTTCAAAATTGGAAAGGGCGTATGCCAGGGATGTATCCTATCTCCATACTTTTTCAACCTGTAGGCAGAACAGATTATCCGGGAGGCTGGGCTCTATGAGGAGAAGTGTGGTGTCAGGATTGGTGGAAGATCTATCAACAATCTGCTTTATGCAGATGACACAACCCTGCTTTGCTGAAACTGAGGAGGACCTGAAGCGCTTGCTGCAGAGGGTCAAGGACTACAACCTTCAATATGGATTGAGACTCAATGTTAAGAAGACAAAGATTCTCACCACTGGACTAATTGGTAGCAGCAGATTGGATGATGAAGAGATTGAGATTGTTCACAACTTCAGTTTGCTTGGCTCCACAGTCAACATTCTTGGCACCAGCAGCCAGGAAATTAAAAGACGAATTTTGATGGCAAAATCTCATGTTAGGTACCTCTCCAGGGTACTGAAGAGCAATGGTGTCACTCTAGAGACTAAGGTGCATCTGATACAGGTTATGGTCTTTGCAATCACTTTTCATGCATCAGAGAGTTGGACAATCACTAGGGAAGATAGAAGGAGAATTGATTCCTTTGAGCTGTGGTGCTGGAGAAGAGTATTGAGTGTACCATGGACTGCTAAGAAAACAGATTCATCCTGGAGAGGGTTAAAACAGGTTGCTCCTTGGAGGCAAGGATCCTGAGGCTTTGTCTGACATAATTTGGACATGTTGTAAGGAGGGACCGGTCCTTGGAGAGGGACATCATGCTTGGGAAGGTGGAGGGACAGCGTAGGAGAGGAAGGCCCTCTATGAGGTGGATTGATTCAGCGACTGGGGTAATTCGGATGGGTGTATTGGAGACAGTACGATTGGTACAGGACAGAGAAGAGTTTAGGGCTGTTGTACATAGGGTAGCTACGAGTTGCAAGCGACTCGGCGGCACATAACAACATCATTGAACTTTGCTATTATTGCTGGGGTGAGATGATGTCTTATATTTCTTTGACTTGCATTTCTCTAATAGTTAGGGATTTTGAACATTTCTTCTTGTGTTTGTTTGCCATCTGAATGTCTTCTTTGGTAAAGTGTCTATTCATATCCTGTGCCCATTTTGCAATTGGGTTGTTTACCTTTTTCTGTTGAGGTCCCAGAGTATTCTATAAATTTTTTATATGAGTCCCTTATCAGGTATGCCACTGGGTTTTGAGATTATCAGTCACTCAAGAGGAGATTACCTATCTTTCTCCCTTGAAGCCACTGGTAGAGTCAAATCATCAAGGAGATGAGGGCTTTGGGTTAGCAGCACAACTCTCTATGGACTAGACCACAATAAATAAAGTGTGAATTTCGTTCTTGAGGAAACTTCTCTTGTTGAGGGGCAGTGAGACATAAAGTCCAAAACCACATCATAGGAAATACACTCCTAGAGGAGACTCAGGGCCACTAGTAGATGGACTTAGATGGCAGATAGACTGACTGACTTACTTCGGGCCATTTACGTTCTCAGAAGAGTTTATTATTTTTTTTTCAAGAAGAACTTAGTGAATGAGTGGCTACAACACACATTGGAAGAGAAAAACATTTTCTGAGCAGATTTAAGCAAACGGCAGTTTGGTAGTAAAGATGTGATGGATGTTGACTATATAGAAAATGTAACCTAATTTTGTTTTTATTTTGTTCTTTTCCCTCAAATGGATTTACAGGAGAAATTCCGGGTGCAGTCATTTTTGACTGTCTTAACTATTGCCCCACTGGCCTAATGCCCCATCATTTTAAACTATTCCTTAAATAACTAGTGAATTTCAAACCAAGCTTGGCATTTTCCCCCACTTCAGTTCATCTCCTTTCTTTTTGCAACACCCTGATTTGTCTCTTGGTGTGAGATCACTTAGAGAGAGTCCAGGATCAGGTTAGTGGAAAAAGAGGGATGAATAAGTTGTGACTGCAAAGAGGTACCCCTCCATGATCTTTTCACACAGCCTCTATTTTTCCTGTGCTTCTTTCCACTCCATCAATTGTTTCAAAGGACATTCAGAGATAAACATTGACTATTAACTTAAATAGATTTTTACATTTTTTATATAAATCAAAAGGAACATCAATTCAGCTTCTCATGAAGAGGAGTTGAAGGGCAAAAATATCAGATGTCTTTCCCAAGAACAAGGAACCAAGGTTTCCCATTCCCACTACAGCAAGTTACCTTTCCCATCCATTTCCAAGGAGTAGAGGTAAGGAAATCTACAGCCTTTACTATACAGCATTATGTATATGTATGCATTTTGTTGCTGCTGTGTGCTGTCAAGTCACTTACGACTCATAGCAACCCTATATACAACAGCTCTAAACCCTGGTCTATCCTGAGCTAAACTTATTGTCTCTGACACACCTATCCGCATTAATCCAGTCAGAGTCAATCAATCTCATTGAGGGTCTTCCCTCCTGCACTTTCCCTCTACACTCCCAAGCATAATGCCCCTCTCCAAGAACTGGTCGCTCCTTGCAACATGTCCATAGTATGCCACACAGAGCTTCAGAATCCTTGCCTCCAA
>NW_006399815.1:8887951-8892883 GCF_000299155.1 Elephantulus edwardii
CTTCAATCCATATTAAAGACTACAATCCTTGACTCTCTACAGCAAGTGCTTCAAGTCCTCCTCAATTTCAGCAAGCAAGTTTGTGTCACCTGCATAACACAGATTGTTGATGAGTCTTCCTCCAAACCACAAGCATTTTAGGAAAGCTTTTATTTATATTTTATTTTAATATTATCTGTTTGATCTATTTTAAAACAGATGGTCTGATAGTACTTCCAATTTATATTCAAGGTAGCAGACCTTGTAAAGCAAGTATAATCTTTTAAATCAATCTAAGGAATGAAGCTAGAAATGGATAATTCTAAAAAAATGAAAATACTACAGATAGAACCTCCTTCCCCTTACAACATATTCTAATTATGATCCATCCACTTTTGGGGTTTTTCTTTTTTTTACATCTTATTATTAGTAATATGTACTACATAGGGTATAGCAGTCTGTAATTTTCTATAATCATTATCAGATGTTCCATTTTATAAATTACTGTTCCTTACCTTGCCCTATATATTTCATGTTCTAAATTAAATCAAAGGTTTAAGTTGCTTGACAATGTGAAGGCAAACTCAGATTATTTTGCTAAAGTTAACAGGTAGGTCCAGGAAAGAGTGAGATGTTACCACAAAAGATATGAAGGGAAAAGCCATATAGACAATTTTCTGACTAGAAACACTATTACTCTTTTTCCAAGAGATAACCAGATGATCCAGAACTTTCTGAAAGTGTAATTATTATCATCATACAAAATTGCCAACCTTGAATAACTCTTTTATCATTAGAATAAAGTTTATGATTTCTCAACATTTTTTTAACTCGTAAAAGACAAGCCCTGGTGGCACCATACATCCAAGATAAGTGGCTCAAATCTACCAGCAGCTTGTTGGGAGAAAGCTGGGTATTCTCTTTCCATATAGATTACAACCTTCAGTGGAGGATGGATATGAATCAGAATCACAAAATTAGATAGCAGTGGGCTCAATAAGTATGTGTTAACATATACCTGTAAGTGTGTATGGAAGGCTTTCTGGTGGCCTCATGATAAGAAGCTGCACTGCAATTCCAAAGGCACACCATTTGAATCTAGAAGAAGAAGGGGCAATCCCCTCCCACATGCTTAACTGCCTCTGAAAACCTGCTGGAGGGTCAGCCATGGGTCAGTTTCATCCCTGTAGAACAAAACAGCAACACAAAGAAGTTTGTATGTAAAATTTCCAGCCCCTAAAGACAAATCATAAACATATTTGTAAAGGTGCTGCTGGTAAAAAACTTAAAACTTTTTTAAAAGCTGATATTCCATTTATGCCATAAGCAACTTACAATGGCATCATCAAGACTCTGTTTTAAAATAAAGTCAAGGTTCATTAAAACTAATAAAATTTAATAATAGAAAAAATAAAATAAAGTCAAGGACTGCCTATTAGTCCAGAGTCTCTTCTAATGGAAATGAATATCTATTGTGTTGTCTAGAATGCTCTGGTGGTGGAGTCCATAAGGAGCTGCACTGCTAAGCTAAGGGTTGGACCTCTCCAGTGGTTAGTGGATTCTACAATTTCCTGGAAAAAATATGAGTCATTTCCTATGTGATTTACAGCCTTGAAGCTCCCTGGAGGGTTAACATGAGTTAGTTCTGAATCAATGGCAATGAGACAGAAAGAGAGACAGACATTTCAGATGAGAAAGTAAATTCCTAATAAAAATTCTCTCTATGAATAAGGCAAGTCTGTGTGATTTTCTTTAGAAGTTAGATCATCACCTTCTATAAAGAGGCAACAAGGATTCTGATTCAATTTTTGTGCACATAAATTTATGGCTAAATTATGAATGACACAAATAGTCCTTTGTTAATGCACAAGCAACAATGTTGAGTTGCTAGAAAATAGACAGGGTCTTCTTTAACCAGCAAAAAGGAAATTGGTTTATATAATAGCAATTATATAATTAGGAGGAACTACAATAATGTTTGACTATTTTGCCTTACCAACTGTGTTATGATAGGAACAAAATCCTATTTATGTTATCCTCTAATTGAAGCCAATAAAAATTATAAGGCAGCTGATTTTATTTAAGGATGTCTATTTATTACATATTTCTTTATAATTTAACTACCACAAAAATTACTTTTGGGCTATAAATATGCATGAGTGGTTAATTTAATCCATACTATCTTAGCCAAATCAAATCAAAACATATTGGACTTCTATCTTCCACACAATTAATTTTTCTTCAACTGTTTTTCTCATAGCATTCTTTGTTAGTTCTGACTTACTAATCATCTTTTGGTTAGTAATCATGGTCATAGATAATGATGCTGAATAGGGAATATAGAAAGCATTCTTATAGGTAAGAATAAGATCGTTGAGGGGATATGGGCCCTGCAGCGTATTTCACAAGATAATTCAAAAGTGCAGCTGAACATGCAATTAAAGGACTAAGGGGTGCAGAGAGGGTAGAGATTGAAATAGAAGTTTCTTATTCACCAGGGCCCACAGGTCTGGTTGTGTGGTCTGCAGCATGTTGAGTTAATAACCCAAAGGCTGCGTTCCTAATCCAGTGGCTGCTCCAGAAATGTCTCTAGCCTTGGAAACTTGATGGAGCATTGCTATGAGTCAGAATCCATTCAATGGCAGTGAGTTGAATAAAATGAATAGAGCTAGACTAGAGTCCCTAGATGGTGTAAAGGTTAGCATGTACAGCTGCTAACTAAAGTATTTAAAGTATGTCTTCTAAGAAAGGACTGGTGATGGATATCTGAAAAATTGGCCTTTGAAAAATCTTATAGAGCACAGCTCTACACTCACACACAGAGTTGAAACTGAACTAATGCCAACTGTTTTTTTTTTTATAGCTTGAATTGATAGGCTGAAAAAACAAATGTGCTAATCTTGAGAGTATAGGGCAAAGTCCTGCTTAACCAACATTACCTTTCCTGGACGTGCATAGACTGGTTCCATATTAGAGCAACTCATAGGTACAGAGTTTAGCACCTCAATTGTGGTCAAAAGTCTGTTAGTTGGGAGTCTTTAGGTACCCTCAAGTACAGTATGACTCATATCAACCCTAGGGACAACAGATCTGAACCCTGTCCTACCTGTGCCATCCTTGGCATTTCCGACATACTTGATTTTACTGCTGCAGTCACTGTGTCAATTCACCTTGTTAAGGATCTTCCCTTCTTTCACTGACCTTCCACCTTTCCAAGCATGATGACCCTTTTCAAGAAGTAACCTCTCTTAATTTCCTGGCTGCTGGTACCAAGAGTGTTGATTATAGAGCCAAGCAAACTGAAGCTGTTAACAATCTCAATCTTTTTCATCTAGTATGATGCTACCAAAGGGCCCAGTGGTAAGAATCTTTGTTTTCTTGATGTTGAGCTTTACTGCAGCAAGTGCTTCAGGTCCTCCTCAGTTTTAGCAAGCAGGGTTGTGTCATCTGCATAACACAGATTGTTGATGAGTCTACCTTCAATCCTGATGTCACATTTCACCTCATAGAATCCAGCCTCCCAGATAATCTGTTCCAAATATAGATTGAAAAGAAGAGTAACAATGTCAGTCTGGAAACAAAGGTATGCCTGATACATGCCATGGTTTTTTCGATTACCTGCTATGCATCAGAAAGTTGGACAATGACTGGGGATGATAGAAGGAGAATTAACGCCTTTGAGCTGTGGTGCTGGAGAAGTGTATTGACTATGTCATGGACTGCTAGAATAACAAACAAGTTTGTCCTGGAGAGGGTGAAGCCATTCTGCTCCTTGGAGGCAAGGATTCTGAAGCTATGTCTGACCTACTTTGGACGTGCTGTCAAACAGGATCAGTCCTTGGAGAGGGATGTCATGCTTGGGAGGGTGGAGGGACAGCGCAGAAGAGGAATACACTTAGTGAGTTGGACTGATTTAGCGACTGGGTAATGGAGATAGGTGTGTCTGAGACAATAAGATTGACATGGGATAGAGCATAGGTTAAGGCTGTCATACATAGGGTAGCTATGAGTTGTAGGTGACTCGACAGCACATAACAACAACAATCAGCATAGATTTATTGAATGTATATTAATGTCTAATATAAGTGCTGGCTATACAACAGCGAAAATAAAATTCTCCTTTATTGTAAAAAAAAAAAGAAGTAACTTCTCCTCACAGTATGTCTAAAGTATGTGAGGTGAAGCTTCACCATACTTGCCTCTGAGGAGCATCCTGGCTTTACTTTCCCAAGAAAGTTTGTTCTTTGGCAGTAAATAGGATATTCAGTGCTCATCTTCAACATCACAATTTAAAGACATCAATTCTTCTTTTGTCATCCTTATTAATTGTCCAACTCTCTCATGCATAGCATATGAGTGAGAAGACCATGGCTTGAATCAAACTCACCTTAGTCTTCAAACTTACATCATTGTTGTTAAATATTTAGGAGATGTTCCCGACAGCAGACTTATCTAATGCAATGTTTCTTGATCTCCTGATTGCTGATACCAAATGCCTTAATTGTGGAGTCAAGTAAGTTGACAATTTCAGTCTTTTCTCCATCTATCATGATATTGCCTATGGGTCCAGTGGTGAGGATTTTCATCTTCTTTATGTTTATCTTCTTTCTCTTCACATATAATCCATATTGATGGCTGTAGTTTCTGAAGTGCTGCAGCAAAAGCTTCAAGTTCTCTTCACTTTTAGAAAGCAACATTGTGTCATCTGCCAAACACAGACTGTTGATGAGTCTTCCTCTGTTCCTTATGCCACTTTCTTCTCCACAGAGTCTAGCTTCTCAAATTATCTGCTCAGTATGCAGATGGAATAGGTATGGAGAAAGGATACAACCCTGCTGTATACTTTTCTTGACTTTAAACCATGTAATAAAACAAAGATTCTTACCACTTATCATGATGCATGGAAAAGAGACTGAAACTGTCAACAACTTCTTGTTTGGATCCACAATTAAT
>NW_006399815.1:8893478-8905829 GCF_000299155.1 Elephantulus edwardii
CTGCTGGTGCCAAGAGTGCTGACCATGGAGCCAAGCAAACTAAAGTTGTTAACAATCTCAATCTCTTCACCATCCATCCTGATGCTGCCAATAGGTCCAGTGGTGAGAATCTTTGTCTTTTTGACATTGAGTCTCAATCCATACTGAAGGCTGCAGTCTTTAACCCTCTGCATCAAGTGCATCAGGTCCTCCTCAGTTTCAACAAGCAGGGTTGTGTCTGTAACTAGGGACCTCTACAAATTACTGAGGAGTAATGATGTCAGTCTGAGGACTAAGATGTATCTGATTCAGGCCACAGTCTCTCCAATCACTTGCTATGCATCTGAGAGCTGGACAGTGAATAAGGATGACAGAAGAATTGATTCCTTTGAGCTGTGATGTTGGAGAAGAACACTGAACATGGACAAACAAAATACCAAACAAATACGTCTTGGAGAGGGTACAGCCAGAGTACTCTTTGGAGACAAAAAGTGATAAAGCTTTTCCTCACATACTTTGGGCATGTTGCTAGCATGGGCTATTACTTGGAGAAGGACATGATGCTAGGAAAGGTGGAGGGTCAGCAAAGGAGAGGAAATCTCTTGACCAGGTAGATGAAGTCGGGGACTGCTGCAATGATCTCTTGAGAGTAAGGAAGTGTAAGGATGACATGGGATAGAACAAGGTACAGATCTTTTGTTCATAGGGTCATTATGAGGCATAGTTGACTCGATGGAATGTAACAACAACAATATTCCCTTGTTCTGTTCAGATAACAGCTTCTTGTTCTAGATATAAGTTTCATATAAGCCTATTAAGTAATCTGGGATTCTCATTCTTCTCAATGTTAGTCATAGTTTGAAAAAATCCACATACAAGCCCTTTGGATAGTCAATGAAACACAAATGGCCTATAAAAAATGGCTAGAATAGTTCATTAACAAAGAACTTCCACAAATTCAAGCTGGGTTTAGAAGAGGCAGTTCATCAGAGATATCAATGTTGATGTCAGATGGGTCCTTGTATGGTTTTGATGTTCAATGATCTATTCATCACAAATACCTTTAGTTGGGAGAGGTGGCTGAAATATAGTCAGCACTAAGAGGAGTGATATGTTGGCCTAGTGGAAAGAAGCTGTGCTTCAGTCCCAAAGGCATGCTATTCAAATCTATCAGTTTCTTCATGACAAGAATGGCAATCTCCTCTCTTGCAATTTACTGCTTCTGAAAACCTACCGAAGGGTCAGTTATGAGTCAGTTCCAACTTGGTGGCACACAACAACAACAAAGTGAGTTAAAAGTTCCACATAGTATTTTTCTGAGTATAAAATGGTAATCATTCTTCTTATCTCTTCATGGGATTGTTTCAATGATCTTTCTAAATCAGGGATAAATGTTTGGCACAGTAACTAGCATTTAGATGTGATAAAAATGCTCCCAATTTGTATAATATTTCATGAGTTCTTTGTTTTTCCATGCAACATAGTATTCCATTGTGTGAAATTACCACAGCTTCTCTATCCATTAGTTTGTTGATGGGTACTTGGGTTGTTTCCAACTCTTTGCTATCATGAACAAAGCCACAATAAACATGGGTGTACATATATCTGCTTGGGTGGCAGTGCTGGTTTCTTTAGAGTATATTCCTAGTAGAATAATTGCTGGGACAAATGATATTTCTATTCGCAACTTTTTGAGAAAGCACCCTAGGGGACATTATGCTGAATTAAATAGCTCAGTCACAAAAGGACATATACTGTATAGTGCCACTATTGTAAAACAGGATTGACATCGGGGTTGGGGGGAACCTAAGAAAAGAGGAGATAAATAATGCATACTACATTGAAACAGGGGAGGGAGAGAACTGTTTAAAAGGAATACAGGATTAGGTACTATTTTCATGACAAGATTACAGAAAAAGAAATGCATATTAAAGTGGACTGTGAACTGGGGGGAATTGTATAACAATGAAAGAATTTTTTTTTTCTTCAAAGAGAAAAATGAACCATGGGGAGGGGTGGGCAGGGAGGAAAATGTGCAACAATGAATGAATGGGGGGAAATTAAATGGAAAGAATATGCTGTAAAAAATATACATGTTGCAAAAATCATTAATAAAAAAATTTAATTTTAAAAATTTTTTTAAAAAGGCTCCAGCAGTGGGAAATAAAAAACAGAAGATTATATGAGACATGTGCAAAGCAGATCCTTGGGTAGGAAAAAGCAGATAAGAGAGATGTCAAGAAGGTCATTGCCAAATCAGAAAATGAAGGTGAGGAAAACAAAGAGAACCAGGAAATAGAGTTTTATAGAGCCAGGAGTCTATCATTAGTTGTAAAAAAGAAAAAAAAAGAATGCAAGGATGGGCAAGAAGGAAGATACACAGAGTGAAGAAGAAGATAAAGAAGAAGAGAGAAAGAGAGAGAGGAGGAGAGGAAAGGAGAGAAGAGGAGAGAGGAGGAGAGAGAGAAGGAGAGAAGGGATTAAAGAGAGAAGCCATTAAGTTCCAAGAAAGGAATGTTGAACAGAATAGCTTTCCGATAGGTTGTATGTTACCAACTAGAAGTCATTTCTGTAATTTTTCTCTGAATTATTTTTTTCTTTCTTAAGTAATTATACAATTAAAATCAACAGCAATAGTATGTACCCTTGATCTGATATGATGAATAAACCATTTTACCTCAGTTGTGTTCCGCTTTAAACATTCATTCCCACAGTATAATCATAAGGAAAAACATTGCCGTTGAAGGACATTCTATAAAATGGCTTACCAGTATTTGTCAGAACTGTTAAGATCATAAAATAAAACATGTTTGAAGAAGCTGTCATAATCAAGATGTGGTATTTTGGATGAATTCCTAGAATAGAAAAGGAATACGGTGTAAAAACCAAGGAAATCTTAATAACAAGAGACTTAAGTTAGTGTATCAGTATTGGTTTATGAATTGTAATAAATAAACCTTGCAAATGTAGCAGGTAATAGAGGAAACTGGGTGAGGCTATTTAAAACTCTATCTTTGTAACTTTTATGTGAACTTACAACTTTTCTAAAATGAAAATAAAATTCTAGCAAATTTCTCTTTTGATTGAGAAGGATTGCAAATGAGGTCAGTCACGGCAAAGAATCGCTCTTGTTACACCAAGTGGAGTGCAGTTCTGGCATCACCTGATTGTGTAATGCTGTGCAGGTTACTTGTTCAGTACACTTTATTCAGCAATAATGTACCAAGGTTGCTGATAAGGTTGCATGGTAAATGGTAACTAAGATACTTTTATAAATAAACCTGCAGTAAAGGAAGACCTTATTTTACTATTACTACTTAAAGGCATAGGCTCCTATACATGGCAGATACATTGCCCAACCCACTGTCATTGAGTCAACTTATACTTCTAGCTAATCTTCTATTGGTTTTCTGATGCTATAAATTTTTATGGCAAGAGATTGCCCATCTTTCTCTCATGGACTTACTGGTGGGTTATGAACTGCTTACCTGTGAGTTAGCCGTGCCACATATTAGGCTACCAGAGCTCCTACACAGCAGGTTTCTCTACAAGTATTTCCTTGGTCCTCTCCCTCTTTGTTTTGGTTCTTTTTAACACATACATTTATATCACCCAGTCATCAAGTCAGTTTTGATTCACAGTGACCTTACCTTGGGTTTCCAAAACTGTGTCAATCATATTGAAAGGAGATTGTCCACATTTTCCCTTCAGAGCTGCTGGTGGATTCCAATCATTGTGGAGAGATATGGTTTTTAAGTTAGCAGCACAACAGCACAACTCATTGAGGAATATACTACCAAATTTTCCCATAGTACCTACGTTGATGTTGTTGTTGAGCACGACTCATAGCATCCCTACGAACAAAAGGCCCGAAGACCCTTTACAACTATCAACAATTATCAAAGTTCATAGAGTTTCCAGAGACATGTTCTTTAGGAAGTGCATGGCACTAGTGCTTCCAAACCTACGTGCCATTGAGTCACCTGCAATGTATAGTGATCCTATGTACAACAGCTCTAAACCCCTCCCTGTCCTGAGCCAGTCTCACTAATTCCAACACAGCAACCCCTATTGCCCCAGTTACTGTATCAATCCATCTCATCCAGGGTCTCCCTCTCCTGTGCTGTCCATCCACCCTTCAGAGCATGATGTCCTTCTACAAGGACCGATCTCTCCTGGCCACATGCCCAAAGTAAGTGAGGTGGAGCTTCAAAATCCTAACTTCCAAGGGGAGACTTGGTTTCACCCTCTCTAAGACACATCTATTTGTACCTATAGTACTTGTCAATTTTCAAATGTCATTTGTACAAACTTCCTTTATTAAAGCAAGAAAAGTGTTCAGGCATCTGCACCAAATGAAGCATCATCAGCTCAAATAATCTACTGTGGAAATTTGTGCATTTTATTCTGCAAGTCCTTTTGTCTTTCTCTAACACTAGAAAATCACAGCCTTAGCTTTGTATGCTTATAAAATATATGAGGATTTACACATGGTACAGTACTTTATTTCTCCACTAAATAAGGAGTGTTTAAAAAAATAGGGAGAGGTTACATATGGAATTTGTGTAAAAAATACATCTTGTGATGCCTTTTTAAAAAGCCAACTTTCCAACACAGGTCATGAATGTTGCCTCTGTATTATTCAGCCTGGTATAAGCATAGAAAAGGAGAAAGTAATATATCATCCACTTTCAGTATTTTCTTAAGGAAACATATTCTTAGAAACACAAAACATTTGCTTATGTTAGTTCATTCCTTATAATATACATTAGATATTATATAAAATACAATAAAGACAAAAAATTCAATATTTTCAAGTTTTAAAAGGGTATGTTTCCCCCATGTTAATGTGGATATCTAAAGTTCTCAACATTTCTTTGGTTTGTATTATGTCAACATAAAATGTTTTTCAAGCTTTGTCCTGGTTCTGACCCTGTCAATTCAAATGCAATGCCATTTACTTTAATTACACAGACATTTGGAGAGTGTAGGAATATGTACTTGGCACAGTGTTAGACCTTGGGAGGACACAAAGGAAGAAAGACACGTCCCTGCCATCAGATATCTTACTATACAGCAGAGGTAATGAAATGTAAAGATAACTGTAGGTTTGTATATGATTAGCTGGAAAATAATGAGAATTATAAGAAAAGAGAGCTAGTAGCTTAGTGGACAGGGATTTATTTGCACTGCCAAACCAAAGTGGATGATTCTATTTTACCAGTTTCTCTGAAAGAAAAAGATGGGCAATCTCTCCCTGTGCCATTTAGTTTATGAAAACTCTTTGAAGGGTCAGCTATGAGTCAATACCTACTCAAAGGCAATGAATAAGAGAGTGACTCAACAGAAATGAGAGCGAGATAAAAGGGAAAGGAAAAAAGAAAAAACAACCTGTTGCCACCCTGTTGATTCTGACCTATACGGACCTCATGTTACAGAGTGAAACTGTCTCATCGAGTCTTCTATGTCTAGGATGTTTATTTAAACGGAGCTCCACACCTTTCTTGCATGGTGCTTCTAAGTGGACTAGCTTAGCTGCTGAGTGAGTGCAAACCATTTGTATCACCCAGGGAACTTTAGATTGGTGGGGTGTGAGGGGGGGAACAACAACAATACAAAGTATCATAAGACTACCAGGAAAGAGTTTATTCCAACTAGAGGGATCAAAATACTCATGGCAGAGAATTGATCCTGAAAACTGAGTAGTATTTGGACTGCCAGGCAAGTGACCACAGAGTCTAAACCTGAGGATATGAGGAAATTCAAACAGTCAGGGAAAGAGTTTCTAAGAATTTGATCTTAACTTTGAATAAAGTTTGCAATTTAGTTACGTAAGATAAAGTCCACATTACCAGATACTACCATAGTACTCTTTTGCCTGGTAAAGTATCTCCACTTCATCAAGTTATCCAAAGGTGAGTCTTCCTTATTTATCAGACTAACTTCATGATGCTCTCAGCATTTAGCTTTACCCTGATTCCAGGAGAAACTTTCTGGGTCTCTTCAGACTTTTGTAGAACAGACATATGATGTCATTGTGTTGGTCCCTGCTATTCCAGTTACCAGATTCAAGCTTGGTTTATATGAATAACTCACCATGAGTCAGAAATCTGACTTTTAAAGAACTGATACCATTGTGAAACAGTCAGAACATGTTCAGTGGAGTTACCCTATTTAACACAGCGCTTATAAACTTGGAAAAGGTTTAAAAAAAAAAAGCAGTGTGTTCACAAATAAAAGCTCAGGAAAAGTCACCCTGTTATTCACATCGTCAGCTGGTCCTCATGCATTCCATTTCACATGGAGTTAATCTTTTAGAATTATAAGATGTTAAGTCAACTAACATCTAAGGTATCAACATAAAATCAGAGACGTAATGGAGGAGAAGCCTGGTGCTGTTAGGTGTCATGGAGTTTATTATGAGTCATAGTAACCCTATGGATAACAGATAAAAATTCTGCCCTATCCTGCACCATCCTAACAATTTCCATGTTCAAGCCATTGTCGCAGTCACTGTGTCATCCATCATCTCATTGAAAGTCTTCCTCTTTTTCCCTGGCCCTTTACTTTCCCCTGCATGATATTCTTTTTCAAGGACTGGCACTTTCTGGTAACATGCTCAAAATAGAACCTGCTAAAATGTGTTTGGTATTTGAAACCATGATTATTTTTGAGAGATGTATCTGGAGATCATAGAAAATCCACACATCTCTCCAGACTACTGAAAGACACGTGCTGTTGGTTGCCTTCAAAGTCGAGCATAACTCACAGTGACCCTATGAACAAAAGGCTTGAAGCACCTCTACAACAATCAACATTTGTAGATAGAGGGAAAAAAACAACAACAACAACAAACTTACTCCCCTATCAGCTAAGTGACTCTCTATGAAGTAGTGGCATGGATCTTTGGTGACAGTCTAAGATGGGACACTGTCATAGTTAAGAATGCTCGTGGCTTATCTGGACGAGCCCCAGAGACTCTCTGTTCTTGTCAATTCAAATGCAACACCATTTGGCTAACTGCACAGACAGTTGGAGAACTGGGACCTTTGCAGGACTTTCTATGCTTCCTTCTCCATTCTAATGCAGAATTGTTAAGACAAATCCGAAGGCTTCAGAGGGTTCGCATTTGAGGTGCTATCATTGTATTCATGGAACTGGATAACAATACCATGTTGCAACCAAACAGCTCATATATAATTCAATCAGTTATCTCCACAATGGCATACAAACTGACAGAAGAAGCAGTGTGAGCACACCGAGTTTGGTAGAAATCCCACTCTTCAGAGTGAGGAATGGCTTCCTGTAGAAAGTGGGAATCAAGAACAGAACCACTGGGCATCCATTTAATTAAACCAAATATGGCGAGGACCTGAAAGCACACAGACATCAGCAATTCCAAGCTGCTGTGACTTCACATATTACACCTTGTCTAGAATTGGTTGCACATGACCTGTTCTCATTACAAACCATCTGCTTAAAGACAAGAACCTTGTCATTTTTTTTAAATATTCAAGATACTTTATATAATGCCTAGTATCTGGCATTAGAGAAGTGTCCGTGAATTGCAGAGATTCATGTCATAGTCACAGAATAATGAATCAGAGTTGCTATTGATTGCTCTGCTAGAATAGCTAGACTCTCTTGTCAGCCAGTCATGACTCTGGGAAATGCATGAATAGGGAAGGATAATCTGCAAATAAGAAAGGAAAAGACTAGTACTGAAACACTTTCTTTTTTTATTCTTCCAGGGGCAAAACTATATTAACAAAATATGAAAGACAAGAATGCCCATCTATCTCCTGCTGAACAGCTTGTGGATTCAAATCACATGCTTTTAGATTGGCAATCCAATATTGTTGTTGCTGCTGATTGCCTTCGAGTCTAACAGCACTCCTAGCTACCCTATGAACAAAAGACCTGAAGCCCCTCTACAACTATCAACATTTATCAAATAGAGTTTCCAGAGGCATGTGGTTTAGGAAGCAGATGCCACTTCTGCTTCCAATATAGGCATCTCAAATACTTTATACAAGGATATATTCTTTTCTATTTCATTATCTTGTGCAGATGACAAAACTTCACTTGCCAAAGTTAAGAACACTTGAAGTTACTTACTAAAAGTTAAGAAAACTTGAAGTAGTTACTAAAGAAAATTAAATAGATAGACTACACATCAAGATCATAAAAGTAAAAATTTCTGAGAACTAGACCAAGGCAACATCTAAATAGATGGAAAAAAGATTGAAGCTGTGAAGGATTTTATTTTATATGGATCCACAAACAACACCCATGAAAACAGCAGTCAAATAATCCAAAGACATATTGCATTTAGCCAATTTGCTGTGAAGGACCTCTTTAATGTGCTAAAAAGCAAAAATATCAGTTTAAAAATTAAGGTGCTCCTGACATTGTTGGACAGTGATTAAGGAAGATCAAAGAAGAATTTATGCCTTTGAATTGTGGTGTTAGTAAAGAGAATTGTGTATCCCAAGGGATGCTGAAGAACAAATCAATCTGTCTTGAAGGAAATGCTCTTTAGAGGCAAGGATGGTGAAATTTTGTTTTACATGCTTTGGACATGCTGTCAAGAGAGGCTAGTTCTTGAAAAAAGAAATCAAGCTGACAAAAGTAGAGGGTAAATGAAAGAGGAGAAAATCCTCAATGAGACAACTGAATAGTGACTACAACAAGGGGTTTGAGCACAGAAGTGATCATGATAGTGGAGCAGGATAGGCCAAGGTTCTGATTTGCTCTTCATAGGAACATTGTAAGTTATAATTTACATGGAGGCACTCAACAGCGGGCTGCCAATGCGAAGGTACATAGTTTGAATTCAGCAGCCGTTCCTCACGAGAAAAATGGGCAATCTCCAACTGTGTGTTTGTTTAACTGCCTCTGAAAATCTGCTGATGGGTCAGCTATGAGTCAGTTGTGACTTGATGGCACATAACAACAACAGCAATCTCATCCCACCTTTCCCCAACTTTGTTGTTGTTGTTGTTATTGATTGCTTTTGAATCAAGAATGACTCATAGCGACCCTATGAACAAAAGGCTTGAAGACCCTCTACAACTATCGACATTTATCGATGCTCATAGGGTTTCCAGAAGTATGTTATTTAGGAAGTGGGTGCCAGTCCTACTTCCAAACCCCAACTTCATGGCAGAAAATTTCTGAAGTATAGAGTTAAATAATAATAAATAGTTTAATGTCATTCAGATATACTAAATTCTGTGATACTGAATACTGTATTATTACTGAAACACAAATGTTTTTCCTGTAGCGAATAACATGTCTCCTTCAAATGCCACAAACAAATGGACTGAGAAATTATGGTACATTCACACAATGAAATACTATACAGCACGCAGGAGTAATAATTTTGTAAATTATAATCTAACTTGGGAGGACTGGAGAGCATTATGCTGAGTGAACTACCTCAGTCCCACAAGGATAAATATTGTTTAAAATCATTATTGTAAAATGAATATAAGGATCCAAGAGAGGTGGGAAAGGTTGGAAGCAGAGGGATGAAGATGTGTGGTGGGGATGGGGTTTAATCATCGAGTTGTACAATTTGATGGGTGGGGGATGAGGGAAATTGAAAGAAATTGTTCTTGAAAACAATGTATTTGAATTTTTTAAATAAACTAATAGAAAACTTTTAAAAAAGAAAAGGAGAATGAGAATAGCTGCACAATTCAAAGTACAGAATCAGTGTTATTAAATGATATGGTTAGAAGCTGTTGAATTCTAATATGTTTTGTTGTGTACATTAACAAAAAATTATAAGAAAGAAAAAAAAAAGAAGGCTGAGAATGGTTACAAACATGAATATAATAATGTCACCAAACTGTACAGGCACAAACTGCTGGTGTATGTTCCATTGTGTATATATTTTTAAAAATAAATGAACAATTAAGACCAAAAATAAATGAAGTCAGCTCAGATAGTGTTTGGTTTTGGGGAAATGAATTGTTAGAATTTGATATCCCCTTCTCCCTTCATTTCTAAATCTTACTTTAGTTCACAGTGTGTCTTAATAGAAAGATTTGGCTCAACCAGTTACTTGTATATGTTTGACCTTGTCCAAGTCAATATCTCTCAGACTTATTTTTATCAACAGGAAAAAGGGGATAATAACACTTTCCAAGACTGTTGAAAAAACAAAAGGCCATTCATCCAGCACTGCTTACCCAAATGCCTTCCACTTGCAAGGTCCCTTGTTGAATTCCCTGCAAATAGTAATCAGACCTGAAGACTTTCTACTAGGAACTCAGACTAGAGAGATTCAGAAACAAATAAATAAGCAGATAAATTGTGTTGTAAAGGAAGCTATGGTTGATGTGTAGCACCTTGATAGCTCAGAGCTAAGATCATGGTGGGTGTTCCGTAAAGGTTCACTATTTATATTTCAGTCTCTAGGGACTGAACTCTGGTTTTTCCCTTCTTCCCCTTCAACCCCAGTTCCAACCTAGTCATCTTCCAAGAGCTTAAGAGATGCCCAAAGGAGGCGTCACTGTGCCAGGCCTCCTTCACACCTGAGGATTTCTAGATATTCACCTTTGATGTTCTGTCCTGCTTGCCTGCCAAGGCTTCCTGTTGGCTTCTGCTCAGCCTCTCCAGTGCCGACCTCCCACCATGATGGCCACCCTGATGGCAGGCCTTGTCCCAATGGTTCCCTCTGACATCCAGGGTGCCAGTGTCCACAGCATTGATGGTCTAAGTGAAGACAATTTCCCCAGGGTTCTTTCTCATGGTAAAACAATATACCTGTGTGAATTTTCGGTTCTCTTTTTCAGGAAGATCTTATAAATATGGGCAATAACTATGCTTGTGATAAGTATAGTGTCTATATTAAGGATTTATAAGATTGTCAGAGATGGAAATAAAAAGTGATCCGGGCTTTCCAAGCCGGAAGTGGGCCTACGCATGTCTCTTTAATTCTACTTCATCTTTCTAGTTTCTGGGTTGGCTCAAGGATGTCAAAACCTGCGATTGCAGCACCAGCAGCTTGAGAGTGGGAGTGTCAGTGCAGATCTATTTCTGTGGCAAGTTCAGTACAAACTGAATTTAAAATATGAAAAACAAAAGTGAGGCTTATAACTGTGGCACCGAAGGGTGGAAGGGGAGGGGAACAGGACTTCTCCAGAAGCCCCATCGCCCTCCTTCCAACTGTAATTTATTACAAGCGTTTCTCTATTCCAGCTCCTAGCATGGTGTGCCAAGCTGAAAAAGAGGCCAATCATTGTGGAGTTTGACTGTGCCTGCTTTTAGTAGCCAACTCTGGTCCTGCCAACCCTCCTAGCCTGTCTCCAAATATAGAGTTGCAACACAGAGGAAATTGTCTTTTGCTGAGTAGAGGAATGGTAAAGTCTCCACAAACTAATGGTTGATGAACTAGGTCTGTTTACTTAAGGTTCAAAGGGAAAAGGGAAGCAGGGCTGCATTGCTGGATCACACAGCTTCTCCAAACACACCAGACTCAGGACCTGGGATGGGGATGCAATTACCGTTTACATGAGAACAGTTTTTGTGTTTCTTTTTAACTTATGCACCCAGACATAGCTCTACCAATAGCTAGACTTGCACATCAGTGAGTAAGATTTAAATGACTCAATTGCAAAAGAAGCATTTCTAATTTTAGGGAGTCTGTTTCATGACCATTTGAATGCTTCATCCTTCATGGTGGGTGCTAATACAAGCCCCTTGCTTTCATTGGAATAAAGCTAGTGAAATTATTGTTCTGCAAAAAATGCTATTAACTATTTCAGCTCTCTCTCCACATTCTTAAGCTGTTGGTTCTGGCTGTCTTACCATGGTTACTTGATAGCAGTACTAAGGACGTCTCACATAGACCAGTTTTGAACTGGTTTATAAAAGTACATAAAGAAAACTGAGCAATGAGCAAGCAGCTAACGATGACAGGAACTAGCTCCTTTTTGTTCCTTGGAATTTGACTGTTGGCCTTAAAACTTCTTTTGTCTGGAAGAATTTCCCCTCTCATAAGTCCCAATTGTCTGAGTGGTGATTTGTGGTCCATGGTTACTGACCAATTTTCCTTTGTCTCTAAATTTTGTGTCTGCTTTTTGGCATTTTTCTTTCCATTCTTACCCCATGGCATGAACTTCAAACAGAAATGGACAAAAGGATCTATTGAAAAGAAATTCATTTGTATTTCTATATTTTGTAGCATTATTTCATAACCTCAACAAAATCTTCATCATTAAATTGGAGTGTACCATGGACTGCTAAGAAAACAAACATTCATTCGTGAGAGGGTTAAACCAGGCTGCTCCTTGGAGGCAAGGATTCTGAGGCTTCGTCTGACATACTTTGGACATGTTGTAAGGAGAGACAGGTCTTTAG
>NW_006399815.1:8906014-8910890 GCF_000299155.1 Elephantulus edwardii
CTTGATTATAGCAACTCGAGGTTTGAATTTGTTCTTCAGTTCCTTGGGCTTAAGTTCCAGGCCATAGTCTTCCCAATTGCATGCTATGCATCAGAGGACGGGACAGTGACTAGGGATAACAGAAAAAGAATTTATTCCTTTGAGCTGTGGTGTTGGAGAAGAGTGTTGAATATATCATGGGCTGCTAGTAAAATAAATAGGTTCATCCTGGAGAGGGTTAAACCGGGTGGCTCCTTGGAAGCAAGGATTCTGAGACTTCTCTGGCATACTTTGGACATGTTGTAAGGAGGGACCGGTTCTTAGAGAGGGACATCATGCTTGGAAGGGTGGAGGGACAGCGCAGGAAGGGAAGGCCCTCTATGAGGTGGATTGATTCAGTGACTGGGGTAATCGGGATTGGTGTATCGGAGACAGTGTGATTGGCACAGGACAGAGCAGAGTACATAGCTGTTGTACATAGCGTCGCTATGAGAAAGCACATAACAACAGCAACAACCATGAAAATAAAAATAATCAACTAAAATATATAAAATGTGTTTCATTTACACTCAACATAAAAAATTCTGATTTCCTTTGCCCACGTAAACAACTCAAATTGTGGCCAAGTATATGGGGTAAAAAAGTCATCAGGTAACAAATGGCAGTGATCCTGTAGATGAGTAGTGTGATTATCCCAGGTTACCATCCTGATAGATATGTAGGATGTAATGCAGGGACAGGAAACCAGGATGAGTCTTGGGCTTCATTGAGTTCAAGAGACAGTGCTGAAAGATAAAGGTAGTTGACGTTCACAGAAAGCATGGCAGACAAGAGAGTCCTGATTTTACAGCTAAAGAAGTTTGCCATTTGCATTAAGATCTAAAAATGCTTGCTAGACTTCTCAGAGGAAATTGGCTCTAAGGCTTCCCTGTAAAACAGCTCTAATAAGTCCTCTGCCTGCACTCCACAGTTTCGCTTCTTTATAGTTCTTTAACAACCATATGGCCTAGACTCCCAAATTGTACACATTTTCAGGTATACTCATATTCAGAATAATTAATACTTAATATTCAGAATAATCTATAATAAGTTCCATTTTGTTCTGGCTAGTTAATTGATATAGAAATAATGATAATTAAAGTTACATAGATAAGAGGAAAATGCACCCAACTATCAAGAACTGTTACCTGTCACCTCGTATTGAATGATATGAGATCAAACTCTTCTTCCACTCTAGTTTGGATGGCTAAGGATGCATCTTTAAAGGTCCACTGAAATTCTTACCTCATCTTGAATACTTGCTCCTGATCACCTGATATAAATGGTTTACCTCTTCTCATGATAACTTATGATACTGATTGATACATCAGCAACACTGATCATTTCATGCTTTAAAAATCTTTTTTTAAATTTTGTACAGTGATTGAAAAGATATTTTCCCAAATTATTTTCATAAAAGTTTTACTTTATACTGATTTACTTGCAAAGTTCATATACTTTTTCACACCAGATCTTTCCTATTTTCTTTTCTCACCCCTCCCTCCACCCACCAAATTGCATGATCCTATGATTAACCACTTTCCCTCACCTCTCCACCCAGCCTCACCCCTATGCTCTCCTTCTCCCCCCTTTGGATCCTCATACACATTCTATAATAATGATCTTAGAAGTATTTGTCTTTATTGGATCGAGTTAGTTCACTTAGCATAATGTTCTCCAATCCCTCTCAAGTTAGGTAGTGATTTAAAAAAATCATTGCTCCTGTGTTTTGTGAAGTATTCCATTGTGTGAATGTACCATAATTTCTCAATCCATATGATTGTGGTTGGACATTTTGGCGGTTTCCACATTCTTGTGATGGTGAATAATGCTGCTATGAACATTGGTGGACAAGTATCTGTGCCTCAGTTCTCATTTTCTCAGAGTATATTCCAAGCAGTAAAATAGCTGTGTCATGTGGCATTTCTATGTCCAGATTTTTTTAAGAAAATTCCAAAATGTCTTCCAGGTGGTTGTTCCATTTTACAATCCCACAAACCTTGTATTAGAGTTCCTATCTCTCCATATTCTCTCCAACATTTATTACTTATTGTCCTGTTAAACTTAGCCACTGCTACTGGAGTGGGGTGGTATATCACTGTGATTTTTATTAATATCTCTCTTATTGTCAGTGATTTTGAGCATTTTTTCATATGTCTTTTGTCCATCTGAATATCTTCCTCTGTGAAAAGTTTTTCCATGTCTTTTGCCCATTTTGTAATTGTGTTATCTATCAGTCCTTTTTTGTGGAGGACCTGTAGCATTTTGTAAACTTTTGAAATGAGACCTTTGTCTCAAATGGTATGGACAAATGTGGTTTTTTTTTCCCAGTCAGTAGGTTTTCTTTTCACTCTATTGGAAAAGTTTTTGACACACACAGAGATTTAATCTTTATATGGTCCCATTTATCAATTTTATCCTCTCCAGATTGTACATTTCTAGCTATATTTGGCAGTTTTTTATGCCATAGACTAGTCTATTTAAGCTTGATCCCAGTTTGTCTCTGATGAAACTTATAGTTTGGGGCCTTACTCTCAGGTCTCTGATGCACCTTCAGTTAATTTTTGTGTATGGTATGAGATGTAGATTTAAAATTTTATCTCCGTTGGTCTAGAGAATGTCTTTCTCAATTCACCTTACAAAAGTCATTCTATTCTCAACTCATTACACTAATAACTTTCATTGTACTATTCTCTACACATTGTATTAATAGCACCCATTGTACTTTATATATTAATAGTAATCATTATATTAGTCTCTACTCATTATACACACACCCCCTCCAGAATTTAATCTAGTGTCATATCTTCAGCCTCCATCTACAAGGTAAAGTCTCTTATTTATCTCTAGGTTGCCAATATCATGACCAGTAATTCTAGCTGCCTATTGGACCTTTTTACCTACATATCTGGTACCAAAACATGTAGAGGTTTTTTTTTTCTGTTCCTTGCTACGGTTAGTAATACTATGATTCACCAAGAAACTCAAGATAAACCAGTATCAAAATCACTAAACATCACCAAGTGCTTATGCTTTAGTCTCCTACTGTTACTTATTTCATGCTTCCTAAGTATTACTCAAATCTGTATCCATGGTCTGGTCTCTGCTACGATTTTTATGTATCCTTCCCAAAAATAAGCTCTTTTGGAACATAAAATGGTCAGTTTTAAAACTTCGTTCATGATGTCTTGCTTTTAAAAAGGTATTTTGTTTAAACAGCATAGAGGGAAGAACAGACACTACTCTTTCTTTACAAACATACAGAAATAATAAATATAACTTAAAATATCATTTAACACATAGTTTAACTAAAAATTAGAAAATAAAATCTTGCAGAAACAATTAGGACTCAAAGATGGGAAATTAAGCACCTGAGATAAAATGATAGTGTATCCTTGTAATATACTAGGTCATATGGCCACAAGGAAGGAAAATAACCAAGCAGGAATATAAAATATGTCCTGGAGGCCATATAAAGAAGGCATCTCAAATAAGATCCTTAACTGGAACTTCACAAAGATTGTCATTAGCTCTGGGAGATGTCAAGGAAAATGGTATCTCAGTCTGTGAAAAAAGATCTCACAGAAGAAATGAAGTTTACAGTACTATATTACTTTAACTTCGAAGGAATCTGCAAGATTATTTTTATATTAAGATTGTTTCTGAATAATTAAATACTAGGAACCCTGACAGCACAGTGGTTCAATGTCAAATGCTAACTCACTCTGTAGAAGAAAGGTATCTTCTTGTATAAAAATTCCAGCCTTGGAGTCCCTATAGAGCAGTTCTGTCCTGTTCTGTAAGGTCTCTATAAGTTTTAATTGACTCCTCAGCAATGAATTTGTATATTTCTGCTTATTTATTTGCTTTGGTGTAGGAGCATCTACAAGATATTAATTAATTATGCTTATGTGGAACAAGAAGAGGTTGTTGTGTAAACAGAACAGGGGAACACTGTTGTTGGTGGTGTTGTTAGGTTTCCTTGAGTTGAATACAATTCATAGCAGCCCTTTGGGTTATTTAGCTCTGTCCTACCCTGTGCAATTCTCACAATCTCTGACACACTCAAGCCCATTGCTACAGTCACTGTGTCAATCCATCTAATTGAGGATCTTCTTATCTTTTGCCATCACTCCATCTTTCCAAGCATGATGTCACTCTTCAAAGAATAGCCTCTCCTAACAATATTACGAAAGGATGTGAAATGAAGCTTTATCATCTTTGCCTCCAAGGAGTACTCTATTGCACCTTTTCCAAGACGTATCTGTCCTTTTAACACTCCATGGAATATTCAAATACTCTTCTCCAACACCACAGTTTAAAGGCATCATTTCTTCTGTCATCCTTATTCATTATCCAACTCTTAGATGCATAACAAGTGACTAAAAAAGATCATGACCTGAATCAAGTGAACCATAGTCTTCAAACTTGACATCATTGCTCCTCAATAATTTGGAGATGTCCCTGACTGCAGACTTTCTCAGTGCAATATGTCTCCTAATACCCTAACTGCTGATAGCAAGTGGACTGATTGTGGATCCAAGTAAGATGAAGTCATTGACCATCTTGATTTTTTCCCATCTATCATGGTGTTGCCTATTGATTCATTGGTGAGAATTTTTGTTTTCCAGACATTGAGATACAATTCATACTGAAGCCTGCAGTGTTTGATCTCCTTCAGTAAGTGCATTAATTTCTCCTTACTTTCAGCAAACAATGTTGTGTCATCTGTATAACAAAGAGATGCTGACATAAAAAAGCTAAAGATCCACTCTGCAACCCTCATTGCATACTCCTACGACTTGCAGAGTGGATTATATTTGGGGGTAGGGGGTGGAGTTTGGGGAGGTGCGGGGGG
>NW_006399815.1:8910990-8913947 GCF_000299155.1 Elephantulus edwardii
ACATATCAACAACCACATTTATATTTCTTGAACCATGATGATCATGTCATCATTTATTCATATTGTTTCCCTTTTTATAACATGACTTTACAGTTATGTAGTGACTTCCAAAATTGAAAACATATTTGCAAATTTACACACAAAGATATTATCTATACTCTGCAATTTTATTCATTAAGTGTGTTGGGAATTTATCAATTAACAAGTACAGTCCCTGCCTTCTAGGAATGAATTCTTATTCTTTATTCATTCTTTAGGGAGATAAAAAAAATCTATAGATATACATTGATGCCTGAAAAAGGCAATGATGAATAAAATAACATCACCTTAATTTTTGTCCAAGCTACAATGACCTATTCAACAAAAAGTTTTGGTTCTTCAATTAAAAAAATAACAAAAAACCCCAAAGAACCCATTACATATATATCTTTCAAAAAGTTTCCGATTTTTAACATTTTCAAGTCCATTAAATGCAGATCAAGTGGATACTATTTGAGAAAGTTCTTTAGCATTGAACAATTATTTGAATGCTAGTTTTTAAGGCAAAGCAAACCTTAGGGAATAAATACTTTTGCTCTTAGGTGCTGTGGATTCGTTCAGTTGTAACTCTTAGCCACCCTCTGTACAGCAAAATGAAACCCAGCCTGGTCATACACCATCCTTATAATTGTTGTTATGTTTGAACTGATCACTGAAGACTCTGTGTCTATTTATCTAACTAAGGGTCTTCCTCTTTTTTCTTGACTCTGCCAAACATTTCTTTCCACTGACTTTCCAGAGAATACAGGTCCATCCAATAAGATGTTCAAAGTACATGAGACAAAAATCTCACTATTTTCATTCTAAAAGGCTTCCTGACTGTACTCCTTCTAAGACACGGTCTTCTAGCACCTGGTATGGTGACTGTAAGAGATCCATAACTGTGCCCATTTTTTTGTAAAAAACATTATACAGTATAATGTAGAAAACAATCAATCACTAATATTACATATAAGCAAAGTCTTGCTAAAGATTTTCCAAAAATGGATGGGGAGGCATATTGACCAGGAACAGCTAGAATTAAAAATCCAAGCTAGATTCAAAGACACTGTGGAATGAGAAATATAATTACTGATGTCAGAGTGATGAGTTTTGGCTGGAAGCAGAGTCTAAAAGGAAAATGTTTGTGTTTTCTTGATTATCCAAAGTTATTCATCTGGTTAATCATATTAAAGTATGGATAACATTGAGGAAAAATAGAAATTCTAGAACATCTACAATTGTACTCATGGGAAATCTATACATAGATCAAGAAGCAATTGTCTAAACAGAGAGACACTGCATGACTTGAAATCAGGAAAGGTATGTGTCAAAATTGTATCCTTCAACCATATCTATTAAATTTGTAAGCAAATAATTCCAGAAGCTGTACCATATGAAGAAGAGTGCAACCTCGGAGTGGAAGGAGGCTCATGAACAATCTATGTTATGCATATGATACAACTTTGCTAGCTGAAAAGAAAGAGGATTTGAAGCACTTACTGCAGAAGATCAAAAACAACAGCCCTCAGTGTGGAATACACCTCCACATCAAGAAAAGTTCCTCACAAATGGAAAATCAAGCAACATCATGATAAATAGATAAAATACTGATGTGGTCAAAGATTTCATTTCATTTGGATCCACAATCAATACCCATGAAAGCAGCAGTCAAGAAATCAAAAGACGCATTCCATTGAGAAAATATGTTGTCCAAGACTTCTCTTAATTGTTAAAGAGAATGGATATAAGTCTAAAGATTAAGTTGTGCCTGACCTAAGCCAAAGTCTTTTCAATTGCTTTCTATGCATGTGAACGTTTTGCAATGAATAAGGAAAACTGACAAAGAATTGAAGCATTTGAATTGGGATACTGATGGAGAGTGCTGAATACACCATGGACTCCCAAAAGAATTAGCAAATCTGACTTGAATAAAATGTTGTCAGAATGCTCCTTAGAAGCAAAGATGGTGAGATTTTTGTCTCACTTCGGCCTCATTTTCAGAAGGGGCGATCCTTGGAGAATGAAATCATGTTTGGGGAAAACTGGAGGATCCACAAAAGAGAAGGAAGTTCTCAAGAAGAGTGATTGATTGATACGTTGACTGCCACGAAGGGTGTAGACATAGTGGAGATTGAGGATGGTACAGGATGGGACAAAGTTTGGATCCTCCTTCTTCGCTCAATATTTTCCCCATAGAATTCTTCCTTATTGAGACTCAAAGCTCAAAGTTTTCTCTATTTCTTTCACCTAGAGAAATGTTAAATGTGTTCTTCCTTTTCAGTTTTGTGATCTCAAATGTTTGCATATTTTATTATACTATTTTATCTTTTCAAGTATCCCTTTGAAATCTTCTGTTCACCTTTTCCACATCATCCTCTCTTCCATTCTATCTTCAAGGGTAAATTTCTGAGTCTCTTCTGGTAGCCGCAATGTCTTTTCTCTCATATCTTTTTAACAACCTTTAGCTTTCATCATGTATGATTGTTGATGCCATTTCATAACTCGTCTGGTCTTCAGTGATTATTAAATGTGTTCAATACTTCAATCTGTTCTTTATATAGTCTCTAAATGTGTATGAGATGTACTCAATGTTGTACTTTGGTTCATATGAACTTGTGTTCCTTTTCTTCAGTTTTAATTTGAACTTACACAGTAATAATTGATGATCTAATACTCAATCAGGCTTTGGTCTGGTTCTGACAGATGATATTGAGCTAATTTCTCTCCTCTTTCCACATGATTTGATGTCTGTATATTCCATCTGGCAAAATTTACGTGTATAATTTGTGTTATAAAATAAAAAGGTATGTCCAATTGATAGGTCATTGCTCTTGTTAAATTTTATCATGCAGTCCTTTTCTATGCTTTCTTGAAACTCCATTTTCTAGGAAGTTGGACTTATCTGTTCTGCTTATAACAAGTTTTAGAATCGATAA
>NW_006399815.1:8921780-8944670 GCF_000299155.1 Elephantulus edwardii
GGAGGGAGGGGTTTGTGCAGGGAGAAGGGTGCAACAATGAATGAATGGAATTCCAAAATCTCTGTAGATGTTCATTGAAATGAAAATTAAACAAACTGAATTAATTAAAAAAAAAAGCTAAAGAGCAGATTTCAATGAGCAGCTCAAGAAAACAAAGCAAACTATTATAAAGGATTGTGCAGAGACTTAGATTTGTATAATTAAAAGGGAAGAAATTGCTCAGTAAAAAAACCCACAGAAAAACAAATTGATGTCTGAAGTTGCAATACTTAAAGATGTTTTGGGCAAAATCTTGAATGATCCAGGAAGGACCAAAAGAAGATGGAAAGAATACACAGTCACTGTACAAAAAATAATTGGCTGACACATATATTCTAGGAAGCACCATATCATCAAGAGACAATGGTACTGAAGGGAACACTACATGGTTTAAAATTAAGAAAGGTATGCATAAGCATTGTATCCTTTCTCCATACCTAATCAATCTATGTGATGAGCAAATTATTCAAGAATCTGAACTCATGAAAGAAGACTATAGTATCAAGATTGGATGAAGACTCATCAATAACCTATATCATACAATGGTAGAACCTTGCTTGCCAAAGCAAAGAGGGCTTGAAACTCTTGCTGCAGAAGCTCAAAGAATGCGATCTTCAATATGGACTGCATCTCAGCATCAAGGAAACAAAACTTGTCACCAATAGCCCAATAGACAACATCATGCTAGATAGAGAAACGATTGAAACTGTCGATAACTTCAACTTACTTGGATTCAGATTGGATTGGATCCAGATTTGATCAGTACACTTTGTACCACCAAACAGAAGATCAGAAAACGTATTGCACTGCCAAAGTCTGCAGTGAGGGAACTCTCCAAACTATTGAGAAGCAATGATGTCAGTTAAAGGACGAGGATATGCCTGATCAGGCCAACATCTTTTCAGTTACTTGCCATGCATCTGAGAACTAGGCAATGACTAAGAATAATGGAAGAAGAATTGATGCCTTTGAGCTGTGGTGTTGGAGAAGAGTATTGAATATTCCATGGACTGCCAAAAGAACAGAGAAATATGTCTTTCAGATGGTGTAGCCAGGG
Source organism: Elephantulus edwardii (assembly GCF_000299155.1). Taxonomy (NCBI): domain Eukaryota; kingdom Metazoa; phylum Chordata; class Mammalia; order Macroscelidea; family Macroscelididae; genus Elephantulus; species Elephantulus edwardii. The sequence goes on from NW_006399815.1 coordinate 8,922,877, forward strand.
TTCTCCTTGGAGGCAAAGATGATACAGTTTCATCTCATATTCCTCAAGCAGGTTGTTAGGAGAGACATCATGCTAGGAAAAGTGGAGGGTTGGTGAAAGAGAGGAAGATCCTCAACTAGATGGATTGACATAAAGACAATATCAACGGGCTCAAGTGTGTTAGAGATTGTGAAAATGGCACAGGATAGTTCAGGGTTCAGATCTATTGTTTATGGAGTTGTCGTGAGCCACTCTCGAGTTCATGGTACATAACAACAACAATTGTATATTGGTGTGTTTATACCTTCTGCCTCAGAAATTCCTGTGTAGTGCAGTTAACATGTTTAACTGCTAACTAAAAGGCAGGAAGTTTATCTAGAAGAGCCTTATAAGAAAAGCTTAAAAAGCTACCTTCAAAACTTCAGCCCTTGAAAACGTTAAGTAGCACCACTCTTCTCTGGCCCAGTCCTTTGACAGTAAATGTTGTCTTGGTCAACTTGATCTTCTCATTCTGTAGAAGAGTTCTTGACAGATTGGAGTCATTTAATAAATAATAAATAAACAAATACATAATGGGGAAAAGAGACTGGATGCCTTATGTAGTTCTTTTTTTCTATACATATTCTTTCTCCCCTTTTCACATGTTAGTTTTATGTGGCCATTCTCATCTCTCCTTTCTACATTCAAAACTTCACATACTGGAGGTGCTCAATTTACATTTCTTGATTTACTGGATGAATAAATAGGTCTTTCTTCCTTTTTAGAAATGTAACTGTGTGGCACAAATTAAATGCTATCATTTCTGCATGTTCAGCTTTAAACTTTCAAATGTTACTCTGAAGTTATTACAGATGTGCTTTGTACCAAAAACTGTGGTCGGCAAGTGCTGACTCAGCCTGTGCAGAAGTGAATGGGCCAGTGTACTCCTTCTCCATCTGACACTCAACGCTGTCTACACAAATACAGGCTCACCCTCCACTGGAGGTCCCCCCCACATTTCAGAGGTTCCTCAGTATTCCCTACAATGATACTTTCGAGCTGTAACAGTAATTTTTAATATTACCACATGTCAATCAACAAAAGATTATTACCCATTTATTCTAATACTATTCAAAGAGGATATTGATTGAACTTGACAACATTTAAGTAGAAATGTAATTTGTAGCATTAGCAACAGAGAGAATAAAGAGGCATCAATTAGCAGAAATTCAGGTAATCATAGAAAAGATTAGCAATGGCACAAGTTGGGTAGGGCATGAAATTAGGGAAGACAAGGCAAAACTTGTCTGGTAAGCAAATTCTCACCCTCCTCATTCCTCCACTTTCCAATTCGGCATTAAAAGCACTTAATTAAAACCAGTAAAGAAATAATAGCATGGGGTTCGGTGTGGGGGTGGGGGTGGGGGTGGAGTACACTAGTTATAATTAGCGGCCTAAGTGCCTTAGAAAGTCTGCCTGGAATGGTTTTTCCAAGCTTGTCAAGTTTTAAAACTCACAAATCTCACCACACAGCTCAGCTCTTGGTCTCCCATCCCCCGGCTGCTCTTCTTAGTCTCCTAAGAAGGCATGCATTTCCATATGCTTATTGTGTGTCTCATGAAGTGCATCGCCTCTGTATGAAAAATGTATGAGACACATCACACTGCGCAAAACAATGTATCCAAATTGGGCAATTATATTTTGTGCAAGTTCAGAATTGTTCGTGATGCTTCTAATCCATGAGGCGCTCCTGGCTGTGGGGACTGTTTCTGCGTAGTTAAAAAGCAGAGGATTTGATAACTTAATTGTGCTTAATGAATGAAAAGGTGTTTAAAAATAACATGGAGAGTGATGCCAGTGGTTTTTTAAAGGTCTGCTTTAGCAAGTGCATACTGTAATCTTTAAACTGTGTAAAGAGCTAGTCATTCTTTCCTCCTGCTCTCTTAAAGGTTGGAAGTAAAACCCTATCCACTATGCCCATTCCCTCTTATCTATGACTATATTTAGCCGCAGGTGGCGATTCCTCTTCTGTGACCCATCCCCACTGTCTGGTTTCCATATGTTATTCTCAGCCATCCACTTATCCCATGGACCTGCTTCCTGTGTCTGCCTTTCCCCACCCCTGTCTTCTACTGTTACTAAAGTATACATTCCTTATTAATGCTTTTCCTTCTGAAGCTGGCATTAATGTGTATTTCTTGGAGTTTATCCTGTCTTTTACATTTTTCTTATCATAAATAACTCTTCTAGTTTCACTAACTATGTTCTAACATCATCTCATATTTCAAACGCTGCCACAGAATTGCAAGACTATGCTCATTTGCCTAAATTTTTAAAAACCTGGGAAGAGCTCTGGTGTCTTAGTGGCAAGAAGTTACACTGCACTCCCAGGGGAGAGTGGTTTGAATCTACCAGATACTCTGCTGGAGAAGGAGAGACAATATCCTCCTGTAACAATCAGATACGGACCGCACACACACACACACACACACACACACACAGAGTAATAAAAATAAAATTTAAACAAACAAAAAACCATCCGGTAGCAGCAAAGAGTTGTACTTAGTTTATTATGAAGGTAGCCTCATGACAAGAACGTCAGTAACATATTTTGAGATATCTATATTTTTGAAATGTCTCCTCTTGCACTAATGATTGACCAAGAGAAATTCGTGTGAACTACAACTAGAAACTCTGGGTGATACAAGTCACATTGTACATTCAAGTTACCAAAATTTTGACAATTTGAACCCATCCAGAAGGTCACGCACAATTGGAGATGGCTGGACCTCAGCAGTACTACTCTGCAACCCATGGATGGCTTTGGAGTCAATTCTTTGGCAATTGGTTTACTTGGGGGAGTAGCAGGATTTAAAGGCAATAAATTTGTTGAGCAAAAAACCCCTCAATAAAGTTAATTTCCTGCAATAACAATTGTTAGGAAAGTTAAAACTCTTTTCTCAATTCAAAATTCATTGTTTTTCTTCAAGGTTCCAACTCATACCAACCTTCCATTGGGTTTCCAAGGCTGTAAAAATCACATGGGAGGAGACTGATCACTCATCATTCTCCCTTACAGCTGCTAGTGGATTCAAACTGTGAGAAGGATTCAGCTCAACTTCCTATGGACCCGCTTTCTGGAAATACTCCCTCCCTCATTTGTTGCTGTTTTGTGTGCATGTTGCTTTATGTAATGTGGAGTCAGAACTGACCCATAGCTGACCCTCCAGCAGGTTTTCAGAAGCAGTAAAAACTTTCCTCTAACTCCATTCAATTTCCTTTCTGTCATTTTCATGCTAATAACCTGTACTACTCAACAGCTAAATGTATGCTGCATTATGCTATTATTTGATTACTTTTGTGCATATTACAGCTTGTCTCTGTGTTAAATTGTAAGCTCTTTGGTACAATGCCTTGTGTTATATAACCTTATAATTAGTAATCGCTTTGAAAACTAAGTTGTTCATGACATAAACCATATTTTCAATCACTTTTAATTTATTTGAAAGCTGGACAATTAATAAAAAAAGACTCAAGAAGAACAGACACCTTTGGATTATAGAGTTGGTAAAGAATATTGTATATATTGTGGACTGTCAGAAGAACAAACAAAACTATCTTAGATGTAGAGTCAGAATATTCCTTAAAATAAGAATGCCAAGGCTTTATCTCATGTATTTTGGATATATTACTTTGAAGGGCCAGTCTTTGAAAAAGACTTGGGAAAGCGGGGGCTATTAAAAAAAAAAGACAATTCTTAAAATGATGTAGCACAATGGCTGCCGTAAGGAAGTCAAACACAGTAGTGACTGTGAGGGTGGCTCAAGACAGGGCAGTGGTTCATTCTTTTGTACACATGGTCCGTGAGTCAGAACTGATTCTATAACACCTAACAACAACAAAAACAAGTAGTCTCCCTTATGCAAAATACACTCAGGAAACATTATTGTTTTGTGATTATTGGCATAGCTAAAGAAAAGATGAGAAACACAAAGACCCATCTTGCAATGCTTCCTCCATTTTTATGATATTCCCATGTCCACTCCTTCATGACTTGTCCTCAAAATCACACACCAGTAAACCTATTGGTTTTCTCTATCACATTAGGCTGCCTTCCACCTCCTTCTACGAGAACTTTCTAATTAATCTTCACTTGAAACAAGATACTATTTCAGTTATCTCTTGGACTTCTTGGAAAACCATGTTTTTTAAAAATGGCTATGCTGCTGTTGTTGTCAGGCGCGATCAAGTCAACTGCAACTCATAGTGACACTATGAATAGCACACTTGAATCTTGTCCTATCCTTCATGATTCCCATAATCTCTGATATTCTCAAGACCTTGGTTACAGTCACTGTGTCAATTCATTTTGTTGAGTTTCTTCCTCTTATTCTCTCACAGAATATGGCTATCCTCACAATGAAATATTAGGAAGAAAGAAATCCAGTAAATTGTGATAATTTGTACTTAATTACAACATTTCCAAACATTTTCCACAAGAATTTAATGATACTGCACTCAAAATTTTCTTTAATAATCAAAGAAACAAGGTTAAAGGAATTTACTCATTTCAGAATTGATCAGAGTCCTTCACATGGAAGTCAGTACACAGAATTTCAAAGAGACAATCCACAACTCAGATTTGCAAATTCATTTAGCCACAACATACTTTAACAAAGTAGTTCAAAACCACAATGAACTCACTAAGCATTACACAATATGGGGGATTGTAGACACTACATTCAAACAGATGAAAGAAATAACTTCTTAAAACTGATTAAACATTCTACATACGGCAACAGTCCAGAATAAGAGGCACATCAGAAATAGGACTGAGGTGAGGTACAGGTAATTGTGCAACAATGAAGGAAAATTAAAAACAAAAGTGAACTGGAGAAGGGGGAAGGGAAGGAGAGGAGGTAAAATGTGCAACAACGAATGAGTGAAGATCTAACTTTTCTGTAAACCTTCATTAAAATCACAATCAAAATAAAAAAATATATTCAATCTAAAAGAAAAGAAAAAATGCTATCCAAAAATTAATGAATACATTATTGTGAATTTATACATTTGTATAGTAAAAATGTGCATATATCTTTTTTCTAAGAAAGTATATTCACTTGAACAGGACATGCTGTAACCAAATTTTCAATGCTGCTTAGAATTTAATAAATCCCTTAAATTGATTTTACAGATGAAGATTCCTCTCTTATAACTGCTAGTCCAACATACTTGTTGGGAATAAATACACATGACAAGGACTCACAAAAAAAAAAAAAATCAATACTTCGTAAGTTGTTTTAATACTAAAGAGTACATTTTTTTTCCAAAACAAAATCTCTATTCTCAAGATACACATTAGCAATTTGTTTTGAATCCAGATGAGTCCCTGGACTTGTGAAAGGAAACGGTCACATCAGATGACTGTTAAAGAAAATTTGTAATTGGGTCAAAAAAATAAAAATGTCATTGCTAGCCAGCTGGTTCCAACTCACAGCTGTAAATTGGATTTTCAGGGCTGTATGTCATAGGGGAGAAAATGTTTATCTTTCTCCCATGAAACCAATGGTAGCTTCAAACCACCAAAGAAATCTAGCTTGTGGGTTAATAGAGAAGCTCTCTAAGAACTATAACACCAAAGCTCCCTTAGAGTTGGATCATTGTTGCTAAGGGCCATCAAGTCAACTACAACTCAAATTGTCATTGTTGTTGTTGTCCCTCCCAGTCACTTGTGACTCATTGGTGACCCTATGTACAACATCCCTGAACCCTGCTCTATCCTCAGCCAACCTTATCTTCTCTGATACACCTACCCCCACCACCCCAGTCACTGAATCCATCTCATCAAGGGTCTTCCTCTCTTGTGTTGGCCCCCTACCCTCCCAAGCATGATGTCCTTCTCCAAGGACTATTTTCTCCTTGCAAAATGCTGAAGGTATGTCAGAGGAAGCTTCAAAATACAAGGAGCAGCCTGGTTTCACCTTCTCTTGGATAAATCTGTTCTCCTAGCAGTCCATTAATATTCTTTTCCAGCAATACAGCTCAAATACTTCCATTTTCTATCATCCCTAGTTATTGCTCAGCTTTCTGATGCATGGCAAGTAATTGCAAAGATCATGGCCTGGATCAGGGGCACCTTAGTCTCCAAACTGATAGTGACCCTATAGAGAAAAGAGTTGAACCTGGCCTTATCCTACCCCATCCTCACCATCTCTGACATGCTCTAGCCCTTTATTATAGTCAATTTGTCAATCCATTTTGTTAAGAGTCTTCCTCTCTTTCTCTGAACCTTCACCATTCCCTGTATGGTCTTTTTTCAAAGGAATGGTCCCGCCTATATCATGACCAAAGTATGTGAGATGAAGTTTCACCATCCTTGCCTCAAAGGACCACCCTCTAAGGTCCATCCTTGATTTTAAGCTAGTAGCAACTTTGAAGTCTACAAGAAAGAGCAATTTAAATAGAATAAGAATTTCATTTGTTAAGGAATATAGGTAATATCAAAAGCTAGTGATTTAAAACAGTTCTGATTCATTGCTCCCGTACTAAATGAGAGCACTAGGCAGTATTTAAAAATCTGCTTTTATTTCATTGTTAAACAAATAGCATGTTATTGGTTAATGTAGTTTTATTGACATAAGTTAACTTTATCACTGCTAAAAAGAATGATTAAATATTTCAACCTCTACTGCCTTTTTCAGAAGAGGAAGTGGGTGGCCAATCCTTCCTCCTAGCCTGCCTTAATCTGGGAAGTCTATTAAAACCTGTCCACCATGGATGACCCCTCTGGCATTTGACAAACTAGTGGCACAACTTTCAGCATCACAGCACTCAAACCACCTCAGTACGCAAAACTGACAGACAAGTGCTGTACTAATTTGAATAGTGATAAACAAACCCATACACATACTCAATCTACAAAGTAGTGCTATGCAGATCATTCCTCTAGTACAACACCCTGACAGATAAGTATCACAATTTAGAAGGCTCCAAGTCTGTATCCGAGCACTAGCTCTAGGGGAAGACTTTCAATTCTCTGGTAGTTCTGGAGGAAAGTCCTGGTCTCTGAGCTTCTACTTCAGGACTGTCTTCTTGTGGCTTAGTCTCTGCTCTTCCATATGAGTGATACAGAAAATTGCACTAGAGTGTCAAGAAGCCAAAACAAAGGAAAGAAGAAATATTGAAGTAAAAAAGGTAAACAGAAGATTCCAAAGGGCAGGTCAAGAAGACAAAGCAAACTATTATAACAGAAAATGTAGAGACCTAGATATGTCTTGGAGAAGGTGCACCATTGTAGGAAAAGATGATGAAGCTTCATCTTACATACTTTGGGCATGTTGTAAGGAGGGGTTATACCCTGTCAAGGGACATCATGCTGGAGAAGGAGAAGTGTGCAAGGAAGGAAGACTCTCAGCCAAGTGGCTCGACACAGTAACTGTGACAATGGGTTTGAGTGGGTCAGGCAGAGATTGTGAGGATGACATAGGATAGGACAGTGTTCAGAACAGTTGCTCATAGAGTCACTAAGAGCCATAGTTGACTCAAGAGCACCTAACAACAACAAATGAAGACTATAAATAGAAGAACTAGCTTGGCTCTTCTCAAGTTAAAAGAACTGAAAACAAATTTAAGCCTCAAGTCGTAATACTTAGAGATGATATGGGCAAAATCTTGAATGATCCAGGAAGAATTAAAAGAATATGGAGGGAATACATGGCCCAAAAAGAACTGGCTGACACTGAAATATTTCAGGAAGTATCATCATCAAGAGCCAACAGAGGAAAGAAGAAGTTGAAGCTGTTTTGAAGGCAATGGTAAAACAATCAGGTATTGATGGGATACAATTGACTTGCTTCAGTTAACAGATGCAGCCCTGGATGCACTCACCAGTCTATGCCAGAAAATTTGGAGGACAGCTATCTGGCCGATGGATTGGAAGAGCTCCATATTTGTTCCTAGTCCCTAGGAAATCAATCCAAAAGAATGTGAAAATTGCCAAATAATATGATTGATATCACATACAAGCAAAATACTACTGAAGATTGTTAAAATATAGCTATAATAGAAAATAGAGAACTGGTAGCCATTCAAGCTGCATATAGAAGAGGCTGTGGCACCAAGGATTTCATTGCTAATGTCAAACGGATCCTGGCCAAAAGCAAAGAATACTAGAAGAATGTTTATTTGTGCTTTCTTGACCTTGCAAAGACATTTGACTGTGTGAATAATAACAAATTGTGACTAACATTGAGAAGAATGGGAATCCCAGAACACTTAATTGTGCTCATGTGAAACTTATACCTAGACTAAGTAGTTGTACAGAGTTAGGAAACACTGCATGATTTAAAATTAAGAAAGGTGTCTGTTAGGCTTGTGTCCTTTCTCCATATCTATCCAATCTGTATGCTGAGCAAATTATTCAATAAGCTCAACTCTATGAAGAACAACGTGGCATCAGGATTGGAGGAACACTCGTCAATAACTTTTGGTATGTGGATAGCACAACCTTGCTTGCTGAAAATGAGCAAGACTTGAAAAATTTGCTGCAGAAGGTCAAACACTACAGTCTTCAATATAGATTGCATCTTGATGTCAAGAAAACAAAAATTCTCACCACTGGACCAATAGGCAACATCATGATAGATGGGGAAAATAGTGAAACTTTCAATTATTTCATTCTTCTTGTATCCACAATAATATACTTAGTACCAGCAATAAGGAGAACAGGCACCTCTTCAAATTATTGAGGAACAATGATATCAATTTGAGGACTAAGGTGCTTGATTCAGAACATGGTCTTTTCATTCACTTGTTACACATCTTAGAGCTAGATAATGAATAAGGATGACAGAAGAAATGATGCCTTTGCTAGGAAAGGCTATTCCTTGGGAAGGTACATACTTGAAAAGGTAGAGGGACAGAGGAAGACAGGAAGACCCTCAACCAGGTAGACTGACCCAGTCACTACAGCAAGGGGTTTAATATGATAGATATTGTGAAGAAGGTAGAATAGGATAGGGTTCAGATCTGCTGTTCATAGGGTTGCAGTGAATCTTATTCGACTTGATGATGCCTAACAACCACAACAATTGCATATTGGACAGCAATGTTATTTTTGTTGTGTGCTGTCAAGTCAGAGCTGACTCAAAGTTGATCCTCTAGGGGGTTTTCAGAGGCAGTAAATGGCATGGCAGGAGACTTCCCAACTTTTTACTGTGGAGCAGCTGATGGATTTGAACAATGTGCCTTCGGGATTGTAGCACAGATTCATAGTACTAGGCCACCAATGCTCTCTGGAGTACAAATTAATTATGTCAAACATAATTATTTCTGCTACATTAATCCATTTTAGTTAAGTTCTTTGGAATTAAACTTTCTAGAAAATTTAAGCACTTTCAGATTTGAATACAGCTACCTGGAACACTTTTTATGCTCATGAGAAACCTATATCTAGGCCAAGAAGCTGTTGTCCAAGTAAGAGAACACTGCAAGGTTTAAAATCAGCAAAGGTGGGTTTATGTCAGAGTTGTTCCTTTCTCCATACTTAACTCAATTTTTTTTAAGCTGAGCAAGTCATCAAGGCAGGTAGACTATGTGAAGAAAACTGTGGCATCAAGATTGGAGGAAGCCTTGTCAACAGCTTGCATTATACAGACCATTCACCCTTACTTGCTGAAAGTGAAGAAGATTTGAAACACTTGTTGTACAAGATTAAAGACTATAACCTGCAATACAAGTTAAACCTAAATATCAAGGAAAACAAAATCTTCACCACTGGACCAATAGGCAACATCATGATGGATGGCAAAAAGACTGAAGCTGTCAGTAATTTTCATCAATCAATGACCATGGTTACAGTAGTCAGGAAATCATAGAATGTGTTGCACTGAATAAATCAAAGTGTTTAACAGCAAAGACGTTAAAGATTAAAGTGCACCTAATCTAAGCCATGTTCTTTTCAATTACTTTATATGCATCTGAAATTTCCATAAATTATATTGATTAAATAAGATAGTAACGACACCAGAAAAAACATAAGTTCCTTTGAATTATGGTGTTGGAAAGAGTATTGAATATTCGAAGAGCTGTCAAGAGAACAAACAAGTTAATCTTGGAAGAAGTTCAACCAGGTTGCTTCTAAGAGGTAACGATAGTGAAAATATTTCTCACAAATATTGAGCATGTTGTTAGGAGGGTTCAGTCCTTGGAGGGCATCATACTAGAAAAGATGAAGAGATTCTCAACAAGATGGATTGACACAGTGACTGTTACAATGAACTCAAGCATGCCAGCGACGGTGAAGGTGGCACAGGAGACGCAGCGTTCATATCTCTTGTCCACAGTAACAAAACACTTTGAGTAACAAACCACTCAAACACACATAAAAACGGTATCATTGAACTCATTATATTCCTGACCTTCTCCTAAAGCATTTTACATGTATTAATTCAAGGGTATTTATAAACACCGTTACTTTAAAATCGCTCTATAATTATTGGTATTTAATTTATCACTTTAATTGAGGTCTTGTTTCTCCCAAGCCTATTTATACATTATGCATAAAGTATATAAAAAGATGTGTAAATTTTCTAACTACGTTTAAATACCTATAACTCAAAAATTAATATTGAATTCACTGTATATTCATATTATAAGCAATAGTGTATGTGCCTCAAATTATTCTTTCTTTACAGGTACTACAGAAATATATTCATTATGTAGATTGTGATATTTCACAAGTATTAACATATATCATAACTTTAAACATCTTTAGTTTATCATTTTTCAATTATACTTTAATAAAGTTATTAAAAAGCAATATATCTCTTCGTACTTTATACTAATATGTGAGGAAGTTATACACTCTTGGTATATGAAGAGATCATAATATAGAAATCAACTAACTTAATAGAAAGAAACACTGAATAATTCAAAAGAAACTAAAGGTTTTTCAATTAAAGAAAAATGGTTTTATAAAACTTTAAGAAAGGGTTACGATTCCATACTTCTAAAGCATGACATGATGGCAATGTGGAATATTGGTTCGTAGGTGACTCAAAGAGACCCTATGAACGAAAGACCTGAACACTTGTATGACTTTCATCCTTTCTCCAGGTTCATGGGTTTTTGGAAGCAAGCTATTTATGGAAGTGGATGCCACTCCTCCTTACAAACTTGTTTTAATCAGGGAGCTCCACCAAATACTGTCCACCATAGGTAACCATTATCGTATTTGACAAATTAGTGTCACAGTGTTCAGCTTCACAGCCACCATGAGCTACCTCTGTACAGCAAGCAGACAGACCAGAGATATATGATCAAGAAGAATGACCCAAAAAAATTAAAATCAGGCCTGAGGGCTGCGGACTAATTTCACCCACCTTTGGCGTGGTAGCATCACTTTCTGTCCACTAGGCCAACCGATCTCTCTCTGTGCTGTTGTTGCTGTTAAGTGCCGTTGAGTCATAGGTGACTTATACAGACATCTACAAATTTTAATCATATCTTTACAATAATAACACATTATTTTATAGAGAATACAGAAAGCAAAGAAAACTATGGCAATGGGTTAATTAACACATTGATTCTAACCTAGAGTCATGAGGACTCAGACTTGGTGGGGAGAAGTTACCATGTCATTATCTTGGTAACAGGAAGGGAAAGCTGGAAGTAGGAAGGAAGTAGGAGAAATCAGAACTTATAATGGCTCAATGAGCAGCCCCAAGCTGAGTTTCTAGGATGGCATATGGTTCCTGGGTCCTGAAGGAGCAAGTTCCTTCTGTTCACAGGAATGCTCATTGATCTTAGCCAAAGATATGACAAAAGGCAATATATTGAAACAGAGCAGGACGGTCTAGTTGGAGAATCAGGGAGTGGTAGTGAATAGAGCATAAAAAGTAGATAAGCCTGAAAGGAAAGTTCCCTTCTAAGATCTTCCAGAAGTTTTCTTCCTTCTAGGCATGAGATAAATTATTTCCACGAGCTATCAATTTTTTATTTATATATTAAAGAGAAAAATGACTCCTGGTTTTAATGCAAGGAAATTACTGCATAAAAATCACCTAGATGTGCCCTCTTGTATCTGTGCCCCTCAGTCAGACTTTTTCACCACATTATGGGAGGAGTCTTAAAAAAGAGAGAAAAATAATTTTATGTAAGGAATTCACTATACCAATTGTTGTTTTGTTGTTATGTGCCATCGAGTTGCTTGCAACTCATAGCAACCCTATGTATAACAGCCCTAAACTCTGCTCTGTCCTGTGCCAATTGCACCATCTCTGATACACCCATCCCGATTACCCCAGTCACTGAATCAATCCTCCTCATAGATGGTCTTCCCCTCCTGCACTGTCCCTCTACTCTCCCAAGCATGATGTCCCTCTCCAAGGACTGGTCCCTCCTTAAAACATGTCCAAAGTATGTTAGACGAAGCCTCAGAATCCTTGCCTCCAAGGAGTTGCCCAGTTTGACCCTCTCCAGGCTGAATCTGTTTGTTTTCTTGGAAGTCTATGGTACTCTCAATACTCTTCTCCAGCACCACAGCTCAAAGGCATCAACTCTCCTTCTATCCTCCTTAGTCATTGTCCAACTCTCTGATGCATAACAAGTGATAGCAAAGACCATGGCCTGTATCAGATGCACCTTAGTCCCCAGAGAGACACCGTTGCTCTTCAATACTTTGGAGAGGTCCCTAACAACAGACTTTCCCACCGCAATACGTCTTTTAATTTCATGACTACTGGTGCCAAGAGTGTTGGCTGTGGAGCCAAGCAAACTGAAGCTCTGAACAATCTCAATCTCTTCACCATCCATCCTGATACTGCCAATTGGCCCGATGGTGAGAATCTTTGTCTTCTTGACATTGAGCCTCAACCCATATTGGAGGCTGCAGTCCTTGACCCTCTGCAGCAAGCGCTTCAGGTCCTCCTCAGTTTCAACAAGCAGGGTTGTGTCATCTGCATAATGCAGATTGTTGATAGATCTTCCACCAATCTTGACCCCACATTCCTCCTCATAAAGCCCAGACTCCAGGATGATCTGTTCTGCGTACAGTTTGAAAAGTTATGGAGATAGGACACATCCCTGGCATACGTCTTTCCCAATTTTGAACCACCAATTCAATAATAAAATAATAGCTTTTACCCTACACGGGTGGTGGTGTACCACAGGTTTGGAACCAACCCTTAGCTGACCCTCCAGTAGGTTTTCAGAGTCAGTTAATCACACGGGAGGAGCTTGCCTTTCCTTTTCCTACTGATCAGCTAGTGGCCTTGAACCATGTGATTTCAGGATTGAAGCACCGTTTCTTGCCACTAGGCTACCAGAACTCTTACACCAGAGGGCTTAATGTAGGTACCAAGTCAAGCAGGGAGCTCTGGGAAATAGTCCTTAGGGAATTGCACTGCTAATACAAAGGCCATACTTTTCTGGTGGTTCAAGTCCAGCAGCAATCCTGAGGATAAAGACATACACTCTCTTCTCGTGCTATTTACAACCTCAGACACCCAATGGAGAGTCAACTGTGATGTGGTTCTGACTCAAAAGCAATGAGCTGTCTCATAACACAGGAGAGCTTCCAGAAGTTCACAAACACTCAAGTCGAGCACAAAAGTAGGAAGCAGATAATTTTTAAAAGTCCAAGGAAGAAAACATTGCATTTTTCATGATAGCTAACAAGATGGCCAAAAGCCAAAGAAAAAACAGCAATCACAATGAGATATAATCTCTCTACCTAGAGCGAAAAAGAAGGAATAAGCCCCTAATTGACTAATTTTTTTTTCTAAAGTTTGGGTTTTTTTAGTTGCTATTGAGTTAATTCAAACGCATAGTGATCTGATGCATGCAGAAGAACTACTGCAAGTGATTTGCAAAGCTGTAACCTTTGGAAGCAGATCACAAGGTCTGTTTTCTAAGGCATCACTGGTTTGATTAAAATGGCAAACCTTTGAGCTAATAGTTTAATATTTAACCACTTGCCTTACTCAGGAATTCCTTATTAAGCTTATTCAATTAAATGAAGATTCCTGAATGGTACAGTTAATCGATGACGGATAGTAGTCCACCCAGATATGGCGTGGAAAAAAACATAGACCTCTTCCAGTCAGTGGTTCAGGTCACTGCCTTCCACCTTCCACATTTCTTGGCATGGATTAGTAAACATGTTGAGGTCTACGGCTGTTTGTTGAAAGGCTTCGATTTTTATTCCGTCAATCTCTGTCGCTTATTCCGCCCCCCCCCGCTCCCCTGCCCTGAGACCTTTAGAGCAACTCAAACGTCTCCCTTCATTATCATTGATTCTTAGACATGTTGCTATTGTTGTTAGGTGCTGTTGAGTGGACAAAGACCCATAGCAACTCTACGAACAACAAATCTCTTTCCCTATTCTGTGCTCTCCTCATCATTTCTTTGGCACATTGTTACAGTTTCTATGTCAATCGAGCTTGTTGAGGGGCTGGCTTCCTCTCTTTCACTGATCCTACACCTTTCCAAGCATAATGACTCTTTCCAAGGAATAGCCTCTTCTAACAACATGTCCAAAGTATGTGATACACAGTTTCACCACTTTTTCCTCCAAGGAGCATCCTGGTTCTATTTATACAGAAGGTCTTCATAAATTAAAACTGACGCAATGAGCATAGCAGCTGATATTATTCTGTGACTAGTTTTTATTGAAACTCAACATTAAGAAGACAAAGATTGTCTTCAGTTCGCACCACAATAATAGATGGAGAAGATTGAGATTGTTAGCAATTACAGCTTGCTCAGCTCCACAATCAACACTCTTAACACTAGCAGTCAGGAAATCAAAAGACGAATTGCATTGGGAAAATCTGCTGTCAGGGACCCATCCAGAGTATTGAGAAACAACAATGTCAGTGTAGAGACTAAGCTGCACCTGAGCCAACCTATGGTCTTTACAATTACTTGCTATGCACCAGAAAGTTGGACAATAACTAAGGATGACTGAAGAAGAATCGATGCCTCCAAGTAGTGGTGCTGGATAAGAGTTTTGAACATACCATGAACTGCCAAGAAAGAAAAAAAAGGTCTGTCTCAGAGGAGGTGAAACCAAGTTATTCCTTGGAGGCTAGGGTTTTTAATCTCCATCTCACATAATTTGGGCATGTGCCCAGGAAGGACTGATAATTAGAGAAGGACATCATGCTCAGGAGACTGGAGGGACGGTGCAGGAGAGGAAAACCCCAGATGAGATGGGTTGATACAGTAACTGGGACTATGGGAGTGGGTTTGTCAGAATCAGTGAGACGAGCTCAAAACAGGCCAGGTTTCAAAGCTATTGTACACAGGGTTGTTGTAGGTTACAGGCTACTTGATGGCATATAACAACAGTTGAAAAATGGACACAAAATAAAGATCACTCAGAAGATTTTTTTTTCGATTTTTAAAGGTTTTGCACACTATACACTATGAAATTATATATGGTTTGTGAATAAGATTCTAATTAATACACTGGCTTACAGAAAGTGCTCAGTGTATGTTGATAATAGTTTTCATTATTATTTTCACCAGCAAACATTCCATCTCCGAAAAGTTAAATTTGAATTTTTATCTCTTATTAAAACTGACTCAAGCAAATAGTTTTCTCCATCAAGTCCTTTTCCTGTTAATGACTGCTGATTTCTTATCCCATTCACTGCTATTTCATTTTCAATTGATCCAGCTGTAGTCTCACCTAATCCTAAACTACTGATGAGGTATTGTTAGAGAACAGAGAATGTCACAGGTTGATGGCAATAGAAATTCTTGGTATCTAACTCTAACTTAGCCAGCAATAGTACTCACAGATATTCCAAGTTTTCATCAGTCAGCCACTTAATAGTTTCACTCAGAAGATACTTTGAATTTTCTTTATATATCTCAATTTTCCTTACACTCTCCTTTCCATCTACATATGAGAATGACTTCACTTCCTAACCTTAAGAAAAGACAGAAGTGAACAAGCGTATCTTCCTTCAACTTTTTATTATGTTATCTACACATGCTGATGGTTTAAAATAAGGTAAATAAGCACCAAGGTTGTATCTTTTCTCCATACCTATCTAATGTTGAGCAAATATTTCACAAACCTGAACTATATGAAGAATGTGCTTTAATATTGGAGGAAGACTCATCAATAGTCTACATTATGGAGATGACACAATCATGATTATAGAAAATGAAGAGAACTTGAAACATTTGCTGCAAAAAAGAAAAGACTGCAGTCTTCAATGTAGGTTGAGTTTCAATACTAAGAAAACAAAAATCCTCCCTACTGGACCAGTAACAACATGATAGATGGAGAAAAGTCTGAAGCTGCAAATGACTTCCCTTTATTTGTATCCACAACCAACACCCATGGTATTAGCAGTCTAGAAATCAAAAGACACATTGCATTTGGAAAATATGTTGTCAAGGACCTATTTACAGTACTAAAGAGAAATAATGTCTCTGTTTAAAACTAAGGTTTGCTTGATCTAAGAAACAGTTTTTTTCAATTACTTCCTATGAATCTGAAAGTCGAACAATTTAAAAGGATTACAGAAGAATTGATGACTTTAAATTATGTGTTGGGGAAGAGTAATAAATTTCTCATGGACTGCCAAAAGAACAACACAATTGTCTGGGAGGATGTTCTTCCAGGTTAAACCTTAAAGAAAGGGATAGTGAAACATCTTCTTTTGGGAGGCAAGTTTTTTTGGAAGTCATGCCACTCCTGCTTTCAAGCCTGTTTTATTCGAAAGATTCACAAAAACCAAGCCAAAATGCCTTTTTAAAGGCCAGGCCAAATCCCATCAGCTCACACCCTAATGCGAGAAAGAGCCACAACCTAGCCTCAACCCCAAACCAGAAAACACACCACTGTAGAATCCAGTAGTTCCACTCATCTTCCCAGCCAGGGAAGTAGCCTGGGAAGATGAGAACAATAGTCTTGAGCATTTATATCAGAGATGATGTGGATGGCGAAAGGTAGTTTATGGTTCAATCTTTTGTTCATAGGGTCATTGAGTCAAAGTACAATCTATGGCACCTAGGGTACTGTTACTTATTATTTTAATGGCTCATAAAATAAACTTACTTAACTCTCATAAAAATCTACAATGATAGATATTGGTTTTATATCCTTTTGTCAAACTAGAAAATGGAAGTATGAAAGGATAATATAAGAACCAGGACATGAGCACAGACAACTATATCCCAGAGCCCATATTTTTAACAGCTACAGCATACAGTTTCTCTATATTCATTCTACACAGCACTGTCACATCATTTTTTCTAATTATTAGTCTTTATTTCTTGACATTTTTTAGTATTAGTTTCTGTTTTATAATATTATATGGTCAAAAAGAACAGTTGATAACATTATTACACTTTCCTTAGGATCTTAAGCGTAAGTGGGTTGTTGTTTTTAAATGTCACCTGAACTTTTTTTTTAATGTGTTGTTGTTGTTGTTGTGTGTGTCTGGCAGTTTGAATCTACCAACTGTTTCCTGGGAAAATTACAGGTAGTTTGTCTCTTCTCATTGCAATTTTCAGCCTTAGAAATAGATGGAGGTCTCTGTGAGTTAGAATTAACAGATGAATTTTTTTTTTTCATTTTGGCAGGAGAGTGCAAGGGGTAAAATAAGTGTCGATACATTTTGTCACTGTGTGCCATCAGCTGGAATTGACTCACAGCTGACCTTCTAGTGAGTTTTCAGAGGCAATAAATTGCACGAGAAGAGACTGTCTATCCTCCACAGAACCACATGCCTTTGGAATGGTAGTGCAGCTTCTTAATAATACTAGGACACCAGAGCTCTCTGTCAAAATATATGCAAGTTGCATGATATTTTTTATTTTCTTTTTCTTTTATAAGATTAAAAAAATCAAAACTATTGAGCAATGAAGAAAGAATTGATACCATTGAATTATAGCATTGACAAAGATATGAATATACCAAGGACTATAAAACAAAGCACCAAAACCAAAAAACAGTCTGTCTTGGAAGAAGTACAACTGAAGCCTTTCAAAGAAAGAAGGATGTGAAGACTTCATCTCACACACATCAGGCATGTTATTAATAGACAGTCTAAGAAGGGGCATCATGCCAGAAACAGTGAGGAGTCAGTGAAGGAGAGGACCTGTCCAAAGAAATAAACTCAGTGAGATGGATTGAGACAATGACTGCAGCAATGGACCTAAGCACATTGGAGATTGTGAAGACGGTGCAGGACAGGGCATTGAGGAGTCAAAGATGAATCAACTGCACTCAACAATATTTTGTTGCTAGGTGTCATCAAGTCACTTGTGACTCATAGCAACCCTATGTACAACAGCTCTGAACTCTTTTCATGTTGAGCCAACCTAATTGTCTCTGACACACCTACATCCATATTACCCCAATAATTGAGTAAATCTATTTCGTCCAAGGTGTTTCTTTCTTGCACTGTTCCTCCACCCTTCCAAGTATGATGTCCCTCTCCAAGGGTTGGTGTCTCCTTGTAACATGCCCAAAGTATGTCAAACAAAGCTTTAGAATCCTTGACTCCAATGAACAGCCTAATTTTACCCTCTCCAGAGTGAAAAAGTTTGTTCTCCTAGTGGTCCATGGTCTATTCAATATTCTTGTCCAGCAGCACCACAGGTCAAAGGCATCAATTGTCCTCCTACGATTAATCTCCTTAGGCACCATCCAGCTTTTTGATGCATAGCATGTAATTGTGAGGCTATGGCCTGGATCAGATGTACCTTAGTCTCTAGACTGACATCACTGCTTCTCAGCACTCTTGAGAGGTCCCTGACAGCAAACCTTCACAATGCAGTTAATTCATCTTTTGAATTCCTGGCTTCTGGTGCAACATAGGAAAATATATTTAGCTCAATATAGGCTACTGTTCAATACTTACTGTGGTTATTTATAAGGTTTGCTTTAAAAATATATTTAATTAGCAACTCAAAAGATAAGATAAGAAGCAAATAGAACAGTGAGTTGTGTTAATAAAGAAGACATAATTTGGAAAAGGAGAGTCAAAGTAATTGCACAACTTGAAGAAGGTAATCAATGTCACTGAATTGTTGAAACTGTTAATTTGATGTATGTTTTGCTGTGTATATTTTTTTCAACTTTAAGAAAACAGAGTAGATTTATTTTTAATCATTCTTTTAAGAGATATTGTATATCAAGATATAGTGGTTAGCATGAAACAAGGATAATTCCAAAGTACGCAAAACCTTGAGCTCACAGTGAAGTTAGGGCTAGTAGAAAAATAGGTACAAAAGGAATAAATTAAAGGTTGTTGAGGGTGAGGTTGAGCATAACTGGAAAAGAGGAAACGACAGCTATATTCCAGAGTCCATATTTCAGGGAATCTTGACTAGCAAATCCAACAGACAGAAATATGTTTGTGGCACCTCAGACATATGTCCACGTCTGTCAGCAAAAGCTAAGGATCAAAAACCAATAAAGCTATAACAGAGATAGCAACCATAGTTATGAAAATTCTGATTTTTCAACATTAAATAGAAAGCACATTCTAGAATGATGTTTTTTTCCAAATTAAATTGTGACTGATAGACCACGTCAACACTGGCACATTGTCCTTCTGTTCCTTTTCACACATCCTCCTCTGTGTATTCACATTTTTCCTATGTCCCACCACTAACATCCTGAGAGTTAAAACAGTCAATATGTGCTCATGTGCTTGATAATATTCAGCGAATTTTTAGATAGAACATAATATTGCTGGCAGATATCCCAATTGCTAATTTGAGTTCAAGAAATTAGTAGAAATAAAACAATTATAAGTACCTTGAAGAGTTTTAAGATTAAAGTCCTATAACATTATTAGGTTAAATTTATTTTCATCTCATAACTGGAATCTAAGCAATGAACCAAATAAACCCAAGTATTTTCTTATTGTTAAGCATGTTATGTTTTTCCTAACCCACCTATTTTCTTACTGTTAAGTACGTTATGAGCAACTGGTCTCAACCCTTTTTATATTTCATCCTTTTGTGTCCTTCATTCACTCTCCTTTGCATTTACTGTTCATGCTGATGACCCCACTATACTGCTGAAACTTGATAGTGAAGACTGTTTCAGTTCCTCTCAAGTGATAAATTCTGTCTTTGTGCTGCCTCTTAGTTTTACCTAATATACACCAGTCACTCTGGAGTCAATTCGATCTCATGGTGGAATATGTACCAGTATAAACTGTGTCCAATGGCTTCTTCATCCAAAGTAGGCCTTTCTTCTGTGGTACCTTATCTGATAGAAAACACCTTGCCTACAAGAGGATTGTTACTCACTTATCTAACATAAATCAAACCAAAACCATTATATCAAGTCAATTTCAACTCATAGTGACCCTACAGACAGGAATGGACTAACCAGAAGGGGTTCCAAATCTTTATCCAAGCATATTGCCTCATCCTTCTTACCCACAATAGCTGATGGGTTTAAACCAACAGCTTTCTGTCATCAGTCAAGTATTGGATTACTTCCAGGGCACATTCTACAAGAAAAGGTCATATTAAAGCATCTAGACCTTCCGTTCAGACTACAGAAAGATTCAATTGTAGGAACAGAGGTTAAATAAGAATTTAGTGCAAATTTGAATTTGTTCAGTCCCTTACTGGATCAAATTAGTTAGAGTATCTAACTGCCTGCCTATTTAATACAGAGGCTCTTTTTGATTCTACATAATACATACCTGATTCCATGCAGTCAATCAAAGCATACTATGTGTATCAAAAAAGAAGATGTAGTGATCAAAATCAGATAAAACTGAGCATTTATACAAATAAATAAACAAGGTATAAATGGCAAAGATTAAAAACTAGAGAAAAAATATGTAAAGAGACTTTTGTGTTCTGAGTCAGTCCTAGAAGGAAAAGAGAGAATAGTCCCAAAATTATTATGAAGAGATAATGGCCTTAGATTTTCCAAAAGTGAAGGAAGATAGCAAGGTACAAAACCTGGGGAAATACTACAACTATAAAGAAAGATAAAGTCAAAGAAAATGATATCTAAGCAAATGGCAGTAAAACTGCTGAAATGAAAGGCAAAATAAACATTGAAAAAAATCAGAGAAAAAAATTTCCTTGAAAAAAGGCTCATTAGACTGAGAGCTAAGTCCTCAGAAACAATACAATGCAGTTAAGCATTAGAATAACATCAAAGGCTGAAAGAATATATCTAGCATCAAGATTTTCAGGAAAAAAAAATAATCAAAACAGATTTTCAGGGAAAGATCATAGGCTTACACTAAAGGAAATTTTCAAAAGGATTTCATAGAGAAGGAATAAGTTTATAGTATGAGAATAGAAAAAAGAATGAAGGGAACTGTTTTTAGATACTGTCTAGTTAACCACAACTCACAGTGACCCTAAGGACAAGAAATCTGAAATATACCCTATCCTACACCAACCTCATAATCTCTGATATGTTGAAACACACGATTATAGTGATTATGACAATCCATCTTGTTGAGAGACTTCCGTTCTTTCTCTGACCCTCACCTTTCTCAGCATGATGTCTGTTTCCAAGCAGTAGCCCATCCTGACAACATGCCCAAAGTATGTAAGAAAAAGTTTCATCATCCCTGTTTCTACAAGATAAATATTTGTTTTCTTGGTAGTCCATGAGACAGTCAGTGCTCTTTTCCAGCACCACAATTCATAAGTATCAAATATTTTGTCATCCATTCTCATTATCCAACTTTCAGATGCAAAGGAAGCAACTGAAAAGCTCATAGTTTGAATGAGGCACACCTTAGTCTTTAAACTGACATCATTGATCTTTAGTACTTTGGAGACAGCAGATTTTCCCAATGCAACCCATGTTTGCTTGTTTG
>NW_006399815.1:8945365-8954121 GCF_000299155.1 Elephantulus edwardii
GAGAAAGATGTCATGCTTGGGAAGGTGGAGGGATAGCGCAAGAGAGGAAGACCCTCTATGAGGTGGATCGATTCAGTGACTGGGGTAATTGTGGTGAGTGGTTGGCACAGGATAGAGCAGGTTTTAATTCACAATTGTTTTGTGGCATTGATATTGTCATTTCTATAATGTAGACTCATTTTTCTCTCTTTCTCCCTGTGCTTCCATTCACCTTTCTCTCCTATTCCTTCCTGCCCTCTGAGTTTTTCCCCTGGACAAAGGCATTAACTTTTATTTCCATTGATTGATTCTATGGAATATAGATCCCTGGTACTTTTGTTCCCCTTACAGACAAGTCTACTGTGTGTGTGTGTGTGTGTGTGTGTGTGTGTGTGTGTGTGTTGTCTTACTCAAAAAGAGATTTTTAGAGAGGAGTTTACTTTTCTCACCATAGGCTTAATATAGGCATATAGACTTCATTTTACTTCTGTTAGAATATTTTCTTAAAACTTTTTTTTTAATTTGAGTGAAGTTTTAATGAGGAGGTTGATTTTATATTCAACTATTCATACATATTCAGGTTTTTTAAAAAAAAATACATATACAGAATTTTTTGGAAAATTTTAGAAAGTATTATATGACAAACGGTATTGAAGGAGGAAGTGAAACCTTCATTGAAGGCACTGGCAAAAAATAAGGCACCAGGATTCTATGGGATACCAATTTACTTGTTTCAAGTAACAGATGCAGTCTTGGATGTGCTCACCAATCTCTGCCAGGAAATTTGGAGGACAGCTGTCTGTCCAACGGATTGGAAGAGGTCTATATTTGTTCCCATACCCAAGAAAGATGATCCAATAGAATGGGGAAACTATTGAAAAGTATCATTAATATCACATGCAAGTAAAATACTACTGGCAGTCATTAAAAAACAGCTAGAATGGTACGTAAAAGAGAACTGACAGAAGTTCAAGAAGGATTTTGAAGAGGCTGTGGCACTAAGGATATCATTGTTGATGTCAGATGGATCCTGGCTGAAATTCAATACCAGAAGAATGTCTATTTGTGTTTTATTGATTATGCAAAGATATTTGACAATATGGATGGATCATTATAAATTGTGGCTGACTTTGAGAAGAATGAGAGTTCAAGAACACTTAAATGTGCTCATGCAAAACCTATACCTGGGTCAGGAGGCTGTTGTGTGAACAGAGCATGGAAACACTGCATGGTTAGAAATGAAGAAAGGAGTGTGTCAGCATTGTATTCTCTCTCCATAGCTATTTAATCTGTATGCTGAGCAAATTATTTGAGAAGCTGGACTCTATGAAAAGGAATGTAGCATCAGGATCAGAAGAAGACTCATCAATAACCTGCATTATGTAGATGACAGAACATTGTTTGCTGAAAGTGAGGAGGACTTAAAGCACTTGTTGCAGAAAGTCAAAGAATGCTGCCTTCAATATAGATTGCATCTCATTGTCAAGAAAACAAAGATTCTTACCACTAGACTGATAGGCAACATTATGGTGGATGAAGAATAGATTGAAACTATCAGCAACTTCATCTTGCTTGGATTTACAGTTAGGACACCCTTGGTACCAACAGTAAGGAAATATTGTATTGCACTGGCTAAGTCTGTAGTTAAGGATATCTCCAAATTATTGAGGAGCAATGACACCAGTATGAGGACTAAGGTGTGTCTGATTCAGGCCATGGTCTTTCTGATCACTTGCTATGCATCTGAGAACTGGACAATGAATAGGGATGACAGAAGAAGAATTGATGCCTTTCAGCTGTGTTGTTTGAGAAGAACACTGAAAATCCCATGGATGGCTGAAAGAAGAAATAAATATGTCTTGAAGAGGTTGCAGCCAAAGGCAAGGGTAATGAGGCTTCACCTCATATACTTTCAGGCCTGATGTTTGGAGGGGATATTCCTTGCAAAGGTACATGATGTTTGGGAGGGTAGGGGGTCAGTGAAGGAGGGAAAGACCTTCAACCAGGTGGATTGACAAGGTGACTACTACAATGGGCTCTAGTGTGTCAGAAAGTGTAGAGATGGTGCAGGGCAGGACAGGGTTCAGGTCTGTTGTTCACAGTTTTGCTATGGTATGTTCTCAACTTGACTGCACATAGCAACAACAATTCATGCATATTTTGTTTTACTATATTAATTACAATTCCTTTAGTCTTGTGGCCTAGTGATAAGAAGCTGTGCTGCAATTCTGAAGGCACATGGTTCGAGTGCTCCACAGGAGAAGGATGGGCAATCACCTCCTGTGCGATTAAACTGCCTCTGAAAATCTGCTGAGAGGTCAGCTGTGGGTCATTTCCAACTTGACAGTACTCAACAACAACATTGTTATCCTAGTGCCAGTGATATGCCTTGTTCCATGCCTCTTCTGAGTCCAGCTTGAATTTCTATCGGTTTCCTGTTGATCTACTGTTTCCAGCTGTTTATGAATAATATTCAGCAAGATTTTACTTGCACATAGTATTAATGATCTTGTTTGACAATTTAAACATTCTGTTGGATCACCTTTTTTTTAAAATGAAAATAAATATGGGTCTTTTCCAGTCAGTTGGCCAAGTAGCTATCTTCCAAGTTTTTTGGCACGTTCTAGTGAGCAGAACCTCACCACCGAACCACTAGACAATATTATGATAGATGGAGAAAACAATTGAAGTTGCCAATGATTTAATTTTAATTGGATCCACAAATTAACATTATGGTGGTGGTTGTGGTTGTGTACCATCAAGTTAGAAGTGACCCATAGCTGACCCTCCACTGAGTTTTCAGAGGCAGTTAATTGCACGGGAGAAGATTGTCTCTTTTTCTTCTACAACACCATTATAGGAACAGAAAAATAAATGAAAAAGGTGTTGCATTGGAAAAATTTTCTATGAAGGTCTTCGCCCAAGTGCTAAAGAACAAGAATATACATTTAAAGACTTAAGGTGAACCTTACCCAAACCAGAGCTCTGGTGGACTTGTACTAAAGAAGCTGTGCTATAATCCCAAAGGCACGCAGTTTGAATCCAGCAGCTGCTTCATGGAATAAGGATTGGAAATTGTCTTCTGTGTGATTTATAGCTTCTGAAAACCTACTGGTAGGTTAGCTATGGGTTGGCTCTAACTCAGGAGCACACAACAACAATAATGCATTTCCAGTTGTTACCTATGCATCTGAAATTTGGACAATGAATGAGGAAGGCCAAAGAAGATACAATGGCTTTGGAATGTGGTGTTGGTGAATAGTGCTCAATATCTCATAGAGTGTGCCAAGAACAAGTAAGTCTGTCCTGGATGAAGAGCAACCAGGGTGCTTCTTAGAGGTAAAGGCCATTTCACATACTTTGGGTATGTTGTCGAGAGGCGGGCAGTCTTTGGAAAAAGACATTTTGCTGGATAAGGTTGAAGGTCAGAGAAAGAGAAGAAGAAGAAGACTCTCAACAGTGACCATAAAAATGAGATTGAGCATGAGATTGTGAGAATGGTACAAATCAGAGAAAGGTCCATATCTGTTGTTCATGAGGATGTAGTGAGTCATAGACCACTTTAAGGCACACAGCCACAACAACTTATCACTTTGATTTAAAAAGTGAGCTATTAAATCTTCAAATACCAGAGTGCAATGGTGAAAAACTTGAGGAAATTTACCAAAAAGGTTGAAGCCATTTGTTAGCAATGGCAAAGATTGGAAGGTAAAATCATGTTAGATATCTGAAACTGAGAAGTCAATATGATAAATAGTCTACATAAAGAAAATGAAGAAGTTTCTGGATATTTTATATTGAAATTATGGGACACACTCCTGCCAAATCTGATTTTATTTGAGATTTTATTTTTAAAAGTGAGGGTCTTATGGAAGGGTCATTGGCAGGAAACAAATCAACAAGTTTGTCTTCAAGATAGTTAACATGTGTTTTGCTCTCCCCATAGAGAAATGAGGACTCATCTATTTAGTAATGCACTTGCTGCAGAAGATCAGAGGCTACAGCCTTCAATATAGATTGCATCTCAACATCAAGGAGACAAAAATCCTCACTGTTGGACCAATGAACATCATGATAGATGGAGAAAAGACTGAAGTTGGATCCACAATCAACATTCTTGGTACAGCAGTCAGGAGATTGACTGATCCACATTACTAAAGAGCAATGAAAGCAGTTTGAAGAACAAGGCACATCAGATTCAGGCCATGGTCTTTCCAGCTCTTGCTATGCATATGAGATTTGGAGAGTGAATAAGGATAAGAAAAGAATTTATGCTTTTGAGTTGTGATGTTGGAGAGGAGTACTGACGATTCTCTGGACTGCCAAAAGAAAAAACAGTTAAGTTTTGGAGAAAGTGCACCAGTGCATTTCTCAGAGGCAAAGGTGACAAAAATTCATCTCCTTTGCTTTGGACAATTTACTGGAGAGGTTATTCCTTGAAGAGAGACATCTTCGTGGAAATGTGGAGGGCCAGTGAAGGAGAGGAAAGCCATCAAGGAGATGAATGACACAGTGACTTTAGCAGTGGGCTTAAGTGTGCCAGAGGTAACGAGAATGACACAGAATATGATAAGCTTCAGAGCTGCTGTTTATAGGGTCATTATGAGTAGTTCTTTACCCAACGACTCCTAACGACAGCATTGGTACTTCAGGAGCCCTTGATGGAGCTCACGATTAGGCACTAGGCTACTAACTAAAAGAGTTTTGGTTTGAGTACATCCAGAAGTTCCTGGGGAGAAAATCCTAATAATTTAGTTCCCCAAAATCAGCTATTGAAGAATCCTGTGGAGCACACATGGGGTCACCATGAGTCAGAACTGACTCCAAGGCAACAATGGTGCCTATGAGTGACTCAGAGAAACCCACTAGAGAGTAATGAAGTTGGATACTGTACGAGCCAAGTAAAGAGGCGCCACAGTTCCTGGGCTTAAGAGTGCAGATTTGATCTGATTGGCCAAGAACATATTATTAGTTCCTAAGGAAAAAAGTGACCTTTGGAGCAACTGCTCTTGATTACAATTCTCTGCCACAGTTGTTGGGAGATTCAAACAGCGGTAACACTGTTCTCACCTTTATGTGCACTTTAGAAAATTTCCTTGTAACTTTAGGACTTTGGTATGCTAAGGCACTATTTCTTTCATAAAATGTTTTGTTTAAACATTGTGTACCAGGATTTTAATTCCACACAGATGTATGAAGCAGTCTACCTACTAATGAGACAGTCATAGTTTGGGGGCGTCTGTAGCATATTTAGATGTGCCTTCTCACAGACTATGTAAATGTAAAGTAATGTAAAATTACTTTAAAAAGTTGACCAATGCCCCCCTGCTCCCCCAGAACCTTCCTTCTCCACCCCCACTCCCCCACACATGGTTTTATAGGTATTTCTTTAACCCCTGATAAGAGATAGGGTAAAAAACAAAACAGAACCAAAAATACAACTAAAACCAAAAACTGGCTTATCTGACTTGTTATGTGTTCAAGTTGTCTGCAACTCATAGTTGCAGACTATATATTGTACACACTCACTGTGTGTACAGTAGTTCTGAACCATGTTCTCTCATAGTGACTGTGTGTATAATAGTTCTGAACCCTGTTCTATTCTGGGCCAATCTCGCTGTCTCTGACACTCCTAATCCCTTTATGTCAGTTACTGTGTCAGCCCAGGGTTTTTCACTTTTGTGCTATCTTTGTACCCTGCAGAGCATGATGTCCTTCTCCAAGGACTGCTCCCTCATGGCAACATACCCAAAGTATGTGAGGTCGAGCTTCAAAGTTCTCCCCTCTAAGGAGCAGGCTGCTTGAGTTTCAATCTGTATTAAAAGCTACAGTCCTTGACCTTCAGCAGCATAGAACTCAGGCCCTCCTCATTTTTGTCAAGTAAGGTTGTATCGTCTACATAATGTAGATTGCTGACAAGTCTTGCTTCATTTCTGATGCCACACTCCTCATAAGTCCATCCACACAAATGATCTCTTCCACATATAGATTGAAAAGGTGTGGAGAATAGATACATCCCTGAGGCCCTCTTTTCCCAATTTCGAACCACGTAGTGTTTCCTTGTTCTGTTCTGATGGCTATTTCCTGGTTCAAGGGTAGGTTTCACAGAAGAACAATCAGGTATTCTGGAATTTCTCATTCTTCTCAAAATTAGCCACAGTTTGTTGTGATCCACACAGTCAAATCCCTTTGCATAATCAGTGAAACAAAGATAGACATTTTCCTGGTATTTTCTGTTCTCAGCCAGGATTATCTGACATCGGCTATGATGTCCCTAGTGCACAGCCTCTTCTAAACCCAGCTTGTATTTCTGATAACTCTCTGTCGAAGTATTATTCCAATCATTTTTTAAAATAATCTTTATCAGGATTTTGCTACCTATGATGGCTCCTTGGAGGCAAGGATTCTGAGGCTCCGTCTAACATACTTTGGACATGTTGTGAGGAGAGACCGGTCCCTGGAGAAGGACATCATGCTTGGGAGGGTGGAGGGACAGCGCAGGAGAGGAAGGCCCTCTATGAGGTGGATTGATTCAGTGACTGGGATAATTGGGATGGGAGTGTCAGAGACAATGCAACTGGCACAAAGACAGAGCGGAGTTTAGGGCTGTTGTACATATGATTGCTATGAGTCGCAAGCGACTCGACGGCACACAACAACAACAACATGATATTAGTGATATTGTTTGATAATTTCCACATTCAGTCAGACCACTTTTTTTTTTTGGTATGAGAATAAATATTGATCTTTTCCAGTCAATCAGTTGGCCAGGTAGCTCTCCTCCAGATTGCTTGACACAGCCTGGTGAGCACGTCCAGGGCAGCATCTGTTTGTTGAAATATGTAATGTGGTATTCCATCAATTAGTGGGACTTTGATTTTGCCAATTTCCTCACTACAACTTGAACATCTTCTTTCATCATCATTTGTCATATGTTGTCTCATATGAAATCTTCCATATCATCCAGTTCTTTTTGGTACAGTGACTCTGTGTACTGCTTTCATCTTCTTTTGATGATTCCTGGATAATTCAATATTCTGCCCATGTTGTTGTTTTTAGGTGTTTGTTGCATCAAGTATGACTGATCCATAGCAACCTATGAAAAACAGATCTGAACCTTGTCTTATCCTGTACCATCTTCACCTTCTGACACATTAGAACTCATTGCAGTAGTCACCGTGTAAATCCACCTGATCAAGGATCTTCCTCTCCTTCGCCAACCCTATACCTTTCTGAGCATCATGCCCCTCTTCAAAGAATAGCCTCTTCTAGTAACATGCCCAAAGTATACGAAGCAGAGCCTCACCAGCTTTGCCTCCAAAGAGCACTCTGTCTGCACTTTCTCAAAGACATATTTGTTTGTTCTTTCAGCAGTTCAAGGGATGTTCAGGACTCTTCTTCAACACCACAGCCCAAAGGCATCAATTTCTTGGTCATTCTAATCCATTGTCCAGATTTCAGGTACATACCAAATGTTCGGAAAAATTATGGCCTGAGCCAGACGGACCATAATCTTCAAACTAACATCATTATTCCTCAATAATTTGGAGAGGCGCCTCCCTACAGACATTCCCAGTGCAGTACATCTTTCAATTTCCTTATTGCTTGTTCCAAGAGTGTTAATTGTGGATGAAACAGGGTGTTAATTGTAAGCTGAAGTTGTTGACAGCTTCAGTCTTTCCCCCATCTATCATGATGTTGCCTATAGGTCTGATGGTAAGAATCTTTGTTTTCTTGATATTGAGATGTAATCTATATTGAAGGCCGCACTCTTTAACTTTCTGCAACAAGTGCCTCAAGACTTCCTCACTTTCATCAAGTTGTGTCATCTGCATAATACAGGTTATTGGTGGGTCGTCCTCTGATTCTGATGCCACATTCCTCTTCATAGAGTCCAGCTTCTCATATAATTTGACCAACATACAGATTAAATAGGTATGGAGAGAGAATACAATCCTGATGCACTCCCTTCTTAATTTTAAAGCCATTAGCTATGAGTTGCAGGTGACTTGATGGCATGTAACAACAACAATAACAAAAGAGTTCCTTTGGCTGTTTACAGAACAGCCTCCAGGTCTAGAAATAGATTTTTCATAAGCACAATTTAGTGCTCAAGAGATTCCTATTCTTCTCAGTGTTAGCCTTAACTTGTTATGATCCACACAGTCAATTGCTTGTGCATAGACAATAAAGAATAAATAGCATAAATACTATTCTTTACTTTCACTCAGGATCCATCTGACATTAACACTGACATCCCTGGTACCATGGCCTCTTCTAAAAAATGTTTGGCCTTCTGGCAGTACCCTATTTATGTAGTGTTCTAGTCCATTTTGAATGATATTCAGCAGTATTTTGCTGGCATGTGATATTAATTATATTGTTTGATAGTTTCTACCTTTTTTTGGATCACTGATCTTGGGAATTGGAACAAGTATGGACCTTTCCCAATTTAAATATTGCCACTCTAGGCTTGAATTTGTTCTTCAGTTCCTTCAACTTAAGAAGTCCTGAGTGAGTCCATACCTTTTGATTTTTCTGACTACAGCTCTTTGAACATTTTGTTATAATATTTCACTTTGTCTTCTTGAGTTGCCCTATGAAATTTTCTGTTCAGCTCCTTAACTTCCTGATTTCCTCTCCTAGTCCTCTGTTCATTGAAAAGTGAAAAAAAAAATTTTGAGAGCACTGATTTAGACATAAACTTATTAGCAGTCAAAGCCTACATAAGAATTTTTTAAGAAATCACTTAAATGTAGCTATATGAGCAAGAGCCT
>NW_006399815.1:8954606-8961577 GCF_000299155.1 Elephantulus edwardii
TGGCTGACTCTGAGAAGAATGGGAATCCCAGAACACTTGATCGTTCTAATGTGAAACCTATACTTGGACCAGGAGGCAGCTGTCAGAACAGAGCAAGGAAACACTGCAAGGTTCAAAATTGGGAAGGGCATATGCCAGGGATGCATCCTATTTCCATACCTTTTCAATCTGTATGCAGAACACATCATCCCAGAGGCTGGGTTCTATGAGGAGAAATGTGGGGTTAAGATTGGTGGAAGATCTATTAACAATCTGCGTTATGCAGATGACACAACCCTGCTTGCTGAAACTGAGGAGGACTTGAAGTGCATGCTGCAGAGTGTCAAGGACTGCAGCCTCTAATATGGATTGAGGCTCCATGTCAAGAAGACAAAGATTCTCACCATCGGGCCAATTGGCAGCATCAGGATGGATGGTGAAGAGATTGAGATTGTTCACGGCTTTAGTTTCCTTGGCTCCACAGTCAACATTCTTGGCACCAGTAGCCAGGAAATTAAAAGGCACATTGCCATGGGAAAGTTTGCTGTTAGGGACCTTTCCAAAGTACTGAAGAGCAATGGTGTCTCTCTGGAGAGTGAGGTGCATCTGATACAGGCCATGGTCTTTGCAATCACTTGTTATGCATCAGAGAGTTGGACAATGGCTAAGGAGAATAGAAGGACAATTGATGCCTTTGGGCTGTGGTGCTGGAGAAGAGTATTGAGAGTACCATGGACTGGTAGGAAAACAAACAGATTTGTCCTACAAAGGGTTAAATCGGGTGGCTCCTTGGAGGGAAGGATTTTGAGGCTCCATATAACATACTTTGAACATGTTGTAAGGAGAGACTGGTCCTTGGAGAAGGACCTCACTCTTGGGAGGGTGGAGGGACAGCGCAGGAGAGGAAGGCCCTCTATGAGGTGGATTGATTCAGTGACTGGGTTAATTCGAATGGGAGTGTCAGAGACAGTGCCATTGGCACAGGCCAGAGCAGAGTTTAGGGCTGTTGTACATAGGGTTGCTATGAGTCACAAGCAACTCGATGGCACATTATAACAACAACAACATTAGAGGATATATGTGTGTCTAAGAAGGTTGAGACCAGGTATGTTTTGAATTGAAGACTTCATTTAAAGAAAGGAAGTGAAGAAGGGCATCAAATCACTGTATTTGGCTCCTAAAAACTTGACATGTTCAGTGTTGTTGTTGTTGTTAGGTACTGTCGAGTCGTAGATGACTCATAACGACCCTATGAACTAAAGGCCTGAGCACTGGTTATAGAGTTCCCAGAGACAAGCCATTTTAGAAGTGGATGCCACTCTTGCTTCCAGGCTTGTTTTAATCAGGAAGCTCCAGCAAACACTGTCCACCATGGGTAACCATTCCCACATTTGACACATCATTGTCACAGTGTTTTAGCATCACAGCAACCATGAGATACCTCCCTCCAGCAATGTACAGACCAGTGCTATACCACCTAGAAGAATGACAAAAAACCCAATTTGAATCAGCATGAATAAAGCATGATGGATGTTGATAAAATATATACATTCATAGTATTATCATCATTACAGTCATGATGTCGTTTATTTCCTAGAAGTTCCTGTAAATTTTTTTCTGTCATTTCCCTCTTACTCCAAGATCTTGCCAAGCAATGATCCATGTGTTTAAAACTTTGTTCTTTCTAAAATGTAAAGGCATCACAAAATGTGTAATATTTTGTGTGCAACTTCTTTTCCTTAGTATAATGATATTAAAACTTTTTAAATTTTTTTTGGTTGCTTGAAGGAAAACTTTTTAATATTAAACTATTCTTGAAAAAAAAAACCCAACCCACATAATTCAGTAACTCTTAAACAGAAACATTACACAAATCTTTTAGGACTTGAAAATACAGTTGTAAATACCTTTCTGAACAGTTATTTTTCTCCATGTGTCAGTAGTTTAGCTCTTTTTATTGTTGTATGTTGTTTTTGTTGTTGTTATATACTGTTGAGTCACTGCGACTCATATCAACTCTATGTACAAGAGCCCTAAACCCTGCTCTGTCCTGTGCCAAACTCAATGTCTGTGACATACCTACTCCCATCACCCCAATCACTGAATCAATCCATCTCACCAAGGGTCTTTCCCTTCTGCACTGGCCGTCCTTCCTCCCAAACATGATGCCCCTCTCTAAGGGCTGGTCCCTTCTTGCAACATGCCCAAACTATGTTAGATGAAGCTTCAGAATCCTTGCCTCCAAGGAGCAATCTGGTTTCACCCTCTCCAGGAAAAACCTTTCTGTTCTCCTAGAAGTTTATGGTATATTAACACTCTTCTCCAGCACTATAGCACAAAGGCATCCGTTCTTTCATCCCTAGTCATTGTCCAGCTCTCTGACACATTGCACTCAATTGAGAAGACTATGGCCTGGATCAAGCACACCTTAATCTCCAGACTGACATCATTGTTCTTTAGTACTCTGGAGAGGTCCCTGATAGCTGACTTTCCTAATGCAATTTTTCTCTTGATTTCCTGGCTGTTTATACCAAGAATATTGATTGTGGAGCCAAGCAAAGTAAAACTTTTAAGATCTCAATCTCTTCACCATCCATACTGATGCTGCCAGTTGGCCTAATGGTGAGAATCTTTGTTTTCTTTAAGATTAAAACCATATTGAAGGCTGCAGTCCTTGATCTTCTGCAGCAAGCACTTCAGGTCCTCCTTAGTTTCAGTAAGCAGGGTTGTGTCATTTGCATAAAACAGGTTGTTGATGAATCTTCCTCCAGTCCTAATGCCACATTTCTCCTTGTGTCGATGATGATCTGTTCTGCATACAGATTGAAAAGGTATGGAGACAAAATACATCCCTAGTGGACACCCTTCCTGATTTTGAATCATTCAGTGTCTCCTTTCTCTGTTTTGACAACAGCTGCATGATTCAAGTATAGGTTCCACATAAGCAAAATCAAATGTTCTGAGATTCCCATTCTTCTCAGAGTTAGCCACAGTTTGTTATGATCCACATAGTCAAATGCCTTTGCAATATCAATGAAACACAGACATTTCTCTGGTACTCTGCTTTCTGCCAAGATCCATCTAACATTAGCTATAATTTACCTAGTACCAAGGCCTCTTCTAAATCCAGCCTGCACATTTGGCAGTTCTCTGTCGACATGTTGCTCCAGTTGTTTTTGGATAATTTTCAGCAGAATCTTGCTTGCATGTGATATTAATGATATTGTTCAATAATTTCTGTACTTTCTCAGGTCACCTTTCTTTGGAATGTGAACAAATATTGATCTCTTCCAGTTCAATTGTCCAGATGGTTGTCCTCCAGATTTTTTTGCACAACTCAGTGAGCATATCAAGGGCAGCATCTGTTTGTTGAAATATGTCAATTGGTATGCTGTCAACTCCTGGAGCCCTGTTATTTTGCCAATTCTTTCAGAGCAACTTGAACTTCTTCCTTCATCACCACACACTCTTGCTCATATGATGTTTCATTAAATTCTTCTGTGTCAGCCAATTCTTTCTGGTAAAGTGACTCTGTGTACTTCTTCCATCTTCTTTTAATGCTTCTTGGATCATTTAACATTCTGCCAAAGCATTCTTAAGTATTGCCACTTGTGGATTGAATTTGTTTTTAAATTCCTTTAGCTTAAGAAATGCTGAGCGGGTTCAACCCTTTTGAGTTTCCGACTCCAGGTCTTTGCACATTTCATTATAAGACCTTGATTTGTCATCCTGAGCTGCCGTTCAGCTCTTTAATTTCTTGATTTCTTCCTTTAGTTTTGGCTTCTTGGTGTTCTGATGCAATATTCAGAATCTCATCTATCATCCGTCTTGGTCTTTTCCTCCTCTTCTGGCTCCATCAAATTGAAACCTACCATGATTCATAGCTTACCCTTCAGTGGGTTTTCAGAGGCTGTGAAACATATGGGAAGAGACTGTTCATATCTCTTCTATATATTGTTATGAACAAACCATATTTTGTTTAGTTTATTTGCCTACATCACAAATAACTTGATTACCTATAAACATGGGGTAGATATTTACTGCAGGCCATATGTGTGATAGATTCTGAGAACACAAAAGACAAGACAGGTTCTGATGTACAATTTGTACATACACAAATGATGCTAGTACCTGACTGAGTCAAAATGAAAGTTTTCTCATATGCCGTCAAATAGACTGTGACTCACAGCAACCCAATGAACAATGGATCTGAACCTTGCCCTATCTTGTGTCATTCTCACCATCTCTGATGCATTTGAATCCATCATTACATTTACTGTGTAAATTCATCTTATTGAATGTCTTCCTCTCCTATGTCGACTCTTCACCTTTTCAATCATAATGTCCTTTTCTAAGGACTGGCATCTCCTAACAACATATTCAAAGTATGTTCAATAATTTCTGTACTTTCTCATCATCTTTGCTTCCAAGGAGCACCCTAATTTCACTTTGTGCAAGACAAACTTCTTTGTTCTTTTGGCATTCTGTGGGAGCTTATGTACTCGTCTTCAACAGCACAACTTAAAGATGGTTTGTCTTATCTCATGCTTAACTTTAAAATGCGTAGCAAGCAACTAAGACTTGAAACTGACATCCTTATTCCTTATGACTTTAGTGAGGTCCCAGACAGCAGATATTCCCAGTGGGTCTTGTCTTTTGATTTCTTGATTACTATACCAAGAAATGTCTTTGATTTCTTAACATCTTGTAACAAGGATGTTGTTTGTGGAGCCAAGTAAAATTATATCACTGACAACTTTTTTCTCCATCTATTATGCTTATGCCTATTGACTCAGTAGTGAGGCTTTTTGGTTTCTTGATGTTGAGATGTAATCCATATTGAAGGCTGTAGTCTTTGATCTTTAGTGCAAAGTTTTATGGAAGCGTGGAGAAAGGATACCTAGTATAAATGGAACCTTTCAAGATAGTAAAAATTAGCATTATAAGTAAGTTCTGAGATAGAAGAAATGCGAGAAGAAGAGCATAAATACATAATGATTGATAAGAGCATGGAAAAATTATAAGCTATTTCCTGGAGCGTTATGCTTGAAGGCCTGGAAGAAATCTGTAGTAGCCAGGTCATGGGAGACTTTGAATGTCATAAAGAGACTTCTTCATTCATGTCCTATTAGGAAGTCACAATGTGTTTTAATAGGACAGACAGGCATTCAAATCCTTATTTTAGATTAAATCAGACTCAGTATGGCTAGAATCAGTACAGGAATTGTAAGGACTGAGAAGAAAGGATAAATTTGAAAAATATTTAAGAAGAAAAAGAAAGAGTTGGTGATTGAATGTTAGGGTGGTGCAGATGGTTGATGTATTCAGATGCAAGTCAAAGGTTAGAGGTTCAAATTCACCCAGAACCAACTTGAAACAAGACCTAACAATATCTTCTGAAAAATCAACCATTTGCTTCTTTAAAAAGTGTAATAGAAATACCAAATGATGCAGCATCCTGCTACTATAACTTATATAGTGTCTATAGCTATATATGCAGCTGCTGTGTACTGTCAAGTTGGAACCGATCCATAGGTGACCCTTCTGCTGGGTTTTCAGAGGCAGTTAATCATATGGGAGGAGAGTGCCCATCCTTCTTGCACAGTGCAGCTGATGGATTTGAACTGGGTGGCTTTGGGTTGCAGCACAGTTTCTTACCACTAGGCCATCAGAGCTCCCTATACATAGCTATATATATTTTACAAAAATAAATTATTATAGCTAACATAAATGGATACTTACATACTCAAGTTCACCTCAACACTATTCACAGTAGCAAAAAGATCGAAACAACCTACGTGCAAGCAATGGGTGAACAGATACACTGTGGTACATTTACACAAATGAATATTATGTTGTATTAAATGGTGATAAATCTGTGAAACACCTCATAATGTAGACGAACCTGGAAGACATTATGCTGAGTGAAATTAGTCAAGGATGAATATCATATGGGACCACTATTATAGAAACATTCCTTTGATGGTTACCAGGAGTGGAAGGAATGTTAAATCACTAACTGGACATAGAGTGGGCGCTCTGCCAACGTTCTGAGTATGGAGTTGTGCTGCTCACCCAAAGGACTCTTGATGGGTTCAAATCCACCAATGTCTCTACGATAGAAGGTTGAACCTTCTCCTTCCACGTGACTCACAGTCTTGGCAAGCATGCTGGAGGATCAGCTGTGAGTTGGTTCTGGCTTAACAGCAACAACTAAATTAGACATGTATTAACTTTTGTGAAGGGTGATATACAACAAAAGAGAATTCAATAAAACATGATCAAAGCAAAAGAAAGGCGTTGAGAGGAGCATAGAAGTTAAAGGCAATAATAATAAAAAAATAATATACAGGGGAATAGATAACATAGACATGCAATCTGAGCAAGTAGTAAAAGGAGAATGGGATTACACTCACAGGTTTACTTATAATTCTGACAGATATGTCCATAGGTGTTACAAATATATCCATGAATATATAACATAGTAAAACATACAGAACTCACTTTGAGAGAATGGGTGACTGGTCCTGGTAGCTCAAGACCATAGTCTTGATGGACATCAAAGTCAATTGCCATAATATGGTTTAAAAAGACAATACGCAACAGACTGCTTTGATGAATAACGACTGGTATCTTAAAAACTCATTAGTGACTTCCTAAGACACAACTCTTCTTTTCTCCCTATGTAGAGCAAAGATGAATGAAGAAAAGCAAAGACCTATAGAAATAATTAGTCTAAAAAGCGAATGGGCCATACCATCCTCAGCCTCCATGACCAAAACTTAGTTAGTGACTGATGATGAGTTGGCCACAGACAACCAGCATAAGAGACTACCACTGGGGCAACATCTACAGTCTGCAACTTATCAACAGTCTCATAAAGGTAAGGAATTAAAACAACCTACATAGACACAAAGAAACTGCCTTACATAAAAAGATCCTCATATAATATCAAGGAAATGGTAGACATTAAAACGTTGTTGTTGTTGTTG
>NW_006399815.1:8963097-8985163 GCF_000299155.1 Elephantulus edwardii
CCTAAAGCATCCTTGATTATAGCAACTCGAGGTTTGAATTTTTTCTTCAGTTCCTTGAGCTTATAATGATGAGCGAGTTTGGCCCTTTTGATTTTCTGACTCAAGCTCCTTGCACATTTCATTCTAATATTTTACTTTGTCATCCCGCACTGCCTTTTGAAATCTTCTGTTCAGCTCTTTAGTATCTTGAATTCTTCCTCTGCTTTGTCTTCTCTGTGCTCCAGTGCAATATTCAGAGTTTCTTCTGACATCCATTTTGGTCTTTTCTTCCTCCTCTGTCTTTGTAATGACTGTTTGCACTCTTCCTTGATGATACCCTTGATATCCTCCTACATTAAAATATCATGGAAAAACAAGCAAGTCTTCTTCTAAAAACACAAAAACAAAACAACAGATAAAACTGACAACCCAATGTATACCCTAAAGACAGGGAGGCAGAAGAAATATATTGACATGGATTTACATGAACCGCTACTGAAGAAGTCACAAAAAATGGAAGAAAGAATTGAAATTACAACTAAAAGGTACAGATTTTTTTAAAATCAGCCCCAAACAGAGAGGGTACAACAAACACACTACTACAATCAATAGATAGGCATGAATATTCAATCCATCATAGCAAGACTGAAATGGCAGAACTTTTCAACATGCTGGAGGAAAAGAAACAGAAGAATAAAAGATATGGAACAGAGAATTGGCAAGTTAAAAGACAAGAACCTCAATTGAAACGTACTAGAAGAAAAAACAGAGAGAAGACAAAAGGAAAAATGAAGAAATACTTAGAATAATGAGGGATAACATCAAATGGGACAACATATATGTCACTGGAATTCCAGAAAAGGATAGGGGCAGGGAGCACTCAGAATATTGTGGAAAAGGTATCAAAGAAAACTTCCCAGGTATCATGAAAACAATGAAATCACATTCAAATAGCTCAACAAACTCTGAACATACTAGACCCCAAAAGAAAAATATTAAGATATATCATAGATAAATTCTACAAAATCAAAGAGAATACTAAGAATAGAATGAGAAAAACAGTCACCTACAAAGAAGAACCAATATATTAAGCTCCGACTTCTCAGCAGAAACCAGGTGAGTAATAAGACAATGGGATGGCATTTACAGAAAGCTAAAAGAAAACATCTGCCAGCTGAGGACCCTGAATCAGCAAAAAGCTATCCATCAAATATGAAGGAGAAATTGGGCCATTTGCAGAAAGGCAGGAAGAACTCAAGGAAGTTGTGAAAACAAGACCAACTCTACTGTGGCAATACTGTGGGAAGTCCATTACAAAGAGACAACAGGGAAAAGTAGATGGACCAAAGCAAGCATAAACAACAGAAAAAGAAACACTCAAAATGGCAGTGATGAAGCTAGCTAGTCAATAATCCTATTTAATGTGAATTGCTTAAATGCACCAATTAAGAGAAAAAGAGTAGCAGAATGGATTAAAAAAAAAAAGCCCATCAATAGGTTGCCTACAAGAGACATACCTACGATGGGAGGAGAAAGATAGACTTAAAAAGAATGGAGGGGGGAATACACCAAACAAATAACATCTATAAGAAAGTAGGACTAGCAATACTAATCTCTGATAAAATAGACTTTAGGATGAAAACCACAATAAAACATAAGATTATATAAAGATCATAGAATGATTACATAAAGATCATAGAATGATTAAAGGCACAGTAGAACAAGTATGAAGACATAAGCTTGGTTAACATCTACACACCAAATAATATGCCTTCAAAATATAAAGTAACCATTAAGAGATTTGAAGAAAGAAATAACACCAGAATACTAGCAGGAGACTAATATACTACACTCACCAAAGGACAAGTCAACTCAAAAGTATGTAAACAGAGATGCAGAAGAACTAAAATCACAATTAGCCAACTTGACCACACAGACTAAACTCAGCGTATTTCACCCCAAAAAAACTCAATTTACTATCTTTTCTAGTGCACTTAGTACATTCTACAGAATTGATCATATATCAGTGAGCCTCAACAAATTTAAAAATATTGAAATAATATAAAGTAGTATCTTCCCAGACCATATAACTAGAAATTAACAACAAGAAGAGAAAGGATAAAAAAAACCCACTCACATGGAAGCAAAACAAAACCTTGCTTGAGAACTACCGTGTTATAGTAGAAATAAAAACCTCCTTGAAATTAATGAAAATGAAAATAAAACATATCACAACCTCTAGGAACTTCTAGGATCCTCTAGGATATAGCTAAGGTAGACCTCTGGGGCGGTTCATATCAATAGGCAAAAACATAAAAAAGGAAGGAAAAAGTAAAATTAATGACCTAATTCAATACCTCCATCAAATAGAAAAAGAGCAAATTAATCCTATAGCCCCTAGAAGAAAGGAAATTATAAGGACTAGAGCTGAAATCAGCAGGATAGGAAAACGATTGAAATCATCAACAAGTTCAGGAGTGGTTCTTTTAAAGGGTTAATGAAATAGACAAACCATTGACAGATGTAACAAAAGAACAAGAAGACACAAATTAATCTAATTGAAAGAAGTGACATCATATCAGAACCAGCTAAATTAAATCAATAACAACAGGACAGTATGAAAAGCTGTACTTTGAAAAATTTGAAAACCTTGAGGAAATGCCTCTTGTTTAAGTCAATCAGAACCTAATGGGCAGGCCTCTGTATTTAAAAGTCAGTTGGATCCTAAGTCTCCAGTTTGGAGGCTCATGCATGAAGCAGTTGGATTCTGGAGCGTAAGTTATTTTTATTTTGTTCAAAGTCAGGTGTAAACTGTTTGGTCTGTTTGGTTGGTTTTGTTTTTGTTTTTCATTTTGTTCACAACAGTATCTAAGCTGATGGGTTACCTGGATTTAGTTAACAATCAGCTGTGGGCTAGAAACCTCTTGTTTAAGTCCATCAGAACCTGGTGGGAGGGCCTTTGTATTTAAAAGTTGTTGGAGCCCTCGGGTTGCTAGTTTTAATTGTATTTGGGAAGAACATTGTTCTAAGTGGTATAGCAATGGACTGTCAGTTTTCTATAATGAGATAACTTGGGTTGCTGTGATACTGAACTCTGTACCACTAGTGTGTCAAATGCCATAATGGTTACCCATGGTGGATAGGGTTTGGTAGAGCTCTGAGATTAAGAAACCCTTGGAAGCAAGATTGACAGCCACTTCTTAAACAAGGCCTTTGGAAACTCTATGAACATTACAGAAACAATGATAGTTACAGAACAGGATTCAGATCTTTTGTTCATAGAGTTGCTGTGAGTTGTACTGGACTCAACAGCACTTAACGACAGCAACAACAAAGGAAATGCTCAAATTCCTAGAAACCCACATCATACCTAAGCTGACACCAACAGGTGTGAAACATTTGAACAAACCCATCACAAATAAAGAAACTGAGCAGCTCATAAAAAAGACTCCCCGTCCCCCCTCCAAAATAAGTCATGGCCCAGATGGCTGTATGGGTAAATTCTCCAACCTTTCAGGGACTAACGATCACCAATTCTACTTAATATTTCAAAATAATATGAAAAAAGGAACACTTCCAGAGTCATTTTATCACTCTTGAACATAGACACGAAAGTCCTTTACAAAATCCTAGCCAATAGAATCAAACAGTACATAAAAAACTAATTATGATTGAGTGGGATTCGTATCATTAAAAAAATCAACATAAATCATCAAATTAACAAGGCAGAGAACAAGAACCACATAATCCCATCAATTGTTGCAGAAAATCCCTCTGATAATCTACATCATTTCCTGATTAAAACACTCAACAACATAGGAATTGAAGTAAATTTCCCCAACATAGTGAAAAGTGTATATGCAAAATCAAGAGCCAGAATCATTCAGTGGAGGAAAAACTAAAGGCATTTTGTTTGCATGCTGGGACCAGACAAGGATGGCCACTGTCACTACTCCTATTTAATATTTTATTTGAAGTACTTGCTAAGCCAATAAGATCAGAGAAGGAAGTAAAAGGCATCCAAAATGGCAAAGAAATGGTCAAACTGTTGCTAGATGCAGATAATATGATAGTATACACAAAGAACCACAAAGACTCAACCAAAAAACTGTTGGGCCAAGTCGACCAATTTAGCACAGTGGCAGAATGTAAGATACAAAAAAATTCAGTGGCATTTCTCTACTGGAACAAAGAAAGCACAGAAAAGGAGCCTAAGAATACCGTTTAAAATAACCAATTACAAGATGAAACACTTGGGAATAAATTACCTAGAGATATGAGAAACCTTTATAAGAAAAACTACAAAACACCACTACAAGGAAACAATAAGAGACCTAACTAAATGGAAATATATTCCTTGTTCAAGGATAGGAAAATTCAACATGTGAAAATGACAATCTTACTTTTCAAAAACAATCTACATGTTCAATATAATCCTAATAACAAACTATGGCACAAAAAAAAAGACTTTCTTTCTCTCAAGGCGCTGCTGGTGAATCTCAATGGCCAGAGAGGCTCAGACTTAGCCTATCACAAACTAAATTGGCTTAGTGTTAGTATAAATCCATGGAACCTTTCTGATTGCAGTTTGACAATAATCATTAAAATCATAAGCAATTCTACTTGTACAAATGTATCTGAATGATGGATGTGCTCAAAGATATAGTTTGGTATTTAAATCATATAGCCTATCTCTAAGAACTATTAAATGCTTAACAAGGAAAAAAAACCCTTAATATCAAGAACAAAAGAATTAAGCAACACTGTTAAATGATTCAGGAACCCATTATTTTAGCTATCATGTACCATGGATACATTGACATTTCTTCTAGAACTATGATAGTAAAGGGCAATTTTTTGTTCTTTGTACATATCAAATTTTAAGATTAGTCATACCTCTGCACACTCTATAACTCTCCTCAGTCACTGTAATGGTGACAGATACAAAAGACGGAACATTACTCCCAAATACATCTCATTTCATCTAAAACTCAGGTTTCTTTTAGTAAGGAACTCTCAGGAAACTTCACCATTTTATGGCAATCTGAAGATCTCATTTCATAGATTAAGAATTTCCTGACTCATATTTTCTATTTTCTTCTATGCATGCAAAAACTGAACAATGAATAAGGAAGGTTAAAGAAAGACTAGGGAGCTCTGGTGACCTGGTGGTAAGAAGCTGCACTCCCATCCTGAAGACACATGGTTAGAATCCAGCAGGTGTTCCATGGGAATCTCCTCTCATGCAAGTTACTGCTTCTGAAAATCCACTGGAGGGTCTGCTATGGTTCAGTTCTGACTCAGTGATACATAACAAAAACAGCACAAATCCCTTACCATTAAGTCTGAAATTATCGATGGTTTCATCTTACTTGGAACCACAATCAACAGCCTTGGTATCAGCAGTCTGGAGATCAGGAGATAGAAAGCTTTGGACAAGTGCACTGTCGCAGACCTCTCCAAAACACTGAAGAGTATGGTATCAAGGGATTATTGTTCAAATTGGCTTTTTTAGCCATGGAGTTTGACTCCATTACATGTGTAGGCAGGAACAGGTTAATGGGGTATGTTAGTCTATTTACAAGGGAATTGGATTTGCTAGGCCTGTCACTAAATTGAGCAGATTCAACAGTAGAAATTGAGAATCTCACAACCGGCAGAGACGAAGTAAAAAATGCAAAATGTGCATCTTTCAGGGCCATAGATTCCTGCATTAGCTAGACCGAGGCCTACAGGAGAAGCAGCAGCAGCTGCAGTCACAGCAGAGAACTAGAGACCTGAATGAGACAGAGCTGGCCTTGGGACTGCTACACTACTGTTCCCCCTTGTGGAGTTAGTAAAGGTCAGATATGGCCATTCCCATGCTACCTTTGCTCCTTATACAAGAACAATGTTGTCAGTTTGAAGACTAAGTTGCACATGATTCAGGCCATGATCTTTTCAATTACTTGCTAGGCATCTGGAAGTTGAACAATAAATATGGAGGACAGAGGAATTGATGGCTTTGAAGCATGGTATTGGAAAAGAGCACTGAATATCCTATGGACTGCCAAAAGAACATCCAGATATGTCTTGGAAAAGGTGCAGCCAGAGTGCTTGAAGGCAAGGATGGTGAAGCTTCATTGCACATACTTCAGACATGTTGTCAGGACAGACTATTTCTCAGAAAGGGGCACCATGCTTGGAAAGGTGGAGGTTCACTGAAAGAGAGGAAGATGTTCTAGGAGATGAATTGACACAGTGACTGCAGCAACAGGTCCAAGTGTATCAGATATCATGAAGATGGCATAAAATATGACAGATTTCAGGTCTGTTGTTCATAGGGTGGCTATGGGTCATACTTGACTCA
The DNA here is from genome assembly GCF_000299155.1 of Elephantulus edwardii. NCBI lineage: Eukaryota > Metazoa > Chordata > Mammalia > Macroscelidea > Macroscelididae > Elephantulus > Elephantulus edwardii. Next base: position 8,969,426 of record NW_006399815.1, read on the forward strand.
ATGGCACCTAACAACAAGAACAGTTTAATTTATTATATGCTTCTCTCAGGAACTTTTAAAAAAATTAGAACAGTAGGCAAAGTGACTATTGTAAGCTTTCCTTAGTCCTGACAGGCCAAGGGGATAAGTCACCCCTCCTCTCCTAAAGCCCATCCCCAAATCACAAGGCCACTTAAGTCAGCAGCCTGCACCAACAGATAACAAGAAAGAAGAGAGCAGGCCTGAAGACAGGTACTCTCTAAGGCCAGAAGAGGGGCAGGCCAAGTGGGTAGCAACTGGATCAAGTGACATTTCTTGTCTTACCTTTTTTTTCTGGGTTGAGGCCACTTTGGGTCTCAACCTGCTCACACCTGAGAGTGAATTAAGCAATGTGTTGCTATGTATGGCCTCCAGCATTGTTTGTGGCAAGTTCTGGGTTTGAACTAATTAAGGGGCTGAAACCAGCACCTTTCAAAAATGAATTAAAGTAGATAAAAAAGTATAGCAAACCCAGCAGCCGTTTGTAAAGGAGTAGAAAACATTCTTATGTGCCTAAAAGACTAAAATATGATCCACTATAAATACAGTGTGAGGAAACCTCAAGCCAGTTTATGGGATATTACTGGCAAACTTTAAAATCTTCAAGTATTGCAACTTCACACTAGAAATTTAAGAATTTTATTGGTAGGTAAGCAGGCAGATAGATAGATACTAATCAGTCTTATGTAAGACAACAAACTTAATCTTACTATTTATGTTCTCTTCTCTGATGTTCTGGCAGGTTCCATTAACTTCCTAAATCAGAAATGTGATTAAATAAAACATGGCAATTTTAAATGAACTTTCAAAATTGAGTGAGAGGAAGGGGGGAAAAAAAGTCATAGGAAGTGCTGGTTTATTTATAGGGTTTCTGCCTGAGGACATAGGCAGATGCCTAAAGGACTCCATGGCATCAAGACATATTCATTTATATCTTTACAACTCCCTTTTTACTTTGACATCACCTAATTCTGCATTTCTTTCAGCTCCAGTGGTGTGCTCTTTAGCTCTCCCAAACTACATTCCATTTGTTGATTGCATAAGTTGGTAAAACTAAGGTTACCACACTCTCTCTCTTTCTCACTGATGTGAAGTTGGAATCAACTCACACCAAACATTCCAGTGCATTTTCCGAAGATGTATATTTCATAAGAGAATAATGCCTATCTTTCTCCCGTGGAGCCATTGGTGGATTCAAATCACCAGACAGACCCGCCTTTGGATTAGCAGCACTACTCCCTAATGACTACATCATCGAGGTTCCCAAGGCAAACCCTCATGGTGTGGAGAGGAGAGATGTAAATGTAGTAACTCATACAACATCTATTTTTTAAAGGCAATGAAGTTTTTTATTAATAGTGCCCAATCTCTATGCTTGGTACTTACCAGTTTTGCTATCAAGCTACCTTTCCCCCAAAATTACTGTTGGTAAGTGTTATATAGTTGACTCCAATTCACAGTAATCTGTTCTAATAGACCAAACCCCTGCACAAAACACCCTCTTCAAAACTTCCTCTGTTACATCCATTGTCGAGGTCACTGTATCAATTCCGTTTGTTTAGGGTCTTCTTCCCTTTTACTGCCCTTCCATTCTGTCAAGTATGATATCCTTTTCCAACAACTGGTCCCTCCTTACAATATACACCCAAACTATGAGAGATGCAGTCTCATTGTCCTGGCCTCTAAAGAGTATCCTGGCTGTACTTAGCCCTAGACAGACTTGTTTGTTCTTTTGGTAATCCTGGTAATCTTCCCCAATACCACAATTCAAAGGCACCAATTTTTCTTTTGTCCTCCTTAGTTTATTTTCCCAGAAAATAAAGAAAAAGAAACCCATTATTGTCTATATACTTCTCTGACTAACTGATAAAAGATTACAAGTCAATGAATTTTAAAGAAATATTAGTATCTTAAAATCTATTTGGAGGAAATAGGATAAATAAAGATGACAAAGAAGAAGGGAATAGAGCCATAAAGTGAAGGTTTGAGCAATTCTTTCTTCTTCTCTTTTTGCCAGATTTTAGCAGCATAAGGACTACTAAGAACTAAGTAAGGAAAACAGTCTAGTTCATGAAAAAGCAATTGCTTCAATAAAGAATAAATGAGAGAAGAGGCGGCATAGGAGAAATGGCAGAGTGTAAAGTAGTCAGTTTGTAACAGAACATCTTCATAATGTCTCATAAGGCACCATTTCTTTTTTTTTTATTTTATTTTATTTTTGTGTGCGTGTACCATCAAATCAGCTCTGACTGGTACAGGAGGAGATTGTCCCTCCTTCCCCGGCAGAGCATCTGGTGGATTCGAACCATGCACCTCTGGGATTGTAGTTGCAGCTTCTTGCCACTAGGCCACCAGAGCTCCCCCTAAGGCACCATTTCTGAGGACATCACCGGGCTGTCCACTAATACAGGCTCAGTCTTGCCTTACCTCTCTTCAAAGATCTCTATCTGCCTCCTTGAGCCAAACTAAATAATCATGTGAGAGTTACAAGAAAGCCAACAAATATATTTCATGCGTGTGCAGAGCAGATTTCCCGAAGTAGAAATCTTATAGCTTGAAATTTACCTGTAGGACCAAAAGTTTTCATAACAAACGGCAGGTTGAAAACCGATTTACAACTCCATTTTTCTCTTATATTTTATTTTTTCTAGCTTCCAAGAAATTAAGCATCGCTCTGATCCAAAGGCAATGGTAAAGTTAGTCTGTCTTAAGACCAGGATATGAGAATTTTACTTGTCCAGCATTTATAAAATGTAATGGAAGCAGAACCTCAAAATCACACACGAGGCTTTTAAGGTCTCCTCCATTATCTTTAAATCATCTGTAACTAGTGCTTAGGTAAGTATCCGAACAGCAGAAATTTCAAAACAATGGGTCATTTAATTTCCAGTGTGTATGTTCTGTGATATGAAACCCTAACATTTAAAAAGTTACCATGTATTATAATATACAACTCAGCTTTTTATGTTTAAAACATTCCCCACATTCCAGAGTGCTAATTTGAGCCCAAATGCTTGTAAAAGTCTCCTTTAACTCTTTCATTGGCATAACCAATTTTGCATTTTTGTCTTCTTGATCAGTGTTTCTGCAGCTCTGGGATTTTTTAAAATTAAAGATGTGAGATAAGAAGATAGCAAAAAGTCACATAAGTTTGTAATCCTTATCACAGCCAGATATGGCCCAGCCAATGGCTGTCAAGTGAAGCTGACAGTTGGGAGAAGCCAGGACTTGGAAATGAAGTGACATAGTCCATAAGGAAAACACCACGAATCAGACTCCAAGACTTACAAGAGTCTGGGCACAGACCAGAAGCAGGCAGAGTATCAGTAGCCCAAAGCCCAGAGCAGCACATCTAGCAGTTCTGAGATGGTCTCCAATGAGAGTCAATGGAGAACAGAGTGTAGTTTTATTAACTATGCAGACATTTCACTGTGTAGATCATAACAAATTATTGAGAAGAATGGAAATCCCAGAACACTTAATTGTGTTCATTTAAAACTTAAACCTTGACCAAGAAGCTATTGTCTGAACAGAGGAAGGGAACACTGCATGGTTTAAAATTAAGAACAGTGTACAACAAATTTGTATCATTTCTCTGTATCTATCCTATTTGTATAATGAACAAATCATTTGAGAAGATAGACTTTATGAAGATTAACATGGCATCAAGATCAGAGGAAAACTCATCAACAATGGGTATTATGCTGACAACACAATCATGCTTGCTGAAAAGTAAGAGGGGCTTCAAACACTTGCCACAGAAGATCAAAAATTACAGACTTCAGTGTGGATTACACCTCAACATCAAGAAGACAAAATTAAAAAAAAAAAAAAAGAAGACAAAATTCCTCACCACTGGGTTGATAAGCAGCATAATGAAAGACAGAAAAGAGATTGACACTTTCTGAAATTAAATTTTTCTTGGCTCAAAAATCAACAACCTTGGTACTAGTAGTCAAGAAATCAAATGAAGTATTATTACACTAGGCAAAGTCTGCTGTCAAGAACCTCTCCAAAGTACTAAGTAGCAATGATGTCAGCTTGAAGAATATGATGCACCTTATTCAAGCCATCATCTTTTCAACCACTTGCTATGTATCTGAGAACTAGACAATGGATAAGGATGAAAGAAGAATCGATGCCTTTGTGTAGTAATGTTGGAGAAAATTACTAAATATCCCACAGACTGTCAAAAGAACAGACATGTCTTAGAGAAGGCACAGCCAGGGTGTTCCTTGAGAAAAGGATGGTGAAACTTCTCACATAATGTGATTACATTGTTAGTAATGACTGTTCTTGGAAAGAGACATCATGCTTGAAAAGCTGGAGGGTCAGTGGAGGAGAGGAAGACCCTCAATGAGATGGACCGACACAGTGAATGAAGCAATAAACCCAAGTATGTTAAAGATGATGAGGATGGCACAGGAAAGGCCAGCGTTCAGATCTGTTGGTCATAGGATCGCTAGGAGTGATACTTGATGGCACCTAACAACAGCAGTCCATTGTGAGTTGGTTGCAACCCAAAGGCTGCAACTTTCTAGGAGTTCCAATCCCCCAGTAGATTCTTGAGAATCTCCTCCCTTGAGATTAACACTTTTGGAAACCTGGTGGAGGGTCAGAAATGAGCTGACTTGGGGGAAAAGTGAAATCTTGGATCTTGTAAGAAGTTTGAGTTTACCCACAAGTGCCTCGGAAGTCCTGACAATTTGCTTAAGAAAAATTACTCACTGCCACTAAGTTGATTCCTACTCAATTGTGATCCTCTATCAGATTTCCGAGACTGAAAATGTTGATAGGAAAAAACCTCCTTCATCTTCCTCCCATGGAGCGGCTGGTGGATTTAGATCACCAACCTTTCTGATAGCGAGTCAACACATAATACACTATGCCACATTCTACTCAGACACATACTGAATCACCACGACTCAAAGGAAACTATGCACTGGTGGCATTCTTGCAGAACTGGCAGAAAGGAGCCACGATAATGGAAAAGTATGGCTTCAGCCAAAAGGATGTCAGCTGAGCTGCCAACTGCCTGAGTGGAGGTAGGGGGTCATCCAGTGAACTGTGGGTGCTTCAAAATTGGTTAATTTAAAGTTATTTGTTTAGATTTGTTGATTTTTTTCCCCTTTCCAAATCATGATTATGTTATCCTTAACTTTTTAACTATCAATTGTAACTCTTTCATGGTCAGTGAAACATAAAATACCCACCTACTTTTTCCTGCCTCTGGAATTTAGTGGGAAGCTGCATTTTAATGCATTTTGCTACCAGGTGAGAGCCTGCATACTGTGAAAATCTAATGTGCAAAAAAGAATGGGCTTCATCCCATCATCCTCAGCACTGGAGACTCCCATAGAACAGATGGATCCAACATATTGTATTAAAATCTTGATTGCTAGAGAGGAGAAAAAACCCAACTGTATTTCCTTGAAAATGCCTTCAATTACAGAAAAACACATGGTTTTAACAAAACTTTCAAACCAAAAAATAATTCAGTTGCAAAAGGGTTAAATTACAAAGTACAGATCATTGGAAGGAAGCCTGTGATGCCTTTTCCATTTGATGAAGCTCAAGAGCAAGGAAATAGTAAAGTACTCCAGGGAAATTTGCTTTTTGAAAGTCATTGCTTTTTCTGTATGACTGCTCCCTAAGTTAATTTAAGTAACTTGTTATTTGAAAACGATGTTATCCTTTTGAAGGGATAGTATTGCCTTTTTCTGGTCTTTTATTGAGAGGAATTTAAATGTGCATACACAATTCCCCCTTCTTTTTGTTCATCCCAAAGTGGGTGTTTCTTCATACTCTGATAGGAAATCATAAAATACTCAACACAGTTTGAATGTCTTACTTCTTGCCATCTCATATATAAACTCCATGGTTTTCTGTTTCATATTATCAACTTAGGATAAATAATACTTAAGTGAAAAATCTTCTTTCTCAGCCAGGAGGACTATTTCTCTACCAGAATCCCCCTCCTGATTAACTTCATTATCCCCTAAGATGCTATCACCAACATTAAGTGTGCTGTAAAAGTGGAACTGTATTATAGTTTGTATTCTTTACTATTTCCCTTTTGCTTCCTGAGAAGCTTTAGAAAGATTCTATACTCTTACGGCTTAAATAAATACTTCACCATATAGCTTCTGGAATAGTCCCGAAGCCAGCAGGGTGTTGGGAGCCATTTCTCTCCCCTCCCTAACAATGTCAATATTCCAACTTGTTTCAAAAGCAGCTCATTAAATCACACTTTCTCTGTACATTAATGTCTCCTACTGTTAGTCATTGTCATAGATTTTAGCCAATAGACTGCTTTAACCACCCAAGAACTTGATGTCCCCTGAGACAGGCTTTTTAAAAATAGAAATTAGAAAATCATTAGTGTGTAAATCATATTACTGGAAAAAATTCCCTGGATTGATGGAGCTGAGGCCAGTTTTCTAAGGCAAAGACAGGTTAGAAAGCCCTAAGGAGAATGGATGTTTATTCATAAATCCAAATGGAATTAATTGAAACAATTTAGTGGCAGTTTAAAAACAATGACATCCATCCCAAGTGCTACAATTGTCTTTCACAGTGGATGCATTAGCTGGTACTATATTTTGATTACTCTTCTGCAGGGACCAGATTTAGTCAATTAAAAATGATTTATGATTCTCAATATAAATTATACAAACTTATGAGAGATCCATCCATCTACAAGGTAACATAGCCATCTAACCTTAGACTGATTTTTTTTTATAAAAAAAAAGACCTCATAAACTGGTTGCTTGAAATCAAGAGTTAAAAGACATTTAAAAGCTTGATGTGACTGGTATAAATGTTCTATTGATTCTTAAGACCAGGCGTGCATTTCTTTCAATCAGTTCTGTGGAACCACAGCCCTGTGGCTCCCTCCACACATCTGGGTTTCCGTCTGTGGGTCCGGTGGTCTCCCATCAATCTCCTGTTTGTTTGATATCAGGGAGTAGTGACAGAATTTTCTGAGATTTCAATTAATCTTGTGCATTTGAGGTAATGCTTGAGTGCTTACAGATTACAACATGTTCTATTATATCCTTTGTCTTAAATCTTTTAAAATGAAATATGGAAGGAAAACAGGAATTTTTCAAGCTAAAAGAATTTTCTGAAAGAAAAGGCATGAAATGAGCAGAAAATAATTCAGTTAACCAGTTTCCAGATTCTAAAATCTTTCTGGGTTTGTTTTTTTTTTTCTGGGGTTTTATTATGAAAAATATTCTTGTCTGAAATACTTACATGTTACTTTTTCATAGGCCTTTACATTCAGGCCTTTATTCTTTATGTAAATTTCTTTTCCATCTGCTTCTTGATCAGTTTCCACTGCTCTAAGAAAGACCTATCAAAGCAAATTTTACCCTCTGAGGTGGCCTAGTGACTGGTCAACTTCTACATAAATTCTTCTCCTTCCTGTCTAGCCAGTAGTACATCAGTATTAGAAAAATTCTCTACATGAACATTTAATCAGTCATAAAATAAAATACGAGTGAATCATTGAGTAGAATAGCAAACTGCACCGTAATCTCAAGTAAAAAATGCAAAAACTTTTTTTTAAAAAGTAAAAATTTTCTGGAACTCTTCATTGAACAGACATTATGCTCAATTTTCCAAACTGTGGCTAACTCTGAGAAGAATGGGAATCCCAAAACATTTGATTGTGATTATGTGAAACCTGTCCTTGGACAAGAAGACAGTTATCAGAACAGGAAGAAAACACTACATGGTTCAAAATCGGGAATGGTACACAGCAGGGATGTGTCTTATCTCCATACCTTTTCATTCATTATGCAGAACAAATCATTTGAGAGGGTAGGCTCTATGAGGAGGAATATGGCATCAGGACTGGAGGAAGACTCATCAGGAATCTGCATTATGGAGGTAACACAACCCTGCTTGATGAAACTGAGAAGGACCTGGAGTGCTTGCTGCAGAATATCAAGAACTGCAGCCTCCAATATGGATTGAAGCTCAACATCAATAAAACAAAGATTCTCACCACTGGGCCAACTGGCAGTATCATGATAGATAGTGAAGTGATTGAAACTGTTAAGAGCTTTAGTTCGCTTGGCTCCACAAACAACACTCTTGGTACCAGCAGCCAGGAAATCAAAAGATGAATTGCATTGGTAAAGTCAGCTGTCATGATCTCTCCAGAGTACTGAAGTACAATGATGTCAGTTTGGAGACTAAGGTGTGCCTGATCTAGGCCATAGTCTTTGCAATTACTTGCTTTGTATAAAAAAGCTGGACAATGACTTGGAATGAATGATAGGAAGAGAATTTATGCCTTTTAGCTGTGGTGCTAGAGAAGAGTATTGAATATACCACGAACTGCCAGGAGAACAAACAGGTTCATCCTGAAGAGGGTGATGCAAGGCTGCTCATTGGAGTCAAGGATTCTGAAGCTTCATCTGATATATTTTGGGCATGTGGCAAAGAGGGGGTAGTCCTTGGAGAGATATGTCTTGCTTGGATAGGTGGAGGGACAGTGCTAGAGAGGAAGAACCTCAATTAGATGGATTTCTTTAGTGACTGGGGTAAGGAGTGTAGGGGGTCTGAGAAAATAAGGTTGGCACAGGATAGAGCAGGGTTTAGAACTGTTGTACACAGTTGCTATGAGTCACAAGCAATTCGATGGCAATGAGAACAACAAATTTTAAGTTGTGCATGTGAAGAATGCTGAAATGGTAAATACTTTATCATATATTACATATATATTGATCACAATTAAGTGTGTGCATATGGATAGGTGTTTGTATAAAACACACACATTAGTGGTATTCCATCAATTGCTAGGGATTCATTTTTTGTCAATACCATCAGAGTAACTTGAACATCTTCCTTCATTAACATTGGTTCTTGATCAATGCTACTTGCTGAAATAGTTCTGTGTCAATTTTTTTTTGTTATAGTTACTCTATATTCTTGGCATTTTATTTTTATCCTTCCTGCATAGTTCAAGATTTTGCCCATAAGAGCCTTCAGTACTGTAATGCAGAGACTTGAATTTTTTCTTCAGTTATTTCAGCTTGAAGAATGTTGAGTATGTTCTTCCTTTTTGGTTTTCTAATAAAAGTGCTTTTCACGTTTTTGTCATAATACACTGCTTTGTATTCTTGAGTAGCCCTTTGAAATCTCACATTCAGCTCTCTTAACTCAGCATTTTCCCCCTCTGTTTTGGCATAGAGAAAAAGATGACAAAGCTTCATCGCACATACTTTGGGCATGTTTTTAGAAGAGGGTGTTTCTTAGAGAAGGATATCATGCTTGGAAAAATGGACAGTGAGTGAAAGACAGGAAGACCCTTGAACTAGATGAATTGAGGTAATGATTGCAGCAATGGACTTAAGTGTGTCAGAAAATATGAGGATGGTGGTACAGGATAGGACAGGGTTCAGATCTGTTGTTCATAGAGTTGCTATGAGTCATACTCAACTCAACATGCAATTTTCATTCAACATAACGTTTAGCAATTCAAAATTCTAGCATGTTTCAAAGTCTCTTCTGATAATAATTTTTCTTTTTCTTTCTCTTCTGTCTTTTATCCATTTTGATACCCCCCCCCCGTGTGAATGATAACAAATCACAGGTAATATTGAGAACAATGGGAATCACAGAACACTTAATTTTGCTCATGGGAAACCTGTACATAGATCAAGAAGCAGCTGTTCAAAGAGATCAAGGAAATGTTGCATGGTTTAAAATCAGGAAGAGGTTATGTCTTTCTCAATATCTACTCAACCTGTATACCAAGCAAATCATTTGAGAAGCTGAACTATATGAAGCACCAGGATTTTATGTGGTATCAAGGTAAAGGGAGACCCCAACATTCCCAACTCAACCAGAGAGAGTGCAGTATCCAGGCAGAAGGTGAACTGAGCACCGACACCACTACCAAGGACAATTCTAAACTTTAAAAGAAGTAGATATAGACAGAGGAGATTCCCAGCATGCTACTGGAGACCTGAAAGGGCAGCTATATAAAGGTAGTTGGTGGCCCTGAACCTCCACTCTTCAACCCCCAACCCTACCCCTCCTGTTTCCACCCCAGAGTGAGCAGAGAGTGCAGAGTCAGGCAGAAGATGAACTTGGGTCACACAGTGGTCCACCAAGGCCAGTTACAAACTTTGGAAGAGATAGGTAACACTCAGGCAAGATTCCTGCAGGGCTACCCTACAGTCCAGAGAGAAGTGGAAGGAATTCAGAAGAGGCAAACTTTCCCACTGCACAGGACAAGAAAGAATTCCTGGAATAGCAAGTTGTCCTCCTCAAAAAGAGAACACTTTAGTTCTACAACTAATCAGTAACATCATAAAGATAAAGAACTGTCGAAAATTTACTCAGACACAATAGGATGACCTATTACATACAAGAAAAAGTTTATAGTCGATCAAAAACCAGCAGGTAACTTCAAACATCATAAAATAACAAAATAACCTTCTCCTTAAAAAGCAGAATATATTGCAAATACCATGAATATTCCAGAAATAGAGATGCAGTAGAAATATATCAATATGGAATCCTGTAAATAGCTACAAAAAAAGCACAAATGATGGAAGAAAGGAAGCCACAAATAAATCTAATACTCCAGAGATAGAGAACCAGAAAAAAAATATTGATATGAAGTTATATGAACAGCTACAGAGTAAGATGCAAATGATAAAAGAGAGAACAGAATGCATAAATAAAGTGAATGCTCTAGAGACAGAGAGCCAGAAAAAATATATCTATGCAGAGCAATATAAACAACTACGGAAGAAACTGCAAAAGATAGAATAAAGAATTGAAACTATAGATTGAGAGGTGGTTGTTTTTGTGTACAGAAGAGTTGGAATCAACCCATAGCTTCCCCTTTGGCAGATTTTCAGAGGCAGTTATCACTTGGAAGGAGATTGTCCATCTTTCTCCCTTGGAGTGGCTGGTGGCGTTGAACTGTGTGCCTTCAGGATTGCAGCACAGCTTTTTGCAACTAAAACAAAAAAAAATTATCACAAGAGAGAGAGGGTACAGCCACCACAGAACCAGAAAAAAACAGATATGCATGGAATTGCAATTCATAATATCAAATCGAAACAGCAGTTTTCCAACATACTGGAAGGACAAAAAAGCAAAACAGAAGAGATGGAACAGAGATTCAGTAAGTGGGAAGAAAAGAATCTCAACAGGAACATGCCAGAAGAAGAAAAAGAAAAAGAAAAAAAAAAACCAAAACAGAGGAGATGGAAGGAAAATGAAGAAAACATTAAAATCATATGGGATAACATCAAAATAAACAATATATGGATGATTAGAATTCCAGAACATGAGGGAGGCTGAGAAAATTGTGGAACAGGTACTAGAAGAAAACTTCCCAGGCATTATGAGGAGGAAATTCACATTAAAGAAGCTCAGTTAACCTTCAACTGACTAGATCCCAAAAGAAAAACCTCAAGGCACGTTATAGTCAACTCTCCAAAATAAAAGATAAAGACAGAATATTGAAAGCAGTGTGAGAAAAACAGAGTCACCTAAAAAGGAGAAACAACTAGATTAAGTTCTGATTTCTCAACATAAATCATGTGAGCAAGAAGTTAATGGGATGGCTTATATAGAAAGTTGAAGGAAAAGAATTGTCAGTATCCTGTACCCAGAAAAGATATCCCTCAAATGTGAAGGAGAAATTAAGTCATTTGCAGAAAAGCAAAAACTTAAGGAATTTGTGAAAACAAAACCAACCCTACAAAAATTATTAAGGGAATTACTTTACACAGACACAGCAAAGGAAAGTGGATGGATCATAGTAACCAGAAACAACAGAAAAAGAAACATACCAAAGTGGCAATGACAAAACCTCATCTATCTATTATGAATGGGCTAAATACACCAATTACTATAAAAGGACAGCAGAATGGATAAAAAATCAAAAGCCCACAAACACATGGCCTACAAGAGACACATATAAGAAATGAAGAGAAAGATAGACTAAAAAATTAAAAGGTAGAAAGAAAATATATCAAGCAGATGGCATCCACAAAAAAGCAAGAGTGGTATACCTGATAAAACAGACTTTAGGATGAAAAGCACCAAAAAAGATAAGGAAGGACACTGTATAGTTAAGACCATGATAGATCAAAAAGACATAACCTTGGTCAAAATCTACGCACCAAATTATAGACATGAAAGATACATAAAACAATAGTTAACAGAATTAAAAAAGAAATAGTACCATAATAGTAGTAGAAGACATTAACACACCACTTCCACCAAAGGATAAGTTAACTCAAAAGAAACTTAAGATGCAGATCTAAACAACTTGACTTTGTGGATATACTCAGAATACTGCACCAAACTGCGCATGGTACATTCTCCAGAGCTGATCATATATTAGAACACAAAGCAAGCCTTAACACAGTTTTTAAAAACACTGAAATAATACAAAGTATCTTCTCAGACCACAATGCTATAAAACTAGAAATTAATAAGGAGACAGTTGATGATGAGTACCTTCCAGTCAGAACTGACCCATAGCTGACCCTCCAGTGGGTTTACAGAGATTGTTAATCACACAGAGGGAGATTGTGAATCAGTCTCCCACAGCGTATCTGGTGGGTTCTAACTGTGGCCATTTAGATTGCATCACAGCATATCAAATCACTCATGTAGATGCTAAATAAAACCCTGTTAAAACATGATTAAGTTATAGAAGAAATTTTTAAAAGTTCCTTGAAACAAATGATAATGAAAATACAACATACCAAAACCTCCACAATATAGCCAAGGCAGACCGCAGGATGCAGTTCATAGCAATAGGCAAACACATAAAAATTAATGACTTAACATCTCCATCAATTAGTAAAAAAACAATAATTGAATCTCTAAAAGAAAGGAAATTGAAATGACGCAAGTTTCATCACAACAGAATCAGATGAAATTAAATCAATGATATCAGAATACTATGAAAAGTTATGATGTTATTGATTGCTGTGGAGTCAAGCACGACTCATAGTTACTCTATAAACAAAAAACCTAATGCCTTTCCGTAACTATTGTCATTTCTCCAAGTTCATAGAATTTCCAGAGGCATGTGGTTTAGGAAGTGGATGCCACTTCTGCTTCCAAACCTGCTTTACAACTGGGAGCTCCACCAAACACTGTCCACATTGGGAAACCATTCTGGTATTTGATACCCCAATGGAACTAGGCTCAGCATCGCAGCAACCCAGGTTACTTTATACTGCACCTTCACAAACAGCGATGTACAAAGTGGAAGGGTGTTCCTCCAGATATAACAGCACTAGTTTCACTTAGCAGTGGTTAAGTGTCATCAAGTCGAATACGACTGAGAGTAAGTTTTGCCCAAAAGACCTAAACTCTGGTCTATAACTAACATCATTTCTGTACAAAACTCTAATCTATAACTACCATCATTTCAGTATATAGAGTTTAGAGAGTATGTAGAGTTTAGAGAATTTGTAGTTTCCAGAGGCATCTAGATTAGTAAGTGGACACCACTCCTGCTTCCCAGCATAAATCAATCTTTAAGCTCATCCAAATACTGTATATAATTGGTAACCATTATGATATTTGACAAGACTATGGAACAGTGAGCAGCATCATAGCAACAAGTTGTTCAGTTCAGTAACTAGACAAAAGCTTGCTGTGTCATTAAAGAGATATTTATTCAAAAATTAATAAATTTGGACCAAGGGCCACAAGCCAGAGAGTCCAGCAGGGTTTTAAAGCTAATGCCTTTGAGCAGACGTCCACCTTAGGCAAAGGCTCAAGGACACCCACTCTTGGGGGGGCGGGGGGGGGAGAGCAGTCCTACACATCAACCACAATCCCAAAAAAACATGACCTCAAAAACTTCCCTTTACTTGCCCATCAAGACTGCCATCCACAGGCAGCAAAAAGCCACAAACTTCGAGAATGGAGTAATGGAAAGCTATAGTCTGATGAAAGACACCCAAACATTGAGACTCTCCTTCATAGAGTCACTATGAGTCGCCTGCGACTTGATGGCACTTAACAACAACAACATAGTCAGATAAATTTGAAAATCTGTAAAACATGGACCAATTCCTTGAAATCACATCATACTCAGATTGACACAGACAGATATATAACACTTGCACAGAACCATTACAAAAGAAGAAATTAGGCAGGTTATAAAAAGACTCTCTACAAAAAAAAATATCATGGATCAGATGGCTTCATGGCTGAATTCTACCAAATACTTAAAGGACTATCACCAATACTACCCAACTTATCTTTTAAAAATAGAAAAAGAAGGAACACTCCCAGAGACATTCTATGAAGCAAGCACAACCCTAATACCAAAACTGGACAAATATATTACCAAAAAAAAATCTATAAATCACTATCTCTCATGAAGATAGATACAGAAATTCTTAACAATCCTGGCCAATAGAATCCAACAGTAAGTACATTAAAAAATTAAATAATTCATCCTGACCATGTGGGAATCATACAGATATGTAAAGATAGTCCAACATAGGAAAATGATCAATGTAATTAATCACATTAACAAAGCAAAAAACAAGAATCAGAAAACAAGAATCACACGATCTTATCAATTGATGCAGAAAAGGCCTTTGACAAAATTCAACACACCACTTTCTGATTAAAACATTCAGCAAAATAGAAACAATAATTTCCTCAACATATTGAAAAGTAAGTATGTAAAACCAAGAGCCAGTATGATTCTCAATGTAGAAAGACTAAAAGCATTCTCCTAGCAAACAAGGACCAACAAGGATGCCTACTTTTACCACTCCTATTGGAAGTACTTGCAATGTGACTGGAGAAGAAAATAAGTGGCATCGAGGTCAGCAAAGAGGTGATTAAACCCTCACTATATACAAAGGATATGACAGTGTACACAGAAAACCCCCAGACTCAACAACAACGAAAATCTTGTTAGAATTAGTAGACCAATTTAGTTGAGTGGCAGAATACAAGAGCAATATACAAAAATCAGTAGAATCCTCTATAGGAACAAAGAAAACCCAGAGAAGGAAACTTAGAAAACAATAATGTTGTTGTTGTTGTTATGCTGTTGGTATGTGTCATCGAGTGGTCTTGCAATCCATAGCTTCTATGTAAAGCATCTCTGAACCCTTCTCTTTTCTGAGCCAGTCTCACTAAAGTCCAACACACAAATTTCCATTACCCCAGTTACTGTATAAATCTATCTCATCTGGGTCTTCCTCTTCTGTGTTGTCCTTCCACCTTTCTAAGCATATCTTTCTCCAAAGACCAGTCTTTCCTGGCCATATGTCCAAAGTATGTGAGATGGAGCTTCAAAATCCTAGCCTCCAAGGAGAGACTTGGTTTCACCCTCTCCAAGACAGATCTATTTGTTTCCTTGACAGTCCATGGTATGTTCAAGATTTGAAGGCATCTATTCTTCTTCAGTCATCCTTAGTCATTGTCCAGCTCACTGAAGCATAACAAGCAATTGCAAACATCATGGCCTGGTTTAGGCACACCTTAGTCTCTAGACTGACATCATTGCTTTTCAGCACTTTAGACAGCAGATTTTCCCAATGCAATTCATCTTTTTATTTCCTGACTGCTGGTATTAAGAGCATTGTAGAGCAGAAAAAGCTGTAATTGTTAACAACCTCAATCTCTTCTCCATCCATCATGGTGCTGCCAATTGGCCCAAAGGTGAGAATCTTTGTCTTCTTTTTTTTTTTT
>NW_006399815.1:8985343-8999551 GCF_000299155.1 Elephantulus edwardii
CCTCATTGCATACTCCTACGATAAAAATAATGCCCTAAAATATAATACTTTTAGACTATTCTCTCCCCCATAGACTTCAATGCCGTAAACATATTGAACTTCAATCCATATTGAAGACTACAGTCCTTGACCTTCTGCAGCAAGTGCTTCAGATCTTCTTCAGTTTCTGCAAGCAAGGTTGTTTCATCTGCATATCATATGTTGTTGATGAGTCTTCCTCCAATCATGATTCCTCCTCATAATGCCCTGCTTCCCAAATGGTCTGTTCTGCATACAGATTGAAAATGTATGGGGACAGGATGCATCCCTGCTGCACTCCTTTCCTGATTTTGAACCATGCAGCATTTTCTTGCTCTGTTCTGAGAACTGCTTCCTGGTCCAAATGTATTTACAATTATTATTGTTAGGAGCCATCAAGTTGAGTATGACTCATAGAGAACCTATGGGCAATACTGAACTGTGTTCTATCCTGTGCCATATCCTCACACTTCCTGACATACTAGAATCCATTACTACAGTCACTGTGTCAATCCACTTGGTTGAGGGTTTTCCTCTTCGTCACTGACCCTGTCTTTCCAAACATCATGTCTCTATCCTAGGAAGAGCCTCTTGTAGCAACATACCCAAAGTATGTGAGGTTTATCATCTTTGCCTCTAAAGATCTCTCTGTCTACATTTTGTCCCAGACATAATTATATGATCTTTCGGCAGTCCATGGAATGTTCAGTACTCTTCCAACTCCAACAGCTCAAACGAATCAATTCTTCTTTGGTCATGCTTACTCACTGTTCAGCTCTCAGAAGCACTGCAAGTGATAAGACATGGCCTCAGTCTGATGCACTCTAGGCTTTAAACTGACGTCATTGTTCCTCAATAATTTAAAGAGACCTTTAACTAAAGACTTACACAGTGAAATACATCTCCTGATTTCCTGACTATTGGTACCAAGGATTTTGATTGCAGATATAAGATGAAGTTGTTGACAATTTCAACCTTTTCTCTAAGCATGATGATGTTGCCTATTGGTCCAGTGGTAATTTTCTTGATTTTGAGATCCAATCCATATTGAAGTCTGTATTCTTTGATATTCTGCAACAAGTGCTTCAAGTCCTCTTCACTTTCAGCAAGCAACATTCTGTAATCTGCCTAATACAGGTTATTGATGAGTCTTCCTCCAATCATGATGCCACATTCTTCTTCACAGATTCAAGTTTCTCAAGTAATTTGTTCAACAAACAGATTAAATAGATATGGAAACAATATAACAGAATATAAGATGCACTCTCTTCTTAATTTTAAACCATTAAGTGTTCCCTTGTTCTGTTTGTTCAATAGCTTCTTGGTCTAGGTATTGGTTTTGCATGAGCAAAATTAAGTGCATTGGGATTCTCATTCTTCTAAATGTTGGCCGTAGCTTGTTTTGATCCACACAGATGTCTTTTCAAAGTCCATAATGTGACATTCTTCTGAAATTCTTTACTTTCAGCCAGGATCTATATGAAATCAGCAATGATATCCCTAGTACCACAGCCTCGTTTAAATTCAATTTGAATTTATGGCAGTCCCCTACCTATGTACTATCCTAGCTGTTTTTGGATGATCTTCAATAGTATTGTGCTTACATGTGATATTAATTATATCATTTGATAGTTTTCACATCCTGTTGGGTCAACTTTCCTGGAAATGGGAACAAATAATAACCTCTTCCAATCTGTTGGCCGGACAGCTGTCCTCCAAATTCCCTGGCATAGATTGGTGAGCACATCCAGGGCCACATGTGTTAACTGAAGCAAGTCAATTGGTATTCCATAAATTCCTGGGGCCTTATTTTTTGCAAATGCCTTCAATGCAGCTTTAATGTCTTCCATTATTATTATTATTATTATTATTATTATTATTATTATTATTGTTTTTGTTATGTGCTGTCAAGTCCCTTGAGACTTATAGTGACCCTATGCACAATAGGTTATTATTATTATTGTTGTTGTTGTTATGTGCTGTCAAGTCCTTTGGGACTTATAGTGACCCTATGCACAATAGGTTTGAATCCATGGCTAATCTCACTACCTCTGACACACCTATCCTCAACCCCCATTCTTGTGTCAACCAATCTCATCCAGGGTCTTTATCTCCTGAGCTGTCCCTCAGCCCTTCCAAGTATGATATCCCTCTCCAAAACTATGCACAATACCTCTGAACATTGCTCTACCCTGAGCCAATCTTTCTGTCTCTGACACATCTACCCTTATTACCCCAGTTATTGTGTTAATCTATCTCTGTAAGATCAACAAATGGTGCTGACAAAGCTGGACTCTCACCCACAAAAGCTAAAGCAGAAATCACTTTTACACATAAAAAGAAATCAGCTCAAGGTAGATGAGAGACCTAATGGTAAATCCCAAAACAATAATGATAATAAGAGACATAATAGGATGAAAACTTAGAAGGTCTAACCTATAATAAAAAATAGGCTGGTACATAAAGATAGAAATGCATAATCAGAAGAGGATAAAATTGATAAGTGGGGCCTTCTAAAGATGAAATAATTGTGCATCAAAAGCATTTACCAGTAAGGTGAAAAAAACCTACAGACTGGGAAAGAAACATTTGGCCACTTGAGACAACTGTCTCATAACAAGTTTACAGAATACTACAGAGCTTTCACACACACAAAAAAAGACACTGAAGAAGACATTTGGGTTTCTAAAAGACACATCAAGAAATGCTCAAAATTACTGGCAATAAGAGACATGGAAATCCAAACCACAATGAGATAACAACTCCCACAGCAGCAGTGGCAAAGTTTGAAAAGGACGGCAAAGAAGAAATGTTGGAGAAAATGTGGAGAGACCAGAACTCTCGAAAACTGTCGATAAAAATATAAAATAGCACAACATCCCTAAAAGGTAGTTTGGCATTTCCTCAAAAACCTGAAAACAGAAATTCCATATGACCCAGTTTTACTACTGCTAGGAATAAACCCCAAGAAAATTAGAACGGAGACACAAATAAAGATGTGTACACCAATGTTCACAGCAGTACTAGTTACAATCTCAAGAACATGTAAACAGCACAAATGCCCAACAAAAAATGGATTAAGAAATTTTGGTACATTCACACAAGATAATACTATCCAGCCCTCAGGAACAATGATTTAAAAAATAACTGCATAACATGGGAGAGACTAACTCAGTCTCATAAGAACAAACACTGCAATAAGATCGTTATTGTAAAAATAGAAAGATAACCAGCAAAATTAGTATGAAGGTTCAAAGGAGGAAAGGGGAGGAAGTAGAGGGATGAGGATGTTGTTATTGTTGTTAGGTGTCATCAAGTCGAGTACAACTCATAGCAACCCTATGAACAAAAGATCTGAACCCTGTTCTATCTTGTGCCATCTTCATGCTTCCTGACATACAAGAGCCCATTGCAGTAGTCACTGTGTTAATCCACCTGGTTGAGGATCTTCCTCTCCTTCGCTGACCCTCCACCCTTCTCAGCATCATGTCCTTCTCCAAGGAATAGTACCTCCTAACAAAATGCTAAAGTGATATGAAGCCTCCTTGATCATTTCTACCTCCAAGGAGCACTCCAGCTGCACTCTTTCCATGACGTGTCTGTTTGTTCTCTTTACCATACATGGTATGTTCAATTCTCTTCCTCAACACTACAGCTCAAAAGCATCGGTTCTTTTTCCCTCATTCCTATTCATTGTCCAGCTCTCAGATTCATAGCAAGTAATCAGGAAGACTACTGTCTGAATCAGTTGCACCTTAGTTCTCAAACTGACATCATTATTCCTCAATAATTTGGAGAGGTCCCTGACTGCAGGCTGCTCATTAGAGTCAAGGATTCTGAAGCTTTGTCTGACATACTTTGGGCATGTTGCAAGGAGGGACATCATGTTTGGGAGAGTAGAGGGACAGTGCAGGAGAGAAAGGCCCTCAATGAGATAGATCAATTCTGTGATTGGGGATGTGGAAGTAGGTATGTCAGAGTCAGTGAAGTTGGCACAGAATAGAGCAGGATTTAGGGCTCTTGTACATAGGGTCGCTATGAGTCACAATCCACTTGATGGCACATAACAACATGTCAATACAACTTGTTAAGGGTCTTCCTCTCTCTCATTGGCCTTTTATCTTTTTCCAAAGACTGGCTGTCCTCACAATTTTTTCCTCTAAGGAGGATCTTGGTTGCACTTTTTTGAAGATAGACTGGTTTGCTCTTTTCACAGTCCATCCTAGAGCTGCAAATGACTCGATGGCACTTAACAACAACAACAACTACAACTCAAAGGCAATGGTTCTACTTCAGTCTTCCTATTCACTGTCAAACTTTTACACAAATATGAAGCAATGGAAATATATATATGTAGCTACAAAGGATCTTTGGGGGCTCAAAAATGTAAGTATTTGGCTGCTAACCACTTGGTGATGCTGAGGAGAAATAGCTGGTGATACATTTCCATACAGATTGTTGTTGTTGTTGATTGCCATCAAATTGAGTGCAACTCGTAGTGACCCTATGAACAAAAGGCATGAAGCCTTTCTATAACTATTGAAATTCATCAAAGTTCATAACAGTTTCCAGAGGTATGTTGCTTTGGGAGAAGGGAACTTATAGAGAATTCCTATACTATTGGAATTCCTATACTCTAGGTCACTATAATAAAAATTAACTCAATGGCACTTTACAACAGTAAAGTTTTATGTTCCAGAAGTCCTAGTGGCCAAATGGTTACTGAATATGTATACCAGGAGTTTAGAAAAATGTCTAAGTTATGTGAACATATTCCAAGCTTTTGCTCAGGATAATATGATTGAAGAGAAATGTACAAAGATTGTCTATATAGCAAGAACCTTTACTGGGAAAATATCATTGACACTGAACATAAAGAAAGGGACTTGACATATCAGGACTTTATTATTTTTTAAGAGAAAAGAAATCCTGAATAAGAAAGAAAAATGAGGAAAACTGTTAAAGAATTTTATTGAAAATATCAACTAATACTTTTTCCTAAACTGAAATGAGGGGTTTGGTTGCTTGAAAATATGGACTTAAATGTTAATTGCTTTGCCAAAGTGAGTAGGTAGATTTGGGAAGCAGTGAAGTATTACCACAAAATACATGAAGAAATAAAAGGACTATAAAATGGCAATTCTCACTAAGTTTCTGAATGGAAGCGTCATTCACATTCCCATGGTTAGTCAAAATATTCCAGAATTTTTGACAAGTGGAGTTATTACTACAATTAACAGAATACCAAAGTTGTTCAAATCTTCACCTTTAGGATAAATTTTATTATTTATTTACTCTTACATATTTTTAAAATATATATTAAAATATATCTATTAATTTCTACCTATAGGCTGAACAGATTATCCAAAAGGTCCTTTATGAAGAAAAATAAGGCATCAGGGTTGCAGGAAGACCCATCAATAACCTTCCTTATGCAAATGAAGTATTTTCTGCAGAAGATCAAAGACTATATCCTTCAATATGGATTGACTGGGCTAATAGGCAGTGTCATGGTAGATAGATAAAATATTGAAGTTGTTAATGATTTCTCATCTTGCTTGGATTCCTAGGTACAAGCAATTTGGAAATAAAAAGATAAGTTGCATTGGGAATATCTGTTATCAAGGACCTTTCTAGCGTCCTAAAGAACAATGATGTCAGTCTAAAGACTTAAGGTGTGCCTAATCTAAGCCAAAGTCTTCTCAACTGCTTGCTATGTATGTGAGAGCTGTACAATGAATTAGGATGACAGAAGAACTGGTATCTTTGAGTGATGATGCTAGAGAAGAGTATTAAACATACCCTGCGAAGCCAAGAGAACAAACAGGTCTGTCCTAAAGAGGTTAAAAGAAGGCTGCTCCTTGGAACCAAGGGTTTTGAAGCTCTGTCTCACATACTTTGGGAATGTTATAAGGAGGGGTCAGTCCTTGGAAAAAGACATCAAGATAGGAAGGTTGAAGGTTAGCACAAGATGAGATGACCTTGGATAAAATGGATGGATATGGTGACTGTGTCAATGGGGTTAAGTGTCTCAAAGATGGTGAGGTTGGCTCAGGCTAGAGCAAGGTTCAGAGCTGTTGTTCACAGGGTTGCTATGAGTTGTAGTCAACTCAATGGCATATAACAAAGACAACCACAACAACCACAATCAAGTTAACTCTTACAAAAAGGCTGTAAAACAGAGTAGAAGCAAATCTGTCTTTTAGAAAGTGCAAGCAGGTGCTTCTTAGAGGTAAAAGTGGTCAAATTATCACACATTCGTTGACAGTGTTGTCAGGAGGCGCTCATCATTGGAAAGTATATCATGCTGGGTGAAGCAGAAGATCAGTGAAAGAGAGGAAGATCCTCAACATGATGGCTCGACAATGACTGCAACAACGGCCTTGATCATGGCAGAGATCATGACAATGGCACAGGACAGAGCAAAGTTCCACTGTGTTGTTGATAGGGTCACTATGAGTTGCGGTCAACTTGACAGCACCTAACAACAACAAAGAACTGCCACGTAGAGTTTCTAATACTGTAACCTTTTTGGAAGCACATTGCTACATTTTCCCCTCAGGAAGTGACTAGTGGGGCTCAGAGTATGTAACTTTAGGTTGAGAGCTTTATGTTAGCCACCTAGTGCTTCAACTACAGCATCACCAAGACAGAGATAGATAGGTGTCAAGTTTTCTCAATTTGGGCCATGGGAGCATCACAAATATATCTTACTCTTACCTACTTAGCCTAGAGCATTTTCACTTTAATCGGTTAATATAATGAACAAATGCATTCCATAACCTTTAAAATATTTGAAAAACGTTGACCTACATACAGAATAAAGACTAAATAATTAAGTACAGCTCAAAGCCCTCCACAGCCTGATCTTATACTTCCACCAGAGCCAGCTGCACTGCACTACGTAATTTCAAAGTGTAGCTCAAGTAATTAGGAACGTTTGCTCACATGCAGAATCCACCTCTTGATAGAAATATAGCCTTCAGCCTGTTACATTCTCAGTCTGTGTCTTTTAGAGTTTCATATGGACAAGCGAGTTATTGACAAATCAAAGCCAAAACCACTGCAACAAGCTCATTATAATTCATAGAACACTACAAGACAAAGTAAAATCATCTCCTAGGGTTTCCATGGCTGTACACATTTACGAAAGCTAATTGCCTCATCTTTCTCCTGCAAAGCAGCTTATGGGTTCAAATCACGGAACTTTTGGTCAGTTGCTTAGCCACCACACCCCCAGGCTTGTGTAATAATGATAAGGCCTAGATAATAAGTTTGCTCTAAGAATTAAGTGAAAATGTATAGGTAAAAGATTAAGTGGAAAATGTATAAAGCACACTATAATGTGTAAAAAAAGTGAAAAAGGTATAGGTCAAGAGCAGAGCCAGGCATAAAGATAAGGAGCAGTGGTTGTCTTGATATACTTGTTAACTGTCCTCAACTCACAGGGATCCTATGAGCAATGGAACAAGTGTTGCCTAGGCCTTCACCATTCTATGATCGATCGTGGATCTAGCTTTCATGATCCTAAAGGTTTTCATTGGTTGCTTTTTGGAAATAGATACAAAAGGTTTTTATTGGTTGTTTTTTTGCTTCTTTTTAGACTTAGTCAGGAAGTGCCAATGAAATCTGTTTACCAGCATATAAGACCCCATTGACTGATGGGTGCTAGCTCTGTATTAAGAATTGAATCTCAGCCTCCTACATGAAAGTCAAGAATTTGACCCACCATGGACCAGATTTTTTTTATTTTATTCTGATTTATTTACAAAATTTAAATACACTGGTTTTCACCAAAGATCTTCCCATTTCCTTCACCCCACCCACTCACTGAATTGTATAACCCTGTGATTAACACCCTAACCCCCATCCTCACCCGTCTCTCTCCACCCTCCCCCTGCCTTGGATCCACATACTCATTCTACAATAATGGTTGTACACAATATTTCATTGACCTGATTTTTAAGCCTTAAACTAAAATTCCAAAGCTGTTCCCCTTAAGCTGATTTCAATTCATAGTAATGCTGGGGTTTTTTAATATAAAATTTTTATTTTCTACTAGTTCATTTACAAAGTTCATATACATAATTTTTCACACCATATCTTTCCCATTTCCTTAACCCATACTCCCTCCACCCAGCACTATCATAACCCCCAATCCTCACCCCTCTGTTCGCACCCTCCCCACCTTAAATCCTCATAAACATTTTACTAGTTTTCTATTTCTAAATGAATGGTCTTATACAGTATTTGTCTTTATTGGACTGAGGTAGTTCACTTATGCTAAGTGAACTAACCCCAGTCCCTCCCCAGTTAGGTTGTGGTTTACAAAATCATTGCCCCTGTGTGCTGTGTAGTATTCAATCATGTGAATGTACCATAATTTTTCAATCTGTTCTATTGTGGTTGGACATTTGGGCTGTTTCCATGTTCTTGCAATGGTGAATAATGCTGCTATGAACATTAAGGGTACAAATTTCAGTCTGTGCCTCAGTTCTCATTTTCTCAAAGTATATTCCAAGCAACGGAATCTCTGGCTCTGCTGTTTTTGTCAAAAAAGAGCTTTCCTCCACAGGGTGTCCCGTGATCGTGACCTTTCAGACGTAGATCTCCAGGTCCTGTTTCCAAAATGCCTTCTGAAGATTCAAACCATTGGACTCTCAATTAGTAGCTAAGTAATTAATCATTTACAGGAATTATTGTTGCTCTTGGGTACCATTAGAACAGCTCCTACTCAAAGCAACCTTGTTTAGAACAGAAAAAATAAACAGTAAGATTTCCACATTCTTTTGGATCTTTTTTTTTTTTTTTTGATGTACAGAAGTTGTAGGTGCTGTTCATCCCTACTATAAACTGTTATAAAAAAGAAGTCCTAAAACTCTCTCTCAGCCTTCATTTGGGCTTTATTTATGCCTCACTTCTTACTTGGCCAATAGCTTCAAATCAGAAATGCCACCATTTCTGATGCTGTTGCCTTGTAAATGAGAGGGATGAAGGAAGAAAATATTAAGGAAATAGCCACTAAAGTACTTTACAAGTACATTTTATCTTTGAACTTCCTACTGTCTGCCTGTCACTGAAGTATAATACTGAGAAATTAATGCTTTTCTGGAATGGTGGGTAGAGGGCCAACAATAAAACTGGGAGATGTATCTACTCACAGAATCCCAATTGCTTATAAATCTTGAGATGCATAAAAATAAGTAATGTATCCAAAAGTTAAGTGCTTACAAAGTTATTTTGATCTGGGGAAAAAATAACCTAGATTTTAAAAGAGAATGTTTCTTTTTGGCCTGTTCAAACACCAAAGATCTTCTAGCCCTTTCCATAGTACAGGATTTGGATTTCATTTCCTGAGCCAACATTCTTCCCCTTGCTTCACTCTGTGTTGGTTCCTCTCACAAGCTAATATGTTTAATGTTTTTATATGCTTCCCAGAGCACTTTGAGAAGGAAAGTACCTCATGAACATAAAATAACGTATGCCAACATATATAGTCCCCATATATAAGTACCCATTCAGCATTTTTTTTATCCTGTGCAACAGCATCTTGAAATTTTGTCACTAGAAGAAAGAAGCACAATGAATGTTACAACATCTGG
This sequence comes from Elephantulus edwardii, assembly GCF_000299155.1. Classification (NCBI taxonomy): domain Eukaryota; kingdom Metazoa; phylum Chordata; class Mammalia; order Macroscelidea; family Macroscelididae; genus Elephantulus; species Elephantulus edwardii. Next base: position 8,994,964 of record NW_006399815.1, read on the forward strand.
AAATTTCCATAGTCTCTGGGATTGCATTAAATATCTTGGGTAGAGAGCAGGAGGGAGGTGTTTAATCTTGTCAAGTCACAAGTACCACACTGACTGCATTCTTGTTGTAATATGTTGATCAACTTTATGAAAGTCTCACTCCTTGCAATGCCAATTCTATTATTAGATTTTCAATCTTTGCATCATTTGTGGCTAATCAGGCAATTATGACCCTAGATTTAATATTTTTCCAGTTTTCCATTATTTATAAACCATAAGACATGCCCTATTATGCATCTGCCAATTCCAAAATTCAGTGCTTAGAGGGATGGGAGGGACCTTCCCCTTTGGCTCCTAGAGCTGAAACAAGATCACCATGGATTCCAACAAATACACATCTGGCTTTTTGCCTTTGCCGTCCAGGACAAATCAGCTCCAGGAGAACATCCATCCCCTTGGAATCTTTGGCTTACGCACAGAACACCAACTATGTTGGAGTCAGCTCAGCTCATTCTATACTCAGGCAAAGGATCACAGTACATTGATGCATTTTTCCTTAGACCTGTCTCAGTGGTGCCATGCCATACTAAAGGGGGGTGGGGGTGGGGGTGAAGAGTTTTATAAGTTAACCACAACTACATGCCAGGTCCCATGCTACATCCTGGTTATGCCAAAGAGAAAGAACCTTTAATCTCAAGGAATTCACCATCTGCTGCAGAAGACATATACCTAAAGACATTAACACTCAACCCTAAATTACTGACTGAGGCAGAACTAAGTAGAGGAAATATTTACTAAATGGTCAGGCATTTTGTCGGAAAGGTATTAGAGCATCAACAAGGCTCATGGAAAGGTCCTCTTGACACATTGTATGTGGTTCCACAGACTCGGAAAGATAGATCCACATGCATAATTGTCCCTGTTATCTGAGTTCTGGAAACAACCCCAAGCCTATTAATGAATCCAGGGTCTGGGATGCCCATCATCATATAAACAAGTGAACCAGTGAGAAGATATGCTCCTTGTCACCAGAGTTTATATTCTAAAATAAAGCACTCTGAGCTCCATGTTAGGAACTGTAGCAGTGTATTACCAAACAGGAAGACATATCACAGCTGGTGGTAACAGGCCCCATTTGAGGAGACCTTGAAGTAGGCCTTAAACTTTTAAAAGGCATTCTGTGTGCTGTTAAAAAATAATAGTAATAATAAAGCAAAAATAAAAAACAAACAAAATGAAACCTGCCATTCATTCTTAGGAATAATTTCCATTTAGTGGTGGTCTCTTCACACAGGGAGTTGATAATAAAGTTGAGACACTTTAAACTTCTACTTAGAAATCTGCCTGTTCTACATGAATTCTAAAAAGGCTTATGGTGAGAACAGCAGCGTATCTATGCACGAGCATCACCAATCACTGATGGGTATACTCCCAAGAGAAGGAAGATTTCCCCAGGGAAGATCCCAAACCCACCCACAGCTCTTACTGTATGCTTTACACTGGGCTCTGTAGGTTTGCTTAGAGATGTGTAAAATTTCATGTCATTTGACAATTCCCTGAGGGCTCTCATATGTGTTGTTTATTCCACTCCGTATGTGATAGAACACTCACGCACAATGTTCTTCCTGGACAGATTTAGAGGTTTAGAGAGATTGTAAATATTTAGTTCTCAAAGTCCAAATGATCCACTTTTGTTCAAAATACCTCTCTTTGGGAAAGTCTCAAACATCTGTTTAGAAAAAACTCATAACCGGTTTCTACCCTAATACAAACTAGAGCAGCATACAGTGATAGAACCTACAAGGGAATAGGATGTAGAGGATATGAGAACAGGGCATGGTCTGCATCCCAGATGTAGTAATTAGAATGTTTGGGGCTACAATAAAAGAAAACTCAACTCCTCCAAAATCAATCCAGCAGGTTTATTTTCTTCAAAATTAGTTTAGTGGTAAGAAGTTTCCAGGACTCTTTAATGCAGAGGTTTAAAAACATCCTTAAGCTTATTCCATCTCTTTATTTTTTCTCAATGAGATATCTTTTATCTTCATAAGATAAAAAATGATCTGGCTGCAGCCCCTCCAAGCCTCAAATCTACCCAACAAACTTCAGAAGAGGAGGATAAAGTGCACTTCTCTCTTGTTCCTTTTTTATATTTAACTTTTTTTAAAATTTTACACTGGTTTACTTAGAAAGTTCATATGCATTGTTTTTCATACTTTTCTTTACCTGCTCCTCCCTCCACCTATTAAATGGTATGAACCTATGATTTAGCTCACAAACCCCACTCATCCTTACCCATGTCCTGCCCTCCCAACCTTGGATCCTTGTATTCATTCTACAAAAATGGTCTTATACAGTATCTGTCTTTATAAGACTGAGTTAATTCACCTAGCATAATATTCTCCAGTTCATCCCAAGTTAGGTAGTAATTTAAAAAATCATTGCTACTGCATGCTGCATAGTATTCCATTGTGTTAATTTACCAAAATTTCTCAATCCATTTCATTGTGGTTGGACATTTGGGCTGTTTCCATGTTCTTGTGATGGTGAATAATGCTGCTATGAATATTGGTGTACAATTCTCCATTTGTACCTTAATTCTCATTTTCTCAGGGTATATTTCAAGCGTGGAATAGCTGGGTTATATGGAATTTTATATGTGCAGCTTTGTGAGGAAACGTCAAACTGCCTTCCAGAGTGGTTGTACAATTTTACAATCCCACCAACAATGTATAAGAGTTGCTATGTCTCCACATCCTCTCCAACATTTATTACTTGCTGTCCTTTGCCATTGCTACTGGGGTAAGATGGTATCTTTGCCATTGATACTGGGGTAAGATGGTATCTCACTGTGATTTTGATTTGTATCTTTCTTATGGCCAGTGATTTTGAGCATTTCTTCATGTGTTTGTTGGTCATCTGAATGTCCTGCTTTGTGAAAAGACCTTCCATGTCTCTTGCCCATTTTGTAACTGGATTATCGGTCTTTTTCTTGTGAAGGCCCAGCAGTATTTTGTAAACTTTTGTTATGAGACCCTTGTCTTCAACAAATGATGCTGACAAAACTGCATTGCTAACTGCAGAAAGCTGAAACAGGATATACATCTCATACCATACGCAAAAATCAACTCAAGGTGGATCAGAGCCCTAAGAATAAAGACCAAAACCACAAAGCTCATCAGATACAAACTGGGATCAAGCTTAGAAGGCCTAGTCTATAAGGGAATTGCCAAATACAGCCAGAAATACACAATCCAAAGAGGATAAAACTGATGAATGGGAATTCCTAAAGATTAAATCTATGCGCTCATCAAAACCTTTTCCCAACAGGGTGAAAAGAAAATCTACTGACTGGGAACAAACATTTGGCAATACCATTTCTTGTCCCATTTTAAAAGCAAAAAAAACTCTTGAGAATTCAGCATGGAAGACAGCCAATTAGTAGCAAAGTAATAGAATAACCAACACTAGCTCAGACTAAATAGAATTTCATTCCAGTTGTTATTGTTGTTGTTGATGATTGCCTTTGAGTCAAGCACAACTCATAGCGACCCCATGAACAAAAGGCCTGAAGCTCCTCTACAACTATCGACATTTATCAAAGTTCATAGAGTTTCCGGAGACATGCTATTTAGGGAGTGGATTCCCTGGCACTGTCAAATTTAGTAGGTTTTGGGTGTTCAACAAGTGAAAGAATCTGTAGGGAGGTGGAAATGGCTATTGAGTAAACAATGACAGGTCTAGCACACCAAAGAACCCATGTGCTCTGGATTTATTGTGATGCAGTCTCTGTCAGTGACTTCTTTCTTTGTTTGAAAGAAGCACACCATACAGAAGACGTCAAGGTCAGGACTCTGCAATCTCTGTGCATAGTTCCCCTCTCTGTTCTGCCATTTACCATTTGCAGGATGTTAGGAAAATTACTTAAACTCTCTTTGTATATATCTCATCATATTTAAAATGTCAGAAGTAATAGTGCCTACTTCATAGAGTAGCTAAGCAGATTAAATAAAATAATGTGTGTGTAATGCTCTTTGATACCTAGCAGCTGGTATGAATAAAGATAAGTAATTGTTATTTGTACCATCTCTCCAGAAACTAGCCCTCACTGTCTACAATCATGTGAGAATTTCCCTTGTCCTACTGCCTTAAGAAGCAAAAACAATAAGCTCTCAAAATTAAATACAAAGTCAGATGATTTGAATTGATGATTCTGATCTTCTGTAAAGTATGTAGTTAACAGCATGTTAGAAGAAAAATTAAGCAATAAACAAAATCCTTGATACTATAGGACAGCGTAGATCTTCCCAGTGGTCTGTAACTTTCATAGGCATAGACTAACATATCTTTCTCATGGAATCTAGCAGGAAGAAATCACTGTACCACCAGGGGTTTTTCAAAACCACAAACCTAACCAGAACTACTGCCACTGAGTCGATGCTACAAGTCTGACTTGTAGTGAACTGTAGGGCAAAACAGAACTATCCTTCAGGCTATAATAATTATGGCAGGAGACTGCTTGGCCTTTCTGGAGAGGCAGGTGAGTTAGAAAAACCAACCTATCAGCAGCTCAAACTTAGCCCACAGTATTACCAGATATCCCCCCCCC
>NW_006399815.1:8999934-9001295 GCF_000299155.1 Elephantulus edwardii
TATATATATATATATATGCGAAGACCAGATGAGTTATGGAAAGACATCAAGGATATCATCCAAGAAGAGTGCAAAAGGTCATTGTAAAGATGGAGGAGGAAGAAAAGACCAAAATGGATGTCATAAGAGACTCTGAATATTGCACTGGAGTGCTGAGAAGCCAAAGCAGAAGGAAGAAAGAAATCAAGACACTAAGGAGCTGAACAAGAGACTTGAAAAGGCTGCATGATAAGACAAAGTAAAGTATTATAATGAAATGTGCAAAGAGCTGGAGTCAGAAAATCAAAGAGGCCAAACTCGCTCAGCATTTCTTAAGCTCAAGGAACTGAAGAGGAACTTCAAGCCTCAAGTTGCAATACTTAAGGATTCTTTGGGCAGATCCTGCAAGTATTAAAAGAAGATGGAAAGAGTATACAGAGTCATTATACCAAAAAGAATTGGAAGACACAGAATTTAATTAAACAACATATGAGCAAGAGCCTATGGTGATGAAGGAAAAAGTTCAGGCTGCTTTGAAAGAATTGGCTAAGATTATACCAATAGACAGATTTCATCTAACAGATGCTCTCTAGATGTGCTCACCAAGTTGTGTCAAGAAATCTGAAGAACAACCACTTGGCCAACTGACTGGAAGAGATCTATATTTGTTCCCATTTCAAAGAATAGTGATCCCCTAGAGTGTGGAAATTATCGAACAATATCATTAATATCACATGCAAGCAAGATTTTGTTGAAGATTATCCAAAAATGACTGGAACAACACATCAACAGAGAACTACCAGAAGAACTAGCAGGCTGGGTTTAGATGGAGCCATGGTCCTAGGGATATTGTAGCTAATGTTAGATGGCTCTTGGCTGAAAGCGAGGAGTACCAGAAGAATGTCCATCTTTGTTTCATTGATTACGCAAAGGCATTTGACTGTGTGGATCACAACAAACTGTGGCCAAATTTGAGATGAATGGGAATCCCAGAACACTTTATTGTGCTAATGAAAAACCTATACTTGAACCAGGAGGCAGTCATCAGACCAGTGCAAGGAAACACTGCATGGTTCAAAATTGGGGAGGAGGTACACTAGGGCTGTACCCTGTCTTCATATCTTTTCAATCTTAATGTAGAACAAGTTATCCAGGAGGCTGGGCTCTGTGAAGAGACATGTGGCATCAGGATTGAAGGAAGAATCATCAACAATCTGCATTATGCAGATAACACAACCATACTTGCTGAAACTGAGAAGGACCTAAAGCACTTGCTATGGAAGGTCAGGGACTACAGTGTTCAGTATGGATTGAGACGCAATATCAAGAAAACAAATATTCTCACCACTGGGCCAATTGGCAGCATTATAACGGATGGTGAA
>NW_006399815.1:9004135-9019855 GCF_000299155.1 Elephantulus edwardii
ACTAAGGTGCATCTGATCTAAGCCATGGTCTTCGCAATTACTTGCTATGCATCAGAGATCTGGATAATGACTAAGGATGATAGAAGAAGAATCAATGCCTTTGAGGTGTGGTGATGGACAAAAGTACTGAAGATACCATGGACTGCTAAAAGAACAAGCAGGTCAGTCCTGGAAAGGGTGAAACCAAGCTGCTCACTGAGGCAGGATTTTGAAGCTCTATCTCACATACTTTGGGCATGTGGCCAGGAGGAACCAGTCTTTGGAGAAGAACATCACTCTTGGAAGGGTAGAGGGACAGTGCAGGAGAGGAAGACTAATGAGATAGATTGACTCAGTGTCTGGAGAAATGAGATTGAGTCTGTCGGAGACGATGAGATTGGCTCAGGATAGGGCAGGGTTCAGAGCTGTTGTACATAGAGCTGTTGTACACAGAGTTGCTATTAGTCAATGGCATTTAACAACAACAACAAGGCCTAGTCCATAGGGAGTTGTGCTGTAAACCCAAAGTTAGCTCTCCTCTGGCCATAGAATCCACTAACAGCACCACAAGAGAAAGATGACCAATCTCCTCTGGAGTGATTTACAGCTTCAGAAACTCAATGGTGGGTCCACTATGAGTTAGTTCTGACTCACTGAGAATGGGGGTGGGGAAGTAATGAATTATATTAAAGGATATCTACTTTACCTGCTAGATGTTTTTATTCTATATTTTAATAGATTTAATACCTTAGGAAAGAGAGCTCGGGTGGCCTGTTTTGTACCACTGAATGGGTACCAACTCACAGCTGACCCTTGATCAGATTTTCAGAGGCAGTTTTAATCACACAGGAGAAGATTGTCCATCTTTTTCCCATTTAGAAGCTGTCGGATTTGAACTACATGCCTTTGGGACTGCAGCATCGCTCCTTCACCACCAGGCTACCCAATTCAGAAACACACGGTTTGAATCCAACAAGTGCACCATAGGAGAAACATCTGAAATGGCCTTGTGAGATTTACTGCTTCTGAAAACCAGATGGAGGGTCAGCTATGAGTCAGTTCCAATTCAATGATATACAAGAGTAACAACAACAGTGAATAATTAACAGTGAAAAATTAATAATTAAATAATTAATAATAAAAAATGACCAGGTCAAATGAGCCCTGCTCTTGAGATACTCTTATATTACCTTCGGACAACTTTCTGTTCAAAAACAACTCAGAATCCTAAATGACATTTTTAACTTTTATTTTTCCCCATCTTTGAAATCTGCTCTAAGACACTTTCAGTTCATCTCAAACCTATTAGAACTTCAGTCATGTTTCTGATTTAAACATGGCAAATGAAAGAACAACTTTCTCTGTCCTGTTTTTATAAGTCACTGACGCAATTTTGATGCTTGAAAAGATGTTTTCGAAGTTTCTCACAAGCTCCTTATGAAACTTACTCTATGAATTTTCTTAGTACCAAAAGGAGTTCCAAAAGCCAGATGGAAAGAAAGAAGTTCTAGAAAGCAAGCTTGAAGAATTTAAAACAAAAGTACAAATATCTGAATCATATAGCATAACATTCAGTTTTCTTTTGAGTGTGAGTTTTCCATATGGGGATAATAAGGACAAAAATTCAAAATAAAACCTCCACAGATTCTTTGTCTCTGGGGGCCTTAGATGTCAGGCCATCCTTGCACAAAGAAATTCCCAAAGGGTAGCAAATATCATAAATAAAGTTCATTTTTAATTAAAGTCATAAAATTATAAAATAAATTTGAGTACAAAGTATATAATTAAAACTTTTTGGTTGTCCTAAGTATTCATAGAGTTCACCAAATATGTAAACATAATTGGGGAAAATATTATAACATTTTTATAATAATCAAGAAAAAATCAAACAATACCAGTTAGGGCAAGAATTGAAAACGACACCATCTAGGCCTGTTCTTGTTTAGGAATGTCAAAAGAAAAGATCTATAATAATTTTTTTGGCTTTTCTTTAAAAGGATTTTCCCCCCTTACTTCTTTGTTCTCAAGGGGGAAAAAAACCAACAGTAATTAGCAAACCACAGATGAGAGTGAGTTCTCTCATTTAACGCAACAAAATATGCCACCCAAGACCACACTTGCTGGCATTTCCACTTAGCGACGCCCATTTTCCCCTTCCTTATTTAAAACTCTAAACCTCAAGGAAGGTTCAATGAGTTGTCACTTGCAGTGCCTTAGGGAACCAAGGAAATAGGATGAAATAAGAACTTAAAGTATATTATCAAGTCACCCCATCCAGAGAGGCAAAAATACGTATTGACAATCAACTCTACATAAGAGTTTTAGCTGCTTTTAGAAAATGAAAAGGGTATGGGCCAAATCCTTGCTCCAGTAGAAAGAACTTTACAAGCAGAAGAATAATGGCCTTACGTTAAAACAAACTGTGCATCAAGATTATAACAAAGCCGCACAGAAGTTAAAAGTCCAAGCAGGCTTTGTTATTTCTTTTTAACGACATATTTATTTGCATTTAATCTTACTTCTTTATTCTTTAGACATTGCAAGTTGAAGTGAATATACCTCCTTCCTAAATAAAAAATGCCTGAAAGTCTGAAGAATTCTGGCACTGAAAAAGAAGAGCAGGGGATACAAATTCCACGAGGCTCTCTATCTAGCATGTCTGCAATAGCCACAATTCTTTCATTTTGTTGTTGTCAATTGCTGTCAAGTCAATTTTGACTCACTACAACCTGTTTGCACAGAGCAGAATTGCTCTGTGGTGTTCTAAGGCTACAACCTTTCTAAAGCAGATTGTTGTGTGCCTTGACGTCACAACCGACTTATAGTTGACCTTTCAGTGAGTTTGCAGAGGCAGTAAGTCACGTGGAAGAGACGGTCGTCTTTCTCCCATGGAGCAGCTGGTGGATTTGAATCTAATGCCTTTCGGTTGGCAGCACAACTTGTTAGCACTAGGCCACCAAATGCAGATTACCAAGACAGTTTTCTGAGATGACTCTGGACAGGGTGAAAGCACCACCCTTTCTGCTGAGAGTTGAATGCTTAATAATTTGTGTATACCAGGACTCCATTCATTCCTTAGGATTTATAAAAATGCCTTTCATTAATTACGTATCATCAAGTCAGAACTGACTCATTGTTGACCCTCTAGCAGAGACTAAATCACGTAAGAGGAGATTGCCCAGCTGTCTCCATGGAGCAGCTGCTGAATTTGAACATATGCCTTTTGGTTGGCAGCACAACTCCTTACTACGACGCCACCAGAGCTCCCTAAGAAAACAATTAGAACCAAGAAAGTTCTCAAGGAATGTTAGTTGCCCTTATGGTTCAACAAATATGTGACCTTATTTTAAAAGGAAACAAACAAAAATGATACTACGGAACTTTTCCATTTCACTGTTGCATTTTCAAATGTCTCACCAGGTTTGAGAAGGAGGGGAAAAGGTCAAGTTTAGAAGAGCTGAGGTTGACGGAGAGATTATCACATACCAGGACTGGAAGTACAATTAAACTAAGGAGGTAAGATGGGAGCATGGATTCGTAGTAAGTTACTTACCCAATGAGAGAAGGAGCCAAGAAATGATCAATCAGCAGTTGTTGTTAGGTGTCATCAAGGTAAGTATGACTCATAGTGACCCTGAAAATAATAGATCCGAACCGTGTCCTGCCTGGTTCTATCTTCATTATCTCTGACACATTTGAGCCCATTGCTCCAGTCACTGTGTCAATCCATCTCTTCAAGTGTTATCCTGTCCCTCGTTGACCCTTCTCATATGTGAGATGAAGTTTTGTCATCCTTACCTTTAAGAAGCATTCTGGCGGCACTTTCTCCAAGACACATCTGTTTGTTCTTTTGTCAGCAAAGAGATATTCAGTATTCTGGTCCAACATCACAGATCAAAGGCATCAATTCTTCAGCAGAAATAGTACACACATGGAAGGAAGCCTGGTAAAATGTCTGAGATAGGTCCAATGTCTGTGGGAAGTGCAGATGCCTTGTCTATAGCTAAAGACTTCTGATTAAGTAGACGTTGATAAACACTTTGTAACTCATCTCAAATCATACATTAAAACATTCTTTAAGAATAAATATCTCTCCTTCATCTGTTCCAATGTAATGTTCTTTATCTATTCACTCTTATCCTACTCTTCTCCCAAACCCCCTCTATAACAGTGGTGCTATGCAGTGTTTGTCCTATTGTGACTGACATATTTCATTCAGCACAATGTCCTCGAGGGTCACCCATGTTGTGTAATGTTTTATGAGTTCACTGTTTTTCAGTGCTATGTAGTATTCCACTAATACAAATATACCATAGTGTTCCTACCCATCCATTTGTTGAAGGACACTTGGGTTGCTTCCATTTCTTTGCTATTGTAAATAATACAGCAATAAACATGGATGTGCATATAGCTGTTTGGATGGCAGGTTTGGATTCTTTAGAGTATATTCTCAGTAGTGATTTTGCCGGGTCAAGTGGTATTTCTATTTCCAACTTTATGAGAAAGCACCAAACTTCTTTCCATAGTCGTTGTACCACTTACACTTCCATCAGCAATTAAATAAGGGTTCCAATCTCTCCACAACCTCACCAGCATTTATTGTTTGCTGCTCTGTAGAACTTTGCTATTATTCCTGGGGTGAGATGATATTTCAAAGTTGTTTTGATTTGCATCTCTCTGATAGCTGGGATTTTTAATATTTCTTCATGTTTGTTTGTCATCTGAATGTCTTCTTTACTGAAGTGTCTATTCATATCCTGTGTTCACTTTGGGATTGGGTTGTTTACCTTTTCTTGTTGAAGTGCTGGAGTATTCTATAAATTTTAGATTTGTTTGTTGTTGTTGTTACTGTTGTTGTGTGTTGTCAAATCACCTGTGACTCATAACACTCTATGTACAACATCTTTAAGCTCTGCTCTATCCTGTGTCAATCTTCTTGTCTATGAGACATCTACCCCCATTGCCTGAGTCACTGAATCAATCCATCTCATCAAGGGTCTTCCTCTCTTGTGCTGTCCCTCCACCCTCCCAAGCACGAAGTCCCTCTCCAAGGACTGGTTCCTCCTCGTAATATGTCCAAAGTATGTCAGATGAAGCTTCAGAATCCTTGCCTCCAAGGAAATGCCTGTTCTCACCCTGTCTAGAACAAACTGCTTTGTCCTAGCAGTCCATGGTATATTCAATACTCTTCTCCACCACCACAGCTCAAAGGCATCAATTTTCCTTCTGCCATCCCTAGTCATTGTCCACCTCTCTGATACATAGCAAGTAATTGCAAAGACCATGGCCTGGATCCGTTTCCAGACTGACATCATTGTTCTTCAGCACTTTGAAGAGGTCTCTGACAACAGACTTTCCCAATTCAATTCGTCTCATCTCTTAATTTCCCAGCTGCTGGGTCCAAGAGTGTTGATTGTGGAGCCAAGCAAACTAAAGCTGTTTACAATCTCAATCTCCTCACCATCTATCATGATGCTGCCAATTGGGCCAATGGTGAAAATCTTTGTTTCCTTGATGTTGAGCTTCAGTCCATATTGAAGGCTCCAGTCCTTGACCTTTTGCATCAAGCACTTCAGGTTATCCTCAGTTAAAGCAAGCAGAGTTGTGTCATTTGCTTAACGCAGATTGTTGATGAGTCTTCCTCCAATCCTGATGCCACATTTCTCTTCGTAGGGCCCAGCCTCCTGGATAATCTGTTCTGCATATAAATTGAAAGATAAGGAGATAGGCACACTCTGGCATGCACGTTTCCTAATTTTGAACCATGCAGTATTTCCTTGCCCTGTTCTCACAACTTCCTCCAGTTCCAAGTATAAGTTTCACATACGCACAATCAAGTGTTCTGGGATTCTCATTCTTCTCAGAGGCAGCCACATTTTGTTGTGATCCACACAGTCAAATGTCTTTGCATTGTCAATGAAACACAGATAGACATTCCTCTGGTACTCCCTGCTTTCAGCCAAGATCCATCTAACATTATCTATAATATCCCTAGTACCAAGACCTCTTCTAAATCCGCCTGCACTTCAGGCAGTTCTCTGTTGATGTGCTGTGACAGTCATTTTTGGATAACTTTCAGAAGAATCTTGTTTGCATGTGATATTAATGATATTGTTTAATAATTTTCACACTCTGTTGAGTCATCTTTCTTTGAAATGGGAATAAATATAGGTATCTTCTAGTCAGTTGGCCATGTGGTTGTCCTCCAGACTTCTTGGCACAACTTCAAGAGCACATCCAGTGCAATATCAGTTGAAATATGTCAATTAGTATGCCATCAATTCCTGGGGTCTTGTTTTTGCAATTCTTTTAGAGTAAAAATAGGCAAAAATTTGAGATATGAGTCCCATATGAGATATGTCATAACCAATTTTTTCCCCCGGTCTATGGCTTTCCTCTTTACCCTGCTAGAGAAGTTTTTTGATGTGCATAAGAATTTGATTCTTAGAAAGTTCCATTAATCTATTTTGTTCTCTCTTGGTTGCAGCTTTTTCATTATGCTATTTTAAAGGAATATATGGTTAGGCATTATACATAAGAAAACAGCCCAGAATAAGAGGTATATAACAAAGAGGATAGAGGGAGGAGGTAATTGTAAAACAATGAATGAATATTTTTTTTTTAAAAAAGTGAACTGGGGGAGGGGAAAGGGCAGGAGAGGTGTTAAGATGTGCAACAATGAATGAGTGAAAATCTAACTTTTCTGTAAATTTTCATTAAAATAACAATTACAATTAAAAATTTCATAAAAAAAAAGAATAAAATATCTCCAAGAGCATCACCTGAAGAAATGTTTGGGGGAAATAAGGGAAGACGGTAAGACAATTCTCCAATGTTCCAAAATGTGAAATGTTGAGTATAAATCAATAAAAGCAATTAACACCATTCATTAAAATAAATAATTTAAAAATATTTCTAACAAACCATTGTTGTTGCTGTTAAGTGCCATTGAGTCATAAACGATTCATAGCAACCCTATAAATGAAAGACCTGAACACTTGTATAACTTTCATTGTTTCTTCAAGTTCATAGGGTTTCCAGAGGCAAGCTCTTTCAGAAGTGGATGGCACTCCTGCTTCCAAGTCTGTTTTTATTGGGGAGCTTCACAAAACACTGTCTACCATGGATAAGCATTATTGCATTTGACACAGTGTCACAGTGTTTAGCATCACAGCAACCATGAATTCCCTTTGTACAGCAAATGGACAGACCAGTGCTATAACACTTAGAAGAATGTTTAACCAAAAGCAATTAAAACCAGGCCTGAGGGCAGAGGATTAAAGTCACCCACCTCGGGCTTGGTAGCATCACTTTCTGTCCACTAGGCCAACTGAGCTCTCTCATTGTTGTTGTCATTGTTAAGTGCCATTAAGTTGTAGATGACGCATAGTGACCCTATGAACAAAAGACCTGAATATTTGCACAACTTTCTCCAATTTCATAGGGTAACTGGAGGCAAGCTATTTCAGAAGTGGATGCCACTCCTGCTTCCAAGCTTGTTTTTATCAGGGAGCTCCACCAAACACTGTCCACCATGGTAACCATTCTCATCATTTACAGTCACTCTTATTCCCTCTGTATTCCTGTCCTCTACCTGCCTCCATTCCACAAGATAAAGCAATCCTGTTTATTTAAATGTTTATTTTTCATATATAATCACAGTATGTCAGAACTGGGCATGACTATCAAAGTTCAAAATTTAGTTCTCTGATGAGATAGTGGGACTGAGAATGCAGCCCATGGATGCAGCACACTTAAGAAGCCAGGCTGGTCTAGCACACCCCAGGTCTGCCCCACACACTGCTGCCTGTCATCCTTTATGCCAACGAGGACTAGATGCAAAAGAACACAGTGCCCTCACTAAGCAAATGTTTAATGCTCTTTCATTCATTCATTCATAAATAGTTATACCTATTCTTGTCAGAGAGAGAGAGAGAGAGAGAGAGAGAGAGAATGAATGGGTGATAACTGAATTACATTAGCACTGCAAAGTCACGTGGTTCAAATCCACCACCTTCTCCAGAGGATAAAGACTGACAATCTGCGCCCATGTGATACTTCCCTTGAAAATTCACAGGAGGGTAATCTCTGAGGCAATTCAGATTTGATGGTACATAATAACAAAATAACACAACTCAAGAGGACTCTGGTGCCCTACTCTATAGTGTACTGCACTGCTAACCCACAGATGTACCTGCTACTCTGAGGGGCGAAAGTAGTTACAATCTTGGCAGTTACAGTCAGAAAAGAAATGTTTGAGTACCAGACTCACAATTGCAACATAAAATATGAACAAATGTTTGATATCTAGTTGAACAAAATTTCACTGTTAAAAAACCCCAAAAGCCATGTAGCATACTTCTGGATAAGCATATTCACTATTTTTAAATTAACGATCTCTTCATGTTAATCTGTAGCTTAAATTTAATTTAAAATAAAATCCAACTATATTTCATACCTGACAAACTCTAACATTCTTCTGAAAGGAAAAACATGCTCAAAAAGAGCCAAGGAGTAATCTTTTACAACACAGTAAGTAAAGCAGGACATTTAACACATTTTTAATGAATCAAAATATTTGGCTTAAGGCACAATAATAAATAGATGAATGAAATAAAATACAGAGTTCAAAAGTTGCCCAATTATATATAGAAATTTAATATCTGAAGAATGTGGCATATGAATTCAATAGGAAAAGAATGAATTATTCCAAACATGACCTTAAAAAAATAGATTGTATATACGGGGGGGAAAGACTTAATTTCTTACAACATGACAAACTATCTCCTCTAAAAAGATATACTTTAACTACAGTAGAAAAAACTCTCCAGAGCAAGACATATTGTTCTAAATCTGATAAGAACAAGATATTTGAGTATATGATATTTTCTTCTGTACATTAAAAGGAGCACATTCTATGTTAAAAAGTACACCAACTACAAGCTATAACATATTTACAGGTAACTAAAAAAACATTTTGAAATGAAATCTAAAAATTAAAATGAAAACGTTAAGCAACCAGCCAAAAACAAATGAGCTACATTTATGTGGTGTTGGTGATGTTATATGCTATCAAGTTGGAATCAGCTCATTGCTGAGCCTCCAAAAGTAAACCTCCAAAGTGGGTTTCTGGAGGCAGTAAACCACACGAGAGGAGACTGACTGCCCATCTTTCTCTACGGAATAACTAGTGAATTCGAACTGTGTGCATTTGTGTTAGTCTCACAATTTTTTACCACTAAGAGCTCTGATGGCCCAGCAGTGAGGAGTTGTGCTGGCAACTCCAAGGTCTGTCATTTGAATCCACCAGCTGCTCTGCGGGAAGAAGATTCCTATGCAATTAACTGCCTCTAAGAACCCATTGGAGGGTTGACCAGCAATGGGTCAAGTCCAACTCGACAAGATACAACAAGAATTACAGTTTCCACCGTTTTCAAAGGCTGATTTTCCAGAATTAGAATTCCTGGCCATTCTTTTCAGGAGCCTCTGGATGGACTGGAACCTCCCCCTTCTGGTTAGCAGCCGAGTATATGAATCATTTGTGACACAGTATCTAGATTGGTACTTGGAATGTAAACAATGAAGCAAACTATTAACCAAAATGCTGGAGATATGAACCTGCTCAGTGTTCTGTCAAAAGACAGTCCTTGTGATCTTTTTCCTGATGCTTGCGATATAGAAAATTCTAAGAAACAGATAAACTCTGTATACATAGTGTTACTATGAGTCAGTTTGGACTTGATGGCAACTAACAAGAACTTTATTCAACAATTAAATGATTGTTGTTATTATGTGCCATTGAATCACCTGTGATGTATAGCAACCCTATGTGCAGCAGCTCTAAACACTGCCCTGTCCTGATCTGTCTCACTAATTCTGACATACCAAACCTCATTCATTGCCCTACTTACTATATCAATCCATCTCATCCGGGCTCTTTCTCTCCTGCGCTGCCCCTCCACCCTTCCAAGCATGAAGTCTTTCTCCAAGGATCAGCTCCTTCTGGGCACATGCCTAAAGTATGTGAGACCGAGCTTCAAAATTCTAGCCTCCAAAGAAAAATTTGGTTTCACCCTTTCAAAGACAGATCTATTTGTTTTCTTGGTGATCCATGATATGTTCAAGACTCTTCTCTTGAAGCACAACTCAAAGGCATCGATTCTTCTTCTGTCATCCTTAGTCATTGCCCAGTTCTCTGATGCAAAACAAGAAACTGTGAAGATCATGGCTTGGATTAAATGCACCTTAGTCTCTAGACTGACAGCATTGCTTTTTCGCACTCTGGAGAAGTCCCTAACAGCAGATTTTCCCAATGCTATTCATCTTTAATGTATAACTATAACTCACAGTAACCCTTCCTTGCGAAGCTGTAAATCTTTACAGAAGAAGACTGTCCATCTTTCTCCCGCAGAGCAGCAGGAGTATTATGATAATGTCATAGAATGTTTTTAAATTATTTTAAACAGTCAAGCAAGAACTGACTCATAGTTGATCCTCCATTGGGTTTCCAAGACTGCAAATCTCATGAAATCTCCTGATGAGCTGTTAGTGGATTCAAACCACCAGAACTTTCAGCTTTGGATTAGCACTGCAATTCACTATAAGACTGGGCCACCAGAACTCAAAACTCAACTTATTGTTGTCTGTTAGAACTTACTCATAGTGGACCCTTCTGCTGGTTTTCTAAGGTTGCAAATTGCACAAAAGGATATTGTCCATCTTTCTCCCTCAAGGCAGCTGGTGGATTCAAGCTACCTGGCTCTGGATTAGCAGACCAGTTCCCTAGCCACTAGGCTACCAGCCAGCACTCCTGAGGCCATCCGAGTTCTATGTTAATAATAGTAAGGTTATACATATTTTGACATGCTAGATGACCATGATAAATTGTTACTTAAAGAAAAGTATAGCTTTTTTAAAATAAAAAAATATGATTATGTTTGTTTTGAGAATATTTGCAAATTTCTGTGCAAGTGTGTGTGCATGTGCATGTGTGCACTCACACACAGATATCTGTAGAACACCAACGTATGAGTTTTAAAAAAGCTGTTAAGTTGGAAGAACAAATACCAATAACATGGCTCTGGGCCCTACTGCTTTATAAAATTTAGTATTTTTAGCCATTTCATCTGATTTTGAAATTAAATCTCACACAAAATTTTGAAAATAAAAATAGAAAAGAAAGTATACTCTGTTATTACAACAAGCATTGTTCTCTACCCCACCCTCAAAATTCTGAAGCTTCTCAAAAGAACCCCAAAGGTTCCTTGGAAGAGGGTTTGAAAATATCTGGCTAATGTGGACACACTAGAAAATCATTTCATTCTTTTCCACCATTCCCTGCCAATATCCAATTAAAGTAAATCACATCCAACACATATAAGTTACTCATAGTCAAAAACAACAGAAGCAAAAAACAAAAAAACAAAAAAAAAAAACAAAGAGCAAAACAGAGATCATATGCATGATGCCACAGGAGTCTGTCCGCCACGCTCCAGAGGGACTCAGGGTGTCACACAGACAGAGCATGAGGGACGGCAGGTGAAAATACTGCTGGTTATTCAGTCTTGGTGCCAAATGTTCTTGTGATATAAATAACTTGTCATGGTGGCTTTAATTCTCGTATTTAAAAACCAATTGTTTCAAATTAAATTTCAGGAGCCTGTTCCAATCCTAGAGGTCCAACTGATGTTTTGGGTTAAGCACGGATTGCTAATTAAAAAGCAGTTCAAATCTACCAGTCATTTCTAGGGAAAAAATGAGGCAGTTGGTCAGAAACTGAACTGCTCTGGTCTGTCCTGTAGGGGCACTGTGAGGCATATCTAAGTTGAGGGCAGTGGGTTAGGTTGACTTCTGGGGTTCTAGAGCTGGAGGCCTAGTGAGTCCATGGTGAAGTGTTAGTCTAGGTTAGCCAGGGTTCTAGCTAAAAGAGATGTGGTTCAAACCTACTAGCTGCTCCATAAGAGAAAGTTGTTGCAGTCTGCTTCCAGAGATATTTACAGCCTTGGAAAGCCTATGGGGTAATTGCTACGAGTTAGAACTGTTTGATTTGATTTTGGTTGATGGCCCCTCAGGGCAAAAACTTTGTAATTGCGTGGCTAAAGTAATCAATAGACTATCGAGCCAGGGATGTGAGTACAGAGCAGTGGTTCTCAGCGGGGGGATATTTAACATGGGGGCTCACTGGTGGCTTAATGATAAGAAGCTGTGCTGCCAATTCAAAGGAAGTAAGTTCAAATCCACCAGCTTCTCTGTAGGAGGAAGATGGGTAATCAACGCTTGGGTGATTTACTGCCTCTGAAAACTCACTGAAGGGTTAGCTATAAGATTTCAGAATTTTCCAAGTTTTCAACAGCTATAAGTTGGTTCTAACTCAACCATAATAACAACAGAGACATTTTGGTTGTCATACTGTGTAATTACTAGTAGCATCGAGTGGGTTTCCTAGCATCCAGTGAGAAATAAATGAGTGTCGAGTATCTTACCTTGGGAAGAATGAGTTTAGATGGGAGAAAGAAGTAAAGTAGAGAATTTCCAGTGCAATCCTCCAAAATTATTAGTACTTCACATTTCAAGGGGAAAAATAAATCCATAATTAGATTTACTTAAACAGAGAGTTTTAACATTGATTGGTGAAAAATAAAGCAGCTAGCTCAGAAATGAATATTTTCTTTGTTTGAGCTGGAATACCTGGGTGGTCACAGAGTTAATGCTTTCAGCGGCTAACCGAAAGTAAGAAGTTTGGTCACATGTGAAGGTGCCTTAGAAGAAAGATTTGAAAGCTTACTTCTAAAAATACAGGCATGGGAAACCTCATGGAGCACAGTTCTACTCTGATCCACTGGAGTCAGCTTGATGGAGTAAATTTTGTTTGTTCACGCCGGCACAATCTTTACATTCTTATGAGAAACTAAATTCTCTCTCTCATAAGGCAACAAATTACACTCTTCTGGTTTTATTTCTACGTATTGAAAAGTCTCAAAAAAAATTTTTCCCCTCTAACATACTATGACAGGTTTGGAAGCAGGAGTGGCATCCACTTCCTAAATAGCATGCCTCGGAAAACTCCATGAACTTTGATAAATATGGATAGTTATAGAGGGGCTTCGGGCCTTTTCTTTTGTTCATGGGGTCACTATGAATTGTGCTCAACTCGTAGGCAATCAACAACAATAACAGCAACAAAATAAAGAAGGGAATTCAGCCTAATGATGTAAAAGAGAGGAAGACCCTCACTCAACAAGATGGACTGACACAGTGATTGCAAGAATGGGCTGAAGCGCAGCTATAATTGATGACCAGGTAGTGTTTTGTTTTGTACACAAAGGAGCTGAGTGAGAACTGCCATAAATGGCACCTTACCACAACAAAAACTCAAAGCTATTCTGGGATATATTCAATCCCTCCTCATCTTAAAATATTAAAATATAGTTTATCAAGATATTAAACTATAGTACTGAACACAATTCCTGGACAAAGAAAAAAAAGAAAAATCCTTAAACCTCAAGCTTATTGCTATCCAGTTAAAACCACCTTGTAGCTGATCTTCCATTGGGTTTTTGAGGATATCAATTACAGAGAAGATGCTCATCTTTCTCCAGCAGTGCCTTTGGGTTACATCGCAGCTCTCCATGGGCTCCGCCACTAGCATTCTCTCTTGAAAACATAATATAGATGAATTAAGGACTCTGACTCAAAAGACCCTGTTTATCCTGTTCTAATGCATGATTAACTTTACAATTAATATATTGAGAAACAAAAAAATAGAAAACAAAAGAGGAAGAAGTGGAAAATCACTAGATTAAATATTTGTTCCTGGAAGTGTCTTTGCTGAGGTTTCCAATCACCTACTGAATCAGTAGACAGATCAAAGGAAATCACAAACTATACATCAGAACCTTATCATTGTAAAGATACCAGACCCGACAAGTCCTGGCACCTTAGACTCCACTGAAGAAGTCCAGACAAAACACCAAAAAGCCTTTATAGAAAATGCTTCGAGAGCTCTACTGGTATAGTCTGTAGGGAGATATGCTGCTATCCCTAAGGCCATACCCCTCTGGTTATTCAAATTGAATAGCAATGTGACCTCTTGGAAAAATGATGGGCAGTCTCCCTCTGTGTGATTAACAGTCTCAGAATCCCAGCTGTGGGTGAGCTATGAGTCAGTTCCAACTTGATGGCAATGATGGAGAGAAAATGTTTGACTCTGAATTTCCAAAGAAGGCATTTAGAAGTCTCCCACGTGATCACCAAAGATGGATATATTTATGTATTTGAGTAAATAAGTGCTTTTGAGAACTCATACTCATTCACTTGTCGTATATGTATACCTCCAAATGCAGTTATTTAAGATCCAGATCAATAAAGACAATCTATGTCATTGGGCAGTTTTCTGTTGACATATTGTTCCAAACGTTTTTGAATCATTTTCAGCAGAATCTTGCTTGCATGTGATATCAATGGTGGTGTTGTTGTTGTTAAGTGCCGTCAAGTCGCAGGCGACTCATAGCGACCCTATGAAGGAGAGTCCTCGATGCTGGGGTGCCTTTCATCCTCTCTCCAGGTTCATAGGGTTTCCAGAGGCAAGCTATTATGGAAGTGGATGCCACTCCTCCTTCCACAATATCAATGATATTGTTCGATAATTTCCACACTCTGTTGGGTCACCTTTCTTTGGAGTGGGAACAAATATCAATCTTTTCCTGTCAATTGGCCAAATGGCTGTCTTCCAGATTTCTCGGCACAACTTTGTGAGCACATTAGGAAGATTAGAAGTTGTAAAAAATGAATGGAATGTATAAAGATTGACTTCCTAGGCATTAGTGAGCTGAGATTGGCCATTTTGAATTAGACACTTGCAGGATCTACTATGCCTGAAATGACAAACTGAAGAGGAATGGTGGTGTTTATCTTCCAAAAGAACATTTCAAGATTGATCCTTGTGGGAAGCCAAATTTCATACTAAATATTTGTAATAAGCCGAATGCTACTTCAGGTAATAAGGGAGGTTGATACAAGCTGGAATTTACCCTGAAGCACTAAGGCAATTCTTAAATATCCACAGGGTTAGAAACTAAGGCAATCCATAAGCATTTACAGTATTCTTGTATTGTACTTGCTAACCCTTCCCTTCTGAGTCAAGCATAGGTTTTCAAAAGAAAGGGCTTAGCTTCATTTGCATTGAATTCTCTTGGTGATTTGCTCCTTGGCAATTTTCAATAAAGACACAGGGAAGCTAACATCAACACTTCCATTCACTTGTTCAAAAACTGTTCGCCTCCTGCTTTAACTGTTTTCCCTACAATCTTAGTGTTGTCTCTCTATTCATACTTATTAATATGCCTTACCCTCAGTTTGCAACAGGTTCTGTGTTATAATGTTATGATACTCTCTATACAGCTGGAGAGAGAATGATCAAATTTTGCACAATCAATGACTTATTCATAGCAAATATATTTTTTAAGAGACTTAAACACAGTAATATACATGGATTTGACCAGATGGTATGCATAGGAATCAGATTGATTACATCTGCGGAAAGAACCGCTGGAGAAGCTCAGTATCAGCGGTGAAAACTAGGCCAGGAGCTGATTGTGGAACAGACCACCAACTACTCATATGCAAATTCAAGCTGAAGCTGAGGAAAATTGAACCAAATCCAAGGCAACCAAAATATGACTTTGAGTCTATCCCACCTGAATTTCAGAACCATCTCAGGAACAGGTTAGAGGCCTTGAACAC
>NW_006399815.1:9021750-9023388 GCF_000299155.1 Elephantulus edwardii
TTGTACATAGGGGTCGCTATGAGTTGAAAGTGACTCGACGGCACATAACAACAACATACTCAAACAAGGAAGCCTTGTTAATACAACTATTATTCAAACTTATGTACCAACACAAAAGCCAAAGATGAAGAAATTGAGGATTTCTACAAATTTCTGCAGTCTGAAATTAATTGAACATACAACCAAGATCCTTTAATAATAACTGGTGCCTGGGAAATTAAAAAGGAACTGGAAGTTGGAAAATATGGAGTTGGTGACAGAAATGAAGCTGGAGATCATATGATAGAATTCTGAACAATGAATGACTAAACGTTGGAAAAGCTATTAAAAAAAACAACCATAAACAATGACTATATCCATAGATTTTATAAGAATTAGTCACTGTATTTGTGGAAAGAGACCAGGAGCTGAGTGTGGAATCAACTCCTCATATGCAAGTTCAAAGTGAAGCTGAAGAAAATGAAAACAAGTTCACAAGTATCAAAATATGACCTGAAGTGCATATAAACTAAATTAAAATCCATCTACAGGAGCAATTTTATGCATTTACCACTAATCACCAGACAAGTTGTGGAATAACATAAAAGGATAGCATCCACAAAGAAAGCAAAAGGTCGTTACAAAGCTAAGGGAGGGAAAAAAACCAAAATGGTTGTCAAAAGAAACCGAGATTTTCATTAGAACTAAAAGAAGTTAAAGCAAAGGGATGCTAACTTCAACAGCACGTACACTAAAATTGAAACAATGCAATGAAGATTGATCCAGCCCCTGTGCAAGGATGACATGCAAATTCATGAAGTGTTCCATATTTTTATAAAAGAAAAATAATTTAAAAATGAACCTCTGTGGAGCAGTTGTGACTTAGAAAAAACAAAACACAAAACCAACAAAGAAAAGGAATGCTGAGATAAGAATGCTGGCATAACAGCTCTAAAAACACAGCAAAGCATTATACAAAAGCATTGAAATGTGTAAGGAGAACCTAAAGGGAAGGATATGACTGTCATTTCTCTAAGTCAAAGAATTGAAGAATAAATCCAACTCTCAAGTTGGAATACTAAAGAATTCTGTGAGCAAAATCTTGAATGATTCAGGAAGCCTCAAAAGAAGATGGAAGGAATACACAAAGTCACATTACCAAAAAGAATGAATTGACTGATACTGAAACATTTCAGGAAGTTAATATGTGATCAAGAAACAAGGGTAATAAAAGAAAATGTTGACGTTATATTGAAGGCATTGGACAAAAAGTAAGGCCTCCAGAATTGATGGAATACCAACTGACATGTTTCAACAAACAAATAGAGCCCTAGACATGCTGACTAGGCTATGCGAAGAAATTTTGCAAAATTTTACAAAATTTCTGTAAGACACTTACAGATCCATATTAATTCTCATTCCTAAGGAAAGGTGATGCGATAGAATGTGGAAATTATAAAAAAACCATTAATATCACATGCAAATAAAATCTCACTGAAAGTTATTTTTAAAACAACAAGAATGGCATATCAAAAAGAAATGCTCAGAAATGAAAGTTGGTTCCAACTCCTTGCTATTGTGAACAAAGCTGCAATAAACATGGGTGTGCATATATCTGCTTGGATGTCAGCTATGGTCTCTTCAGGGTATATTCCCAAT
>NW_006399815.1:9025648-9146289 GCF_000299155.1 Elephantulus edwardii
TTTAAAAAAAGAAATGAAAGTTGGATTCAGAAGAGGCCATGGCATGTAAGATACAACTGCTAATGTTAGATGGATATTGGATGAAAGCAAGGAATATCAGAAAGATATTTATTTGTGCTTTATTAATTATGCAAAGGCTGTGTGGGTCATAACAGATAATGGTTAACATTGAAAAGAATGAGAATCTCAGAACATTTCACTGTGTTTATGCAAAACCTATAGATAGACCAAGAAACTGTTCTCTGAATTAAATAAAATAATATTACATGTTTAAAATCAGGAAAGGTGTATTTCAGGGTTGTATCCTTTTTCCATACCCTTTCAATCTGGATGTTGAACAAATCATTCGAGAAGCTGGACTATATGAAGAAGAATACATCAAGGTTAGCGTAATACAACCTGAATTATGAAAATGACACAACTTTGCTTGAAAAAAAGTGAAGCAGTGTCTGCACAGGATAAAAGACTACCTACCATATAGGTTACATCTCAACTTTAAAAAGACAAAATAAAAGTCTTCATCACTGAACCAACAGGCAACATCTTGAGGTTGTTGTTATTAGGCACCTGCAAACTAGCTGTGACTCATAGCAACCCTATGCTCAATAGCTCTAAACTCTGTCCCACTTTCAGCCAGACTTACTGTTTCCGACATAACTAGCCCTATTTTTCCCAGTTACTGTGTCAATCTATCTCATCTAGAGTTTTCCTTTCTTGTGCTGTCCCTCCACCCTACAAATCGTAATATCCTTCCCTAACAATGAGCAGGCCTGATAGAAAGACAATTGATGCCTTTGAGCTGTGGTGCTGGAGAAAAGTTTTTCATATACCATCAACTGCCAGGAAAACAAACACCTTAATCCTAGAAAGGGTAAAGTCGGGCTGCTCCTTGGAGGCAAGGATTCTGAAGCTTCATCTGGCATACTTTGGGCATGTTGCAAGAAGGAACCAGTTATTGGAGAGGGACATCAAGCTTGGAAGAGTGGAGGGACAGAGAAAGAAAGAGAGACCGCTGATGAGACGGACTGATACAATGACTGCGGTCATGAAGGTAATGAGACAGTGAAGTTGGTGCAGGATAGAGCAGGTTTTAGGTCTGTTATCAAGTCACAAACTACTTGATGGCACATAACAACAACAACAACAACAAGGACTTGTCTCTCCTTGCCTCATGCCCAAAGTTATGAGACAGAAATTCAAATTCCTTGCCCCCAAGGAACAGTTTGGTTTCTCTTCAGGACAGATTTTTTTGTTCTCTTGGCAGTCGATGATAGGGTCAATACTCTTCTCAAGCACCACAACTCAAAGGCACTGATTCTTCTTCTGTCACCCTGAGTCATTGTCCATCTCTCTGATTTTGTCTTTTTATTTCCTGACTATTGGTGTCAAGATTGTTCATTGTAGAATTAAGCAAGTTGAAATTGTTAACGATTTCAATGTCTTCTCCATCTATCATGGTGCAGCCATTTGGCCCTGTGGTGAAAATCTTTGCCTTCCTGATGTTTAGCTTCAATCTATACTAGAGAGTGCAGTCTTTGACCTTCTGCAGTAAATGTTTCAGGTCCTCCTAAGTTTCAGCAAGCATGTTTGTGTCATCTGCATAACACAGGTTGTTGATAAGTCTTTCTCCAATCCTGATGCCACATTCCTCCTTATGGAGACCAGTCTCCCAATGATCTGTTCTGCATATAAATTAAAAAGGTATTCAGACAAGAAGCATCACTGAAGCACTCCTTTCTTGATTTGGAACCATGCAGTGTTTCTTTGCTCTGTTCTGATGATTGCTTCTTGGTCCAAGTATGGGTTTTGCATGTGCACAATCAGGTGTTCGGAGATTTCCATTCTTCTCAATATATGAAGAAAAGATTTAAATTGTCAATTATTTTCTTTTACCTGGACGCATAATCAACACTCTTGGCAGCAGCAGTCAAGAAAACAAGAGACATGTTACACAGGGGAAATCTGCTGTCAAGGATCTATCCAAAGTTCCAAAGAGCAAGGACATCAGTTTAAAATCTAACGTGTGCCTGATCCAAGGCACACTCTTGTCGATTGCTTCCTATGCAACTGAAAGCTGTACAACAATTATAGATGAAGAATTGATGTCTTTGAACCGTGCAATTGGTGAAGAATATTGGGAATGTCATGGACTTCCAAAGAACAAATAAGTCTGTCTTAAAGAAAGTGCAATTAAAGTGCTCCATGTTTTCAGGAGAAACGAGACCTTAGAGAGAGACATCAAGCTAGAAAAAAGGCAGGTGGTTTGCAAAAGAGAGGAAGACCCTCAACAAGAAAGACTGACATGGTGACTACCACAATGGGTAAAAGGATGGCAGAGATTGTGGAGATGGTACAGGAAAGGTCAAGGTTTACATCTGTTGTTCATAGGGTCACTATGAGTTGTAGTTGACTTGATGACACATAATGCTAGTTTTATAAATTTCAGGAAAATGACATTCACAGAAGGTAAGTAACTGATCCAAAGTCAGAGAGTTAGAAATTAAAGATGAGATTCACACAAATTTCAACTCATCTCACACCTCATTTTGTTGATTCCATCTTCAACATTAAGAAAACAAAGATTCTCACCATTGGGCCGATTGGCAGCATCATGCTAAACAGTGAAGAGATTGAGATTATTGGCAGCTCCAGCTTGCATGGCTCCACAATCAACACTTTTGGAGCTAGCATACAGGAAATCAAAAGATGAACTGCATTTGGAAAATCTGCTGTCAGGGACCTCTCCAGAGTACTGAAAAGCAATGATGTCATTCTAAAGACTAAGTAGTGCCTGATTCAGGTCCTGGTCTTCACAATTACTTGCTCTGCATAAAAGAGCTAGACGATGACTAATGATGATAGAAGAAGACCTTTGAGTTGTGGTGCTGGAGAAGAGTCTTGAATATACCATGGACTGTTAAGAGAACAAAAAGGTCCGTTCTGGTGAGGGTGGAAACCAGATTGCTCCTTGAAAGCAAGGATTTTGAAGGTCTGTCTGACATACTTTAAGCATGTTGCAAAGAGAAACCAGTCCTTGGAGAGGAACATCATGGTTGGAAGGGACGTGCAAGAAAGGAAGACCCTGGATGAGATGGATTGATTCAATGACTGAGGTAATGGGGATAGTTGTGTCAGAGACATTAAGGTTGGCTCAGGATAGAGCAGGGTTAAGGGCTGTTTTACATAGGGTGTCTATGAGTCAGAGTAGACTCAACAGCACATAACAACAACAACAGCCTCATATATGAGGCTTCCATTCCCTCAGTCCTTTTGACTGTGTCCTCTTGAAGAGGAAATATCTCAGCTTCCCATATTTTCAGTGTCACCTTGAATGACTCCACAATATAATGCGACCGTCTTCTTCCTAAATTATCTCCCTAATCTCATTCACAGGAGGAGTGCTGTTTTAAAAGGGTATTCAGTAAAATTATTTTGTATCATCACTTCATATATAAATCATAAATTTGGACACTAAAGTGAAACAATGCAGAACACTTATTCGTCTTTATCTTTACACTTAGATCAAGTTTAAGAAGAAAATTTTGGTTCTCGCTTCGGCAGCACATATACTAAAATTGGAACGATACAGAGAAGATTAGCATGGCCCCTGCGCAAGGATGACACGCAAATTCGTGAAGCGTTCCATATTTAAAAAAAAAAAGAAGAAAATTTTGAATTGTAATCAATTTCATTATCTTGATAAAAGATTATTTAATAATACCAATAAGTATATGACAAAATTCAACTTTTGGGAGAAACCGTATGTGTGAGAAAGAAGTCATTCTCTTAAACAGAAAAGCAGTTCAAGCTACTTTCAAGTTGTAAAAAGAGCTCTGAACAGAAATATAAATTCAAAATGTTGAAGTGAAAAATCATATGTTTTTCATCAGAGTAGTTAAGACAAACCTTTTGCATTCCAAATATTACAGATAATTAGTTCATAATTTACTACTGCAGGGTATATTTATTTAAAGTAAATGTTCTTATTGAAGTTATATTTAAATCTTTAAGGTATGTTCTAAGATTCCTTTAGTTTGAAATTATGAAATAAATATGTGCAATTATAGGCAATAGCAGAACTGCATATTGTAATTGTTATGGGTAATGACAGATTCACAGTCTTGACATAACAATAATTTTTATAACTTCAATAGTAACACTCATCTTCAAAACATCTTCAAAACATTAGCTAATTGAAGCTAAAAAAATTCTGCACAAACCATATAAGTAAATAAATCCCTCATGCCCTGTTGACACTTTATATACTTTCTATTAACTAGTTAACTTCTATTTCAGTAATGTAAAAAATAATTGAAAAATCACCTAACATGAAAATTAAATCTGATGATTATTATTCCTGGCTTTAAGAAGATGTCTCTGTTTATCCTCATCTCTTTTAATTTAGAAGTATGTTACCATCTTCCTTCTTCAATCTCCTCATAATATAGGTTTATGCCATTTAAGGGCATCATTAGTCCTCAGTACACAAGATGAAAAGTGAATTGCTATATAGGACATAGCTATCCCAAACCTATATCACACACAAAGGACCATGGGGTCCATTTCTTCAATGGGTTAAGAACAATAGGGATTTTAGTATTGTATTTTGACAAATGGGAAGAGCTTCTTTCACTCTTCCCTTTCTTCTCTATTTCTATAGCTCTAACACAATACCATGGTGCCAAAAGAACAAATAGGTCTCTCTTGGAGAGCTGAAACCAAGTTTCTCTTTGGAGGCTAAGATTTTGAAGGTCTGTCTCATATACTTTGGGCATGTAGCCAGGAGGGACCAGTCCTTGGAGAAGGACATCACATTTGGAAGGGTGGAGGGACAGTGCAGGAGAGGAAGACCTGGGAGGAGATGGACTGACACAGTAACTGAGGTAATGAGAGTGGGTGTGTTGGAGACACTGAGACTGACTCAGGATAGGACAGGCTTCAGAGCTACTGTACATAGAGTCATTATGAGTAGCAGGTTACTCAATGTCACATAACTTCAACACAACAAACAACACAGTTATCACAAATCTATTCAAGATGATGAGGATGGTACAAGACAGGGCAAGGTTCAGACCTGTTCTTCACAGGGTTGCTATGAGTCATAGTTGACTCATCGGCATGTAACAACTACAACATAATTTGTGTGGGTCCAACAGTGTCCTCTCAAAATATGTATAAACAATGCTGTAATGTGGAACATACGTAATGACCCCTCATGATCTGATAAATCAAGCAGTGGCAAGAAGACTGAGGGTAAGATCAAACACTATAATACTGTCACATTCCTCAGCTGATGCAAGGGAAATTTCCTTAGGGCATGATCTGTAGCATCTTTTATCTCACAAAAGACGAAAGAGGAGAAAGCAAGTAGAGGGCAGGGAAACCTCAGTTTCACCAAGACAAAAGACCTTGGGGAAAAGGCACATTTTTTGGACCGAGGTTTCTGAAGCAAGAAAATCTGAGAACCAGAGGCACAGAGAGAAAACACCTTTCCCTAGACTTACCACCCTGAATTTAGACCTCAAACCTTCTAAATTGGAAGACTACCACTCATTCATCAGTTTGCTATCCTGTAGTGGTTTGTGTGTTGCTGTGATACTAGAAACTATGCCCCAGTATCTCAAATACCAGCAGGGTCACTTATAGTGATCAGGCTAACAAGGATTACTAAATATACCATGGTCTTGGAGTAAGAGCATCCAGAGTGCTCCTCAGAGCCACCAACTTTGGGCATGCTGTCAAGTGGGGTCAGTCCTTGAGGATAGACATCATGTTGGGAAAAGTGGAGGGTCAACACAAGCAAGAAAGCCACTTAACTAGATGAATCGATACAGTTACTGGAACAAACGGTTTGAACAGTGCCGAGATCCTGAGGGTGTTTCTGGACAGAGCAAGGTCCCAATCTCTGTGTACAAGGTTGCTAGGACTTATATTCAACTTGCAGGCACCTAACAACAATAGACTATAAGAAAATCAATTTCTGTTTGTTAAAGTTATCCAATAATGGTATCTCTGTTATAGCAGCACCAGGTAACTGAGACAGAAGTTAGTTCTGCTTATTTCTTGTGGGTTTTGGGTTTTTTTTTTTAGTAAGGTCACCATAAACACTAAATCAGTGAACATTGAGCCATTGCTTGTAGGAAAAATACAAGCTTAGGTTTCTGTAAGTCTCTGGTCACATTGTTATCAACTGATTGCTACATTTCTAATAAATTATTAATTATATACAAGATGTCCTTATAATAAAACTCTAGTCAAGAAATGTTTAACATTTTTCTGATCCTGGCTAACAAATCCTTGGATTTCAGCCTCACAACAATACTATTCACAATGCCTTTTAAAAAAAATGTTGTTATCTTGTGAATCCACACATGCAACTGCTTATCCATAACTTCATTAAGCACTGTAAACTTCACTGTAAAGCTCTAAGGATCAGCCTCACATGCAGAGGAAAAAAATTTCTTGCTCCTTATTTTTAATGTGCTGTTGCATTTTTATTCATTAACCTAGAACTCATGGCCAACAGCACTATAACTCATGACTGAATAAAATTCATTTCACATATGTATCTTCTTTGTATAGAGTATCAGAGACTTCTTCTGATTAGAAAGTGAAGAAACACTTCATTATAACACTTGAGGGCCATTTTAAATAGCAAAATCACCAACAAAAAGCACAAAACTGTGAAAAGGTGTCACTGGAAAAAATATATTGTGTATATGGTTGTGTGTGTGTGTGTGTGTGTGTGTGTGTGTGTGTGTAGTTGTTGATTGCCTTTGAGTCAAGCACAACTCATAGAGACCCTATGAACAAAAGGCCTGAAGCCCTTCTACAACTCTTGACATTTATCAAAGTTCAGAGAGTTTCTGGCAGCAGGTTGTTTAGGAAGTGGATGCCACTCCTGCTCCAAATCTCTATATGTATATGTATATGTATATGTATGTGTGTGTGTGTGTGTGTGTGTGTGTGTGTGTGTGTGCGTGGGTGTGAGTGGGTGTATAGTTGAGAGCTGAAACAAGAAGGATAGCAATAGCATCTCCTCATTCTGCTTCAGCTGTGGATGTGTAGGTCAAGTAACTCAAATTTTTGCTGCTTTGCACATTTCCATGAACATATCACAATTTTTTGGATTACAAATAAATTTTATTAAGTACATAAATCCAAAAATCTGGGATCTGAAAATAATTAGGATTGACTGTAATTATTTATTAAACACTAATTAGGTACCAAACATTGTGTCAATGTATATTGTTATTGTTGTTACATGCTGTCAAGTCACCTGCAACTTACAGCAACTCTCATGTACAATAGCTCTGAACTCTGCCCTGTCCGGAGCCAATCACACCGATTCAGACACATCTAGTCCCATCGCTCTTGCTACCTTGTCAATCCATGTAATCTGGGGTCTTCATCTCCTGCACTGTCTTTCCACCCTTCCAAGCATGATGCTCTTCTCCAAGGACTGATCCCTGCTGGCCGTGTGCCCAAAGTATGTGAGACGGAGCTTTAAAATCCTTGCCTCCCCAAGACAGACCTATTTGTTCTCTTGGCAGTCCGTAGTATTTTCAATACTCTTCTCCAGCACACACAACTCTAAAGGCATCCATTCTTCTTCTGTCATTCTTGGTCATCATCCAGCTCTCTGATGAATAGCAAGTAATTGTGAATCATGACCTGGATCAGGTGCACCTTGGTCTCTAGATTGATATCATTGCTCTTTAGCACTTTGGTGGGTGCCAAGAGTGTTGACTGTGGAGCCAAGAAAACTGTAATTGTTAACAACCTCCATCTCTATCATGGTTCAGCTAATGACCCCGTGGTGAGAATCTTTGCTTTCTTGATGTTGAACTTCAATTCACATTGAAGATTACAGTCCTTGACCTTCTGCAGCAAGCACTTTAGGTCCTTCTCAGTTTCAGCAAGCAAGGTTGTGTCATCTACATAATGCAAATTGTTGATGAGTCTTCTTCCAATCCTGATGCCACACTCTTTCTAATAAGTCCAGCCTCCTGAATGATATGTTTTGCATATGGATTGAAAATGTATGAAAACAAGATGCATCTATGACACACTCCTTTCCTGATCCTAGACCATTCAGTATTTTCTTGCTCCTCCTGATCCAAGTATAGGCTTTGCATGAGCACAAGCATTCTGGGATTCCCATTCTTCTTAAGGTCAGCCACAATTTGTTGTGATCTACACAGTCAAATGCCTTTGCATAGTCAATGAAACACAGATAGACGTCTCTTCCAGTCAGGTGCCCAGGCAGTTGTCCTCCAGATTTCTTGGCACAACCTGGTGCTGTCCAGTGCGGCATCCACTTGTCTAAATATGTCAATTCGCATTTCATCAATTCCTGGACCTTTGTTTTTTGCCAATTCCTTCAGAGCAGCTTGAACTTCCTTCATCATCATGGCCTCTTGGTCGTATTGCTTCATGAAATTCTTCTGCGTCAGCCAATTCTTTTTGGTATAGTGACTGTATATTCCTTCCATCTTCTTTTAATGCTTCCTGGATCATTCATTATTCTGCTCAGAGCATCCTTAAGTATCACAACTCAGGGCTTGAATTTGTTCTTCAGTTTCTTCAGCTTAGGAAATGCTAAGTTGGATGGTTGTTTGATTTTTTGTTTTGTTTTTGATTAGCTAACTCCAGCTCTCTACACGTAATATTTTGCTTTGTCTTTCCAAACTACCTTTTGAATTCTTCTACTCAGCTCCTTAATTCCCTACTTCCTTCCCTTTGCTTTGGCTTCTCAGCACTCTAGTACACTATTCAGAGTTTCTTTTGACATCCATCTCAGTCTTTCTTCCTCCTTTGTCTTTGTAATGACCTTTCCCATTCTTCATAGATTATATGCTTTATATCCTCCCCCAGCACAGCTGCTCTTCATTAGTAGTGTTCAAGGCCTCAAATCTGTTTCGGAGATGTTTTTTAAATTCAGGTGGGATAAACTCAAGCTCTGATAGGGAGCTCTACTAGCTACTGGCAAGAAGCTGTACTGCAGTCCCAAAGGCATGCTGTTCAAGGCTACCAGCTGCTCATTGGCAGAAGGATGGAATATAAATATCACCTCATGCATGATTAGCTGCCTCTGAAAACTCCCCAGAGGGTCACCTATGGATGGTTATATAATAACAACAAATTCAAGGTCAAATTTTGGTGCCAACTGAAAGGGACATGGTTCAAATCCACCAGAGGCTCCATAGGAGAAAGGTGAGCAATCTCCTTTCATGCTTCTTACTGCCTCTGAAAGCCCACTGGAATGTGAGCTTCTGCCTTGAAGATGAGCAATGAGCAACATTATGTACCAGACAATATGTCTATGTACATTAGTGCATTTAGTAACTATAAAATTTTATGAAGTTGTTGTTGTTGTTAAGTGCCATAAAGTCATAGGCAACTCATAGGAACCTATGAACGAAAGACCTGAATGCTTTTATAAATTCATCCTCTAGGTTCATAGAGTTTCCAGAGGCAAGCTTATTTCAGAAGTGGATACCACTCCTGCTTCCAAGTTTGTTTGAATCGAGAGCTCCACCAAACACTGTCCACCATGGGTAACCATTATCTCATTTGACAATATTACCTTTGTCGTTGCTGTGTCAATATCATTATCATTAATATCCTCATTTCTGTAAATAAATAAATTGAGTCTCAAGAAGGTTTCAATAACTTGCAAAAGATGAGATAGAGTCAAGAGAAAAAGTTAGGTGCCTCTGATCACAACTCTATCACCCTAACCACCATACATCATCCAACTGCTATTGCACTGATTCTGACTCATTGGGGCCCCTAGGACAGAGTGGAACTGTCCCACAGGGTTTCCAAGGCTTTATGGCTTTATGGGAGGAGACTGTCTTGTCTTTCTCCTGCACAACAGTTAATGCAGATCCTTAACCACTGCCTCTCAAACTTTGGCAAGTATCACAATAACTGACAAAAACTTTCATTTATTGGTCAATCAGTCTTGTTTTTGTTCAGCAGGTCTGAGGAAGGTCTCAAGAATTAGCATCTCTAGTGAGTTTCCAGGGAGCTCTGGTAGCCTAATGGTATGGAATTGCACTAGCTGTTCAAAGGCTTATGGTTCAAATCTTCCAGCTGGTCTGTGAGAGAAAGAAGGGCAATCTCCTCCCATATAATTCACTGCTTCTGAAAACCTTCTGGAGAGTCAGCTATTGGTCATTTCTGAGTCAATAGTACACAACAATAAAAACAGTGAGTTTCCAGTTGAACACATTTGGAGAAGTGCTTCAGTATGCTGTCCAGCCTCCCATCAATGGCTCTATCAAATATTCAATTTTAAGCAGAGATGTTTATTTAATTTAATGAGAATTGATCAATGTCTTGGAAGTGGGGGGTGGGGGACAGGTAACAAGCAAACAAAGCACAAGGAGTAATACTTCCAATGGGCATCAAATGCATAGGAAGACATAACCCCAAACTCATATCATTCTTCTTTTCTCAGCAAGACTTTATTCACTTCTTTATCCCAGAGGACAGGAACATTACTCCTGTGGCCACGTTCTGACCGCCATTTGTGGACCTCCCAGATCTAGGTCCCTTGGAGTGTTGTACAGCATCATGCACAAAACCAACACCAGTAAGGATACCGCCCTCTACCATGAATCTAAGAACTTTTCCCCTGTCAGTTATATTGGAGTCTGCTCTTCATCTCACAGGTTCGAGAACTGAGCTTGTGATTTATTGCTATGGTAAATTTGCTTATTCTAAAATTTATGCCAAGTCTAAGCTTGGAACAAGATTTTATAGGCCAAGCAGTAAACCCCATAAAATCAGGGTTTAAAATGGAAAATGTTATTCAGACTAATTATGGGTCATGCAATTGGACTTTGCTAGAGCAAGCTTTGTTTAAAACCTTACCCCAAATGAGGCCGTCTAAACACGTGTGCTACAGACGACACAGCCCAAAGCAAAGCCTTAATCAGCAAGCAGAGCTAGGCTGCAGTGGGGCCTGTGACTGCCTGTGACTGCCACCAACCTCCCCAACCTCCCCGTGGCAATCTCCTCATTTGACAAGCCATGAGTGAGCCTTCTCAAGCCAAGACAAAGGACAAAGGATCATGGCCTTCAGCTTTCACAGTGAAAAGGGGAGATTGAAAAGAAGAGCAGAATCACTCCTATGTCAGGAAAAACTAGTGGTAGAAAATCTGTTCCAAACACATCTTAATAAAAATGTGCAATGAATTCTAGAGCTTGAAAAGATTTAATCTCTGAGAAGCAAACAAATTAAATGTATGAAAACTGTTTACTAGAATGGCTACAATTGATGTAATTGTAATGATAGGCTATTATTTGTGTTCAATTCCATTTCAATGGAAATAATAGCTTCATGTACAAATCTTAAAGTCCAATGACTGATTGCTTTATACGCTGGAAGATGAAATGAGTTCTAAATTTGGAATGTTCTTTCCTTTGCTTGGAATGTGTGGGTGCGAACTTTATTGACACTCACTTGGTATTCACAACAAAGAAGTCTATAATTCCCCAAGGAAGTTCATTTTCATTCTATGGCATTATTAAGGGGTTGCACTGATATAGGAGAGAAAAGTTTTGTTTTAAAATGTTTTAAAATCCTATAAAGCTTCCAGGCTTAAATTCTGCTTTTTAATGAAACTCTGGTGGTCGAGTAGTTAAGGAGATGTGGTGCAAGCCCAAAGGCAGGTGGTTCTAATCCACCAGCTGTTCCTCTGGAGAAGCTTCTGGAAACTTGCTGGAGGGTGGGCTGTGGGTCAGTTCCAACTTGACAGCAATGATAAAGAGATAGAGATACATGAAAAACAATGCTTCAAGGAACTGTACTCAATGGATAGACATACTACCATCCAACTTTGCTTGTCTCTTCCTGTCTTCACTTTTTAAAAAATAATAATGCAGCCATCCATCTTCA
This sequence comes from Elephantulus edwardii, assembly GCF_000299155.1. Lineage (NCBI taxonomy): Eukaryota > Metazoa > Chordata > Mammalia > Macroscelidea > Macroscelididae > Elephantulus > Elephantulus edwardii. The sequence goes on from NW_006399815.1 coordinate 9,037,560, forward strand.
TTTTTCCCCATTGTTTATCTTTAGAATGGATTTAAAATATTAAAATTAATATGAACTTGGAAAAAATTACATTAAAGGTATTAAAAAGTTCTCTTTCAATTTATAATACCATACATTTCATTTAAAACAAAAACAAAAAGGCATCACAATTCAGTATTAACAGTGTTCAAATAAAAACTAAAAATTATAATAGTAAAAATTTTAACATTTGACTAACTGTTTTATTAAACCTAAATTTAAAATGTGAAAGGAATCATTCTGATCCTATTAATTTGTTAATTTGTTAAGACAAATCACCTAACTTTGTGGAGTGTTATTTTTTTGTTGTTGTTGAAAGTGGAGGAAATTCATTTTTCTATTGTATATCTAAAGACAGAAAGCATTATCAAAATGCAAAAAATATTTTCACCCAGAGAATTGACATTAATTAACCTTATAAATGAGAGCAGTAAGTATGCCAAGACTATTTTCACTTTTTTCCTTAAAATGTGTTTGACTACCTGCTAGATGTCAGGTACTGTGTGAAATTAATAAGAGCAAATTCCTGCCCTTTAAAGGTGTACACTCTAGTGAATGGACAAGTAAAATACACAATTAGAAGAAGAAGCGAAAGCTGGGGCAGTGAAATGCAAAGAAGTGGTAGTTCTTCCAGATAATCAATTAGAAAGATGAGGAAATGTTTCCATAATTTTCAACTTGAGGAAGAGAGCCAGCCTTGCATGGACATAGATATAGCTGTTCACTAGGCAAGCAGGGATTGGACTGAGGAGAGGTGATGGGAGACAGGTGATTTAATAGAGAGCATAAAACAAAGGCACAAGGCATCAAGAATGAGACTTTCAAGGACAAATAATTTAGTGTAACTGCATTATAGTCTAAAAGAAAGGACATTGAAAGAAATAACACTGGATGTTGTTGGTATGTGCTGTTGAATCAACTACGACTTGAGGTGACCCTATGAACAATAGCTCTGAATCTTGCCCAATCCAGAGTCAGCCTCACCGTCCCTGACACTCCTGGCTGCATGGGTCCCTGTGCCACCGTGTAAATCTACCTCATCTAGGGTTCTTCCAGGTAACCAAGAAGAAATATGAGGAAATGTATCAGTAATTTTCAACTTACTGAAAATGTTCATCTCTTCTCCTGAGCTGACCCTCTACCTTCCCAAGCAAGATGTCGTTCTCCAAAGACTGGCCCCTCCTTACAAGATGCCCAAAGTATGTGAGACGGAGCTTCAAAATCCTTGCCTCCAAGGAGAAACCTCATTTCATCCTCTCCAGGACAACCTCTTTGTTCTTTTGGCCGTCCATGGTATGTTCAACAATCTTCTCCAGCACCACAGCTCATGGGCATCAATTCCCCTTCCATCAATCTTCACCTCTGTCTAGCTCTCACTTGTTTCTGTTTTTGATTCATATAATGCAGGAGTGACATCCACTTCCTAAACCACATGCCTCTGGAAACTATGAACTTGGAGAAACGACAACAGTTCTAGAAAGGATTCAGGTCTTTTGTTCATAGGGCCGCTGTGAGTCATGCTCAGCTCGACAGCAATCAGTAACAATGATACTCTGGCCAATAAAGCTTTGACTTTCCTTTCCCATCTGCCTGAATTTCAGACTCTGAACCTGTCTTCTCATAAAATGATTTTCCCTCATCCTGTAGTTAACCTTATTTCCATACACTTTATCCTCAACTGTCTTTTTCCAGAGCACTCATCTGTCCAGCAAACTCCTTTCTCCAGCATCATACACAAATGCAACATGGCCTTTACATTTGATCATTAAAAGCACTTATTACAAGGCTGTAGTGAAGATAGCTATGCTCAGTCTATGAAAACACTGCATAAGACCATTATTGTAAAAACAGAAGGATAATTAATAAGATGTGTATAAAAGTCCAAAAGGGAAAGGGGAAAGGGCCAGAAGGTGGGTAGGGGAGGAAACCACTAGAATAACAGAGTTTGTTTGGCACATGGCTGTGGATGTGGATGTGGATGTGGGTGCGGGTGTGGGTGTGGAGGGGTGTGTGTGAAAGAATTAGGAAAAAATGATTCAATGGGGACCTGAAAAGACAGAGTAATAATATGCATAGATCAGCGGTAATTGATTTTATAAAACACAATATATATTGAATGTGGGAGCTCTTGTGGCATATATGATTGCATGAATGTAGAAATGTGTGAAACACAACATATATAAATGTACAAATGTATATGAATTTTGTATGCAAACCAATAGAAAATAAAAACAAAGTATGGGGGGAAACACGATTTTAACACTAGCCATTAGAAATTTGTTGACATATATAGAACATATAGGCAAATGAGGCAATACAGCCTTGACCAAATACATATATTAAGGATATATGGAACAGAAAAAAAAAAAAGGATATATAATAAAAATTGCTAAGGAGACCACCTATATACAAAGACCTCTTCCCATAATAGCTAAGTGGTCTGAGCACACAGTTTATTTCCCATCAGGGTAATGTGTTTTGAACTTGACTTAAGAGGCCACCTGCCTAACATGAATGGAGGCACTTTACCCAGTGCATTAGGTTATTTTTAAAAATAAAAAAATAAAAAATTGAGAAAAGGATTTATACAAAAATGCATTGGCTGGCCAGCTTCAAATATGTCTGCCTCCAGAGCCAGGCTTTTTTTAAACCACCCCACATGAGCGTTAAGCCCCCCTGCTGAGTTCTCAGACCTCTGAGGACTGAGGTAACAGGCTTCCAGCTGTTCCAAAAGCTAAATGATGCCCTGCGACGTCCCTTTTTAACAGTATTGGTCTGTGGAAAGGGTATGGGCAACCTTATTGCAGGTTTCCTAGGGTCATCTATGGGGACCCCACTCCACACAGGCTCACTCTAGAAAATTCCTGGGATAATTTGAGGAATGTTTGAGACCAGCTACAATAACTCCTACATAATTATAAGTTATGAGGCCTCAAAGAATCATTTCAAGTGTTTTAGCGGCATAAACCATGGAGAGCATTGTAAAGGAAGACCACCTGCCAGAAGAAGGCTTCATTTTGGAACCCAGGGAGGTCTCCACGTACAGATCTCACAGAGTCGGGTTTGAAAAATTTTTGCATCATGAGTAACAAAGGTTAAATACTTGGTGCTGGGTGACAAGTGAAGAGTGAATATGTTGTGTAATGGTCGAGAGTCAGAACAAAAAACACCACCTTCTCCTACTTGGAAAAGAAACTGACTAAAAGCACTGTACGGCAACAGAGGCAGCAGTAAACAAGCCTAGTAACCATCAGACATCATATTTGCCACAGAGAAGGTGAATTAGAAAAAGAGTACAAGTACTAAAACAACACAGAAGGAGGCTTCTGTGGAGGCTTCTCTTCTTATTGGAGAGCGCAGCTCCACAAGCTGGATGTCCGGCCAATAAGCCTTTTAACAATTCTTTTTCTGGCACTGTGGCCAAAAGAACACTCTCAAGTCATAGATAATGCTGAATGGGCTATATATAACCTTTCAAATAAAGATGAATTTGACTACAGGTACATAGATACAATCATAAGCTAATCTTATGTACATTTAAATTAATAACAGGCAAATAGGGGCACGTCTGCTAGCATTATTAAATCTGGAATGTGCTCTCTCCTTAAATTTCACTGGGACCTTGAGATGGATAGAATTCTAACATCCAAAAATGGAAGGAGAATTCCCAGATTAAACCCTGTGACTGTAAGTGTGAGTCTGTTTTCCCTTTGTTGTCAATTAAAGTAAAAAAAGCCAAGGGGAAGGGTGGGAATCACTAGGATGGCACAGGTGAGCAGATGGATTGGGACAGAGGTGGGGAAGAATCGGGGAAATTCAATGAGGACTTGAAAAAAAATGGGATAATTTTAAGCATAGATCAATAGTAATTATGTAAGAGACAAAGAATTTGAACAATTGTATGAAATGTAATATAAGTGAAAGACTGTATGAAACACCATGCACATGAATGAAAAGTAATAAAAAATGATTACCTGTATTTCTGACATTTTAACCCCATCATATTAAAGTTCAAAAGAGAGTTTTTACCCATTCTAAAAATAAATAAGTGAAAAACTAATGAAAGTCATACCAAAGGAACTCTGGTAGCATAGTGATGGGGCACTCACTTGTTGTTGTCATTGTTATGTGCCATCAAGTTACCTGCAACTCATAGCAACCCTATGTACTATAGCTCTGATCCCTGCTCTATCCTGAGCCAACCTTATTGCCTCTGATACCTACCCCCATTACTCTAGTCACTGAATCAATCCATCTCGTCAAGGGTCTTTCTCTCTTGCTGTCCTTCCACCTTCCCAAGTATAATGTTGCTTTCCAAGGACTGGACCCTGCTTGCAACATGCTCAAAGGACGTCAGACAGAGCTTCAGAATCCTTGCCTGCAAGGAGAAGCCTGGTTTCACCCTCTCCAGAACAAAACTGTTTATTCTAGCAGTTCATGGTATATTCAATAATCTCCAGAACCACAGCACAAAGGCATCAATTCTCCTTCTGTCTTTCCTCGTCATCATCCAGCTTTCTGGTACATAAAGCATAGTTGTGAAGACCATGGCTTAGATCAGGAGCACAAGACTGACATCATTGCTCTTTAGCACTCTGAAGATGTCCCTGATAGCAGGCTTTACCAACGTAATTTATCTTTTCATTTTCTGACTACTGTTGATTGTAGAGCCAAGCAAACTAAAGCTGTTAAAAGTCTCTTCAACATCTATCAGGATGGTGCCAATCGGCCTAGTGGTGAGAATCTTTGTTTTCTTGATGTTGAGTTTCAATCCATATTGAAGGCTGCAGGCTTTGACCTTCTTCAGCAAGTACTTCAGTTCCTCCTCAGTTTTAGCAAGTAAGGTAGTGTCATCTTCATAATGCAGATTGTTGATTCTTCCAATCCTGATGCCATGTGATGAATGTTCCTCCTCATAGAGCCCCGCCTCCCAGATGATCTGTCCCATATATAGCTTGAAAAGGTACCGAGACAGGACACATCCCTGGCATACATCCTTCCCAATTTTAAACCATGCAGTGTTTCCTTGCTCTGTTCTGATGACTGCCTCCTCGTCCAAGTATAGGTTTCACATAAGCACAATCAAGTGTGCTGGGATTCCCATTCTTCTCAGAGTTAGCCAGAACCAATTGCCTTTGCATAGTCAATGAAACACAGATAGACATTCCTCTGGGACTCCCTGCTTTTTGCCAAACTACTAATCAAAATACTGGCAGTTTGAACTCACCTACAGGAGAAAGATGAGGCAGTCTGCTTCCTTAAAGATTATCACCATAGAGAACTTATGGTCCTGCCAGGCTGTTGTCCTGCAATGTATTGGAATTGACTCACTGGCAACTGATGGGGTTGCTCATACCAGAAGAGGATGAATTCTAATGTTAATCTTTTATAAGCAGTGTCTCATAAAAGGGAGAAAGAAATGTAAAGTAACACACAGGGGGAAGACAAAAGCCATATGACAACAGAGACAGATGCAACTAAAAGCAGTGAAGGAATGCAAAGCAGTGCTTGCAGTCACCAGAAACTAGGAGAAAGAAATAGAATCGTTCTTCTCTCAAAGCCCTTAAAAAGAATTAACACAGCCAAGACGTGGATTTGAACTCCTGACTTCCAGAACTGTGGGTAAATAAGTTTCTGCTCTATAAAATCATCCACTTGGTGATAGTTTGTTATGGCCAGCCATAGGAAATTAAGACAAGCTTAATAAGGCTTCTTTTTTTCCTTTCTCTTGTTACCACAGTTTACATCAAGTCTCCACAAAAGGAATAAGCCATTCCTTCCAGGCTGCCAGCTTAGAAGGTGCACAATAACATACTTTAAGTGGCTCAGAGGTTTTATGTTGCAACCTCTTATTTGCATGTTGTACATGGGCTCTGTGATGAGCGTGTGCTAAAAATGTTTCATCGTGGCTTAGCTGTCACAGGAACTGGACTCCTGTGTTTGGTTTTATGGCTGATCTTTGCACATTGTTAACAAATACTGTGGAAATCCAGGAACCCTGTTTTTGAACACCTGGTAGAAATCACTGCCTCTAATATCTTATCCTAAAAGAGGAGCGTGGTTAATGAGATATAATCTAAGCACTTTGTGAAAACTTAATTTTGAAGTTATGGACCTAATAAACATATATTAGCACCTAGTTGATACACTGACTATATTTCACTTTCAACAGTAAAAAAATATGCCTAGGACCAGGTGGCTGGTTTTGTAAGATGTTATAAAGTTCTAAAACATATTGTAACCTTTTGTTTTGTTTCGTTTTATTGAGTTGGTCTTTTTTCAACATTATTTGGCTAATAAAACTCAACTTTTGAATCCAACATTTTAAAAATGAATAAAGTGACAATACACTACTAAATACCTAGAACACAATACCTAAATACTGAATACCTACAACCACAAACTTGATTGTGGAACTGAGGTATTTTTACTTTTTTTTTTTTTTTCCAGAACTTAGGTACTGGGGAATCAATGTATATGGTAACCATCAAAGGCTCATATGGTAAGCGGCTTGTGAGACCTATGAATCCAGTGATGCTGACAAGAGTTCACGTTTCTAAAGCATCACGCATCTTCTTTCTTGCAGGACCAGAGTCATGTGACAGTGATGTGGATTTTAAAAAAATACCTGGGCCATTTGAAACAATTATTCAGAGTCAGAGGTGAGGTAAACCAAGGCCAACGTATAGTAAATATTTTGTCTAGAATCAAACTGCCAATACAGAAAACACATAAAAACCATCTACTGCCATAGAATAAGTTCTGACTCATGGTGATCCTCCATCAGGTCTCCGAGGCTGTAAATTCAACAGAAGGAAACTGGTCATCTTCCCTCCTCACAGTCACTGGTGGACAACCAGAGATGTGCTGCATTTTGGTTAGCAGAAAAACTAGCTACAGACAACGGTAAGTAGATAATGCATTAAAAAATATTTTTTTCTCATTTCTTCTTCACTCTTTTATTTTTTCTTGTCTTTCTTTCTTTTTCTTCTTTTTTAAAATAATTTTTTATTCATTTTAACGTAAGTTTACAGAAACTTAGCGTTTCCTGTCATTCATTGTTGCACTTTTCTCCCTGCCCACACCCTCCCCCCAATTAACTTTTCTACTTGATGAGTAAAAGAAAAACTCTTTCATTGTTATGCAATCCATCCCCCCAAGTCCATTGCACTGTGCAGCCATCATTCTGGACTCCTATCATGACAACGATATCTAATCATATATCCCTTTTAAACAGTTCTCTCCCTCATCTGTTTCAATGCAGTACACATCATTCCTCCCCTTCTTCTCTGTCATCCCTCAACCCCAATGTCAGTCCTGTTTTACAATAGTGGCCCTATGCAATATTTGTCCTTTTGTGACTGAGATATTTCATTCAGCATAAGTTCCAATCCACCCAGAAATATTTCAAGATAAGTTCTTCACGATCCATGTCCAAAAAACCAGCCATTAAAAACCTTACAGAGCTGAGGTTTAATCTGACACAAACAGGAAGTGGTAATCTGTCTTGTATTGGTTATGTGCCAGGTGTCATGTTGAACACTTGATGTAGATTATCTCTTACCTTGAAAATTCTATGAGAAAAAAAATAAATCCTCTATTTCTATATAACAGAATACCACAAAGAGAAGCTCAAAATAGCATAAATGTGTAATCTCACAGTTTCTGTGGGCCACAAATCCAGCACCACTCAAGATTTTATGAGATTCAAATCAAATTGTTTACTGATGGCAATCTCATTTGGAAGATTAGATAAGACTGAATGAGTAAGATTCTATTCCAGGAATTCTTCAAACACATGAAGAGCTTGATCTTTAACAACTTTATTAGCATTCACCATCTTTCCTATCCTCCTGACCCATCCTAGATTACATGAGGCAACATCCTCAAATAATCAGTTGTATAACCTTGAGAGGTAAGGGAGGAAATTACTTAAATCCAGCTCTCAACTCCACAACAGCAAAAATAACTCTTTACTCAAAAATCTCATAACCATACTTCTTGATCTTACTTTAAAGTTACGGTCACATTTTTTTAAATGAGTAATCAGCTCTGCTTTTATATTTGTGAGTAATTTCTCTTTGAGGAAGATTAGTATTGAACACTCATTTCCCATTTTCACTGTTGCTCCCCTCCACCTTCCTCTTAGCACGCTCCATCCCTACTAACTTTCTGTTTCACGAACACATCCAAATCCCTTCACCTGCTGGGTCTATTTGCTTTTCTCTCTACCTAGAATTCTTATTTCACTAAGAAAATGTGTTGCATTGGGGATACTTGCTGTAAAGGATCTATCCAAATCATAAATAGCAAGGATGTCCATTTAAATGCTAAGATGTGTCAGATTCAAACTTACGTATTTTCAATTGCTTCCTATGCAGCCAAAAGTTCAACAATAAACAAGGAAGACTGAAGATAAATCAATGCCTTTGAATTGTAGTATTGGCAGAGTATTGAATATACTGGTGACTATCAAAAGAACAAACAAATCTGTCTTGAAGAAAGTACAACCAGAATGCTCTTTAGAGGTATGGAGAGTGAAATTTTTTCTCACTTATTTTGGACATATTTTCAGGAGGAATCAGTCCTGAGAGAGAGAGCATGCTGGGAAAGGTTAGGGGAAAGGGTCAACAGAAGAGAGGAAGACCCTGAATGAGGAAAAACTGGCATAGAGACTACCACAAGGGGCTTAAGCATGAAAGAGACCATGGGGTTCATGCAAGGTAAGGCAAGGGTCAGATTTCTTGTTCACAGGGTTACTATGAGTCAATCAAGTTGATGGCACCTAACAGCAACAACTACCGAGAAATGCTCTTTTTTCCCCTAAATTTGCATGGTGTTGCCAATATTGATAATCTGTCTCAAATGTGGTCTTCTTGGAGAGAATATCTATCCTGATCATATTAAAATTATTGAGATCATGCCCTTTTCAATTACTTGCCCTGCATCTGAGAGTTGGACAATTGAATAAGGAATTGATGCCTTTGGATTGTGGTGTTGGAGGAAAATACTGAATATTCCATGGACTGCCTTGGAGAAGGTGAAGCCAGACTGCTCCTTGGAAGTAAGGATAGTAAAGCTTCATCTCGCTTACTTTAGGTATGTTACTAGGACAGTCTAGTCTATTCCTGGGAGAGGAACAATATGCTTAGAAAGTTGGACAAACAGAGGAGAAGATCAAGTGGATTGACACAGTGACCACAGTAATATCCTCAAGTATGTCAGAGATTGTGAGATTGACATGGGATAAGACGGGGTTCGGATCTGTTTTTCACACAGTTGCTGTGAGTCATACTTGACTCAATGGCACCTAAATATAACAATAATTATATTAACTGTAGGAGTCCACTAAATATTCCTTCATTCTATCACACTACCCTGTTTTTATAGCACAGTCTAAGTTATTCAGCTATTTGCTTACTATTTTTATGGTCTGTATTTAACCCACAAAAATTAGATTTCCATAGAGGTCAAACATTTTTTCACCACTCTGTCTCATGAGCCTAAAGCAATTTCCAGCACATAATTGCCCAAAAGAGCTCTAGTGGCTTAGTGGTAAGGAACTGGGCTACCAACAAAGAGGTATGTGGTGCAAATTCACCAGCTATTCCATGGGAGAAAGATGGATGACCTCCTCCTGGGTGGTCTACTGCCTCTGAAAACTCACTGGAGGGTCAGCTATGAATTGATTCCAAGTCAACAGTACACAAAACAACAAGAAGTGTTCAATACATTCTTGTTAAATTAATAGTAGAAAATCCTTTCCATAAAGAGAGAGACCAAAAAATACCCCGTATCTCACATCACAACAATATGTGTGTGTATTCAGCAGCCTTTAAATTTTGTATTAAAAAAAAAAAGACAGACATTCTTATAACTTTTAATCATTTTTAAACCAAGAGATATACTATGGACTGCTAAGAGAACAAAAAGGTCTGTCCTAGAGAGGGCCAAACCAGGCTGTTTTTTGGAGGCAAATATTCTGAAGCTCCATCTCACTTACTTTGGGCATGTGGCCAGAAGGGACCAGTCCTTGGAGAAGAACATCATGCTTAGAAGGGTGGAGTGATAACACAGGAGAGGAAGACCCTGGATGAGATGAACTGACTCAGTGATTGGGGTAAGGGGGAGGGGGAGGGCGGGGAGGGTAGGTGTGTTGAAAACAAAGAAACTGGCTGAATGTGTAGACCAAAGTTCAGAGCTGTTGTACAGAGGGTCACTATGAGTCACAAGCAACTCAACAGCATATATTAACAACAACAAACCAAGAGAATTTTGCAAACTGACACTCTGATTTATTATTAATTATATATACTTAATGCTCACAAAGCCTTTAGAGACATTATATGTTATTGATGACACTAAGCCTAATCAAGAATCTGAATCCAGGTATTAACCAGCAACAGTAAAACTGAATATGTCCTAGTCCTTTATCCATATAAATTATACTGTTTTAGCTCAGTGATGATTTGCATATTCATAATAAGAAGATGTAATTAAATCTGTAGAAAACAAATGTGCTTTATGAGTTTGATTTCAAATGCTACCTGGAAGCATTATTCTCAACCTCCTAGATTCTATGCCTTAATATAAACTGCTTAGATCACATTTGTACCATTCTTTTTATTCTACTACATTGTTAGCTGCCTTTGAGTTCAATTCAGCTCATGGAGATCCAATGTACAACAAAATGAAATGTTGTCTGTTCTTGTGTCATCTTCAAGACTTTTAGTATGGTCATTGTTAATGTGTGTTTGAGTGTCATTCAGCCTATAAAGTTCATCTTTCAGCACAATGTCAGGCAATGTTATACTGTGAATCACTGAATTTTTTTTTCCATTTTCTAATTTTTAGAAATAGATTGTAAGACCTTTCTCCTCATCTATCTCATCTGGAAGCTTTGCTTAAATATATTTATTTGGGCATCTCTACTACCTGAAGTGCTTGCCACAGAAGGCCAAGGACTGCAGTGTTCAATATGGATTAAAGCTGAACATCAAGAAAACAAAGATTCTCACCACTGGACTGATAGACAAGCATCATGATAGATGGTGAAGAGATTGAGATTGTTCACAACTTTAGTTTGATTGGCTCCAAAATCAACACTCTTTGGCACCAGCAGCCAGGAAAGATATAAAAAGACGTACTGCGATGGGAAAGTCTGCTGTTAGAGACCTCCCCAAAGTACTGAAGAGCAATGATGTCAGTCTGGAGACAAAGGTGTGCCTTATACAAGCCATGGTCTTTGCAATCACTAGGTATGTGTTAGAGAGCTGGAAAATGACTAGGGATGATAGAAGGAGAATTGATGCCTTTGAGCTGTGGTGTTGGAGAAGAGTATTGAATATACACCATGGACTGCTAAGAGAACAGACAAGTAAAAAAGAGAAAAATCTTCAACAACGTATTGACACGGTGACTCCAACAGTGGGTTTAAACATAAGGATTGTGAAGACGTTGCAGGGCCAGGCAGAATTTCACTCTGCTGCTCATAGGGCCACTAGGAGTGGAAATTCATTCAATGGTACTTACGAATAACATGCAGTAGGGTAGATTGTTTTCATAGAAAAAGTTATTTGGTCCTTTTACTCCTTTACTGTGAATGCTTAAATCTTCTACAGCTGTGATCTTAGAGGAAGTGTCCAAGAAAGTTGACAATAAGAACGATAAATACATTTTAACTGTGATGACAACTCTAAGACTTGGAGTAAATAATGAACTAAAAAAAAAATACTTCAAGGCCACATAATGAACATGGGAGAGAAGGGGAAAAAAGGCATATATGCCACCCCAGAACTGGGCATCAGGCTTTCCTTGTCTGACACAATCCTGGAATCAAGTCAACACCTAGAAGTATAAAGCACCTTTGCTCCAACAAGCAAGGGGAACTTTCTGAGCCCCACAGTCTCACTACTGGCTTATCATTTCCTTCTTTTTGTCTATATATTTCCATTTATCCTTTAAGATCTTACTTAGATTCCAATGTCCTCAAAAGCCTCTCTGACAGTTTAAATTCTTACATGAGTCTTTCCTGAGACTTGTATGACATATATAGTGTATGCCACATATGTTAGCATTTTATTGCACATTGTTTTATTTTCCAGCAACACCAGAGCTGCCGTGAAATGAGGAAGGTCTTATATTTCTTTCATACCTTGCAAAGCCCAGGACTTTAGTGGTCTAACAATGCGGACTTTGTAAGTGCATGTTTTATTATTGCTAGAAGGACTTGAATGCTAAGCTATTGGCAAGTTGCTTTCAGAATTATCAAAATCTAGTTGTTAATAATGGAGTTTGGGTGACTTAGTGGTAAATAGTTATACTGATTACCCAAAGGCACACTGTTCAACTGATTGCCTTTGAAAACATGCTGGAGGGACAGCTATGAGTCACTTCTGACTTGAGATAAAGAATAACAGTTGATAAGGGACCTCTCAGTTGCCTAGAATAGCAGTGTGGCCAATCCATGGGAAACCAGTTCAAATACACCAAATTGCTCCATGTGCTAATGATGGGCAATTCTGGTGCAATTTACAGCCTCTGAAAACCCATTGGAGGATAAGTTGGTTCTGACTCTACAGTTGTTGTTGTTGTTGTTGTTGTTGTTGTTGTTGTTGTTGTTGTTATGTGCCGTTGAGTCCTTTGCAACTCACAGCGAACCTATGTACAGCAGCCCTAAACCCTGCTCTATCCTGTGCCAATCACAATTCCTCTGACACACCCATCCTGATTACCCCAGTCACTGAATCAGTCCACCTCACAGAGGATCTTCTCCTCCTGCGCTGTACCTCCACCCTCCCAAGCATGATGTCCCTTACCAAGGACCTGTCCTTCCTTACAACATGTCCAAAGTATGTCAGACAAAGCCCCAGAACCCTTGCCTCCAAGGAGTAGCCTGGTTTAACCCTCTCCAGGATGAATCTGTTTGTTTTCTTGGTAGTTCATGGTACATTCAATACTCTTCTCCAGTACCACAGCCCAAAGGCATCAATTCTTCTTCTATCCTCTCTAGTCATTGTCCAACTCTCTGATACATAACAAGTGATTGCAAAGACCATGGCCTGTATCTGACACACCTTAGTCTCCAGAGAGACACCGTTGCTCTTGAGTACTTTAGAGAGGTCCCTAACAGCAGACTTTCCCTTCGCAATACATTTTTTTATTTCCTGGCTGCTGGTGCCAAGAGTGTTGACCATGAAGCTGAGCAAACTGAAGCTGTGAACAATCTCAATCTCTTCACCATCCATCCTGATGCTCCCTATTGGTCCAGTGGTGAGAATCTTTGTCTTCTTGACAGTGAGCCTCAGTCCATACTGAAGGCTGCAGTCCTTGACTCTCTGCAGCAAGTGCATGAGGTCCTCCTCAGTTTCAGCAAGCAGGGTTGCATCATCTGTGTAATGCAGATTGTTGATAGATCTTCCACCAATCCTGACACCACACTTCTCATAGATCACAGCCTCTCAGATAATCTGCTCTGCATACAGGTTGAAAAGGTATGGAGATAGGACACATCCCTGGCATACACCCTTCCCAATTCTGAACCATGCAGTGTTTCCGTGCTTTGTTCTGACGACTGCCTCTTGGTCCAAGTATAAGTTTTGCATTAGCACGATTAAATGTTCTGGGATTCCCATTCTTCTCAGAGTCAGCCACAGTTTGTTATGATCCACACAGTCAAACATCTTTGCATAATCAATGAAACACAGATAGACATTCTTCTGATCTTCCCTGCTTTGAGCTAAGATCCATCTAACATCAGCAACAATATCCCTAGTACCACGACCCCTTCTAAACCCAGCTTGGACTTCTGGCAGTTCTCTGCTGATATGCCATTCCAGTTGTTTTTGGATAATCTTCAGTAGAATCTTGCTTGCGTGTGAAATCAATGATATTGGTCTGTAGTTTCCACACTCTGTTGGGTCACCCTTCTTTGGAATGGGAACAAATATAGATCCCTTCCAGTCAGTTGGTCAAGTGGTTGTTCTCCAGATTTCTTGGCACAACTTGGTGAGCACATCCAGGGCAACATCTGTTAGCTGAAATATGTCAATTGGTACACCATCTATTCCTGGAGCCTTATTTTTTTGCTTTTTCCTTCAAAGCAGCTTGAACTTCTTCCTTCATCACCATAGGCTCTTGCTCAAGTGTTATTTCATTAAATACTTCTGTATCTGCCAATTCCTCTTGATACAATGACTCAGTATATTCCTTCCATCTTCTTTTAATACTTCCTGGATCATTTAATATTCTGCCTAAAGCATCCTTGATTATAGCAACTCGACGTTTGAATTTGTTCTTCAGTTCCTTGAGCTTAAGAAATGCTGAACGAGTTTGGCCCTTTTGATCTTCTGACTCTAGCTCCTTGCACATTTCATTCTAATATTTCGCTTTGTCATCCCATGCTGCCTTTTGGAATCTTCTGTTCAGCTCTTTAGTATCTTGAATTCTTCCTCTGCTTTGGCTTCTCTGTGCTCTAGTGCAATCTTCAGAGTTTCTTCTGACATCCACTTTGGTCTTTTCTTCCTCTTCAGTCTTTGTAATGACCGTTTGCATTCTTCCTGGATGACACATTTGACATCCTCCCACAACTCATCTGGTCTTCACTCATTCATGTTCAAGGCCTCAAATCTGTTCCTGAGATGATTCTGAAATTCAGGTGGGATGAACTCAAAGTCATATTTTGGCTCCTGAGGATTCGGTTTAATTTCCCTCAGCTTCAGCTTGAGCTTGCATATGAGTAGTTGGTGGTCTGTTCCACAATCAGTTCCTGGCCTAGTTTTCACAGCTGATATTGAGCTTCTCCAGCAGTTTTTTCCCGCAGATGTAATCAGTCTGATTCCTATGCATACCATCAGGTGAAATCCATGTGTATAACCTGTGTTTATGTTTCTTATAAAATGTATTTGCAATGAATAAGTCATTGATTGTACAAAATTCAATCATTCTATCTCCAGCTTCATTTCTGTCACCAAATCCATGTTTTCCAACTACTGATTCTTCTTCTCTGTTCCCACCTTTTGCATTCCAGTCACCCATTATTATCAATGCATCTTGATTATATGTTCAATCTGTCTCCAACTGTAAAAGTTGGTAGAAATCATCTATTTCTTCTTTGGCTCTGGTTGTTGGTGCATATTTCTGAATGATAGTGGTATTCACTGGACTTCCTTGTAAGCGTATAGATGCAATCCTGTCATTCACAAAGCTGTACTTCAAGATGAATCTAGAAGCTACTTTTTTACCTATGAAAGCAGCCCCATTTTTCCTCACCTTTTCATCTCCGGAGTAATATATCATATGATCATCTGACTCAAAATGACCCATGCCAGTCCATCTCATCTCTCCAATGCCTAGTATGTCACTATTTATGCATTCCATTTTTTTCTTAACATTTTCTAATTTTCCTACATTCATGGTTCTCACATCCCATGTTCCAATCACTAGTGTCTGCTTACAACTGTTCTTCTTCCTTTGTATGTCCATACTTGAAAGTTCTACCTAAATTGCCCTTTCTGTTAGCCTATGTGTGTTCTGTTGTACATAGGGTTTTCTGAGGCCTGCTATTTCAGAATGGATGGCCAATCCTTCTTCCTAGCCTGTCTTAATCTGAATGTTCAGATTTAGAGTAGTATCTGACAGACAAGCAATTTATGGAGCAGTGAAAGATAAATCCCTCATTGTGGAGTTAACCATTAGTGACAGTGTTGTCCCTGCCCTTAGCCCAGTGCCTTGACCCACGTATTTCCAAGCTCCATCCTCCACCAGGCTACCCCTTCACTTCTACCAGCACATAACAAAAAGTTATGAAAATTTAAAAATGTAGAATAAAGCTGAGAAACCTACAAGGAAGTTCCAACAACAAAAATAAGATAAAAACTTCTAAACCCATAGAATATCTTTTCAAAAGAGTATGTTTAGCAAAATAATATAAAGCAAATGAACCTCATTTTTAGGTTAAGGCTCTTTTTCCCTATTGATATAAAAAACTTCCATTAAAGACTCTTAACCTTTTGTTACCTCTGCTAGCCTAGCAGTTAGAGAATTGAGCTGTCAATCCAAAGGCAGATGGTTCAAATCTATTAGCTGCTCTGAATGCAAAAGATGGGAAATGTCTTGTGTGATTTACAGCTTCTTTAGTGGGCCAGCTGAGTCTAACTCCAAGGCAATGGGAAAAGATGAGATGGTCTCACAGAGACCTACCTCAGCACTAATGAGCATGTTTCTTAGGGACCAGTTCTTAAGGTCCCAATTACTCCTGCTGTTGCTGGTGGAAGTAAATAAACCTTGTTTTAGGGTTTATGGAATCGACCTAATAGAGCTTCTATAGCTTATCTCTTTAACTAAGAGACATTTAATGCAAAATCAAGGTAATAATACCTACCCCACATGGCTGCTAGATAGTCTGTATTGGTGATGGGTAGTGCTGGGTGTTAGGTTCCTGATAGTATGTGACACTTAGTAGGTCCACAAGAAAGGGAGATAATACTGTTATAATCTTGATTTAATTGCCTTTCCATAACCCCAGCATTAAAGTCTTAGAAATCCAATTTATTTTGCTGTTTCTTATCACTTTCTATTCAGAAACTTTCATTATCATTGCCAGTCTCCATCCAGTTTAAAACCCTCTCCAAAAGATTGAGTGTTCATCCTATCAGTTTTCTAAGGCTGAGTTGTTGCTAATACAATTACCATGCCTAGACCTTTATCAATAAGTTGTCTTCACACCTAATCAAAGCAACACTCAGATAATGTGAATTTTTTGCATCCCTGTTTGTCCTTTTTTTGCTGTTTGCTTTTGAGCCTCGTGCATCTTTTAGAAAAGTCACAAATTTAAAACATAAAGAACTGAAAAGCAAAGCAAGTGCATAAACTATTTGCTGTAGTTCTGACAGAAGATCAAGCAAGATGAAGAGGGAGATAAAAATTAATGAATAACATGAGGTAATGAGGCTTGGAAATTATCTGTTCATACCAATTATATACATTCTTTCATGCTCTCCTCTCCATTCATTTTTTCCTTTTCCCATTATTACAGATAATTGAGAAATGAAATATGCAAATCCAGTGTTATCTAATTTGAAAAAGAAAAGAGGAAGTATTGTACTAAGGAGCTATATTATGACAAGGGGGAATATTTCCTGAAGGCATTATTCTCTCTATCTAGAATATCATCATTTTTTAAATCCAGATGCTCTTTCAAGGAGATGATTTTTTTCCCCCATTGTGTCTGACTCCTATCTCCAACCATGTGCTACTTCAGTTTGAAGCCACATTTACTCAAGGCCCAGTTTCTGTCAAATTTAAATAGCAACATTTTCTGAGGCTAAATAAAGAATAGCATTTCAGCCTAAAAATACTGAAAATCTTCTATCTTGACAATTAACCCAAATTGCATTTATAATTCTTAGGATTTGCTCTACTTTTTAAGACTGGCTTAGTTCCCAGATAATTTATGAAATGTCATATTATCTCTCCCATTTACCTAATAACCTAGTAACACAAAATTTTTAATTACTACTAAATACAAGATACCACTTCAAAAATGCTTTTTTTAAAAAAAAAATTCTATTTGTAGGTTGTAATTTTTGTTATGTGTCAAGTCAACTCCAACTCACAGTGACCCAATGAACAACAGCTCTGAGCCAATTTCATCATCTCTGACACACCACATTACCCCTGTGACAGAGTCAATCCATCTCACCCAGGGTCCTCCTCTTTTGCGCTGTCCCTCCACCTATCCAAGTGTGATGTACTCTCCAAAGTACATCTCTGCAACATGCCCAAAATATGTCAGACAGAACTTCAAATTCCTTGTCTCCAAGGAGCAGCTTGGTTTCACCCTTTTTAGAATGAAACTGTTTCTTCTCCTAGACATCCATGATACTTTCAATACTTTTCTCCAGCACCACAGCTCAAAGTAAATGACTAATGACAGAAGAATCAATGCCTTTGAGTTGTGGTGCTGGAGAAGAGTATTTTGTGTGGAGATTGCTAAATGTTACCTTCTCAAGAGAATAAAAGAAACAAAAGGTAACAAGTAGCTGGAATTTACTAAATTTATGCTTGAGTGGCAGGAATGGTTAAACGTATTGCTACTAGCCAAAAGGCTGGCATGTGAGACCCACTCAGCAATGCCTTAGCTAGCAGGTCACACAGCCTTGCACACCCCCCGGAACAGTTCCACCATGCAAACATAGAGTCTCCATGATTTGGGATCAATTCACCAGCAACTATCAACAAAAACTATTTCAAGAATTTATACTTGTTTCCTAATTCCTCTTAAATCTTTCCCATCATTTGACTGTGTTCAGTAACCATTTGCTGAGTGCTTGCTCTAGACCTCAATATACGTAAAAAAAAAGTTAAACCTGGCCATCAGAAACAGGTAGTCTAGCTGGGATTTCTTTTCAATAGAAAGCACTTCACTAGATGAGACCACATTATCATAAAAAATACCTAACAACAGTACACACTAAATACCTAGAGTTTAAGAGTAAGGATTTTGGATTCAGACAAATGACGTTCAGTAATAGTCTGCCTGATCCAACTTTTCTCTTCAATTTAACTGGTTCTGCTCAGGTCCATTAAAACCAAAACTTACTTACAGTATGACTCTACACGCTCCCAACAAGAAAAGATTAGATTAGTTCCATACTTAGGAGCACCAAAAATAACCCAAACACAAGAAGGAACCAAATTTTATATTCTCTACTTTTTAATTAACAGATAGTGATTGGAGGCAAGAAGTGGTTGCCACTGAACATGGAAAGTCACTTTATAGTCAAGCCAAAACTGAATGTTGGGAGGAGAAAAAGAGAGATCAACTATTATGTTAAAGCTACCAGAACTCTCCCCATCCCTGTAGAGAACACATTTGCCAAGAGGACTTTTGCCATGTCTTTCATGAGTAGGGAATTATTTGTTTGGGTTTTGAGTTGTTTTTATTATGTACCGTCTAGTTGCCTGCAACTCATAGCAATCCTATGCACAACAGCTCTGAACTCCATCCTATCCTGAGACAATCTCACTGTCTCCAACACATCTGTTCCTATTACGCCAGTCACTTTGTCAATCCAGCTCATCCAGGATCTTCCATTCCTGCATTTTCTCTTCACCCTTCCAAGCATAATGTCTTCCTGCAAGGACTAGTCCCTCCTGGACACATGTCCAAAGTTTGTGAGACAGAGCTTCTAAATCCTTGCCTCCAGAGAGCAATTTGGTTTTAATCTCTCCGGGACAGACTTACTTTTTTTTTTATTTCAACAGTCCATGGTATGTTCAATACTTTTTTCCAGCACTAGAGCTCAAAGGTATAAGTTCTTTTGTCACTCATTCATTGTTCAGCTCTCTGATATATAGCAATCAATTGCGAAGAGTAAAGCATATTGTGATGGCAAAGTTTGTGGTTAGAGACCTCTCTAAAGTGCTGAAGTGCAAAGATGTCAATCTGGAGACTAAGGTGCACCTGATACATGCCATGGTCTTTGCAATTACTTACTATGCATCAGAGAGCGGGACAATGACTAGGGATGATAGAAGGAGAATCGATGCCTTTGAACTGTGGTGTTGGAGAAGAGTATTGAATATACTATGGACTACTAGGAAAACAAACAGGTTTGTCCTAGAGAAGGTGAAGCCAGCCTGCTCCTTGGAGGCAAGGATTCTGAAGCTTCATCTGACATACTTTGGACATATTGCAAGAAGGGACCGGTCCTTGGAGAGGGACGTCATCCTTGGGAGGGTGGAGGGGAAGATGCTCGATGAGATGGAATGATTCGGTGACTGAGGTAATGGGGGTAAGTGTGCCAGATATGGTGAGATTGGCACATGTTTATCGCTGTTGTATATGGGGTCTCTATGAGTTGCAGGCAACTTGACGGCACATAACAACATGGCCTGGATTAAGCAAATTTTAGTCTCCAAACTAACATCTTTCCATGTCAGTACTCGGAAGAGGTTCCTAACAGCAGACTTTCCTAATCTAATTAATCTTTTGATTTCCTGACTGCTGATGCCAAAAGTGTTAGTAGTGGAGCCATGCAAACTGAAATTATTAACAATCTAATCACTTTTCCACCCATCATGTTGCTGCAATTAGCTCTGTGGTGAGAATATTTGTTTTCTTGTTGTTGAGCTTCAATTCATATTGAGGACTATAGTCTTTGACCTTCTTTAACAAATACTTCAGGTCCTCCTCAGTTTCAGCAAGCAAGGCTATGACATCTGCATATTGCAAATTGTTGATGAGTCTTCCTCCAATTCTGATGCTACCTTTATCCTCTTAGAGACCAGCCTCCCAAATGATCTGTTCCACATATAGATTGAAAAGATATGGAAACATGGTGCATCCCTGATACACTCATTTTCTGATTTAGAACTGTTTACGTGCTCTGTTCTGAGGATTACCAATCCTCAGTCCTGAGGATTCTCTATTAGCACAATCAAGTGTTCTGGGATTCCCATTCTTCTGAAGGTTAGCCACAATTTGTTATGATCCGCACAATCAAATGCCTTTGCATAGTCAAGGAAACAAAGATAGACATTCCTATGGTATACTCTACTCTCAGCCAAAATCTAACTGAATCTACAGACAACCACATAAATATTTTAAAACTGGCAGTTTGTTTTGCTTTTTAATACTATTAATGTGAGACCACAGTAGACACTCTTGATCCAGAAATATTCATAAAATCTGAAAGTTGTGTTTTGCTAAGATTACATGAGACAGACACTCTCTGTTACATCAGTATCTCTTCCATCTTTGACATCTCTGCTTCCATATGACAGGGTTGTCAATAACATGACCCCAATTTCGCACTATGTGACACAAAAATAACAACAGACTATGGAAAGGCTCTCATGTGTTGTTCACATGGTCTCTATGTGTCGTAGTCGAAGCTAGGAAACCTAACAACACCAACAACATACCACAAGTGGGTCCATAAGAGTTGTTTTCCTAAAACATCTCTACATATTAGGAAAAAACCACCTCTCTTTTGTAGTTCTCTTCTTCTGAAGAGTAGAAAACCATCTCTGTTAGCACCCTAAAAGTTCTTACCTAAAAACAAAACCAACATAGAGAAAACAAATCTAAGATATAGAAAATAAGAGATGTATTTTGTTGCACTATCATTTGAACTCTTGGATCTAGCCAACCCTGAAGTTCTTAGATTTCAAGGGTACTATTATATATAACTATTTTAAATCCTGAATTTCATAACTTTAAGAATCATAATGTGCTATGTCTCCTCAATCTGTTTAAAGTTCATATATTTATGATCTCTACTTCCTTCTTGAGACTGGAGACAGGAAGTGGTTGGCACAGAATATATTTAGTCGCTTCTAGATAAGCCAAAACTTATTGTAGAGGGAAAGATCAAATGATGTGTAAAATTGGCCAAAATTATCTCTCCCTCTCTCTTCGTGTGTGTGTGTGTGTGTGTGTGTGTGTGTGTGTGTGTGAGAGAGAGAGAGAGAGAGAGAGGAAAAGATCTCTTCTTTCTCCAATTCACAGAGGTACGAGATTTGGTATCTTGCATTTCACTTCTAAAAGCCAAGGGTATCATAACAATATCACGAGAGTACTTACGGAGATATCCATGGATAGGGTGGATAGAGAATTTTCCTGAGCATTTGATATCACTAATAAATAATTCTATACTGACTCTGAAGAACAATGATAATAGGAATACATGGTAATGAATGTCAAAGCAGCTATGAAGTAGCATTCTCTGATTCTGTAAAGATTTATCATACTGTCAAAAGCCTACAGCTTCCAATCTGCTAACCCTTATACTTGGTAAATGGAGATCTTTCTGAAGAGAGAATTTGCTGTATTTTCCTTGTTCCCTCAAATGTCCCATCTGTTGAGAGAAATGAGTAGTAGACATTAGTTATTTTAGCTGCACAGTGTGCAATCTATTTCCTTTTATTACTACTTTTTCATTTTGAGGAATTCTCTCTGGATTTACTCTGAAGAATAGACTAATACCAAGACAAGCAAGTTAAATTCTCCTCCCTATAGTTTAAATACTGAGAAAAGGTACGAAAGGATAAAAATATTTCTTCCTTCAACCCAGTAGCCTCATCTTGATGCTTCAGCACAGAAATGTTTCTACTGGCTCTGAGTCAAGTATATACCCTCCTAGTAAATTTTTTTACTGTCACAGTTCACCCGAGTAAATTTCTATTGTTTGCACTCCTGAAGACTTGTCCAGCACAGCAGCCTGCTTCTCCACTAAATATCAGTGCTCCCCTTCTGCAATACAAAGTTGTCTTACAGAGGCACTACCAGCCAGGACTCCATTCTCAAGCCTTCTGAGTTCATGTGATTAGTTCTCATTTGTAAAATATTAGTAGCAATAATCTGTCATTTCTAAACCCATGTGTTCAAAAAGTATTTATGCCTTCTCTCTGCTCATTTTCTTCCTAAGGTTCACTAGATGTTGGTTCTCAGCCTGATCTTGGATGTCACATGTTGAAAATAGTAGGGCTTCCATTCACTTCGGTCTTAAATACATAATTGTGTGGAGTAGAATTCCTCCTCCCCAACTCCTAGCACTATCACCTCTGAGAAACTTGCATTATGGTCAGCCACTGATATTTCACATTTTATCTCTTAGAGCAGCTGGTAGTATTTTAACTAATGCAAACCCCATCTAATACAAATGAAAACACAAAACCATTTTTATTAGCATTTGAAAACTTGGAAACAACTAGGGAAAGCCTTCTTTGGCAGGAGCAAGAGTCACTCGACACTTCGCCCAATGATCCAGCTGCCAAGATGCCAGACACTGACACCCGCTCGCTCTCCTCCACTCTGCTCTCCCCTTACAAGCACAAAATGACATTTTCTCTCTCCTCAGCAAGACGTCACTCAATGTGCATGCTGCTCAAGACAAATTAAGTTCTGAAGTTGGTATTGCCTTATTAATGACATCATGGAGAAAT
Source organism: Elephantulus edwardii (assembly GCF_000299155.1). Taxonomy (NCBI): domain Eukaryota; kingdom Metazoa; phylum Chordata; class Mammalia; order Macroscelidea; family Macroscelididae; genus Elephantulus; species Elephantulus edwardii. Next base: position 9,060,528 of record NW_006399815.1, read on the forward strand.
CTTAACACTTCTGTCTCCTGACTACTTTCAGAATCTTCAAAGAAACTTTGAGCCAAAGATGCAGGTTGGACAGGCCTAAACAAAGGAGCAAGTAATGTGTCCTCAGAGAGAAAGAGCTTGGAAAGAGGCTAGAGAGTTATGGTTTTTATTAGTCTTTAAATTCTTCTTTCACAACACTTAGAACTTTAAGAGAGCTACTTCAAACATTTTTATTTTTCTATGGCTGACTAGGTTATATTAAATGAAATATCTGCCTTACTTCTTTTCTCTTTTTTGTCTAATTTTTTTTTTCAATAGCAGTGAATCACCTTGTAGAGATGTGTGAGCTTGAGATCAGGGTGTATGTGCATGTACACACACCAACTGTGTGACTGAAATAATGAATATTTGAGATATGCTTATCAAGAAGTCTTCTGGGGTTTGTCTGGACACTATCTACAGATTTCCCAGGCCATGATCCTCAGGCCCTGAGCCCCATTACTCTTTGTAGTCTTTGAAGAATATTTTAAGACAGAGTGGGGTCTGAGTTATAAGACTGCAGTGGGAAAAGCACAATTTCATTCTAATCACAACACTGTGGCTAATGTATAGGAGTCCACAACCTCCCAGTGAGCCTTCTCCAGTCAAGGAAACAGAGCCACAATATTTCCCATGCCTCCTGCAGCAAAGATTGTTGTTGTTGTTGTTATGGGCCATCGAGTCGCTTGCAACTCATAGACACCCTATGTTCAACAGCCCTAAAATCTGCTCTACCCTGGGCCAATCACACTGCCTCCAACACACCCATCCTGATTACCCCAGTCACTGAATCAACCCACCTCATAGAGGGTCTTCCCCTCCTGTGTTGCCCCTCCACCCTCCCAAGCATGATACCCCTCTCCAAGGACCGGTCCCTCCTTACAACATGTCCAAAGTATGTTAGATAAAGCCTCAGAATCCTTGCCTCCAAGGAACTGTCTGGTTTAACTCTCTCCAGGATGAATCTGTTCGTTTTCTTGGCAATCCATGGTATCCTCAATACTCTTCTCCAGCACCACAGCTCAAAGGCATCGATTCTCCTTCTATCCTCTCTAGTCATTGTCCAACTCTCTGATGCATAACAAGTGATTACAAAGATCATGGCCTATATCAGACATACCTTAGTCTCCAGAGAGACACCATTGCTCTTCAGTACTCTGGAGAGGTCCCTAACAGCAGACTTTGCCATCGCAACTTGTCTTTTAGTTTTTTGGCTACCTGTGCCAAGAGTGTTGACTGTGGAGCCAAGCAAACTAAAGCTGTGAACAATTTCAATGTCTTTGCCATCCATCCTGATGCTGCCAATTAGTCCAGTGGTCAGAATCTTTGTCATCTTGACATCGAGCCTCAATCCATACTGAAGGCTACAGTCCTTGACTCTCTGCAGCAAGCAAAGATTAGGAGAGAATATACTGAAATTCAGAAGTAAAAAACTCATCTTGTTCAAGAAGGCAGGGCTGTGCAGAGCTCAGAGTCAGGTACCCTGGTTCCTTTCATTTTAGGTGGCCATATGATCACTGCCTTAAAGTTTCTGTTCGTCTATCCATGTTGAGCTATATCACTGAGTAGGTTCTCAACTCATAGGAACCTCATGTGATAGGATAGAAGTGCCTGACTAGGGTTTTCTAGGCTATAATCCTTATGGAAGCAAATCACGAGGTCTTTCTCTTGTTAGCTGGCCAATAAGTCAAAACAGCAAAACTATTTTTCCAGTTTCTTCCACTATACATTAAAGAAAATAATGTTCATTTTGCTAAATTCTTGTGAAAATTATTTCTGTATATATGAGGTACTTAACACAATGCCATCATATTTATATTTAGTAGTCCCAGCTCTGGTGAACTAGTTCTAAGAAGCTGTGTTACAATCTCAAAGGCTTTCAGTTCAAATCCACCAGCTGTTCCAAGGGAGACAGATAGGCAATCTCTTCCTGTACAAGTAATTGCCTTTGAAAATCCATTCTAGAATAAGTTCCTACAAGATAGGACACAACAACAACAACAGAATTGGAGCAGTAAGGAGAATTATGCTTTGCCTAATACCATAGAATACCAAAAGAATGAACAAATCCATCCTCAATAAAGTGCAACAAGAATACTTCTAAAATAGAAGATAGCAAGACTTAGTCTTATATATACTGGACATGTTATCAAAGGGATAGTCCCTGGAGAAGAAACTATGTTGGCAACATACAGTGTCAATGGAAAATAAGAAGATCTGCAATGAAACTGATTGACACATTTGTGTCAAAAAATTGATTTTTCTAGCCATTATGTTAGCCCCTGCTGTATGGGACATGATCTCCAGCTACCTCAACTGTGGACATGTGATATTTCAAATCAGCAACAGCTGTGAGACCAGTACAAGAGACAATTTTCTACATTGTGAGGTTCCTGGTGAACATGGTGGAGAGAGAGTGAAAAGACTATGGCACTGTTGTGAAGGCATTGTGACGAAGTATAAGTAGAGGAACCCTGCATTCAGACTAAAGTTAAAGATTCTGTTTGCACAATGACTGAGGAAAACAAAAGCCTTTTACATTTGTGCTACTGAACTGAACTAATTGAGGAATTATGCCTTATTTATCTGGCTTGGAATTGTTGGACTAAACCTTGACTTGCAATGTGTGATCTTCTTTGCCTCTCCCACTCTCTAACCTATCTCTCTAATAAACTCCACAACTGTGAGTAAAGTCTGTGAGTCAACCACAAACTAATGGGCCCAGTGGTTCATAGAAATTGGTGTTGGAGTATGTGTGGTGGCATGTATGACCAAGCAACTATTTGTTTGGGACTGACGGTATTATTGATAGGGACAGTTCCCCTTGATGGAGAGGGCAGAAATCAGACTCAGCCACCCTCACAGTGCATCAGCTCCTATACAACAATATATGCCAGAACGGGCTCTTAACTGGAGCAATAATTGTGAAGATGGCTCAGAACTAAACAAGGTTCAATGTGCTACACACAGGATTGCTATGACTCAGCTGATGCTACAGCACCTAACAAAAATAAATTCAAGCAGTATCTTACTGAAGTCTTAATACAGAGATTGGGATTGTTTCTGATAAGGCTTATGTACCTCTTATGTACCCTTATGAAGGGTCATCCACAAACCTTCAAACACCAAGTTTTTCAGAGTTAGAAAAGAAGTAAGGGTATGATTGCCATGGTTCTACTGTCTTCACTCTCAGATATTCTGCAAAGCACTCTTCAGGAAATCCAAGTAAACCAATAACACTTGAATTGCTGGAATAATCACTTTTATGGTTATAAATGTCTTTCTCAAGTATTTATATCTACTAAATTCTTTGTAAATATATTTCTCTTCAGAGTATGGGAGACATTTTGTTTTTGCATTAATTTTTCTTGCCTTTTCTATAATGAGGGATCTCTGATGACATAGTAGTAAAGATCTATACTGCCAATCCAAATGCATAGGGTTCTAACCTACCAGCTGCTCCACATGAGAAAAATGGACAATCTCCTCCCGCGATATTTACTTTCTCTGAAAATCTCCTAGAGGGTCAGGTAGGGGTCAGATCCAACTCAATGGCACACAGTATTTCCATAATGAGGGAGTTCTGGTAGCACTGTCCATAGGGAGTTGTCTTACTCAGGCTGCACTTCTCTCTCTGTCTGAATCTACCATCAACTATGTGGAAAAAAGATGAGTAATCTCCTGTGCAATTTACAGCCTCTGAAAGCCACTAGAGGGTCAGCTATGAGTCGCTCCAACTCAACAATGAATTTGATTTTGTGAGAGTATTTCAATAATGCACATCTGGATTATTTTTTGTCAGTTCTCTATCATGATACTAGGTAGTTGGAAAGATTTGCGTGTGGGTTGTGTTTTTTCAAAACTTACATTTCTATCAGCCAAGAAAATGGTACTTGCAAAATCCCTTATGAGGTTGGTGTTTAAAATTATTTAAGACACTTGGGGAAAAGATTATTAGCAGCATGAGAAAGTAAAGTGACTTCCCTTGCTTACTCATGTGTGATTATATGTTTGATTTTATAAAGCTCTTAGGACACCAAGTACTTGAAAGAGCTTAAGAAATACTTCTTTATGATAACTCTGATGATTTTGAAGCAAATTACATAGTCTAAGAACAAAATGCAAATCTTTGGCCCCTGGATACCATAATGTCTCCTTTTAAGCCACCTTGTCAAGATCCATTTATAACCTTTTTAGTAGGTTTATAATTCTTTCTCTTTCCTTAGAGATTTCCTGCCCATTAGAGACCATAAATTAAAGCACATCAAGATAACAATTTGAAGAACATACTTCCATTATGAAAGCTTCTTGGATAATAACCAGTAGACAATTTTTGTTTCCAACATTTACAAAGAGTTCTTTTCTTTTTCCAAAACCTCAAAGTACACGTTCAACTAACTGGTCAACACCCTATATATTTTCCATTTCTAATACAGCTATCCTTTGAAGTGATAAGGTGAAAAGTCACATATATATCTTTTTTTCTCCTCCAAATCTCTAAAGTTACAATTCTGTACAGAGTTTCTTATTACATAAGATTTTTAACATAAATCGTTGCTGGACTGAGAGAATAAGATCCTGAAAGGAATAAGATTTAACTATAATAATTTACTTTTATTAAAGTTCAAACTTAACATACATAGAAAGACAGCTATTATACATATTTTGTCCCATTATTTATGTCTTCTCTCTATCAATAGTATATGGAAAAGTGCCTAATGGAAAGAACAGAGGAAACAAAGAAAAGAGAAGGGGAGAGACAAGCAGAGGAAGAAAGAGAACAAAATGAGGATTACTTTCTAATTTGTGAGAAAGTTGCTGCTTCCTATGGTTCCTCAACACTGCACACTAGACAGTATTGTTAGGTATCCTCAAGTTGATTTTCTACTCATAGCAGCTTCACATGTCAGAGTACAACTTCCCCTGAGGATTTTCTAGGCTATGCTCATTATGGAAGCAGGTCCCCAATCTTTCTTTCATGAAGCTTCTGGGTGAGTTCTAACATCCAACTATTCCATTAGCAATCAGTGCCTAGTCCTTGTGCCACCCACGTACCTGGAGGTAATATTACGATGGGACAGTTCCCCAGCACCAGAGCAGTAGTTTTGAATCCTCACTTTCTGAAAAACAAAAGCTGGCTTTTTTTTTTCCTAAGAAGAAGACAAAATATGCTGTGAGAATCTGTGAGTCTTCTTTTCGCCTCCATGTGGACAGAACATGAGTCTCTTAGTTCAGAGGAAAGAGCTCAGCTATTTTAATTAACAATATAAAATTCAAGGAAATAGCTATATTATACCTTCTTCTTCTTGTTGTTGTGTACCATAGAGTATGGATGGATATTTATTACCCAACTCCAGCAGGTTTTCAGAGACAGTTAACTGCATAAGAGGAGATTGCCCATCTTTCTCGTGTGCAGCAGCTAGTGACCTTGAACCATGTGTCTTTTTTAAAAAAAAATCCATTATTAATTTCAATGCAAATTTACAGAGACTTTGGATTTCCATTCATTCATTGGTGAACTTTTCTCCCCTCTCAGCACACTACCCTCTTCGAAAAGTAAAAGAAAAATTCTTTCATTGTTTTATAATCCCTCCTCTCAGGTCCACTCCACTATGTAGCCTTCGCTCTGGTCTCCTGTCATGACAATAATACCTAATCACATATCCCTTTTAAACAGTTTTCTCCCTCATCTGTTTCAATGTAGTATACATTATTGAACCCATTTTTCTCAGTCTCCCCCTAACCCTGAGGTCAGTCCTGTTTTACAATAGTGACACCATGCCATATTTGTCCTTTTGTTACTGAGATACTTCACTCAGCATAATGTCCTCCAGTGTCACCCATTTTGAATAATATTGCATGAGTTCCTTGTTTTTCAATGCAGCGTAGTATTCCATTTTGTGAATATACCACAGCTTCTTTATCCATTCGTTTGTTGATGGGCACTTGGGTTGTTTCCAAGAAGCTATTGTGAACAAAGCCGCGATAAACATGGCTGTGCATACATCTGCCTGGATGTCAGTGATGGTCTCTTTGGGGTATATTCCCAGTAGTGGTATTGCTGAGTCAAATGGTATCTCTATTTGCAACTTTTTGAGAAAGCGCCATATCACCTTCCACAGTGGTTGCACCATTTTACACTCCCACCAACAGTGAATAAGGGTTCCAGTTTCTCCACATTCTCGCCAGCATTTGTTGCTTGCTGTTCTGTTGAATTTTGCTATTCTGACTGGAGTGAGATGATATCTCATAGTTGTTTTGATTTGCATCTCTCGTAGAGCTAGGGATTTTGAACATTTCTTCATGTACTTGTTAGCCATCTGAATGTCTTCTTTGGTGAAGTGTCTGTTCATATCCTGTGCCCATTTTTCTATTGGATTATTTACCCTTATCCTGTTGTGGTGCTCAAGTATTTTATAAATTCTGGATGTAAGTCCCTTATCTGACATGTCATTACCAAATACTTTTTCCCAGTCTGCGGCTTCCCTTTTTACACTGTTGGAGAAGTTTTTGGATGTGCACAGGGATTTGATTCTTAGAAGGTCTTAGTCATCCATTTTATCTTTTCCTGGTTGAGGTGAACCATGTGTCTTTAAGATCGCAGTGGAAGCTTCTTGCCACTAGATATCCACCAGAGCTATATCACACCTTGGAGTTGGGTAATCAATATCCTTCCATTATTTTGGTTTTTTCATATACATCTAGCTTTAAAACACAATTTAAAATATTATTATTTTTATATTAAAATAATATGATGATATTTATGTTAGCATTAAAAGTTGCAATGATGATCATTCTGATTCATACTTCATAATTAAAAAACAAAATATGCAATGTCACAACTTCTGTTTAGATGTCTCTGAGTGGACTTGAATGTTGATTTTTCTGTGTAGGAATAATAATGGAATGTGCTCCATTTCTATAGACAAGGTAATGACTTTTTTTAAATGCAGCCATTCTATGACATGTAGACTGGAAAACATAGATTGGATTTTTGGTTTGTAAGTTTGTGCCAATGGCTTTAATATTCTCCTTTGCTCCAATGCAAAAACTTCTTAGTATCTAGGTAGCATGTTTGTGTTTAATTTCTGCATGGAAACGGCTCTTCACTGTGCCACTGGGTTTCATCTCGCCACATCTGCATAAGACGAGCCCCTGAAAACTGGTTCTTGCTGATTATCAGGAGGTATAGGAGTGGAATTGTTGAGAGGTCACTGATTTTTCCATCCATACTTGCCAGACTGACTAAAGCAAGCAATTTCTCTCCTTCAAATGCATTCCTGGTGCTGCATGGACTTCGGGACGTCAGTGGATATTAATATGTTTGGCTCTATTTTTCTGGCACAGCAGACACTTTGAGCTAAACTCCGGAAGAAGCCTTTTTTTTGCCTTCTGGCAGTCTGTAAATAGGTTAAATCAACTCATTCATTTTTAAAAAGTCAGCATCTAATATACTGAGGTTCTGATTTTCAGAACTGTAGTTGAATACATAATGAATTTTAATTGAAAAAAATTTTACATTTTATGACAATATTTTTTTTTAAATGTTTAACCATAACTTCCTTTCTGCTCCTTCTGCCTTTAACTGCTTTAGCTTAGCAAGAAATAATGTTTAAGAGCCTACTAAAGCTTAGAAATATTTTAATAGGAATAAAAAGACAACAGTAATATAACTAACAGTAAATACAAGTGCTATAAACATTGATAATAGCAAGTAATATAAAAACAAGCATTGTTTTAATCATTTAAAGAGAAATATTCATGTAATATCTTCAAAATTACTTTTTTCCACTTCCATTCTTTAGTCTAATATCATTTACTCCTTCCCCTTCATGATTATTTGCAGTATATTAGACATAAAGGTAAGCATTTTTTTATGATATTTTTAAATCTAAAAGCACTGTATATTTGAGCCATGGTCAGAGATAGTAATTGTCAATAGTTTAGATTATTTTTTGTTGGAAGGAGAACCAACAATGACAGATAAAATGATATTAGCATACATGCCACATCTTTCAGACACTGACACAGACAGATATGCATAAAATAAAATTTAAAATAATAATAGTGTATATATGAGACTGAAATTAGGGAGCTAGAGGTTTAAGTCTATAAATGAAGCTAATTACGGTGCAAAAACAGGAACTAAGAGGTGTAGTTACAGAACTTCTAAATGGACAGTAAGTTAAGGTGATTTCAAGTGAACTGTTTTAGATTTGAGAATAAAATAATATTTTGTAGGGTAATGTCCAGAAAATTAAATGTTTTTTGCTGAGTCTCAAAACAAATGAAAAAGCAGAAAATCATAAAGAATTAGAATACACTAAAACAACAATAATAACAGAAATGGTAAGAAAAGTCATAAACAAAATGACTATGACCCAGATAAAAGAAGATGGGACAAAGAAATCAGCAACATCACAAAACAGAGTACAGCAAAATGACACCAATAAAACTATATCAATAAACGTGCTGATTATGAATAGATTAAATCCTTCTTCAAGAGAAAAAGAGTAGCAGAATGGATTGATACCCTGTCTATAAAAACACACATTAGATACGAGGATAAAGAAAGAATGAACATCAAAGGAAGGAGAAAATATATCAAGCACAACAATCAAAAAGGAGCGTGGAAATATTCAATTCTGATAAAATAGACTTCAAGGCAAGAACCAGCATAAACTACAAGAAATGACACTGTTGTTGCTGAGTGCCGTTGAGTCGTAGGGGACTCATAGCAACCCTGTGAAGGAAAGTCTCAACACTTGCCTGTGTGACTTTCATCCTTTCTCCAGGTTCATAGGGTCTCCAGAGGCAAGCTATTTACGGAAGTGGATGCCACTCCTACTTCCAAACTTGTTTTAACTGGGGAGCGCCACCAAACACTGTCCACCATGGGTAACCGTTATCATATTTGACACATCAGTGTCACAGTGTTCAGCTTCATAGCAACCTCTGTAGGGCAAGTGGACACACCAGGGTTATATGACCTAAAAGAATGTTTAACCAACAACAATTTAAAACAGGCCTTAGGGCCATGTATTAAAGTCACTCATCTTTGGCTTGGTAGCATCACTTCCAGTCCACTAGACCACTGGTCTCTCTCTATAAAATATAAGAAAGGGCATTACATAATGATAAAAGGATCAACTGAACAGGAAAACAACTATAGTTAATATCTACATACATAATGAAGATCCCCAAGATATGTAAATTAAATTTTGGCATAATTTAAGAGAAAAATAGTTAATTCCACAGTTATATTGAGAGATTCAAATACATCACTTTTGATGAAGAGGAGAATGACTAGAAAGAAAATCAGCAATGACACAGAATTAACCAACTTGATCTCATGGATATTCGCACAACACTCTACACAACATACACATTCTTCTTCAGTGCATGTTGAATATTCTCCAGAATAGAAAATATGTTAAATCAAAAAGCAAGCCTCAATAAATTTAAAAATACTGACCTACTATGATGCATCCTCTCAAATCACAATGCAACAAAATTAGAACAATAGGAAAATTGAAGTAGAAAAGTAAAGTATATTGAAACTAACACCTGCTTAAAATCTTCAAGGCAAGAGAAGACTTGAAAAGTGAAATTTTAACGTTATCTTAAGCAAATGAGAATGAAAACTCAACATACCAAAATCTTTGGAATACGCAAAAGCAGTGCAAAGGTGTCAATTTACAGCAATAAACACATCAAAGAAGAAATACCAAAATTAACACTTTAACTCAGTATCTCCAATAATCAGAAAAAGAGCAGCAAGCCTACAATCTCAGGAGAAAAGAAATAGAAAAGATTAGAAGTAAAGCATAGCTGTCAAGTTGAGTATAACCAAGAGCAACAGATATGAACAACAGATAGTAACTCTGTCCTATTCTGTGCCATCCTCACACTTCCTGACACCCTAGGACCCCTTGTGGCTGTCATCAAGTGTCAATCCACTTGGTCAAGGGTCTTCCTCTCCTTCATCAACTCTCTGACTTTCCAAGCATCATGTCCCTCTTCAAGGAATAGACTCTCGTAGCAATATGTCCAAAGTATGTGAGGCAAAGCTTTATCCTATCAATGACCTTAATATATAAAATAGTAAAATAAATGAAAGTACCAATAAGACTAGACGTTAACTGCCTGAGGGATTAAAAAAAAATTTACAAGCCACTACACCATCTAACAAAATGGAAAACAGAATATGTAAGTAACAGAAACAGAAAATTAAATAGATGATGTCAAAATATAATAAATTTAAATAAAAACAGTAACAGCAAAATAATATAAAGAATTATAGTCTAACAACTTTTAAAACCTAGAGAAAACGGAATAATTTTTATAAATGCAAGAAATTTAACAAGTCATAAAAACACTCCCAACAAAAATAATGTGACCCTGATAGTTTTACCAGTGTATTCTACCACTCAGAAAAGAGCTCACACCTATTCTATTCAATTCTATTCTATTCCATTCCATCCCATCCCATCCCATCCCATCCCATCCCATCCTATCCTATCCTATCCTATCCTATCCTATTTTGTTCTGTTCTGTTCTGTTCTATTCTCTTCTACTCTACTGTATTCAATTTTATCTCATAATAGAGAAAAAAAGATGAAAGACTCTCAAGTTTATTTTATAAAGCAAGCATAATCCTGATAGGATTATTTGGAGCACCTGCTGCTGAAGGTCAAGGATTGTAGCCTTCAATATGGATTGAAGTTCAACATCAAGAAGACAGAGATTCTCACCACTGGGCCAATTGGCAGCATCAGGATGGATGGTGAAGAGATTAATGTTATAACAGCTTGCTCAGCTCTGCAATCAACCCTCTTGGCACCAGCAGTCAGGAAATCAAAAGACAAATTGCATTGAAAAAAAATCTGCTGACAGGGCCCTCTCCAGAGTGCTGAGAAGCAACAGTGTCTGTCTAGAAACTGAAGTGCACCTGATCCAGGCCATGGTCTTCACAACTACTTGCTATACATCAGAAAACTGGACAATGACTACAGATGACAGAAGAAGAATCAATGCCTTTGAGTTGTACTGCTGGAGAAGAGTTTTGAATATACCATGAACTGCCAAGAAAACAAGTAGGTCTGTCTTGGGAAGGGTGAAAGGAAGCTCTGTCTCACATACTTTGGGCATGTGGCCAAGAGGGACTAGTCCTTGGAGAAGAGCATCATGTTCAGAAGGGTGGAGGGAGAGTTCAGGAGAGGAAGGCCCCAAATGAGATGGATTATTTCAGTAAATAGAGCAATGGGTTAGGTGTGTCGAAGTCAGTGAGACTGGCTCAGGACAGGGCAGACTTCAGAGCTGTTGCTCATAGGTTTGCCACTCGTAACAGGCAAATCAACAGCACATAACAACAACAACTATTACTATAGGTGCTGATTGTGGATCCAAGTAAAATGAAAGTGTTAATAACTTTAACCTTTTCTCTATTAAAATGTTGCCTATCCATCCAGTGATGAGGATTTTTGTCTTCTTGATGCTGAGATGTAATACATATTGAAGGATCTGTAGTATTTGATCTTCTACAGTAAATGTTTCAAGTCCTCTTCACTTTCTGTGAGACAGGTGGTGTAATCTGCATAATGAAAGTTGTTGATGAATTTTCCTCTAAACTGATACTCCATTCTTCTTCGTATAGTCTACCTTCTCAAATTATTTTTTTAGCATACAGACTGAATAAGTTTGGAGAAGGATGCAATCCTGATACACACCTTTCCTAATTTAAAACTACGTAATGTCTCCTTGTTCTTTTCAGACAACTGCTTCTTGGTTTGGATACGGTTTTCACACGAGCACAATTAAGTGTTCTGGGATTCTCATTTTTCTCAATGTTGACAATAATTTTTTATGACCCACATAGTCAAACACCTTTACACAGTCAATAAAATACAAATAAACATCCTTCTGTTATTCTTTGTTTTCAACCAAGACCCATCTGATATGATGGATCCATTAGTAATGATATCTCTTGTCCTAAAGCCTCTTGTGACACACATGTCTATCAATGGGATAAAATCAAGAACCCAGAAATAAGTCAATACACATATGAACCACTGTTCTTTGACAAAGTGATACAACCTATTAAATGAGGGAAAGACAGCCTCCTCTTTAATAAGTAGTACTGGCAAAACTAGACAGCTATTTGCAGAAATATTGAAAAATTACATGAGGATTAGAAAGATCTATTTCTCACATCACACACAAAATCAAACTCAAGATGGATCAAAGACCAGAGTGTGAAACCTAGAATTATAAAAGTTTATAAAAAAAGGGGGGTCAAATTTAGAATCCCTAATCTATGACACTGACTACTATAAAAGGTTTAGGAAAGGTTTACACATAGAAATATCATTCTTGGATGACACAGACATATCATTCTTGGATGGTTATCAGGAATGGGAAAGGAGGAAGAAAGGAGTAGAAACTAGTAAATAGATAATAAGCAAAGATTAAGATGTATGAAAGGAAAATCAATACAATAGACACCGCCACTAAAAACAGAAAGATGCACAGAAAGGTCCACAAGGCATACACTCCCCAAAAGTAAACACTGTAACTAACACACACATAATCTTTCAGAATCAGCAGTAGTAAACCTTAATCCACAATAGATATATAGGCAGATAAGCAAGATGAACAGGTATAAACATATGAAAAATATTTGGCTCCACAGTCAATACATTTGGCACCAACACTCTAGGAGACAATGCACTTGGAAAGTCAACTGTCAGGTACCTCTCTGAATTATTGAGGCGTTACAATGTCATTTAGAGGATTAATGTGTGTCTGATTCAGACCATGGTCTTTTCAGTCAGTTGTTATGCATCTGAGAGTTAGACAATGATTAAGGATGACAAAATAAGAATGCTTTTGAGTTGTAGGATAGGAGAAGAGGGCTGAAGATCCCATGGACTGCCAAAAAAACAAACAGATTTGCCTTGCAGAAGATGCAGTCAGAGTACTTCTTGGAGGCAAAGATGATGGTTTATCATACTTTGGGCATGTGGTTAGGAATGGTTTATCCTTGGAGAGGGACATCATGTTTGGGAAGGTGGAGAGCAGTAAAAGAGAGGAAAACCTTCAATGAAGTGCATTAACATGGTGACTGTAGTAATGGGTTTGAGTGTGTCAGAGATTGTGAGGACAGCATGAGATAGCAGTGTTCAGATTAGTTGTTAATAGATTCGCTATGAGTTATATTTGACTCTATGGCAACTAACAACAACAACAGCTAGACCTATGACAATGCAGAGGTTGTCAAATTATATTTCTACATTCATATATGCTTTAAATATAACCATATATTTAGCAAATTCAATAGAGTAGTGCCATGTAAGCTTAATCATAACCAAACACATTGAGGGAATAAATTGCTAGCTTTGTGCCTTTGAAACCATGGTCTTAGAGGACATCAAGGTCAAGTAGCACAATATAGTTCACAAAGTCAATGTTCTATATACTACTTTAGTGAGCAGCTGATGTTTTCAAAGCTTAAGAGATGATATTAACATGCAACCACTGGTCTCAACCTGTCCAGATAAAAGAAAAGGATTTCTAGAAACAACTTAGTCCAAAAGACCAGTGGGTCTAATGAACGTTAACTTACATAACTGTGAGATCAGAACTAGATGATGCCCAGGTACCACTGCTGACAACTCTGAAAGGGATTACAGGTAAAGATCGTGGGTAGAGTAAGGGGAAATATATTAAAAAATCCAGGCTTAATGATTCTATGGAAATTAGTGGAATCATGAGACTCTAGCCCTTAGTCACTCTTCAAACCTGGAACAAAACTCACCTCCCTGCCTGAACATGCAACCAAACAATTGTTATTGTTAAGAGCCATCAAGTCAGATGAAACTTATAATGGCTTTATAAACAACCTAGTCCCACCCTATGCCATCATCTTTATCTCTAGCACATTTGAACTCATTGTTACAGTCCCTGGGTCAATTTGTCCTGTTGAAAGTCTTCCTCTTTTATGCCAACTTTCTACCTTTCCAAGCATCACGTCTTTTGCTAAGGACTGGCCCCTGTTAAAAATATGTCAGTGAAGGAGGGGAAGACCCTCTATGAGGTGCATTGATTCAGTGACTGGGGTAATCAGGATGGGTGTGTCAGAGGCAATGCAATTGGCACAGGATAGAGCAGGGTTTAGGGCTGTTGTACATAGGGTCACTATGAGCCACAAACGACTCAACGGCACATAACAACAACAACAACAACAAGTGACACAAAGCTTCAAATCCTGGCCTCCAAAAGACAGGCCTATATGCTGAGCAATCACACCAGGGAGGCACTTACTCCTTAGAATATCCAAGTATATACATTCAAAAGAGCAAAATATGCTCAAGCACAAAGCCCAGAAGGATAAAAGGATCACTAGACCACCAGAACTGCCTAGAAAGGGATCAAATAGAATTAATGATAATGAGAATTACAGAGACATGAGGAAAGTGCATTTACATTGTGAGTATTGTAATTAATGTTATAAAACAAATGTGTATGAATGAATGGCTGAATGGCAAATCAATTTGCTTTACAATTTTCCCTCAAATCACAATTAAAAAATAAGCAACCTATTTAAAACTTTCCAAAATACATGCCACCAGAAATTTTTATCCTAAACTCTCATTTTCATACAAATTTTACCCATATAATCTATGAAACTTTAGTGTTGTAAATCAGCTTGATTTTTTTTTCTGTGATTAACTATATATATATATATATATATGAGACATATATATATGTCTTAAAACAACAAAATGTATTTTCTCACAGTTCTAGAGGTAGACATCAAGTTGATGGCAGGCCATTCTCCAAAGGTTCTGGGAAGAATTCTTCCTTGCATTTTCAATTTCTAGAGGCTCTGGTGTTTCTTGGTTTGTGTCTGCATACCTCCAACTTCTGAGTCTGTCTTCACATGCCTTTTCCTTCCATCCTGTATCTTCTTCTGCCTTTCTTTTATAAATGCACTTATCAATGGATTTAAGGCATATCAGAAAATCCAAGATGATAGCTTCTCAAGGTTTTAGCTTAATTACATCTAAAAACAAAAATTGCATTCACAGGTTCTGAGTGTTATAAAACTAGCAGGTCTGTTATGAGTCACTAACCAACTTATTGGAGTTTTGATGTCTTAGTGATAAGCAGTTATAGGGCCAGCCCAAATAAATGCAGTTCAAATCTACCAGCTACTCTGTGACAGAAAAATAGGCAATTCATTCTTGTGTGATTTACAGCCTCTGAAAACCCACTGGCGGGTCAACTATGAATCAGTTCTGACTAGATGGTACATAGCAACAATTCAACTCATGAGGAAGAGCTGGCTGCCTAGTGAGTAAGGAGTTGTGCTACCAAACCAAAACTCGTGGTCCAAATTCACCAGCTGCTCCATAGGAGAAAGATGGACAATATCCTCTCTTGCAATTTATAGCCTCTGAAAATCTGCTGGTGGCTCTGCTCTGAATTGCTTTCATCCACAGCAATGAGACTAAAGTTTATTCAACTCTTTACAAGGTTTCTAGTCTAAATGCATTTTTTTTTGTTTAAAATATTCAATAAAAATATACTAGATGGACCAGGAGGCAGTCGTCAGAACAGAGCAAGGGAACACTGCATGGTTCAAAATTGGGAAGGGTGTATGCCAGGGATGCATCCTATCTCCATACCTTTTCAACCTATATGCAGAACAGATTATCCAGGAGGCTGGGCTCTATGAGGAGAAATGTGGGGTCAAGACTGGTGGACGATTTGTCAAAACCTTCGTTATGCGGATGACACAATCCTGCTTGCTGAAACTGAAGAGGACCTGAAGCACCTGCTGCAGAGTGTCAAGGACTGCAGCCTACAATATGGATTGAGGCTCAATGTCAAGAAGACAAAGATTCTCACCACTGGACCAATTGGCAGCATCAGGATGGATGGTGAAGAGATTGAGATTGTACACAGCTTTAGTTTGCTTGGCTCCATAGTCAACAGTATTGGTACCAGCAGCCAGGAAATTAAAAGGCACATTGCCATGGGAAAGTCTGCTGTTAGGGACCTCTCCAAAGTGCTGAAGAGCAGTGGTGTCTCTCTGGAGACTAAGGTGCGTCTGATACAGGCCATGGTCTTCGCAATCACCTGTTATGCATCAGAGAGTTGGACAATGACCAAGGAGGATAGAAGGAGAATTGATGCCTTTGAGCTGTGGTGCTGGAGAAGAGTATTGAGAATACCATGGACTGCTAGGAAAACAAACAGATTCGTCCTGGAAAGGGTTAAGCCGGGTGGCTCCTTGGAGGCAAAGATTCTGAGGCTCCGTCTAACATACTTTGGATATGTTGTGAGGAGGGACCGGTCCCTGGAGAGGGATATCATGCTTGGGAGGGTGGAGGGACAGCGCAGGAGAGGAAGGCCCTCTATGAGGTGGATTGATTCAGTGACTGGGATAATTTGGATGGGAGTGTCAGAGACAGTGCTATTGGCACAGGACAGAGCGGAGTTTAGGGCTGTTGTACATAGGGTCACTATGAGTCGCAAGCGACTCGACGGCACATAACAACAACAAGAAGATGAAAAGTTGTATAAATAACATGGAAACTAGTTGACTAAGAAACAAAGACAAAGACATTTCTCTAGGTTGTATAGCCCTGTGTACAAGTTGCCGTCCCACGGTCACTTGTGGTTGCTGTGAGGCTGAACACTGTGACACAGATGTGTCAAATGCGTTAATGGTTGGCTACCTAATGTGGACTGAGATTGGGGTGGAGCTCCCTGATTAAACAAGCGTGGAAGGAGGAGTGGCATCCACTTCCATAATAGCTTGCCTCCGGAAACCCTATGAACTTGGAGAGAGGATGAAAGGCACCCAAGTGTCGAGGACTCTCCTTCATAGGGTCGCTATGAGTTGCCTGCGACTTGACTGCACTTAACAACAACAATTGACTTTCAGATAATCTGAAGGAGCAAAAGATCCTCCAAACCCTCTTCAAAAAAGGCATTCAGGTACAGCCTTCTAGGAAAGCAAGTGGTGATACGGAAACCTTGTCAGTAACTACAAGATTGTCTTAAGGTAGAAGAAGAAATATTTTTTAAAATAAAAATTACTACTGTGGCAATTGGACAATTAAAACAGACATTCGGGGGGGGGAAGAAGAAAGAACTGGGGAAGAGGGTAGAGAAAACAGTGCAACAATGAATGAATGAAAACCCCAAATCTCTGTAAATGTTCACTAAAACTAATAAAATTTAATAATAATTTAAAAAAAAACAAAAATTACTGACTGCTAGGTGCACACTGTGAATGTAAGGACAGAAGTTTGCTCACTGATTATTAAAACAGATTTACTAAAATAAAAGATTTATGTAAATACTAAAATAAAAGTTTTTGTGGTGATGGACAGATATGAATGATGGACAGATGCCGAAAAAATGAGTCTTCAAGCTACAAAGGCAGGAGTTCTAGTGTCTTATTCCATAGAAGGTTGTACTATTAACCTAATGGCGGCTAGTTCAAATCTACCTGTTGCTACAAGGGAGAAAGGTCCTTCGGGTGCAATTCATAGCCTCTGAAAATTGCTAGAGGGTCAGCTATGAGTTCATTCTGACTCAGCAGCAACAATAAGATGAGGAAAACCTGCAAAAAGTCTAGGCAGATGGAAGTACCATTTTGTAATTTCATCTGATTTTATAGGTTTGTTTGTTTGGGGTGTTTCGGGTTTTTTTTCCACTACAGTGACCTGATGGAGCTCTGGTGGTCAGAAGTTGATCCACCAGTTTTAAATACATAGTTTGAATGCTCCAGTCACTTGAAGGAGAAAGATGGTCAATTTCTTCCCCTGCAAATTAAAACCTCAGAAAACCCATTAGAGGGTCAGCTATGCATAGGCTCCAACTCCATGGCACACAATAACAATAAGGTGACTGGGGAAAGTTAGGAGTGTTATTGATGTAAACCTTGTCTAAGAATTACCAATCTCATTAAAAGAAAAGTGCAAAAATTAAAATTCCACAATATAGTCCATAGTATCACATAATTGCATAATAAAAGTCAAGTGTTAAAATTCAAGCATTATTAAGAAATAATATGGTACTGAAAAGGTAACTATTTGAAGCCATGTGGAAAAGGTTTTAGTCACCTTTAAATACATAGTTCCTTGTTAAAACCATGGATATTTTTCTCAAAGATATTTGTCTTATCTTCACGGTTCAACATTCCAAAGGCAAAGCTTAACTGTCATCAATATAAAGATTGTGCCTTACATTTTCGGGGACATTCTTCCAATATCTTTTTTTTTTTAACTCATAAGGAAGCTTGACACATGTTCAAAACTTCACAAAACCAGCAGTCAATAAATCTACTTGGCATTTAGGTAGATTTCTAAAAATATATTTCTTTCAGTTGTAATAATTATAGTGCTAGTATTGTATATGGAAGGAGGAGTGGCGTCCACTTCCATAATAGCTTGCCTCCGGAAACCCTATGAACCTGGAGAGAGGATGAAAGGCACCCAAGCATCGAGGATTCTCCTTCATAGAGTCGCTATGAGTTGCCTGCGACTCGACAGCACTTAACAACAACAACAGCAATACTGTATATCATCTAGAGGCAGTTTTAAGTCTGTTCTGATCAGTAACAATGAGTTGGCTGAGTATCCAGCATGCATTGAGGAAGTTCTGGTGGCACAGTTCATAGTAAGTTGGGATGTTAACCCAGAGACTCTGAGTCTCCAACAGTTTGAAGCCAGCTCTGAGGGAGAAAGATGGGCAATCTCTCCCTATGTGATTTACAGTCTCAGAAACACTGTCAGAACCAACTCTGGCAATGAGAGAGGCTATGTATTGCATCTAATATACTTCGCTTTACACTAGGATGAGCACACAATAAACGTTATTTTTAACGCTCACAACCTGCAATCCATTTACTGGTGTCACCAGCAATGTCTCCTCAAAACTTCCAAACCCATCTTGACTGAGCCCCACAAATAACTCTGGTATATCTGCTTTCTCTTAAATACAGAAATTATAAAAATAAGAATTGAGTACAAGAAAATAACTAAGGGTAAGCATAAATTCATCCTTAATTATTAAAAAGATAAACCTAGGGTTTCTATAACAATAAAATAGTAAGCAATGTTAAATTTCCAACTACAGTCATGGAACTTATGGCATAAAAAATATGTATGGATATGAATATCACAGTCACAGAATACAATTCAGTGAGAAAGCAAGTTACAAATTAGTTTGTAATGTGATCCAAATATATGTTTGTTTGCATGTTACAGAGGGCTGAGAAGGGCATATATTAAGTATTGATAGTGATTCTTTCTGGATGGTAGTACTATAAATGTCTTTCAAGTTCTCCTTTTCAATTCAGTGTATTTTCTCTTTTATTTTTTGTTGAGAACATTGCTTAGAGTTGTGCTGCTAATCCAAACAGCATCTCTTTAAGAGTTTAAATCCACCATCTGTTCCTAGGGAGAAAGATGGACAATCTCCTCTTTAACTGATTTATAACCTCAGAAAAACTACTGAAGGGTCAGCTGAGTCAGTTCCTAATCGAAGGCAATCAAATTGAGTACTTTAGTTAGCACTACAACACTTCAGCCCTTGCTCAACCAGGGCTCCTCAGTTAATGTTGTAAACTGTTAACAACAATATTGTTGTGTTATGTGCCATCGAGTCGCTTGCGACTCTTAGCGGCTCTATGTACAAGAGCCCTAAACCGTGCCTGCTCTATCCTGTTTCAACTTCACTGTCTCTGACATACTTACTCCCCAATCTCTGAATCGATCCATCTCATCAAGGATCTTCTTTTGAGCTGTCCCTCCACTCTCCCAAGCATGACGTCCTTCTTCAAGGACTGGTCCCTCCTTGCAACATGTCCAAAATATGTCAGATGAAGCTTGACTCCAAGGAGCATTCCAGCTTCACCTTCTCCAGGACAAAGCTGTTTGTTCTCCTAGCAGTCCATGGTATATCAACAGTCCTGTCCAGCACCACAGCTCAAAGGCATCAATTTTCTTTCTATCATCCCTAGTCACTGTCCAGCTTTCTCATGCATAACACACAATTGCAAAACGTCACCACCATGAAACAGCCATCTTTGGTTTGTTTATAAGTAGGAAGAATAAGCAACTTCATTGTTAAAATTTCAGCCATTTTTTGAGTTGTTTGGTTGGGAGTCTTTTGCCTAAGGCTGGAAGAAAAATTATAGCCATGTAAAATTTTAAGCTATAAAAATACTGAACTAACAGAAACAAAGATATAAAAAAGCATAGGTATGTGTGTACAGGAATTCTACAAAGCACAGTAGTAAAGACTGTGACCTCTGTGATAGACCAAAAAAAAATAAAGCAAAAAAAAAAACCCCACCAAAATCCTTTTGCATCAAGTGTCTTGTGACTCATGGTAACTCCCTTTCAGAAGCTAATTCCCAAGCCTTTCTTCCAAGGCATGTCTACATAGATTTGAACACTTAATTTGTTGTTAATACTAAAGAACTTAACTATTTGTGCCACCCAGGGATTGGAGTTGGGCAAATCTAGGTTTATAATCTTTAATTAGTCACTTTCTAGCAGTATCAATATGGGCAAATCTGGGTTTATAATCTTTAGTCACTTTCCAGCAGTGTCAATTTGATCTATTTCAATCCAATCCAGGCTCAGTATCCTTACTGGTGAAAGGGAATATAAAAGGGCCTGCTTGATCAGTATCAGAGAACCCCATAGATTCTCACACAACAAGATCTATGATCCAGATCCATCGTCTTCTAATCTTTTTGGTCAGTGTGGGGAACCCTATATATTTGCATACAATGAAATCTGAGACTGCCTTCTAATCTTCTTTATCAGGTAATACCCATTCTGCCAGCATTCCACTGGCTTAATTAACAATCAGGTTTCCAAGGCAGGACATTGAGTCCCAGGCCACCATATCAGATCTAAAGGAGACTTACCCTCACCTTGGAAATTATTGTATTCTGACAGCTCTGTGGTGCAAAAGAAAGAGCAGAGATACTAAGTCACGAAATGACAGCTGTGGAACAGAAGCTCGGAGACATGAACCTCTCCCAGTACTGCTTCAAACAAAAATCTTTCCCTGAAGCTGGAACATGGGATTTGGACTCATCTGCCTAAATTCAAGACAGGCATCAATGTGAGAGACCAGCGTCACTGTGTGGTACAAGACATCACAGAAGTCACTTGTGGCCTAACCCATTATATCAAGGGGTGGCTGAGAGAGGGAGGTGCTGGACCGGGTAGGCAGGAGTGCAAGGGATGCTGATATAGCAGGGAAAGGGAAGGGTCAAGACACAGGTGCCAATGTGGAGAGATACTGAATGTATTGATTATTTCTGTAAGGGAAGTAGCTTTCATCTATCTGTTCCTTTCAGTAAAATGTCTGCCTGTCAGAAATTGTCTAAAATTAATACCCAAATTAAAAAAGAATAGAAAGAAGAATTGGCCATCCACTTCCAAAATATGATAGGACTTTGAAAAACCTATATACAGTATAACATACTTAGAGTAGACTAACAGATTTGGCAACTGAGACTGAGCCCTCAAATTTGGAAACGTAAAGGAAAAGGAACAGTTATGTGCAGAAATTAATGATTGGAACATGGAATATGAGAAGCATGAATGTAGGAAAATTGGACATTGTTAAGAAAAAATAGAACACATAAATATTGCCATATTAGGTACTGGTGAAAAGAGATGGATTAGCATGGGACATTTTGAATCAGACTACTATGATCTATTATGATGGAGATGAAAAGGTGAGCAAAAACAAGATTGCTTTAATGGTTAAAAATGCTGTTTCTAGATAATATTGTGAGTGACAGGATAATAGCCATACACATACAAGAAAGACTCATTGATACCACTATCACTCAAATTTAGGCACCAACAACCAGATCCAAAGAGGAAGAAATAGATGACTTCTATGAACTTTTGCAGTCAGAAATCGATCAAACATGCAACCAAGATGTAGTAATAATAATGTAATAATAATAATAATGTATTATTAATAATAATTATGTATTAATAATAACGCAAAAGTTGGGAACCAGAAAGAAGGATCAGTAGTTGGAAATATTAACTTGGAGACAGAAGTGAGGCTGTGGACAGAATGATAGAATTCTGCACAATTAATGATTTGTTTTAAATACCTTTTATAAGAAACATAATCACAGGCTATACCCATGGATTTATAGTATACTGATAATATACACAGAAATCAGATGGATTACATCTGTGGGAGGTATTGTTGCAGAAGTTCAGTATCACCAGTAAAAACTAGGCCAGGTGCAGATTGAGGAACAGACTATCAACTACTCATATTCAAGTTCAAATTAAACCTAAAGAAGGTCAAATCATATCCACAGGAATCAAAATTTGATCTTGAATCTATTCCCCCTGAATTTAAAAACCAACCTAGCAACAGGCTTGAGGCTTTGAACACTAATAAATGAAGACAAGATGAGCTGTGGAAAGATATCAAGAATGTCATCCATGAAGCATGCAAAAAATCATTACAAAGAGAAAGAAGACCAAAATGTATGTCCAAAGAGACTCTGACTAGTGTACTAGAGTGCTGAGAAGCCAAATCAAAGGGAAGAAATCAAGAAGATAATGAGCTGAAAAGATTTCAAAGGGAAGACAAAGCAAAATATTATCATGAAATGTGCAGGAGCTGGAGTCCAAAAGCCAAAAGAGCCAAATGTACTTGGCATTTCTTAAGATGGAGGAACTGAAGAACAAATTCAAGCCTCGAGTTGCAAGACTTAAGGATGCTCTGGACAGAATACTGAATGATCCAGGAAGCAATAAAAGAAGATCGAACGAGTATAGAGAGTCAATATACCAAAAAGAATTGGCTGACACAGAAGAATTTCAAGAAACAACACATGAGCAAGAGGCAATGGAGATGAAGGAGGGAATTCAGGCTGCTCTGAAAGACTTGGAAAAAAAAAAATAAAACATTTTTAAAAGGCCCCAGTAATTGATTGGAATACCAACTGACATATTTCATCAAACAAGATGCTGCCAACTGAATGAAAGAGATCCAGATTTATTCCCATTCAAAAAAAAGGTGAACCAACAGACTGTGAAAATTATCAAACAATATCACTAATATCATTTGCAAGCAAAATCCAGCTAAAGATCCAGAAACAATTAGAACAAGTACATTGACAGAGAACTACCAGAAGAACAAGCTGGGTTTAGAAGAGTCGTGACAGTAGAGACATTATCGCCAATGTCAGATGGATCTTAGCAGAAAGCAAAGAGTACCAGAGGAATGCCTATTTGTGTTTTGTTGACTATGAAAATGCATATGACTGTGTGGAACACAACAAATTGTGGCTAACTTTGAGGAGAATTGGAATCACTTATGCCGAACCTATACTTGGACTAGGAAACAATTATCAGAACAGAGCAAGGAAACACTACATGGATCAAAATCAGGAAGAGTGTGTCAGGGATGCATCTATACTTTCTCAATCTATATGCAGAACAGATCATTAGGGAAACGGCTTTATGAGAAGGAATGTGGCATTAGGTTTGGAAGACTCAACACCCTACGTTATTCAGATGACACATTACTTGCTGAAACCGAGGATGACTGAAGCACTTGCTGCAAAAGGTCAAGGAATGTAATCTTCTATATAGATTAAAGCTCAACAACAAGAAAACAAAGGTTCTCACCACTGGGCCAATTGGTAGCACCATATTAGATGGAGAAGAGATTGAGGTTGTTAACAATTAAAGCTTGCACCAAAATTATAGCTCCAAAATCAATACTCTTGGCACTAGCAATCAAGAAATCAAAAGATGAATTGCACTGGGAATATCTGCTGTCAGGAACCTCTCCAAAATACAGAGAAGCAATGATACCAGTCTAGAGACTAAGGTGCACCTGATCCAGGCCATGGTCTTCACAATTTCTTGCTATGAATCAGAGAGTTGGACAATGACTAAGGATGGCAGAAGAAGAATAGATACCTATAGAGTTGTGGTGCTGGAGAAGAGTCTTGGACATACTATGGACTGCCAAGAAAGCAAATATATCTGTCTTGGAGAGGGCGAAACCTAGTTTCTCCTTGGAGGCTAGGATTTTGAAGCTGCTTCTTACATACGTTGGGCACATGGCCAGGAGGGACCTGTCCTTGGAGGAGTCCATCATGCTTGGAAAGGTGGAGAGACAGCACAGGAGAGGAAGATGCCACATGAGATGGATTAATACAGTGACCAGCACAATAGGGATAAGATGTGTAGGAGTCAGTGAGACTGGCTCATGACAAGGCAAGCTTCAGAGGTGCTATACAAAGGGTCATTAGGAGTTGTAGGCAACGCAACAGCACACAACAACAACAATACTTGATAATATTGTAGATCACATAAAATTAGGTAATAATTCATAAAAACTTTTTGCACAGTGTCTGGTATAAGTAAGTTGTGTAAGTTCAAGACATCATCATTTCCAACATATTTTGGTTTTTTTACAGACGGGTGATTACAGACAAGAACTGGAAGTCAATCACAAGACAGGGGGAAGGTGGCAGTTTCTAAGAACTGCATAATGATTTTTTTGGTGGTAAATTAAGTGCTATTCTGCTTTCTATACATCACAGACTGACCTTGAAAGTGTTTTCCGGACTCCAGTGAAAGTCACAGGGGTTCGGGTCTGCAGTCACAAAAGGAATGTGGCTCTTAAAAGCTTAGGACAGACCACAGATAGGAGTCAGTTCACTTATCAAGAGGAAATGGCTCTGGCTTTCTTTGCGGGCCTCAGATCCAGGAGCTGCAAAGTTGAGTCACCAGCTTGTTATCTAACCCCAGGCCAGCCACTTAACCTCTCTCTGACCCCATTTCCTTACTTAAAACCAACTCTCTGCTCAGGTTCCATTCAAGTCATTATCTCTCACCACAACAATTGGTAGCCACTGAAGTGTCCTGTTGATCTTGAAAATTAATTATTTGGCATGTTAGGTTTGAAACTAATCCTTCAGCAAGTTCAGCAAGCATAAGGTGTGGAAGGGAGGGGTCTCCTCTGCTTTTTGGTGTTTGGGTATTATTTTAAAGACTTTCTTTCTGAAATAAAATCACAGCCCTCAACAATAAGCTTCGTCTGGCACTGTGGCCCGGGTTCCTGATGAAGTTTTCCTGTGTTGGTGTTTCTGGGAGTGACAGAATGTAGGAGAACAGCAGCCCCTTTGTCAGAAGGTAGCAAAAAGGGAAAGAAATTGCAGTTATTTAAAGAGAGTTTAAGACGAGCAAGACAGTGTCATTGGCTAGAGCACTAAACCAGGCATTTGGATTATTGCATTTTACATTTAACCACAGTCTCCTCCCTTGGCATAAGATAATATACAAAACTAATGGTAAGAAGCTGCACTGCAATTCCAAAGGCATGCTGTTCAAATCCACCAGCTGTTTCACTGGATGGGCG
Organism: Elephantulus edwardii; assembly: GCF_000299155.1. Lineage (NCBI taxonomy): Eukaryota > Metazoa > Chordata > Mammalia > Macroscelidea > Macroscelididae > Elephantulus > Elephantulus edwardii. The sequence continues at coordinate 9,086,001 of NW_006399815.1, forward strand.
ATCTCCTCCGGTTGGATTAACTGCCTCTAAAAGCCTGCTGGAGAGTCAACTACAAGCCAGTTCCAACTCAAAGGCACACAACAGCAGCAGCGTGGATAGTCATAGGAATATTCTCTTAAACGCATTAGCTTTTCCAACTATCAGCTTAGACTAAACAAATCCATATACACAACCCTAAACACATACAGTGAACACAGGGAAGAGATATGTGTTCCTCTCCTCATTCACACAATGCTTGGTCCTGTTAACAAAGATCACCCAGGAAAGTAAGTGTCTAAAGTGTCATAATTAAAAGTACCTGAAGTTTATCTTTTTATTAAGAAAAAAAAACAAATAACAACATAAACACAAGCTAATCCTTAAGAAAATTTCTTAATGGAATAGTCTACATTTTTTTTTTCCTGCCTTCAACACCAGCCACCTACTCATTCGTTGACTTCCTGGCCTGTTATGGGGTAATGTTACTGTTTCCTACCTTGTTGTAAGAAGCAGCCCTTCCTGCTTCTAATGTGACCCTTTTAAGCCACTGAGAAATCAGATGAACAAGGCATATCAGTTAGGGTTAGGTTCAGCTGTGAGAAACCCAAATACAGTAGCTAAAACATAAAAGGTGTATTCACTTGTATACACAAAGCCCGGAGAAAAAGCAATACAAGTAAGAAGACCCCACAAGAATATCAGTGACCTCACTATCTTTGCTCTGCCATATGTAATTTGTCATTGCCTAAGGCGGCTGCTGGAGCTCTAACCATTGCAACCAGATTTCAAGCAGCAGAAAGAAGGGAATAAAAACAAAGAGAACTCACTTCTTTTTATAGAACTCTTTAAGAGATTTTGACACTTCCATTACATCTTAAAGATCAACACTTAGCCACATGAGGAACTCTTATAGTGGATTAGATTGTATGCTGAGCCGCTAGTACCAAAAGGTCAGCTGTTTGAATCCACCAGCTGCTGCCTCAGAGAAAGAGGAGGCAGTCTCCTCCCTCTGAAACATACAGCCTTGGAAACCCAATGGAGGAACCAAATGAGTAACAACCAACTCAATTGCAATAGGTGGGTTTCATTACAGTGCAGGAGGGAACATTGAATGAAATCTTTTGCCTCATGGATAGATTGCTGTCCCAGATAAAAATTGACTTCAGTTACTAAGAAAAAGGGGCAATGGTTAGTTAGTGGTCCTTAAAGCTTCATTCCTCAGGCTAACAACATCAATGACACCTGCAAATTTCTTAAACACGCTGATTATTGGGTCCAACTATAGAGAGAAGGAGTTTTGGTGGGTTTAGTGGTAAAGAGTTAGGTTACTAATACAAAGGAACATGGTTTGAACCCATGTTCAATCTCCTCCCATGTGATTAACTTCCTCTGAAAACCCAGTGGAAGGTCAGCTATGAGTCGATTCTGACTTGATGGAACAAAACAACAATATCAGACCGAGTGAATCAAAATTCTGGGTGTAACCTGGAAATGTGTGTTTTAACAAGCCCTCCAGATTTATCTGATGCATGATAAACACTGAGATGTGTGGGATGGACAATAACCAACTCTGCCACACCAGGCTTGTCTGAATTTTGCATAATGTGCCAGTTACTGGGCTTTGTACGAACACGTGCAGAGCACAGTATAAACTTTTAGCTCACTAGGTTTCCTTGCATATATTTCAAAGAAAGTCTCAATATTTTGGGGTTTTTTTTTAAATCTATTTGTTTTCAAGATTATGGAAAATCTGGCCTCCAGAAAAGCAACAGGCTTACTGCATTATTCGGAATAAAGCATTAAAAAGCAGGGTATTATCAAGAGTGAATCCGTGGGGTAACATGAAACACAGGCGAGACTTCATCTATTGTCTAGATACTAAGGTAATGTTTTACAACTGTTGAAATTCCATAAGAGTTGTGTTTTTTAAAATATATACAAAAAGCACATTTCCCATAACTGTTTCTTGAATAAATATTGAGACTACAAATAAGTCAGGCAAAAATAATTCTACTATATGCTTTTCAAAACACTCAAACGTACACACACCTCTGGGGCCCCTAAGAGGACACCTGCCACACTACAACCATCTGCTTGAGGCTCACTGTTCAAACGAAAGGGAGCTCAGGTTGCATCGTCCCTAGGGAGATGGGCCAATCTAAAGAGCATGCTCCGTGGAGGTCCACACCCACCAGGGGCTCCAAGAGAGAAAGAGGAGAGAACAGCCTCCTCCCACACAGTTTACTGCCTCAGAAGGGGGTCAGCTTATGAGTAAGCTCCAACTCAACAGCAGTAAGAGAGAAGATGCAAAGAGCCCTGCCTGGCAGAGCATAGTAGCTTAAGTGTTGGGCTGCTAACCAACGGGCTGGCAGTGCAAACTTACCAAATTCTGCAAAGTAAAAAGAAGAAGCAGTCTTCTCTCTTGAAGATTTAGAATCTCTAAAACCTGATGGAGGGTCATCATGATTCCAAAGCAACTGGACAGCAGGGGCTAGTTTGGTTTATTCAGAAGAAAAAGTTTCTAAGTGATACAAACAGTTAACAGGCTTGGTTGCTAACTAAAAGGGTGGAGGCTCAAGTCCATTCAAACACGCCTCTGAAAAAAGACCTGACAATCTATTTCTAAAAAACACAGCTATTGCAAACTCCATGGAGCACAGTTTTACTCTGATAGGTGTGGGTTTCACTAGGACTCAAAATCAACTCAGTAGTAATTGATGGAGGTCTAATGTTCAAACGCAAACGCCACTGCAAGCGAAGGACAGGACACAAAATGTTAGTCAATGATGTCACAACAGCTGAGGAAGACTGAGGGTAGACTGGTATTTTGGGATCCACATCTGGCTATTCAGCCAACTAATAGGCTACCACACAGGAGAGCTAAACCAGAACTCTGTTTCAAAGCCATGTTAGTGTTTCATTGATTCAGCCAGACTGGAACTGAGGCATTAGGGCTAATGAACAATATTAACCAAGTAATTCTTTTAGATAGAGGCAAAAAGATAGCACATTTTATAGAGAAGAGAGTTTTAGGAAAGCATATCTTGGACTTAATTACATTACTCCTTAAGCTACTCCTTAAATTCAGGGACTTACTTTGTTGACTAAGGAAGTCCTCAATGAGATGGATTAATTCAGTGACTGGGGTAATGGGGGTAGGTGTGTCAGAGACAATAAGATTGGCACAGCATAGAGCAGGGTTTGGGGCTGCTGTACATAGGGTCGTTATGAGTTGCAGGCAATTCAAAGGCACATAACAACAACAAGTACAATTGATAAACTGATAGAGTGAGATGGTCAAATGGAGAGAATATTAACTAAGTCAAGGGTTTACAACCTATAGATTGATACCAGAGGTAGTCAGTAATTATTGCAAAGGTCTTCAACTCCTTTTGTGTAATAAGCACCCTATTACAGATTACATAATGAAAATTATAAATAGTATGATGAGTGTTACATGTTGTTGAGTTAGAACCAAACTCATAGTTGACCCTCCAGCAGATTTTCAGAGGCTGTAAATTACATGGGAGGAGGCTGTCCATCTCTCACCCATCGAGGAACTGGAGGGTTCAACCATGTAGCTTTCAGTTGGCAGCACAGCTCCTTACCTCTAGACCACTTGAATATTTTATAAGTGCTCTGCTGGCCACTCAGTAGGGAGTAGTGCTGCCAAATCCAACGTGGGCAGTTCAAATCCACCAGCTACTCCAAGAGAGAAAGATAGAAAATCTCCTCTTGCATCGTTTATAGCCTCTGAAAACATACCAGTGTGTCAGGAAATAGTCAATTCTGACTTGAAGGCAATTAAGGTCAGCTCTAGCAGCTTTTCAGAGGCTTTCATGGATAAGATTGCTCATCTTTCTCCTTTGGAACAGGTGGTAGATGTGAGCTGTCACAACACAACTGTGAAACGTCACCTCACATGCCTTGATATACTGTCAGAAAGGGCCAGTCCATGGAAAAAGACATTATTCTGGGAAAGATAAGGGATTAATGGAAAAGAAGTCAACCCTCAACAAGGTGGTTTGATGTAGTGAATGCAACAATAGGCTACAGTGTGTCAGGGATTGTGCGGATGGCACAGGATAGGGCAAGGTTCAGCTCTGTTCTTCACAAGGTTGCTGAGTTATAGTTGACTCAAAGACACCTAACAACACTCCATATTTGTTTACATTTTTCAACAATTACAATTTGCTGCACTTTCTTATAACCTCCAAGTACACATAAAATAAAACCAAAAACTTACTGTCAGGTCAGTTCCAATTTATAGCACTTCTATAAGGTTTCAAAGTCATGGTGTTTAGGAAATAGATCACCAGGTCTATCTTCTCACCCATCTCTGGATCGGTATGGACTGTTAACTTCACAGCTCAGTTTATCCAGTTTTACTACCCAGATTCTCCAAGAGTGCATGTAGTCCAGTTTGAAAACTGTAAACCTGAGCTACAGAAAATCTAGAGAATTGCTTCATATCACATTGGGTTTATGTTTTAATGCACCCATTAAGTACTTTTCAATGGCTTCTCTGGTGGTTCAAATCTACCAGTGCTACCAGTGGCTCCACCGGGAGAAACGCAGCCTCCAATAACATGCTAGACCGTCAGCTATAAATTGGCCCAGATTAAAAAACAATGAAGCTTTAGTATATAATTTTAATTGGAATTTTAAAAAGAAATCAACGCGTGAGTATTACTAAATTATATTCTGTTGTCGTTGTTGTGTACTGTGGTGTCGGAACCAACCGACAGCTGACTCTCCAGAGTATTTTCCAGGGCAGTTAATCACCTGGAGGATACTGCCCCTCCTTTTCCCACAGTGCAGCAGGCCTTGAACCACATGCCTTCCAGATTACAGCACAGCTTCTCACCACGAAGGCACCAGAGCTCCCTAAAAACACATTTACTAGTCTGTGCTTCACATCTGGGGCTGAGAGTGGAAATATGAAAGATTACAACCTGTCAAATGACAGCTCTCACCAACTTGAAGGGAACGAACAATGAACATTTTATGAAATGCCATTCCAGAATCAATCATCAACAGTAACTAAAATGCATTTCTCAAACACTCAAAGTGTGAGCACTTTTTAAAGGAAAAATAATCTTTGATTTTAAGGTAAAACAAATATCCATTTACTTTTCTATCTTTTATCAAAATGTTACTAACTTTAAAGATAAAACCAAACTTCATATTCACTATTCCTGCTTATTTCTTACATATCTACAAAACTAAAACAAATTTATTCGTTAAATGGAAACAAAATATACAAACTCTGATTACCAGTTTTAGGTTGTTGTTGTTATGTGCCATCAAGCCACTTTTAACTCATATGACTCTATGTACAAGAGCTCTAAACCCTGCTCTAACCTGTGTCAACCTCACTGTCTCCGACACACCCACTCCCACTAACCAAATCACTGAATCGATCCATCTTATCGAAAGTCTTCCCTCCTGCATTGTCGCTCCACTCTCTCAAGTATGACGTCCCTCTCCAAGGACTGGTCCCTCCTTGCAACATGCCCAAAGTATATCAGCTTCACCCTCTCCTGTTTGTCCTCCTAGCAGTCCATGATATATTCAACACTCCTGTCCAGCACCACAGCTCAAAGGCATCAATTCTTTTTCTATCATCTCTAGTCACTGTCCAACTCTCCAATGCACAGCACACAATTGTGAAGACTATAAACTGGATCAGGTGCACCTTTGTCTCCAGCCTGATGTCAAGTACTCTGGAGAGGTCTCTGACAACTGACTTTCCCAATGCAATTTGTCTTTTGATTTTCTGGCTGCTGATACCAAAAGTGTGGACTGTGGAGCCAAGCAAATTAAAACTTTGAACTATCTCAATCTCTTCACCATCCATACTGATGCTGTCAATTGGCCCAATGGTGAAAATCTTTGTTTTCTTGATGTTGAGCTTCAATCTGTATTGAAAGCTGCAGTCCTTGACCTTTTGCAGCAAGCGCTTCAGGTCCTCCTCAGTTTCAGCAAGCAGGGTTGTGTCATCTGCATAACGCAGGTTGTTGGTGACTCTCCCACCAATCCTGATGCCGCATTCCTCCTCATACAGCCCAGGGTGCCAGATGATCTGTTCTGCGTACAGATTGAAAAGGTATGGAGACAAAACACATCCCTGATGGAACCCCTTTCCAATTTTGAGCCATCCAATGTCTCCTTGCTCTGTCTGACTTGATTATACTTTAAACCAAAAAGGAAATTTTAATCTACTTAATAGTTTATACCAAAAGAAAATCATTGCAAATAAGATTCTGTTAATGAAAAATTATTTCTTAATTAACTATGAATGTACATTTGAGCACAAAAAACTTGTGAGTTCTTACTCAATTATAAAGGAGCCCTGGTGAGGTAGTAAATACTTATTAATTAGCTACCTGCAAGATCAGCAGTTTGAACCACCATTGGTTGGTGGGAGAAAGATAAAGCAGTTTACTCCTTTAAAGATTTACAGTTCTAGAATCCCTGTGGACAGTTATATTCTGTCCTACCTATGGACTGCGAAAAAGTGGACAAATAGATATACTGAAGGAAGTACAGCCAAAGTGCTCCTTAGAGGCAAGGATGACAAAGCTTTCTCTCCCATACTTAGGGCATGTCGAGTGCTGTCAAGTTGGAATCGACTCATAGCTGACCCTTCATCAGGTTTTCAGAGGCAGTAAGTCTCCGGGGAAGAGAATGTCCATCCTAGTTCCAAGTAGCAGCTAGTGGATTTGAACTGCATTCCTCTGGCATTGCCTCACAGCTTCTTACCCCTAAGCTACCAGAGTGTGGTGTAAGGGGCTATTCCTTAAAAGGGGACAACATGCTTGTAAATGTGTTGTTTCAATAAGAAGAAGACCTTCAACAAGATGGATGATGGACACAGTGACTGCAGCTATGAGCTGAAGTATGTCAGAGGTGATGAGGTTGGCACAGGAGAGGACAGGGTGCAGACCTGTTATTCATACTCAGCTCAACTTAACAACAACAAAGGGTCATTAAGAGTTAGAATCCAATTCATGGCAATGAGCCTTTTGTTTTGTTTTGTTTATTCAGCTCTAATGCATCAAGATGATCAAGAACATGCTCAATTTTTATAATAATCCAAGTGTATTTTTAAAAACATAATAATCTTGTATAAAATGCACATCATTCTAAGAGTACATCTATAATACTATCCTCACCTTTCCCCACACTAGTTTTAGATGTGCAGCTTTAATGAGGGAGAATTCAATGTAGGTGAATGCAATGAATGTTCTTCTCATGCCCCATGTTTCTAACTATTTGCCTATATCCACCACTAAACACTAAGCAGAATTTCCCATAAAGAAACATACTGTCTAGTTCATCATTATATTTCTAGATCCTCATGTATTGAGTAGGACATAGAAATCCCTGCCAATACATTGACTGAGTGAATATGGGAATAAAAGTCATAGCGTGCTTTGTTACTCACTAAAAGGCCAAGCATATCAGGCAGTTCAAATCCACCAGTGGCCTCTCTCTGTGAGGGGGAAAGATGGGCAATCTCGTCTCATTAAAATTGACAACCTCAAAAAATGCAATGAAGGATGGCTATGTGTTGAAACCTGCTAATGAGAACGATTATAATAAAAATGCTGATCAACAGAATAAGGAAAAGCTGGCCTAAAAATCAAGGAAATGTGAGCAAAGATCAAAACTGGATATTACTTGTCTCTTGACCAGGAGGATGGCTTCTGATTAGATGGTCTCAACAGTTGTTGGGATGAAGGAACAATCTAGGAATCACTGACATCCATTGTGCTGCTGAAGCCTTGGAAAACCCTGGCATCCTAGAGACTGGGATTAACATTCAGTGAATGGTTTCATATTTATTTTCAAAGGTTCTTTCTGGAACCCAAGGAGATACACTCCCAAACACATATACACACACATACTTGCACATTGTTGTTGTTGTTGTGTACCATTGAATGGGAATCAACCCACAGTTGGCCCTCTATGGTTTTCCAAAAGCAGTTAATCACACAGAAGTAGATTGTGCATACTTCTCAATATATATATATGTTTGCTAGATACAAGTTGACAAGTTGTCAACTTATGCAAATATTAAAAAGGGATGGACTTGGTCATTTAAATTCATCTTTAAAATAATGATAGCTTAATTATGAAATATGATAATTATAAAGGATTTAAATGTGATCATTATATATAGTATTAATTTTATTTTCCTACTAATTGAAGAGAAGCTGGGGAGGGGAAGAGAAAGGCACTAATTAGGCTGGAAGTCAACCTTCTATTCATTAATTTTTGTTTGTTTTCCAGATTTCTTGAGCATAATCAAATTGTCTGTTTTCTAGGTGTGAATTGTAAAAACATGCAAATACAAGCCAAAAAGACCCTCTCTTTTTTAAGTAAGCAAAAGATAATCTTTGTGTGCTCAGAAAAATACAATTCAATATGTATTGTACAGTCATATTTCCACCTCCTTAGAAGATAAATTGTAATATAGTCTGCAGGCAAAGGTCTAACAACTGCCAGCACATTTGTTTTATCTATCCTCAGGGACAGATGTGACAAGAGAGACTGATCATATGATCTAGTAAGATTGGAGGAAATGATATAAAAATACTTTCCTTCGTTATGTAATTTAAGATACAAAGCAGAGTTTGTTTTAACTAGAAGTTTTCCATATAGATGATTATTATTTAAATAATTATTTTCATGTTAATTTGCTCAAATTTCCCTTTAATCTCAAAATATAACCTAATTACAACAGGATGTACCTTAAGTTCAGAGAGTTGGGACAAACATATGTACCATAGTTTTCTTGTTGAACTGCTACTTAATCAAAAATTGTTCTGAGTACTTACCATGATCTTTTCTGTATTTTCTCTGACTCTGAATATTTTTTTCTTTTTAATTTAGTATTGAGGGAATATATATTACCTGTAAATTCCCTCATATCCTTTGAGAAGATGAAGGATGGAATAATCAAAAGAAAGAAGAATGAATATATGGATGAATATCCAGAGAGGGCAATGACATGTTGCTAGTGCATAATACCATAAATAACAGAGTATAATGCAATATATAACAATGTACAAAACTGTATAATACAAATCCTAATGGTGTAGGAAACGAGCAGGGTTAATAATAGACGAGACTGTCTGAAAATGTATCTTTAAGCCTCACATACCCTGCAAAAAAACTCCAGCTCAACAATCAGCGAGATTTTTCTGTTCTTTATCAAGGCTGTCTGTGGACATTGTTCAAGAAAAATCTCATAATTTTTTCCTTTCCTTCTCCTCAGTGGATTTTCACTCTTACCGTTTTCTCCTAGCTTCTTCTTCCTTTTGTTATTTTGTACCATGAGGTCCTCTGTGACACATAGAACCCGATGAAAAACAGCTCTGAAAATTGCCCTATCCTAAGCCAGCCTCAACATCTCTGACACACTTGGCCTCATTGCTACAGTCATTGTGTCAATCCAGCTTGCCAAAATTCTTCCTCTTGCTCCTGAAAAATTGCATATCCTACTTCACAGATAAATTCAAGGCATTCAAATATGAATGTCATATCTCTTTGTTACAGATTCACTGAGTTTATTATCGTTCAGCTTTTGACTCTTTTTAAACTTTTAGTTTTGATCTGAGTGAATGGTTACAAAGAAACTGGTTTTTCATTCAATCATCTGAACACATTTTTTTATGGTACTAACTGCGGTACTCAAATTGTAACAGCACTCCTCCCATTTCCCCCTCAGGACTCCATGTCCCTTCATCCTTCTAGCCTATTCCTTCCTGACCTCTGAACTTTTTAACTGGACAAATTCTTCCCTTTGGATATATGATTGATTGTTCTAAGACATAAGTATACCAAGTATATCCTGAGGCTATTTATTGTTCATCTTATAGGCATGTGAATGTTTGACTGAAAGTTGAGCCACAAGGGAAGGTGCTTGATTTTCTTGAACTCTGTGAAGCATTTCACGCTAAGCACTGTTTTCTTGCTAGCAGTGTCTTCTTGCTAATCATAGCATTCCTCTACTTCCAGATATCCTTTACATGGCTGGTTCTTCCTTCTCAGATCCTTTCACAGGTTCTTCTACCTCAGTTTATATTTGTTGATTATATTGTTGTTGTTGTTATGTGCCATTGAGTTGCTTGCAACTCAAAGCAACCCTATGTACAAGAGCCCTAAATGCTGCTCTATCCTGGGCCAACCTCACCATCTCCGACACACTCATTCCCACCACCGCAATCACAGAATCGATCTCTCATCTAGGGTCTTCCTCTCCTGCGTGGTCCCTCCACTCTCACAAACATGATGTCCCTCTCCAAGGACCAGTCCCTCCTTGAAACATGCCCAAAGTATGTCAGACGAAGCTTCAGAATCTTCAACTCCAAGGAGGATTCTGGCTTCACCCTCTCTAGGACAAACCTGTTTGTGCTCCTAGCAGCTCATAGTATATGCAACACTCTTCTCCAGCAGCACAGCTCAAAGGCAACAATTCTTTTTCTATCATCCCTAGTCACTGTCCAGTGATTACTACAAGACTAGTTTGTAATGTTGTTGTTAGGTGTTGTTAAGTAGGCTTCACAGCAACCACGTGAACAATATATCTAAATATCTAAACCCTCTACTATTTCATCCTCCTCATCTCTGACACACTTGAGTGCATTGCTGCAGTCATTATGTCAATCTGTCTCGTCGAGAATCTTCCTTTCTTTCACTGATCCTCCACCTTGCCAAGCATGAAATTCCCCTCCAAGGAACAGACTCTGCTAGCAACATGCCCAAAGTATCTAAAATGAAGCTTTGTTGCCTTGCCCCCAAAAAGTATTCTGGCTGCATTTTCTCCAAGACATATGTGTTTCTTCTTTTGGTAATCCATAGAATATTCAGTGCTCTTCTCCAGCACCACAGCACCAAAGGTAGCAATTATTCTTCTATCACCCTTATTTATTGTTCAGCTTTCAGATGCATAACAAGATGGAAAAGACCTTGAATCAGGTGCACCTTAGTCTTCAAATAGACATAACTGCTCCTCAGTTTTTTGGAGAGGACCCTGACTGCTCCAGTGTAATACATTTCCTGACTGCTGGTGCCAACGCTGATTATAGACCCAAGTAAGATGAAATCACCAACGACTTCGATTTTGGCTCCATCTATCATGATATTGCCTATCAGTCCAGTGGTAATGATCTTTATTTTCTTGATGTTGATACGCAATGTAAATTGAAGGTGGTACTTTTTTATCTTCTGCAACAAGCGCTTCAAGTCCTCCTATTCTCAGCAGGCAAGGTTGTACATCTGTGTAATGCAGGTTGTTGGTGAGTCTTCCTCCAATCCAGATCTCACATCTTCTTCACAGACTCCAGCTACTTAAATGATTTGCTCAGAATACTGATTTAATAGATATAGAGAAGGAATACAACTCTGATGTATACTTTTCCTGATTTTTAAATTGCGCAGTGTTCCCTTGCTCTGCTTAGACAACAGCTACTTAGTCTAAGTATAAATTCCATATAAGCATAATTAAGTGTTCTGAGATTCCCATTCTTCTCAATGTTAATCATATATAGTTTGTTATGATCCACACAGTCTCATGTCTTTGAATAGTCTGTAAAACACAAATAGACCTTCTTCTGGTATTCTTTGCTTTCAGCCAGGATACACCTGACATTAGCCACTTCAAAACCCAGTTTTAGGTTCTTTCCATGTTCTTGCGATGGTGAATAATGCTGCTCTAAACATTACTGCACAAATCTCAGTTTGTGCCTCAGTTCTTATATTCTCAGGGTATATTCCTAGTAGTGGAATAGCTGGGTAATAAGGAATTTCTATGTTCAGCTTTTTGAGGAAGCATCAAACTGCTTTCCAGAATGGTTGTTCCATTTTATAGTCCCACCTACCATGTACAAAGTAGAAGAGTTCCTTTCTCGTCGCATCCTCTCCAACATTTATTACTTGCTGCCCATTAAACTTTGCCACTGTTACTGGAATGAGATGGTACTTCATTGTGGTTTTGATTTGCATCTCTCTTATAGCCAGGTATTTGAAGCATTTCTTCATGTGTCTGTTTGCCATTCAAATATCTTCCTCTGTGAAAATTCTTTCCAAGTCTTTTGCCCATTTCGTAATTGTATTATCGGTCTTTTTCTTGTGAAGGCCCAGGACTATCCCAACAAGGATAAATATTGTATAAAACCATTAATTTAGAATGAGTATAAAGATCCAAGCGGGGTGGGAGAGGGTGGAAGCAGAGGGATGTGGAAGTGCAGGGGGAGGAAAGAATTAATTATCAGGTTGTACAATTTGATGGGTGGGGGGGTGAAGGAAATTGAAAGAATTTGTTTGAATTCATATTCAAATTTTGTAAATAAACTAGTTTTTGTTGTTAAGTGCCATCAAGTCTTAGAGGACTTGATGTCATAGTGACCTTATGAGCAAAAGACCTGAAAAATTGTATAGCTTTTATCATTTCTCCAAGTTCATAGAGTTTCTGGAAGCAAGCTATTTTGGAAGTGGATGCCACTCCTGCTACCAAGCTTGTTTTAATCGGGAGCTACACTCAACACTGTCCACCATGGGTAATCATTATCACATTTTACACATCAGTGTCATAGTTTTCAGCTTCACAGCAACCATGAGTTACCTCTGTACAACAAATGGACAGACCACTGCTATACCACTTAGAAGAATGTTTGACCAAAAACAATTAAAACCAGGCCTGAAGGCCGCAGATTAAAATCACCCACCTTTGACTTGATAGCACAACTTTCTATCCACCAGACCCACAGAACTCTCTCTTATTGGTGGTGGTGGTGTTAAGTGCCATTGAGTCACAGACTACTCAATAAATTAGTAGAAGAGAAAAAAAAAAAACACACAACAAACCAACAACTCAGTTTTACCCTCCAGCAGTTCTCTGTCAATGTTCTGAGATTTTTTATGATGTTCAATATTTTGCTTTACATGTGATATCAATGATATAGTTTGATAATTTCTACATTTGGTTGGATCATCTTTCTTGGGAATAGCAAGCAATTTTTCCTGTTTTCAAGTCTGGAAATTATCCTCAATCCCACTAAATTAGGATAGGTTTAGTTTCCTACTACCAGCTAGGCTTAACTCCATGTTGCCAACTGGGTGTAGGTCTGTCTATTCTACCTGTACTTATTCTGGGCACAGCCTAAAGTAAGCAGTGGCAAGGCTGGAAATGTTACTCTCCCAACAGATCACCAGAACAGAAGAAAACATGTCCAACTTCACAAGCACTTTCCAAGCCTTTGTTTATATCATGTTCACATCCCATTCTCTCACTCATTGCCATCAAATCAGAAGCAACTCATTGCTTACACTCTACTGAATTTTCTAGGCTGAAAATCAAATGGAAGGAGATCACCCATCTATCTCTGCCTGAACAACTGACGGATTTGAACCAACAGAGAGGTGTGGCCTTTAGGTTACTGGAGCAATTCCCTATGGACTGTGTTAGTGGAGCTCTCATTAACTATGCAAAGTACATAGTCAGTGCCAATGTCAAGATCCAGATATACAATTTACCTGTGATGAAGCCACTGCAAGAATATAGAGTGTGATTCAGTTACAAGGAAGCAAAGAGCAAAGGCTAATATTCACTTTTGTTTCTAGAGTGTTTTTCAGGGGCCCTTCCCCCTTTTTTCTCTTCCTGCCTCTTACTCATACTCATTGTATATTAATGATCCTCACATCCACAAAGCAGCAAACCAACCTTCTCTACTGATTTGATCTGTAATGTCAGTTGTCAAATCTCTAGTTGGAAGTCCAATAGACATATGGAGTGAAAACTAAATAAGTCAAAACAGTGTGACTGCATGTCTTATCTGTCTACATATGAGCCTGAAATTGTGACTGCCATGCAATTAATATGCACCAAAGGGTTATTATGTACCAAGCACTGTTCTTGGGATAAGTAAGAAATCAGTTAAAGAAATTAAATTTACATCCTACCTACCTTACACTCCACATGCTTATTAAAGAAATCTAAAGGATTCATCACAGTAGTTAGAGCTGAGGCAATGGTGGAAGCCGGTGGAGTAGTCTATCAATGCAGACACTTGTCTCTGTAACTCTAGTTAAGTCACAATTGTTAGCCAGCCGAATAGCTCAGAGGAAAAGTTGAAATGTGGATGAGAAGAACAAAGACCAACTGGAATCCATGATGATGAGCTGGAATCCATGAGAGCAACAGAAACAAAGATAACTGGAAGCAACACCTGTCTCATACCACTTGTACCTTGGATGCCCCCAGGCTGCCTGCTGGTACCATCCACACAGAAGGGCAAATGCATTTGGCTCGCACTTAAGGAAAGTAATAGACAAGGCCTGGTGAGAGCTAGAAAAGCCATGGGTTAGGGAGCAGCCCCCATACCAGCAAGATGAGCCGGCAGATCTGCAACAATGTGAACGACTCATAATTTCTAGTGCCCTGCACCAACCTTCATTACATAGTATGGCTCTAGTGTCATTTCTGCTTTCCAAAGCTTCAGGAAAGTGTGTCCTGCAGTAACCCAAAAACATATAAATCATACAAAAGAGAACACTGGGAAACATAATTCCAAAATAGCTAACTGGACACAGCAAAAAGGCACCAACATTTGGCTTAAAACAAAACACATCCAATAAACTTAAATGGAATCTTAATGGCGTTATAACATTTGGATAATGCCAGAGGTCAAAGAATTCACTCCAAAGACAAAAATAAGTATGGCAAGTTACTGTCAACAAGTTGAGCTCAATTCAGAGATTTATCATCAATAAAATGAAGTTAATAACATAATTGCCAGAAAACTTAGATTTTATGAGATATGATTAAACAATGTTAAATCAATATAAAAATGCCAAATGTTATGTATTGCTAATGAGAAGAAATATAACTCATTGAACAAGAGCGCTCCGCAACTCAGAGGGCACTTGGAGCCATTTACTACTGCAAAGAAAGAACTGAGAGGCAAGGATGACCTGGAAAAGGGACTGCAGCAACCTACGACTACAGCATGCAGGTAGTAATTTACTCTCCTGGAAGCATCTGGCTCATCATTTTTGCTATGCTTTTCACCCATATTCTGAAGAAGGTGTCAATCACTTGACTATCTGGGTATAATTTACATAACTTAAAACAGATGTCACATTGCAATAATGGAAAAAAGTTCTATCTGGAGAGCTGAAGGGCACAGGCAAGGAATGCAGCTGCCAGGTCCTAAGGCTACACCCACAGGCATGGCCACTGCTTAGCAAGGTTTTTAAGCAGAAAAAATGTTGACCTGCTGTCGTTGGTGGCTGCAAATCAATTTCAACTCGAAGTGACCCCATGTGATGGTGTTGAACCGCCCTATGGGAAAGTTTACTAGTCATTCTGAGTCACTGTCTACTGACAGCACCTAACAACAACAATAAATCTTCACAGGAGAAGATCTCTAGGTCTTTCTCAGGGGAAGCATTGGTTGGGTTCAAAGCACTCATTTTTCTGATAGTAGTCCAGCACTTAACTGCCGCATCACTGAACTCCTTAGTTGAACTACCCCACAAATGCCCTCTTTGTTTCCCCTTTTTACCTTTTGACCTCTTTCTCTCATCATCTATTCTTCAATTCTTCTTGGTGTTAAGGAAAGAAGCCAATAAACTCATTCACACTAAGGTGTAAAAACTTGATAAGACAGCTGTAGGGTATTAACAAGGCCATAAGACAGAGAAAAATATCCCAACAATAAAATTTCAGGGAGTCTTGAGCCAGCAAAAGGGGGCGTGGGGAAGGATAACTCTGTTTAGATTTTCCACAGGTTAACCATCTCCCGGCTTAAATTGCTTTGTCCACTGTATCATTTAGAACAATCACAGACAGGACAGATGAAGACTGTTTGTTCAGTGTTAGTGTTCCCCACAAACCCCAGATGTACGAGGAATTTCCGTCTACCAGGAGTCCAGGTGATGCAATGATTAAGACCTTGGCTACTAACTGTAAAGTCAGCAGATCAAACTCAGATCAACCTCCTTACAGGAGAAAAAAAGTCTGGAGATACGTTCGCATAGAGCTTACAGCTTGGAAATCCTACGGGATGGGTATACTCTATAGGGTTCCCATGCATTGCCATTGACTCTGTAGTGGACACAGTAACAACCAATAAGGGACTAGGTGGAGGGTCAGCAGAGGAGAGGAAGACCCTCAAAGAAATGGATTGACATGGTAACTTCAGCAGTGGGTTCTGTGTGTTAGAGAATATGAGAATTGCACAGGGTAGGGAGGGATTCTGGGCAGCTCTTCATAAGGTCACTATGAATTATATTAGACTTGACATTTAACAACAACAATAACTATCCCTTCCTATACATTACTTTTTCTTCTGACTAAAACACATGTTTAATATGCTGGAATTATTTAGTTCCACATCTCTTTCTCCCTCACTGCTGAAATATCTCTCCAAAATGACTTGATTAAATCTCCAACAACATGCTCAAGTTATAATTCCCAGGGCTCAGCACCAAGCTTCAGATAGATGACAGATGAACGGATGGACAACTATTAGATAGCCATTGACGATACTGTGGAAAACACTGACATAAGAGCTTGCATAACTAAAAACAACAAAGGTAGAGAGGTAGGTTAACATTAATTATAAGGATATATTTTCAAATAGAAAAATCCAAAAGCAAATGAAATACAAAAGTCTGAAGCAATTTCCATGGCTAATAGAAGTTTCCAAACCAAATCCCAGCTTATTGTATAGAACTGTACGTGCAGGGCTCAAGATGCCAAAGGGTTCACTCATTCTTAACAGTCTGGCCTTGAAGGCACTCCTCCTAACCCTGTTGTCTGCCCTCCCCCACTATGCACCCCTTCTCTTCTCCAGTCCTTTAGCTGCTCAAATCCATTTTAATGCCAAGAGAGCTATCCACAGAGGCCTCAATTTACCAGAGCCAAAGGCAGAAAGCAGGCTATGAAATTGTTTGCAAGAGCTTAAAATAACTGGTCTGGCAAAGCTAAGCTGTACCCTGAGAGAGAGCTCCAGAGCTGAGGAGAGAAAATTCTACAGATCCTGCTGCCCGTAACTGACCACCTTGCTTTGCCCAGCAGTGTACTTCCTGCCGATGAGAATATTTCCCCCAAGGCATGACAGTCATCTAGCTTTTTATCTTTCACCCACATTTCATCTTTTAAAATGTCTATCTGAATAGTAAAAGACTGGTGGCAATGAGAGAAAGGCTTTTAATGTAATTTAATATGACTTCAGAAACCACTGCCAGGAGACAAACACATCAGTGATGTATTTTTCTTTCTGAATGACCAAAATTTACTCATCATTAAATCCTCTGTTGCAAGCATGTCCCAAAAAGATTGCAAAACAAAAGCTAGATTCACCCACTTCTTCGTAGCTAAACAAGACTCACCCTATCTCTTGAGGCAGTCAGTTACCAAAAAGGGTCTGCACCCAGACGCCGCAGGGCAAGCAGCTGAGTGCAGAAAAGGCACCCAAAGGGAGCAAACCGTTGTAGAGGAGGTCCTAGCCCCTTCTGCAGAGTCAGAGTACCAAATCAAGCAAACTGGATGGAGGTCCAACATTTAGGTGCATGTTAATCAACACCAATCTCGGTGTTTCCCTGCAGCAGGCAGAGAACCAGCATGATGTACCAGCCAGTATACAGACACTTGCATTCTTGCCAGACCCTTGGGCAAGCTGGATCCAGTCTACATTATCTAATTTGACTCTGGGCTCCTGGCTACAATGGTGGATGAGGTCCAAGCCCTAGTAAATCTCCTTATTCTGAATGGTTCCCAGGAACTCAGGTCCATTCTGGCACCTCCATAAAGTCCATGTGCAGACTGCATACCCTTCCTTTCTCTGCAAACAAACAAGCAGCTTCCAAGTGGAGCCCTGGAGACTCCCAATCTGCACAAGCCAGGATCCAGACAGGATATTCTTATGCAAAGATGAGCAGAAGTTGGCATTAGCACCAAGCCAGGCATTTCTGAGGTGCAAGGAAACCCAGTATGCTCCCAGGTTGAGGACTAAAGTTTCAGCTCTTTCTCAAACTCTCACATTAAAGATGAAACTTATTTTAGATGAATGAATTATCTATGACAAGACTTGTTTATCCTAACTCTAGACATCTGATACATGTTTAGAATTTAAGATTAACTTTTGTTTCATTTTGTTACTTCCAGAAACTGGTATTGAATCAAGGACACAAAGAGTAAACACCCAAATTTTGCTGAATTGAATGATCTTTGTTTGTAATGGAGGGAGCTGGTCGGGTGAGCTGTACGGCAAGGCAGAGATGGTGCTGCACTGACAGCTGGAATTCCCCAGTGATTCTGAGGGAGAAAGATGGGCAATCCCCTCCCATGTCTCTGAAAACCCACTGGAGGGTCAGCTGAAAGCAAAGAGTTTGAGGGTTTTTTTAAGTTTGCTAGTAATTGAGTATGGAGCTCTGCTGGCCTAGTGGCAAGAAGCTGAGCTGCAATCCTGAAGGCACACAGTTCAAATCCACTACATACATACTCCATGAGAAAAGGATGGGCAATCTCCTCCAGTGTGATCAACTGCCTCTCAAAACCAGCTGAAGGGTTAGGTCAGCTATGGGTCAGTTCCGACTCAATGATACACAACAACAACAGTAGTAATTGAGTGCTTAGTGGTGCAAACAGTTAATATTTTAGCTGCTGATAAAAAAGATTGAAAATTCAAGTCTACTCAAGGGAACCTCAGAAGAAAGACCTAAAAAGTTAGTTCTCAAAAATTAGCTATTGAAACCCAAAGGAGCATCATTCTGTCCTGAGACACTTGGGTTGTCATGTAACAGGGTCAACTCAGTTACAGTTGCTAGTAATACACTACAAATCACAGATCACATATTCTCTCATGTTAAAACTAATTTGTGTATGATGTTTAATTGGTTCTTATATAATAGGGAGCTCTAGTGGCCTATTGGGTAAGGGGTTGTGCTGACAACCCAAAGGCCTGCAGTTCTAATCCACCAGCTGCTCTGTAGGAGGAAGATAACCAGCCTCCTCCTGTATGATCAACAGCCTCTAGCTATGAGTCCATTCTGATTCAATGGCACATGACAACAACTACATTATATGCTTGTGGGACTGAAGTCATCATTCAAACCCACTCTTATTAACTCTTAAAGACCTGAAGAATCTTCTCCGGCTAATCAATCTAAAGAATCATCTTGGCAAGGTGACATAGTGAACTCACTGAGGTGGAGCTGGTGGTCTCTGACAGCTCTGGTCTCAGGCAATGGTCACAGAACAGCCTGAACATGGGGGAAGACACCTTCCCAGAGTACTTCTCTCTTAAGCATGCAATACTGAGTGACATCAGTCGGTCACGAAAGGATAAAAATTGTATGGTCCTATTTATATGAAATATCTAAAATATTCTGAAATGGCTTGCCTCCGGAAACTCTATGTATGAACAGTGCTCAGGCCTTTTGTTCATAGGGTCGCTATGAGTCATCTACGACTTGATGGCATCTAACAACAATAACAATGATGACATAGAGAGAGCTACGTTGGCCTAGTGAACAGAGAGTTATGCTACCAAGCCAAAGGTGGGTGATTTTAATCTGACGCCCTCGGGCAGGGTTCAATTGATTTCTTGTCAAGCATTCTTCTAGGTGGTATAGCACTGGTCTGTGCATTGCTGTGCAGAGGTTAACTCGTGATTACTGTGATGCTGAACACTGGGACACTGATGTGCCAAACGTGGTAATGGTTACCCATGGTGAACAGTGTTGGCTGGAGCTTCCTGGTTGAAATAAGCCTGGAAGCAGGAGCGGCATCCACTTCCGAAATGGCTTGCCTCCAGAAACTCTGTATGAACAGTGCTCAGGACTTTTGTTCATAGGGTCGCTATAAGTCATCTGCGACTCGACAGCACCTAACAACAACGACAACATCTAAGATTGACAGCATAGAGAGACTAAACTTTATTTATGGTTTTCAGGCACAGAAAAGAAGAGGAAAGGAGAGTCATTGCATAGAGGACATTATGCTTCTGTTAGAAATGGTGGGGGAGAAAACTTGGGAATGAATAATAGTGGCTGTTGAACAACATAATAAACACTTATGCCATTGATATCACATGTGATAAGACTGAAACAGCAAATGCTTTGTTACACACACATTTACCATAATCAGAAAAAAATAAAAAAGAAGCATCTGGCAGTTGGACCAACAAATTCCCATGGGTACTTCTAAAATAAAAAATCATAAGAATATGCTATCTGACTAATCAATTTTTTTAGTGCTATTAAATTCAGACTGGTAGATTTTATAAAAGAACAGAAAGCTGCTGAATAAAAGTGAAAAGTTGATGAAAATCTACTTCCTATAATATTCAGATTATGATGCAATTCATTAAATAAACTGTATTTTTTCAGTGGGTCTAGAAAAATAGAACCTGGATGACATCTTAAATACACACCATTCTAATTTTACCCAAGCTAAATAATTGCATGTTATTATAATAATACACACTATTACTAGATAATAATAGGGTTGTATTCATATACTAAGCACTTTACAAACTACAAGTACAATGGTATTTGCAGTAATGGATATCATCAAGTTTGCAAAAAGTTTGTTTCCTTGATTTACACATGCGGACATGCCCAGTATAACTGGATTTTCCAAAATCCTTACTGAGAAGAGTAACAAAAGAGTGAGGCAATTCAAGAGAAGAAAAACATGAGGAAGAACAAGGATCTGGAATTTGCAAAAGCATCTTGGTTTCTAAAAAAGAGGATGAACTCAGAAGTCAGACTAGTCTGGGGTTTGATCTTGATATTTATTCAAAAGCTGTGTGATCTTGGGCAAGTTTCTTGACCGCTCACTCTTTTCTTATAGGAAAATGATAATAATGCCTCTTCAAAAGCTGATGTATATAGAAATTACACATGTCACATTTTAAATATTATTTTCTTCTTTACACAAAATGGATTTGTTTAAAATTCAACCAAGAATGAAATTGCTTGTTTCTCCTCTCTCATGCCCCTGTCTACCCTTATTCTCCCAGGCAGTCAGGTCTCATCCCTACAGTCTCTTCTTTCTTCAGATCAATGATATTTTCCATCTCATACCACTGAGATATCAATTACTTACAGAAAAGGTTTTCAAGGGGGATATGAGGCAACCTCATGTGAAGGTTCTTTGCTGCCTATGACATGAAAAAGTGAATGGGCCTAAATAATAATAGAAAGAAATAAATACAGACTGATTTTTCATTCCCTTCACCTGAAGACTGTCATTGCTATCAAGAGTGAGCTTATAGTTGATCCACTTATAGTTTACCTTCCATAGGCTGTAAACCACACAGGAGGCAATTACCCATCTTTCTCTCACAGAACCACTGGTGGATTTGAACAGGCAGAGAGGCACAGCCTTTGGTTACCAGAGCAACTCCCTATTGACTATGCATCCAGAGCTGTCTGCACGGTGACTAGTTACCTGGAAAATTCTCAGTATTAAGCTATCTAGATAACTGTATGGGCTGCCTTCCTTTGAGGGATGCAAAGTCCTTTCAATGACACAAAATCCATTTGTGCTGAAAATATGTTTGCCCTACTTTAGAAGCACTGAAACTCTCTCAGGTCACTGAAGAGAACAAAAAACTTTAACACTGAAAGCTTTTCATATGGTTTCCCTTTAGGACATGTTTAGTTCAATAAGGGAAACATAATTTACCTGGAAGATTTATTATGCATTTCCCAAAGGTAGACATTTACTCTCCCCACATCACCAGGATTAGGCACAATTATGTCATTAACCTTCCAAACATTCCTTTGTGGATGGTGGTGAATTTCCTAATAACCGTTATGGCCAGTCTGAGGTCAGAGGTAAACAAAAGGTTACCCATCAACAGGGTGTAGGGTCATATAACTTCAGAGGCAAAGACCAGGATTGGAATCTAGGTTCTTTCGCTAATAGCCTTCCAACTACCCACACTAGCATGCCTCCTCTGAGACCCTTAGTTCCTGGTGTTCTCAGGTCATGAGGAAAGGTCAAAAGAGTTGAGAAAGTGGTCAAGTAACAAAACTGCTTCTTCTTGTCCTTTAAAGGTACCCTGCCCATCATCCCTGCAACTTACACAGCTAGGACTCTACAGAGAAAAATGTAGACCAGGAAAGCAATAGATTCAAATGGTCAACTGAAACTGGAACAGACAGAGCATCATAAGCTGACTCTGTCAGTGCAGACATAACAAGATTCTGGTGACTAGATTTTTAGAAGACCTGCCAAAACTTTTTAGAAGATGAACTTTTTATAAGATGGATTGATGCAAGGCCTGTAACAGAGGGCTCAAGCGTAATAGCGACTGTGAAGATGATGTAAGACCTGACTACTTTTTGTTCTTTGGACATAGTGTGGCTGTAAGTCGGAAACAACAACATCTAACCACCTAGGAAGAGCAAGTAGCTTGCACTTCACTACCAGCATAAATTATTAAAACGTAATGATGTTAGTTTGAGGCCTAAGGTGTGCCTGATTCAGGCCATGGTCTTTTCGGTCATTTGGTATGCATCTGAGATCTGGACAATACATAGGGAGGACAGAGGATTATCTATGCCTTTGAACTGTGGTATTGGAGATATTGCTAATGATCCCATAGACCGCTAAATGAACAAACAAATACATCTTGGAGAAAGTGTAGACAGAGTGCTCCTTGGAGGCAAAGATGATGAAACTTCGTCTCATATACTTCAGGCATGTTGCTAAGAGAGATTATTCCTTGGAGTGGGATAGTGTGCTTGGGAAGGTAGAGGGGCAGCAAAAGAGAGGAAGACCCTCAACAAGGTGGGTTTACATGATGACTGCAGCAATGGGCTTAAGAGTGTCAGAGATTGTGAGGATGGTGCTGGATAGGACAGTACTCAGATCCGTTGTTCATAGGGTTCATACTCAACTCAATGGCACCTAACAACAACAAAAACCAGCCTAAAGGTTGACTATTTGAAACTGCTCACTCATGTTGTAAAAGAAAAGTCTGACAATCTGCTTCTTTAAATAAAAATTACAGCTAAGAAAATGTATGGAGCTGTTCTATGCTGTGACATGTGTGCAGCCATATGTCAGATTCAACCTGAAGGCAATAAGCTTGTTGGTTAGTTTGTATGTTAATTTGTTTGTTTTTAATCTAGAAAGTAGGAGAAAAATTGTTTTCTCTCTTACAATGTCAGCTACCAATTCTGCATACCGATCGATCCTAAACTTACGAAGCTAAAACAAATATGAAGCCTTGCAACGCTGAAGGATTTTGTGGGCAAAATCTTCAGTGATGCAGGAAGGATCAAAAGGAAGATGGAAAGAATACACAAAGTCATTGCACCAAAAAGAATTCATCAAAACTAAAACATTTCAAGAAGTAATGTAAGATTAAGAACAAATAGTATTGAAGGGAAAAGTTCAAGCTGCCCTGAAAGTACTCTCAAAAGAACGATTGAGGAATTGATGGACTACCAATTGACATGTTCCAACAAATAGGAGCAGCTCACCAGTCTAAACTATTTAGAATAAAATGACCTAACCAACTGACCAGGAAAGATTCATATTTGTTCCCATTCCCAAAAAAGGTAATGCAACAGAATGTGGAAATTATAGAACACACAGTAAAATAATGCTGAAGATTATTCAAAAACAGAACAGGGTATCAACAGAGAACTGTCAAAACATCAAGCTGATGTCTGAAGAGAAGACCATGGCATTATACCATTGCTGATGTTGGATGGATTTTAGCTGAAAGCAAAGAACACCAGAAAATATATGTTTTTGTGTTTTATTGATTATACAAAGGCATCTGTATGGATTGTCAAAAATAATGCATAATATTGAGAAGAATAGGAATCTTAGAATGCTTAATTGAGCTTATGAGAAACCTGGAGCTAGACCAAGAAGCTGTTGTCAGAGCAGAACAAAGAAACACTGCATGGTTTAAAGTCTTAGGTATTAGATTGAAGGAGGACTCATCAACAATCTGTATTATGCAGATGATACAATTTTGCTTCCTAAAAATGAAGAGGGCTTTAAACCCTTACTGCAGAAGATCCAAGACTATGGCCTTCGATATGGACTACACTTCAATATCAAAAAAACAGAAATCCTCAAGAGATGACCAAAACACATCATCTCCATGAAAGATGGAGAGAAGATTTAAGTTGTCAATTATTTTATTTCACTTAGAATCACAATAAATACCCATGGAAGCAGCTGTCAAGAAATCAAATATGTGTTGCATTGAAAGCATCTGTTGTCTAGGGCTTCACCAAATTTCAGTTTAAAGACTTCAAGGC
This sequence comes from Elephantulus edwardii, assembly GCF_000299155.1. Classification (NCBI taxonomy): domain Eukaryota; kingdom Metazoa; phylum Chordata; class Mammalia; order Macroscelidea; family Macroscelididae; genus Elephantulus; species Elephantulus edwardii. The sequence continues at coordinate 9,110,292 of NW_006399815.1, forward strand.
CATTGATCCAAAATCCCTCCATGATTATAGTATTTCATTCTTTACTTCATAGAAACACAAAACATAAAAGCTAATCTTTAAAATAAAAAAGGATCCCTTTCATTGTCCTCCTGCTTCTTTTTTCTCCATTACCCTTACTCTGATTCCAAAGAAAGGTTACCCAACGGAGTGTGGAAATTATCAAACAATATCATTAATATCACATGCAAGTAAGATTCTTCTGAAAAGTATCCAAAAACAACTGGAATAGCACATCGACAGAACACTGCCAGATGTGCAGGCTGGATTTAGAAGAAGCCGTGGTACTAGAGTTATTATAACTCATATATTAGTGGATCTTGGCTGAAACAAGAGAGTATGAAAAGAATGTCTATCTGTGTTTCTTTGACTATGGAAAGACAAATATCTGTGTAGATAATAACAAATTGTGGCTAACTCTGAGAAGCATGGGAGTCCCAGAACATTTGATCATGCTTAAATGAAACCTATACTTGGAACAGAAGGCAATCATCAGAACAGAGCAAGGAAATGCTGCATGGTTCAGAACTGGGAAGGATGTATACCAGGGATGTGTCTTATCTCCATATCTTTTCAATCAGTATGTAGAACAGATCATCCATGAGGCTGGCCCTTTGAGGAGAAATGTGCCATCAGGATTGGAGGAAGACTCCTCAATAATCTGTGCTAAGCAGATAACACAATCCTGATTGTTGAAACTGAGGAGGACCTGGAGTGCTTGCTGCAGAAGGTCAAGTACTGCAGCCTTCAATATGGATTGAAGACATCAAGAAGACAAAGATTCTCACCTCTGGGCCGATCGAGAGCACCATGATAGACGGTAAAGAGATTGAGATTGTTAACAGCTTTAGTTTCCTTGGCTCCACAATCAACACTCTTCGTACCAGCAGGCAGGAAATTAAAAGACAAATTATATTGGAAAGTCTGCTTTCAGACACCTCTCCAAAGTACTGAAGAGCAACAATATCAGTCTGGAGACTAAGGTGCACTTGATCCAGGCCATAGCCTTTGTAATTACTTACTTTGCATCAGAAATTTGGACAATGCCTAGGGATGATAGAAGAAGAATTGGTGCCTTTGAGCTGTGGTACTGGAGAAGAGTACTGAATACACCATGGACTGCTAGGAGAACAAGTAGGTTCATCTCAGATAGGGTGAGACCATGGTGCCCCTTGGAGGCAAGGATTCTGAAGCTTCATCTGACATACTTTGGACATGTTGCAAGGAGGGCCCAGTCCTTGAAGAGGGACGTCATACTTGGGAGAGTGGAGGAACAGTGTAAGAGAGGAAGACCCTCAATGAGATGGATTGATTCAGTGACTAGGGTAACAGGGGTAGATGTGTCAGAGACAATAAGATGGGCACAGGATAGAGCAGGGTTTGGGGCTGTTGTACATAGAGGTGTTATGAGTCACAAGTGACTCAATGGCACATAAAAAGAAAAATAACCCTTACTTAGGCACCTATCTCTTCTCTAGCTAGCAGGCATAGAGTAGAGTTTTTTATCCTGTAGTTTGGGAATAGATAATTCTTTGTCTTGTTGGGTGCTCTATTCATTTAGCAACATCCCTGGGTTCCAACTAGCAGACATTGATCCAACACCCTTCTCTTCAGTTTTGCAATCAAAAATGTCTTCAAATGTTGTAGAATGTCTCTTGCAGGAGAAAATTCCTCGCTTGAGAACCGCTGGTCTCAGTTACTCTAAATAGTGCCAGTATACAGCCCTGAGACTGTGAGATTGTTTTCCACCACCATGCTTGTCATTTTAAGAGAAAAGCAGATGGTATTTTCCAGGCGTCATCTATGGGGAAGGAGAATAAAGAATAATCTACCTTAGAGGATTATGCAGAAAAGCAGCAGTCCAGTTCCTGGGGAGTGAGAAGAGAAAAGCAAAGTCTCTAAAATGAAAATAGGTCAGCCTTTTAAAAAGTGTGCTCATCGATGTACATTTTCAATTGAATCTTTTTATCATGTTATAAGCAATGGTACTGGCAAAAAATAAAAATGCAGTTTTCCATTTTTACCCATACAGTGATTTTTTTTTCTAGTGCAAAGAAATCAGAGAATAAACTTTTAAGATTTTTCAGATGCTTTCCCTTCTCAATTATACTTGATATCAAGTTGTCAGAAATGAATTTCCAAAAAAAGTGAGTGGGAAACGTTGCCCAGTAATGTGCTGTCTGCACCTTGCAAAACTATTTTTATCCTACAGAATTTTTGCCTTTGACCTTGGCTTTAATGCAGATAGAAAACAAGGAAGTCGCTGCACAACATAGCAATCTAAATATTGACTAAGCTATGTTTGCTCTTCTTTTTCATGTTTTCCAATCTTAATTTTTTTTTTTAAATCTAGTTTGAGTCAGCTATTCTAGGAATTAATCAATGAGGTCTTTGTGTGGCTGCTGAATCTGTCACTACACACTATGCCATAAGTGAAATACAAGCCAATGTCACCAAACATCTCACCACAGGGCTGCTGGTGGCAGAGCTGCCTTGGAAAGGTGTGGCAATGGTGCACATTGAAGTAGTAGGATACGTAACATCTCCAGTCTCTCAGAGAGTTACTCCAGATAGTTACATAGTGACAAAATATTCAAAAACATTTGGAGAGAATTGAAAGTTAAAAAAAACCCAAACCCCAAAACCAAAACCCAACTCAAAATGTCTGTGTGTATAGGTATGTATTAATTTAATCCTGAAAATAATTTAAGTGAAAAACACTATGAAAATCCCCATTTTTTTTTTCTGTGAGAAATAGTACACAGAGGTCAAGTGATAAAAGATAAAAAGATAAAAATCCAGTAGGAAGCATAACTGGGGTCTGAAGCCTGGGAGTCTGATTTCTCAAGCTCATGCTCTTCACTATCTCACAGAAATGGCTCTTTAAGAGGTAATTGTGTGCACTAATGTTCATAACCTGGAGAGAGGATGAGAGACACCCAAGCATCGAGGACTCTCCTTCATAGAGTCGCTATGAGTCGCCTCCAACTCGACAGAACTTATCAACAACAACAATGTTCATAACACTATCCAAGAACATAGAAGCAGCCTAAATGTCCAACCACAGTAGAATTATGGTATATTCATATGATGGAATACTATGCAGCATGCAAGAGCAGTGATTTTGTAAATTACTACCTAATTTGGAGGGACTGGAGAGCATTATGCTGAGTGAACTAACTCAGTCCCATAAAGCTAAATACTATATAAGACCATAAGTGTGGAATGTGCATAAGGATCCAAGGGGGGAGTAAAAGCGTAAGGACGGGGGAGGAGTTTAATCACATAAGGTGGTACACTTTGATGGGTGGGTATACAAACTTTGTAAGTAAACCAGTATAAAATAACAATTTTACAAAAAAAAAAAATAGAGGTAGTCGTTGTCACTAAGTCAGTTTTGACTAACACTGACCCATATTTGACAGAGCAAAACATTACTTGGTCCTATGCCATCCTGAATATCTGTAATTCATAAGGTTTTCATTGACTAAGTTTTGGAAGTAGATTTACAGCCTTTCCTTGTAGTCTACATTAGTCTTGGGGCTCCACGGAAACCTGCCCGCCATAAGTGACCCTGATGGTCTTTGAAATACCAGTGAGGTCACTTCTAGCATCACAGCATCATGCAAGTCACCACAGCACTAATAACTGACAGGCAGATGGTGGTTAAGAGGCTGGAAGCCAACAGTTAGGATCATTTGTCCCAAAGAATAATAAATAACAGGCCATTTAAAATAAAGCCAAATTAAAGGGAAATTTGGCAATCATTCCATTAATTTGACCTTTATAGAGAGAATTCCGTAGGAGTTGAAAAGAAAGGGAGACTGGCTTGTCCCCTTCCGCTAGCTAGAGTCATCACATTAACCGTGTAATTGCCAAATGCCCAACCCACTTGGCAGATAACAGACATACGTTATTCTTTCAAGATAAACAGTTTTGTAAATAAGCATCTTCCCACTCCTACTCTCCTTCCCACTGATGACGAAAACCACCCTTGTGTGGGAGGCTCAATAATTACCTCAGCTCTGGAGTGAGGTATTCAGAACGGGCCAAGAGGCTCTGCAAAGCTGCCTCTAAAAAGCTGCTGGGCTTGGGGACTGTCCCACTCCCACATGCTGCTGCCATCCTATTCTTTCTAGTCATGGAATTGCTTGAAAAGGCAGGAAAACACGTTCTTCCCTGGATTCTGCAGAAGCAGCCAGCCCTACTGACACCTTGATTGTGTTCCTGTAAGGTTTATTCCAGATTTCTGACTTCCAGACCAAATTTGTAATTTTTCATCACATTAAAATGATAGCCATTTGTTTTAACACCGATAGGAAGTGAATACATATGGACACCTTGATTTGCTAGGTGCTGTTGAGTAAACCACAGCTCACAGCCACCGGATTAACAATAGATAGGAACCTTCCCCTATCCTTCACCATTCTCATGATCTCCACCACTGTGCCAATCCATCTCGTTAAGAGCCTTCCTCTATTTTATGGACCCTCTACCTTTCCCCACATAAGGTTTTTTTTCAAAGCCTAAAATTATTTGTGGGTTGCATTTGTAGTTCAACTCAATTTTTTTTTTTTTTTTACTTTAGTGGTTTGGATCCAAGTTTATAGAGCAAATTGATTTTCCATACATCACATCATATTTCTATAGGACTCAGTTTAAAAATCTGCTGCCACTGAGTTGGTTCCAACTCATAGCTGACCCTGCATTAGGTTTCTGAGGCTATAAATGACATAGGACAAGACTGTTCACCTCTCTCTCACAGAGCTGCTAATTCGAACCACTGCCTTTAAGATAACTGAAGCACAACCGTCTACAGACTATTTCACCAGAGCTCCCCTTTCAACAGAAAAGCATTGTTCTAAACGCCTCCCTGTCAGCCCATTCCTCTGCTATAATGATCTAATGCTGTCATTCCTCTGCTAAAGGGCTGTCAGAGACCGTACAGGGGAGAAAAAAGCCTGAAGTCTTGTCTGGCTTCTAAATATCTCTCCATCAATTTATGTTTTCCTGTCCCTGAAGACACATCAGCACTGCATTCCCCTAAATATCTTCTCTTTCAGACAATTTAGCCTACCTTTGTTGTCATCATTTTTTCCTTATTTTCTTCTTTGTGTCTTTTTCCCAAGGTGTTCTCTCTATCCTAAATGCATTTTCTTCTTATTTACACCTGTCAAAATCCTGCTCATTCTTCAAAACTCTGCTTAAACCTCAATGCCTTCACCAAGCTTTTCCACTGCTCCCAGTAGGAGCTTCCTTTCCCCTGCATTTTCTATCACATATTATCACCTGTGTCAGCGCATTGCTGAAAGCTGCCTTAGAAGCAAGATATTTCCGAACTAGGTGCTTCCACAGGTCGGCCTCGCCTTACTCACCCTGGTTTGGTATTCATCCATGGTGGCGTTTCTGGTCATGAACATCAAGGGCAGAAGTTACAGGGCCTGCAGGGGCAACTCTGCGTTTTCGCTCCACTCTGTGGTGTGAATGCTGAAGACTAATAACGGAAAACGCCTGGGAAATAATTTAAGAGAAAACTTCCAGGAACAGATAGGACTTACTTTATGAGTTTAAGAGCTGGAGGGTCAATACCTCATTGACATAACCTCAAAGATACTCTCAGGTTGGTGAAGATTTGAGAATGGAGACAGAAAAAAAAGAAAGGGAATCTGTGATTCCCCAGGTAAACCTTTTCCGAGCAGAAGAGACATGTCTCCCGAAGAGTCTATTATAGATGCCAACTTCCTCATTTATGACAGAAATGTAATACAAGTGGCAGTCTCAAGGCTTCTCTTGCAGGATCCATTCCTGTATTTTATCTAGCACAGTCCCTTTCTTGTGGTGAGCCCTCTGAAGATATGCTTTGAAAATTTCTCTTTATAAAATATTTTAGAGCAGAAGTTGCAAGGTTTAATGCTGATTAAAATATATAAAAGTTTATATATTCAAATATAGAAAATATTTCAATCATAATTAGCCTCAAACATCAGTAATTTAAAAATATATATTGTGGAAAATGTCCAGATCAAAACTATTATGCACTTCAACATTAAAAGTCCCTTGATTATAATTATAAGTGATAACAACTCTCTATTCTTAGTTTCCTTCAGGATGTCAGCTGTCTATTAGAAGAATTCTGTGACATTTCCCCCTCAAAATATATATCTTAAATAATGCTACTTTCCCTACCTCGTGAGCAAGACATATTAGTCAAGTATTTGTAGCCTGAAATTTCTGCCATCAGATAGAGTAGACTGAAACTGGACATAAAAAAGAAAAATAACTTAAATTCAGTTATATATAAGGCTATGTCATTTTGATAAAGAAACAGAATGACTTAGGAAAGTTGACAAAGCAGACATATAGATGACAAAAATGCTAAAGTTAGGAAGTTGTTGTTAGATGTTGTTGAATCAATTAAGACTCAACTGCAAACCTAGGAACAAGAGATCAGAAACTTAGCCTATCCTATGCCTTCTTCACAGTCGTTGATAGGGACAAGGCAAGGAAAAATGAAAACTCATGTTCATACATTATTTAAAAGCATTGATAACTCATGGACTGTTTGATTATTTAAAAGGTAAAAGATCCTGACACCGAAGCATAAATTCATGAACAATAAAATGAGGTTCTAATTAAAAAAAAAAAAGTAAAAGATCCTATAGATTGAAGCATTCAAAGATTTTTCCTTTATTTTGATCTACAATCAACAATTGTAGTAGGCTGGTCAAGAAATAAAAATATTGCAATGAGAAACTACTTTGTCAAAAATCTCTTTAAAGTGCACGATCTACAACTGCAGGAGGTTAGTCAAGAAATGACAAGATTTTCAACAGGAAAATCTGCTGTCAAGGATCTCATAACACACCTGATATAAGTCATAGTCTTTTCAATTGCTTCTTATCCATTTGAAAGCTGGACAATAAATAAGGAAGACCAAAGAAGACTCAATGCCTTTGAATTGTGGTGGCAGTGAAGACTATTGAATATTCCATGGACTGATAAAAGAACAAAAAGTATCTCTTTTTTATTGGTCTGCATACAAGAAGTCATTTACATTGTGTTTCATTCATTTATATTGTGTTTCACACAATCATTCATATTCAATCTTTTTTATATAATTATTATTTATCTATGCCTATTATTACCTCAACTCTTCAAGTCTCCATTGAATCTTTCCTATTCCTTCACTCCCACATCTGCCCACTAAACTTTGCTTTCCAACTGATTTCCACCCTTTCCCTTTTTCTGTCCCTGTCTGCTTTCTCCTTCCCCTTTTGGAAATTTATACACATATTACTAGTTATCCTCTTATTTTTACAATAATGGTCTTAAGAAGTATTTGTCCCTTTAAGACTCAGTTCGTTCATCATAATGCTCTGTAGACTCTCCCTGCTATATTTTATAAAATCATTGTTTCTTAGTGCTACATAGTATTCTATTGTGTGAAAGTAACACAATTTCTCAAACACTTGGTTGATAGGCATTTGGGCTGTTTCTGATTTTTACTATTGTGAATAGTGCTGTGATGAACATAGGAGGAAGTTCAACAAGCGTGTTCCAAGGAGAAAAGGATGGTGACTTGGTCTCACATACTTTGGGCATGTTTCCAAAAGGGGCTAGTTCTTGGGGGGGGGAGGAAGGGTATCATTCTGGGAAAGGTTGAGGATTGGCAAAAGAGTTAAGATCCTCAACTAAATTGACATAGTGACTGTAATAATAGGCTAGAGCGTGTAGGAGATCATGAAGATATTTAACAACAACGAAATTAAACCCCTAGTTATTTTGGTGAAAACCATTTGGAAGTACCATGTTTTTGTTACTTAGTCTTTGGCCATGGTATTCCCTCTTCCTAAAATATTCCTCCAACGACTTGCCCACATCAGATTATATGGAAGCTTCTTATTCACAGTCTTGACTGCCTTCTCTGAGAAGTTCAGATTTCCTCTATTCGAAGTACCACTGACTTTTCTGGTAATTCTGTATTTTAGTTGTCTTCTTGTTATGTGCCATTGAGTTGCCTGAAACCCAATCCCACCCTTATGCACAATTACTCTGAACCCTACCCTGTCCTAAGCCAATTTTACTGTCTCTGACATACCTGCCCTATTTCCCCAGTAAATGTGTGAATCATCTCATCGAGGCTCTTCCTCTCTAGTGCTGTCCCTGCTCTTCCAGCATGATGTCCTTCTCTAAGGACTGGTCTCTCCTGGCAATGTTTCCAAAGTATGTGAGGAGCTTCATAATCCTTGCCTCCAAGAAGTAATCTGGTTTCATCCTCTCCAGGACAGATCTGTTCTCTTGACAATCCACAGTATGTTCAATATTCTTCTTTAAAACCATAATTCAAAGGCCTCAAGGTTTCTTGTCATCTATAGTCACTATTCAGTTCTCAGATGCACCGCAAATAATCAAGAAACCAGGGCCTATATCAGGCACACGTTAGTCTCCAGACTGCCATCATTGCCCTTAAGCAATCTGGAGAGGTCCTTGACAGCAGATTTTTCCCAATGCAGTTTGTCTTTTGATTGCCTGACTGCTTGGTGCCGAGAGTGTTCATTGTGAAACGAAGTACGCTGAAATTGTGAACTAACTAAATATCTATTATAGTGCTACCAACTGGTCTGGTGGTGAGAATCTTTGTTATCTTGATGTTGAGCTTCAAACTATATTGAAGACTGTAGTCTTTGACCTTCTGCAGTAACTGCTTTAAGTCCTCCTCAGTTTGAGCAAGCAAGGTTGTATCATTTGCACAATGCAGGTTGCTCATGAGTCTTCCTCCAATTCTGATATCACATTCTTCCTCATAAAGACCAGCCGCCCAGATGGTCTGTTCCACATACAGATTGATAAGGTATGGGGACAGGAGGTTTCTCTGTCACATCCTGTCCCCATACCTTTTCAATCTGTATGCACTTCTTTTTGTTTCCTTGCTCTCTTCTGAGGACTGCTTCCTGTTCCAAGTACAGGTTTCACATGAGCACAATCAAGTGTTCTGGGATCCCTATTCTTCTCAAGGTTAGCCACAATTTGTTATGGTCTACATAGTCAAATACCTTTGCAAAGTCAATGAAACACAGATAGACATTCCTCTGTTACTCTCTTTCAGCCAAGATCCATCTGACATTGACTTTAGTGTCCCTGGTGCCATGGCCTCTTCTAAACCCAGCATGAATTTCTGGTAGTTTTCTGTTGATACACTGTTCCAGTATTTTTGGATATTCTTCAGCAAGGTTTTGCTTTTCTGGTTACACAACCTTTAATTATAAAACATAGTATAATCAGTTTAATTTTATCTTTCTTACTAGTCTATAAACTCTACAAAGGCATTATTATTTCTCTGCAGCTGGCAGATAACCACTTATTCTAAATATTTACTAAATAAGTATTTACTGTAGTGTTCCCTTGTTCTATTTGCACAACAGCCTCCTGGTCTAGGTATAGGTTTCACATGAGCACAATTAAGTGCTCTGGGACTCCCATTCTTCTCAATGTCAGCCACAACTTGTTATGATCCACACAGTCAAATGCTTTGCATAGTCAATAAAGCAAAAACAGACATCTTTCTGATATTCCTTATTTTCACCAGGATCCATCTGACATCAGTAATGATATCCCTGGTGCCACAGCCTCTTCTAAATCGTAGTTGAATTTCTGGCAGTTCCCTATCTATGCGCTGTTCTAGGCGCTGTTGAATGATCTTAAAAAGTATTTCGCTTGCAATATCATTGCAAAATGATATTGTTCAATAGTTTCTCCATTCTGTTGGATCACCTTTCTTGGGAACTGGCACAAAAATGGACCTCTTCCAATCAGCTGAGCTGTGGTGTTGTAGAAAAGCACTGAGCATCCCATGGATGACCAAGAGAATGCACAGATATGTCTTAGAGAGGGTGCAACTAGAGTGCTCTTTGGAGGCAAAGATGATGAGGCTTCCCCTCACATACTTTGGACCTGTTGTTAGGAGGGTGTGAATCCTTGGAGAGGGAATTAATGTTTGGTCGGTGAAGAAGAGAAAGACCTTCAGATGGGTGGTTTGACACAATGACTGCTGCAATGGGCTCTAATGTGTCAGGAAGTGTGGAGATGGCACAGGATAAGACAGGGCTCAGATCTGTTGTTCATAGGATCACTATGACTCATACTTGACTCAGTGACACTTAACAACAACAATAAAAATGTTTACTAAATGTTTTCATTTATCTACAACTCATATCTCCTGATGCCAGTCCAGTCCAATATTTTTCATGTATTGTACTACAGAACTTGAATTAATCCCCCTTAATTACCTTCACAAGTTGATCAGAATCTTAAGATAGGATTCTATTCAGTATTGTTTGTTTGCTGTTATGGATGTTGAGTAGGTTCCAACCCACAGTGATGCTGTGCACAATAGAATGAAACCTTGCCTTATCCTGTGCCAGCCGCACAATCTCCACTGTGCTTGGGACCATTATCGCTGACACTCTATGAATCTATCTCACTGAGGCTCTTCTTTTTCAGAACGGTCTACTTTTCCAAGCATGATGTTCTTCTCCGGGGACTGATTCCTTCTGATAGAGTATCCAGAGTATGTTAGGTAAAGTTTCAACTATCTTTCTTAATAATAAGAAGTGAAAATACCATGTGAAAGTTAATAGTTGACATGTACCCTCACATTCTCAAGTCCCAATGCCTCAACATAACATGTATGTAGATAGTCTTGCTCTCCTCAATGTCTTAAGTGTCTTAAGCTTCAGTAAATTGTGACTACAGATAGTTCTCTATTATTATTCACTGACTTTTAATCTGAAGGTGTGTTAATTTTTTAAATATGTCCCTTCTTGAAAGGAATCTTCAGGACAATCTGCCTACCCATTATTCCCACCAATAGAGAATCTTACAATTCAATTCCAGTCTCCCAAAGTCTCACAGTCAGGTCTGGGTGTGAGATTGTCTCTGTGACCTCACCTCCTAAAAGCTCTGTGACCATGAAACTGGTGTACCACATGAAAGTGGGATAAGAGGAAGCTGTTCTTTCTGTATCTCTGTCAGTGGGAGTTGATAGGCATGTGGCTTGCTGTTGCTTTCTCCTCTGGCTGACTCTCTCCAGGATGCATGAATTGGCGTCAGTCCCAAGAAAGCAAATATATTTCTCTTCTCTGCCCTGCAGGCCTAAGTCTGGGTCTGACTCATTGGGCCAACCTCCCACTTCCATCATGATGAGCTCCCTTCCCAAGGCCTCTGAGGTCTCTAATTGGTCCATGTTCGAACTCCTTTAGAGTACTCTCGTCTACCAGGCATATTTTAATCAGTGTGAGAGAGTTCACATTACTTCCCACATGGCTTACTATCCCATGAATACTGGAACACGTAAACTGGGTAAAAAGGAGTTGGAGTCGTCTAAGCAGAAAGACCTATCCCCTATGTTCTACTACACTTAAGCAGCCTGAGTCTGAAGAAAAAACTAAATATTCCAGGGTTTACAAACATGAGAGGTGAGAAAAATCACAGGATTTGTGCTAAGAGAAACCTAAATTTAATTGTGTTCCTCTTTTTTTTTTTTTACTATGTAAGTTACCTAGGGCAAATTTCTTAACTTCTCTGTGCTTCAATTTCATTGTTGTTGTTATTGTTATGTGCTATTGAGTCACCTGCAACTCATATTGACTCAATGTACAATAGCCCTAAACCCTGCTCTATCCTGTGCTAATCTTACTGTCTCTGACATACCTACCCCTATTACCCCATTCACTGAATCAATCCATATGATTGAGGGTCTTCCTCTCCTGTGCTGTTCCTCTACCCTCATAAGTATGACTTCCCTAACCGCTGGTTCCTCCCTGTAACATGCCCAATATATATCAGACGAAGCTTCAGAATCTTTATCTCCAAAGAGTAGTCTGGTTTAACCCTCTCCAGGACAAACCTGTTTGTTCTCCTAACAGTCCATGGTATATTCAACACTCTTCTCCCGCACCACAGCTCAAAGGCATCAATTCTCCTTCTATCATCCCTAGTCATTGTCCAACTCTCTGATGCATAGCAAGTAATTACAAAGAACATGGCCTGTATCAGGTACACATTAGTATCCAGTCTCCAGACTGATAGCATTGCTCTTCTGTACTTTGGAGAGGTCTCTGGCAGGAGACTCTCCCAATGCAATATGTCTTTTAATTTCCTAGCTACTAGTGCCAAGAGTGTTGACTGTGGAGCCAAGCAAATTAAAGCTGTATATAATCTCAATCTCTTCACCATCCATAACAATGCTGCCAATCAGCCCAGTAGTGAGAATCTTTGTTTTCTTGATGTTGAGCTTCAATCCATATTGAGGCCTACAGTCCTTGACCTTGTGCAGCAAGCACTTCAGATCTTCCTCAGTTTCAGCAAGCAGGGTTCTGTCATCTGCATAATGCAGATTGTTGATGAGTCTACCTCCAATTCTAATGCCACATTTCTCCTCATAGAGCCCAGCCTCCCGGAAAATCTGTTCTACCTATTAAATAAGGATCAAAATATCTATCTCTAATGGTTGATGTAAAAATCGAGTTAATACATACATATATATATGAAATGGCTACCCAACAGGAAAGAAATATCATACTCCTGCCATTTCAAAGGCTAGAGTAAACTGACAGCAAATACAGACTTCTTTGCAAAAGTAAAAGGAGGAAGAGTCTAAGACCCAATGCTAGTGTTGTTAGATTTATTCAGTTCAAGAACTATTCCTTCCAAAACATACTCATACCTCACCAATCATAACCAGCATTCATGTTCCCTACGGAATGTCTGATGCACCTACCACTGTTGTTGCTGTTGCTGTTGTTGTTGTTAAGTGCCATCAAGTCCCTTGCGACACATAGCAACCCTATGTACAAGAGCCCTAAACATGGTTCTATCCTCACCAACCTCATCATCTCAAACACACTCATTCCTACCACTCCACTCACAGAATCGATCCATCTCATCGAGGGTCTTCCTCTCCTGTGCCATCCCTCCACTCTTCCAAACATGATGTCCCTCTCCAATGACCAGTCCCTCCTTGCAACATGCCCAAAATATGTCAGATGGAGCTTTAGAATCCTTGACTCCAAGGAGCATTCTGGCTTCAGCTTCTACAGGACAAACCTGTTTGTTCTCCTAGCAATCCATGGTATATTCAACACTCTTCTCCAGCACCACAGCTCAAAGGCATCAATTCTCTTTCTGTCATCCCTATTCACTGTTCAACTCTCTAATGCATAGCAAAGATCCTGCAGGCTTTATTTAGTACGCTGTGGCAAACAGGATTATGACCTCCAAAAAATAGTCATATTAAAATCCCTTGCCTCTTGGGACTTTAAATATGTGATTGCATACCTTAATACAGGAAGATTTTCAAACTATCTGTCTTGTTATCGTTGCGGATTTTGTTATTGTGGCTGGGTGCCACTGAGTTGAGTACAAACTGTAACACTGTCTGATTCTCTGTCGGAGTGTTTATCACTTTGTGTTTACTCACTCAATCACCTCTTGTGTGCCTATTTGATTATCTGTCTCCTTCACAGGACACCAGGAAGGCAAAGACTATAGCCTAGATCAGGCGCATCTTAGTCTCCAGCCTGACGTCTTTGCTCTTCAGTACTCTTGAGAGGTCCCTCACAGCTGACTTTCCCAATGCAATTCATCTCCTGATTTCCTGGCTGCTGTTACCAAGAGTGTTGACTGTGGAATCAAGTAAACTAAAACAGTTAACTATCTCAATCTCTTCACCATCCATACTTATGCTGCCAATTGGCCCAGTGGTGAGAATCTTTGTCTTCTTGATGTTGAGCTTCAATCCATATTGAAGTCTACAGTCCTTGACCTTCTGCAGCAAGTGCTTCAGCTCCTCCTCAGTTTCAGCAAGCAGGGTTGTGTCATCTGCATAATGCAGGTTGTTGACAATTCTTCCACCAATCCTGATGCCACATTCCTCCTCATACAGCCCAGCATCTCGGATGATCTGTTCTACATACAGATTGAAAAGGTATGGAGACAAAAATACATCATTTACAGACTCCCTTCTTGATTCTGAACCATCCAGTGTCTCCCCGCTCTGTTCTGATGACTGCCTCTTGGTCCAAGTATAGGTTTCACCTTAGCACAATCAACTGTTCTAGGATTCCCATTCTTCTCAGAGTCAGCCATAGCTTGTTGTGATCCACACAGTCAAAAGCCTTTGCATAGTCAATGAAGCACAGATAGACATTCTTCTTGTATTCTCTGCTTTCTGCCAAGATCCATCTAACATTAGTTACAATATCCCTAGTACCACGACCTCTTCTAAATCCAGCCTGTACATCTGGCAGTTCTCTGTTGACATATTGTTCCAAATGTTTTTGGATCATTTTCAGAAGAATCTTGCTTGCATTTGATATCAATGATATTGTTTAATAATATCCACACTCTGTTGGGTCACCTTTCTTTGGAATGGGAACAAATGCCGATCTTTTCCAGTCAGTTGGCCAGCTGGCTGTCTTCCAGATTTCCTGGCACAACTTAGTGAGCACATCCAGGGAAGCATCTGTTTGTTGAAATAAATCAGTTGGTATGCTGTCAACTCCTGGAGTCTTGTTTTTTGCCAATTCCTTCAGAGCAGCTTATCCTCCTTCATCACCATAGGCTCTTGCTCATATGTTATTTCATGAAATTCCTCTGTGTCAGCCAATTCCTTCTGATACAGTGACTCTGGGTACTCCTTCCATCTTCTTTTGATACTTCCTGGATCATTTAACATTCTACCCAAGCTATCTTTAAGTATTGCCACCCGTGGCTTGAATTTGTTTTTTAACTCCTTCAGCTTAAGAAATGCTGAGCCAGTTCAGCCCTTTTGATTTTCTGACTCCAGCTCTCTGCACATTTCATTATAGTGTCTTGCTTTGTCGTCCCGGGCTGCCTTTTGAAATTTTCTGTTCAGCTCTTTGATTTCTTGATTTCTTCCTTTAGCTTTGGCTTCTCAGCGCTCTAATGCAATACTCAAAGTCTCATCTGACATCCATCTTTGTCTTTTCTTCTTTTTCAGTCTTTGTAATGATCTTTTGCACTGTTCATGGACAACTTTCTTGATATCCTCCCAGAGCTCATTTGGTCTACACTCATTGGTGCTCAAGGTCTCAAACCTGTTCCTGAGATGGTTTTGAAATTTGAGTGGGACAGACTTAAGGTCAAATCCTGGTTCCCGTGGACTTGATTTAATTAACCATTATTGTATCCATCCATATTGCAGAAAACTCAAGTATTAAAGGGAATGAGTGATCTTTTAGGTTTATCCAGGATGCAGCATAAAGTAAAATCAAATTAATTATAAGGTTAAATAGAAAAAGTATGTTAAAAGGAGCTATATTATTAGATATTTTTAATTTTTAAAAACTGGTCTAATAGCTAATTTTTACCTCTTGTTTACCATATAGTGAGCACTCTGCTGAGCATTTAAGCATGTTATTACCATACCATATTTAACTCACTCATTGATTTATTAATTCGGGAAACACTTGTGGAGTACTTCTATAAGCAAAGTACTCTACTTGATATTGAGATTATAATGGTAAGTACAAAGAAATATACACTCTGCCTTCCTGGTGTCCTGTGAAGGAGACAGATGATCAAATAGGCACACAAGAGGTGACTGAGTGAGTAAGCACAAAGTGATAAATACTACGACAGAGAATCAGACAGTATTAACAGGGAATACAAAGGAAGGTAAGGGAAGTCTTCTTGGTAGAAAACGTATTTGAAATGAAATCTAACAGATGTAGAATAGCAAACGAGGCAAGCAGAAGAGAAGTAAATACCTAAGCAAAGAAAAGAGCAAGTTCCAAGGATGTGCAGGACAGAGCAGCTGAGAAAATATGGACTCTGATGAACCTGGAGGGATCCTGCAGGGTTTAGTTAGTATGCTGTGGCAAACAGGATCATGACCTCCAAAAAATCATCATATTAAAATCCCTTGCCTCTTGGGACTTTAAATATGTGATTACATACCTTAATACAGGAAGATTTTCATACTATCTGTCTTGTTATTGTTGCTGATTTTGTTATTGTTGCTGGGTGTCACTGAGTTGAGTACGAACTGTAACAAATCTTTGAACAGCAGATCTGAACCCTGTCCTATCCTGTGACATCTTCATCATCTTTGACACATGTGAGCCCATTGCTGCAGCCACTGTATCGATCCACCTCATTGAAGGTCTTCTTCTCTTTTGCTGAACCTCCACCTTTCCAAGGACTACATCACAACATCAAGAAAACAAAGGTCCTCACCATTGGACCTGTAGGAAACACCATAATAGAAGAAAGAATTGAAATTGTCAATAATTTTGTCTTGCTTGGATCTACAATCAACATCCTTGGTTCCAGCAGTCAATAGATCGGGGAAAGTCTACTCTACTGTCAGGGATCTCTCCAAAACACTGAGGAGCAGTGATGTTCATTTGAAGATTAAGGTGCACCTGAACCAGGCCATGGCCTTTTCAATCACTTGCTATGGGTCTGAGAGCTGGACAAGGAACAAGAATTACAGAAGAAAAATTGACGCCTTTGATTTATGGTATTGGAAAGAATACTGACTATCCCATGGACTACCAAAAAAATAAACAGATACGTCTTAGAAAATGTGCAGTCAAAGTGCACCTTGGTGGCAAAGTTGGTATTTCTCATACTTTGGACATGACTGATTCTGCTAGATACCATAAATAATAATAATAATAATAATTTCCAAATCATAGTGACTCCATGTGACAGAACAGAATGCCTCTTGGAAATTTTTGGCTGTAATCTTGACATAAGCAATTTTTCAGGTATTTATAGATTATTTGTTTATAGGTTATCTATTCTTCTGAGTCACTACAAGTTGGAATCAACTCAACAGTAATGAGTTTTTCACGTGGAGTCAGTGGGTGTGGGTGGAGTCACTATAATCAAAGGTGTTTATAAGAGAGAAGCAGAATAATATGACTGCGGAAGCAAAATCCAGGAAAATGTGGGGAAAGGCCTGGGAGTCAAGCATAATACACAGATGACTCCTACAAGTTGAAAAGACAAGGAATTTGTTTTTTCCTAGAGCCATCAGAGAGAATGCAGTCAAGCTAACACTTCGAGTTTAGATTTCTGTCATTGAGACATGTATGCAATAAATATTAACTTTGTGGTGATTTGTTACAGCGGGGGTGGGGGAATCTTATTTATGCCACATTAGAAACTTTAGGCTTATCTTAAAATCATTAAGTAAATTATCCAATACCTTTACGGAGGATGTCAAAATTTTTAAAAGAAATATCACCTTACCAGTAGCATCTACACAATTAAAGTCCATCAAAGCACTAAATAAATACTTTCTGCATCTGAATCAGAATCCTTGTGAATTAAAAGTTGCTATAAACTCCAGTAAAGACTTGGGGATACAAACAAGCATTATGTTACACATGTTACAAAAAGCATAGGCTCAGGAGCTATGGGGAAATTGCTTAAGATTCTGAGACAGGTAACTGGTCCATATATATACTGCTATTACTATTACCACTACAAGCCATTTGGAGGAAAAAGCTGAATTTTTACATCAAAGGTTCTCAAAACTGCACCACCCAATATAGCAATCTGGAAGTTCATACAGTGAGAATTAAGCATTTCTCACTCTGTATAAACTGTGAAATATGTTTAAAAATAGAATTTTCTACTAAAATTAACATATTCTCATACCTGGCCAGCAGTACCCATCTTGTCACAAAAAGTAACATTAATTACAACTTGAAGATGATTGAGAGGTGATGGTCCTCTGAGCTCCCTTTCTGTTACAGGCTGAGGAAGGAACATAATGTGAGAACAAGTGATTTTGTATGTAACAGATGAGATGGGAGATCAGTTTTTTATCAGAAAACTGCTGGCTGGCTAGATTTAGACAGATGTATATCTAGGTCGAGTAAAGACTCCAGATACAAGGAACTATAAAATGAATCCATTATTTCTAATTTCTTTTTATTTCAGTCTATATGCAGAACAGATCATTTGCAGGGCTGGGCTTTAGGAGGAGGAATATGCCATCAGGATAAGAGGAAGATTCATCAACCTACAATACGCAGTTGGCACAACTTTGCTTGCTGAAACTAAGGAGAATCTGAAGTGCTTGCTGCAGAAGGTCAAGGACTGTAGACTTCAATATGGATTGAAGCTCAACATCAGGAAGACAGATTATCACCACTGGACCAATCGGCAGCACTATGATAGACAGAGTAGAGATTGAGGTTGTTAACAGTTACAGTTTGATTGGCTCTGCAATCAATACTCTTGGCACCATCCAGGAAATCAAAAGGTGAATTGCATCAGGTAAATCTGCTTTCAGGGACCTCTCTGGAATACTGAGAAGCAACAATGCTAGTCTAGAGGTGCTTGATCCAGGCCATGGTCTTCATAATTACTTACTATGCATCAGAAAACTGGACAATAAGTAAGGATGACAGAAAAACATTTACCCCTTTGAGTTGTGGTGCTGAAGAAGAGTTTTGAAACATACCATGGACTACCAAGAAAACAAATAGGTCTGTCTTACAGAGGGTGAAACCAAGTTTCTTCTTAGAAAACAAATAGGTCTGTCTTGCAGAAGGTGAAAACAAGTTTTTTCTTAGAGGCTAGGATTTTGAAGCTTCATCTCACATATTTTGGGCATGTTGTCAGAAGGGACTGATTCTTGGAAATGGACATCATGCTCAGAAGGGTGGAGGGACAATGCAGGAGAGGAAGACCCTGGATGAGATGGATTGATACAGTAACTAGGGCAATGGAGATAGGTGTGTTGGAGTCAGTGAGACTGTCTCAAGGAAGGGCAGACTTCAAACCAGTTGTATATAGGGTCTCTATGTGTCACAGGCTCAACAACAACTCCATAGACAAGAGTTGCCAACCCTAGTTTCTATTTGTTGCATTTAATAGCACCTTTCTTTTTCTCTTAAAATTATCTTCATTGGTGACATGCCACTTCTTTAAATGAAAATAAACTTCATCTACAAGTTTTCCATTTGGGGACACTTTGAAGGTAAGCAGTAATATCTTGGGCTTTTGCCTAAGTGGAGTTAGCTGCCATTGCTCTTTTTACTTCTTCAGATTTGAAGAACACTAGACCAAAAGCACAAAACCTAGAAGGGTGGACTGAGGAACAATACTCAGGCTAACTGTTCTCAGAATTATGTGGGGCACGATCTACAGGCACTGTACAGAGCTGGCTGCAAAGTCAAGCACACACCTCTCTAGCAGTTTGAATCCCAGTAATTTCATAGGGAAAAATATGGGCACTCTCTTTCTGTGCCACTTGCAACCTCAGAAACCAACTGGAGCGTCAGCTATGAGTCAGTGTCTGCTTGATGACAATGAGCCATTGAGTTAGTCAACAAAACAACAAAAAAAGTCCATGTAGTTAGTTAATTTCTGAATTGGCAAATCATTCATATCCTTACTTTAGGTTTTGTTCTGGGGGGTTTTTTGACCCATTCTGGGGCGTTATGATGGTTTTCCTCAATATATTTCTAATAAAAAACAAGGCAATAAAATGGAAGCATATATCTATGGTGTAATGTTAGGGGATCTTTGAAAGAATCCAGAAACTCCCAAACCCAGTGATATTTCTATATAATCTGAGGATAATCTGTTTTCTGTATGCTCTATTAACATGTCTAATTAAGTTTTTTGTGCTGTATTCTTTGGGGTTTAAAGGAGAACCTATTTTCAAAAGAAATTATTAACAGCTGAACTCTTAATACACTTAGAGGCTACACAACACAATTCAACCAACTCCGAAAGTGGTGGAATTGTCACTGAAAGAGTGCTGAATTCTTGAGCTGGAAGATGGTTGGGTTCTGTCTCTGCTGTTAAACTAATCTGTCACCTTTGATAAGTAACTATTCAAGTTAAATTTCCTTCCCTTTTCATATAACTCCCTCAAGAAGAATGAGATATTTTACCATCCTCAATATTCCATAAGCATTTTTTTTCATTTTTATTATTGGGTCAATAGTAATGTGGAGATATGATATATGGGTAGATGAATGGGTAGTTAGGTGGATGTATAGTATGTATGGATGGATGTCTTTCTATTCACCTCCCAACTTTCACCCCACTTGGGTGTGATTTGTAGAGTAAAAATAAATCACTCCTTTTTAAGTCTTTAATATCTTAAGCTGTGTCTGACACAAAGGAGGCCTTCCACGAATGCTTGTTGAATGAATAGCCATAAGTTCTCATTGTTTTGTGCAATAGCAACTCTTTTTTTCTCTCTACATTATCTCCTGGAACTACTAGAGGATTCTTTTTACCCTAGACTGTGTTCTAGCTGTGGACCAAGTTTTAGGCCATCTTAATCTGGTAAGTAATGGAAGCAACAGCTTTAAAACTTTAAGAATTTACATTCTTCCGTTGCTGGCTTCTAGGTCTCTCAAAAAATCACTCACTGATTCCTTTAATCCTTCTGCAGCTATGTGAGAGAGTAAAAAGAAAAAAATTAAATTCCTCTTGGTTGTTTAATGAAGAGTGGGTTTAAAATTAATTTGGCTGCAACTCTATCACTCTGCGGCAGGATCATTGTGGCAAATAGTCATAATCACAGTTTTCTCCCCACATCCTCTACCTAAAACTTTGACTGAACAAACCAATTACCATAAAATCAGATACCACTTCTGGCAACACTGTGTGCACTGGAGTAGAACCATGTTCCAGTTATTCAGTGGCAGATTATGATTGGGTTTTTTTAGAAAAGATTGCCAGACTTTTCCTCCATGATACATCTGAATGGATTTGAACCTCCAATCTCCAGTCTAGTACATTTACGTGACTTGAGGACTAGACTTCTGTCAGAGAACTCTGGTAGCACAGTATATAGTGAGTTGCACTGTTAACCCAAAGGCTGTGCCAACAGAAGGTGTTTCAAATCCACCAACAGCTCCTTAGAGCGTGAGCAGTTTCCTCTCCTTGTAAATTATAGCAAAAATCCAATGGAGGGTCTCTGTAAATTGGAACTGGCTCAACAGCAGTGAGTCTGAATGAGAGCTTTGTCCTTATATCAAAAAGCATAATGTATGTTCTCTCTCCTTTGATCTTAGGCAGATCTCAGCGACTACTTCAGACAATGGAGTCAAGAGACAGTTATGTCATGTGATTTCCAAGATAGGTTATAAAAGGCAAGAAAGCTTTCAACTGGCAAGCTCTTAGGGAACTTGCTCTTAGAACCTAGCCATCAATGTGTAAGAAAGTTTAAGCTACATGGAGAGGGCCATGCAGGAAGACCCAATGACCTCGGTTTTCAGCACATCATCAGTGCCTGCTTGTGAGACACATGAGTTATCGGGGAGGCAAATCCTCCTGCCCCCCAGTCAAGCTACTCGACATGATACAGAACAGGACAGAGACAAGCCTTCTATATCCAGATATATGCAAATTAAAGATTTATAAGCAAAATTAACAATTGATGTTATGCTGATCCTGGGTGATTTGATTGTTTGTTGGCAGCCATTGATAGCTAAAGCACTATGTGGGGGCAAACGCGGTCTAATATTGCTGTTTGATTCAAAATGAAACCCAGAATTTACAGCCATCAAAATATTTTACATCTTAAAAACATTCATGATAGCTTTTTTTAAAAAAGCTAAATACAAATTCATGTTTAATAATGCCTTTGTCACCCATAAACTTTTTCTGTATTATTCTTACTATTTGAAAATTGAGAGTAGTACATTTTTCCTATTTTATAAGGCCTCATATTTCCAGACTCTATTCTTTTATTCCTGGTTTTACACTTCTTATATTCCATGTTTTAACAATTATACCATGTATTAAAGGCTGAAATATAAAAAGTACAAATCTAGGGAAATTGGAAAACTAGGAAGTTGTAATAAAAAAGAAATGCAATGCATAAAGGTTAACATCCTATGCATTAGTGAACTGAAATAGATTGGTGTTGGTCATTCTGAATGAAACATATGATCTACTACAGTGGAAATGACAAAGTGAAGAGGAATGGGGTGCCATTCATCCTCTTAAAAAATGCATTGAAAGATCCATCCTCAAGTACAGTGCTGTGAGGGACAGGATATTATCCGCACACATACAAGGAAGATTTGTTAATGAAACCATTATTCATATTTACTCACTAACAAAAAAAGCTAAAGGTGAGGAAACTGAAGACTTCTTCCAATTTTTGCAGTCTGAAATTGATCAGACATGCAATCAAGATACAATAATAAAACTGGTAAGTGGAATGCAAACTTGGAAACAAACAAGGAATACTGGTATTGGAAAATATGGTCTTGGTGACAGAAATGAGGCTGGAGAGCACATGATAGAATTTTGTACATCATAGAATCTTTTATTAATTGTAAATACATAAAAAAATAAACCAACCATAAACAGCAACTATACACAACAACAACATACACATAGAATTAATTTGATTCCATCAGGTGAAGTCCATCTGAGGAAAAGAAAAGTTGGAAAAGTACAACATCCGCAGTCAAGCCCAGGTCAAGGACTTTATGTGGAACACTCCATAAGCCATTATTGTTATTGTTGTGACCCCATGTACACTAGATCTGAACCTCACCCTCTCCTATGCACCCTTACCATCTCTGATATACTTAAGCCTGTTGTTAAAAGTCACTATGTCAATCCATCTCATTGAGGGTTTTCCTCTCTTTCGTTGACCCTGCGTCCTTCCAAGCAAGACAGCTTTGTCCTTCTCCAGGAATGACTTTGCCCAACCACATGCTCAAAATACGTGAGACGATGCTTTATTATCTTTGCCTCCAAGAGGCAAAGAGGCAAAGAGGTTTGTTCCATAGAATATTTAGTACTCTTTCACACATCAGAACTCAAAGACATCAATCCTTCTTCTATAATCCTTTGTCACAGTCCAACTTCCAAGTAATTTAAAAGACCATGACATGAATCAGATGCACCTAATCTTTAAACTGGCATCACTGCTCCTTAATATTTTGGTGAAGTCTTTGACATCAGATTTATTCAATACATCTTTGATTTCTTGACTTCTGGTGTTGAGGATGTTGATTGTGGGTTATGAAATTGTTGACAACTTCTGTTTTCTCTCCAATATAATGATGTTGTCTATTGGCCCAGTGGTAAGGATTTTTGTCTTATTGATGTTGATATGCAATCCATATTGAAGGCTATAATATTTTTTCTTATGCAGCAAATGTTTAACCATCAACTATTAACATGCAAGTTCAAAGTGAAGTTAAAAAAAATTACAAGTTCACAAGAACCAAAATATGACCTTGAGTGTATCTTAACTCAATATGAAAACCATCCAATGAACACTAATGACCAAAGATCAAAATAGTTGTGAAATTACATCAAAGGCATCATCCAGGAAGAAAGCAAAACACCATTACAAAAACAGAGGAAAAAAGGAAAAGACCAAAATGGATGTCAGAGAGACTCTGAAACATGTACAAAATGTAGCCTAAAAAAAGTCAAGGATTGATGAGATAAGAGAGCTGAATAGACGATTTCAAATATCAGTTCAAGAAGTCAAAGCAAAGTTTTATAATAAAAGGTGCAAGGAGCAGGAGTTAGAAAACCATAAGGGAAGACCATGCTCAGCATTTCTAAAGCTGAAAGAACTGAAAAACAAATTCAAAGTTTCAGTTCCAACACTGAACTAAAGTTTAAGGCCAAGATGTGGCCAGGGGAAAAATCTTGAATGATGCAGGAAGCACAACAACAAAAAAGATGTAAGGAATATATAGAGTCACCGTACCAAAAGAAATGGTGGTAAACGTGAAACCATTTCAGGAAGTAGCATATGGTCAAGAAATAGTATTGAAAGAAGAAGTTAAAGCTGCATTTAAGAAATTGGCAAAAAAAAAAAAAGTAAGGCCCTAGGAACTGATGGAATATCAACTGAAGTGTTTTAGGAAACAGATTCAATCCTGTTAATTTCACCAGTCTCTGCCAACAAATATGGAGGAAAGCTGCCTGGCCAATTGACTAGATTTGTATTAATTCCCATTCCCCTCCAAACAAGGTGATACAACAGAATGTGGAAATTATTGAGAAATATCATTAATATCACAAGCAAGTAAAATATTGCTGAAGATTATTTAAAAAACAACTGGAGCAGTACGTCAACAGAGAACTGCCATACATTCAAGCTGAATTCAGAAAAGGCTGTGGAACAACCAATATCACTGCTGATGTCAGATGACTCTTGGCTAAAAGCAGAGAATAACAGAAAGACGTTTACTTGTGCTTGATTACATTCCCAAACCTTCTTTGTAGTTAAATATAACTAAGAACTGAATTTTGACCAACGAGATGTTACTGATTCTCCACTTTTCTCTTCCTTGTTTGCTGGCTGAAAATTGGAAAATAGATTTGTCAAAACTCTAGTTAGTCTCTACCGATATCCTGTATATCTTCAGTGGGAAGAAGGTTTAGGCTGGCTTTGTACTTTGTCTACTTGTGGTGATTGCAGATGCCTATGTCTATGTGGTCACTCACTTCATTTAGACAGGTCTGCTCTCCATCCTGGGCTCCCTGGGATTGAGCATTTGGCTGATGGTAACACCTAATTCCTATGAAACTGAGCAAAAAAAGACTGGGCCTTCTTGCTAGTTTTGCTTTCCTTACAGGAGCTGACCTGTGCCCTGTCTTGGAGTCATGCATTTCCATCAACCCCAGCATTCTTCCCACCACTTTCATGGGCACAGCAATGATCTTCACGTGCTTCACTTTGAGTGCTCTCTATGCCAGATGTCAGAGCTACTTCTTCCTGGGGGGTATCTTGAGTCTGTTGGTCTTGTCGTCCCTAGGCAACCTTTTCTTTGGAGCTACTTGGTTTTTCCAGGCCAGCTTGCGTGTGGAGCTGGTCTTATGTGTGGCTTTGTTCTTTTTGATACTCTACTCACTATTGAAAAGGCTGAAAATGGAGATAAGAATTATATTTGGCACTGCTTTGATCTCTTTCTGGATTTTATTATTCTACTCAGAAAACTCATGCTGACCCTGGCTATGAATAAGAAGGGCAATAAAAAGAAGTAAAATGACCATCTAGCCTTTCCCAATTTTGCTTCTCTTCCACCACCCTTCATTTCCTCTTTGGATACATTACAGGTGACATGTTCTGTGATAATGAAAAGTATCAGGGGAAAAAAGACATCAAATGATGTATTGCATTGATCAAATCTGCTGCAAAGAGCCTTTAAAGTTCTAAAGAATAAAGAAGTCATATTAAGGTTTAAGATTTGTCTGATCCTGTCCATTTATAACTGGAACAAGCTGTTTGGCTTCTGAGGCAGGATAAAATTGGCACCCATTAGACCTCACCTCCAAGGCTTGAGGTTGGAGTATCCCCACTCATATTGACCATTTGGATCCACAGGAGTGGAAGTGGGAGGAATTCAACAATGGAGAAATGGACTAAGCTTGGATATGTTCCTGCAGAGCCACCCACCTCATGCACAGTTGCATGGATGAGTAGGGAAGGGTTGTTGGCTTAAGCAGCAAGGAGTCTTGAAGACTCCTGGCTGGTTGACCAGACTTTGCCCCATGTGGAGGCTAGGACTGAGTGAGGAAACCAAGAGCTCTGGAATGCAGGGAGAAGTGTGGACTCCTGAGCATACAGCTGATGCTCATTTAAACCTGGCCACAGATTGCTGGGGATGACTTGACCAGATGAAGAGAAGATGACCCATACTGTGAGCTAGGCTTGATCGCTGCAACCTGATGGCTTGCTCTGGACTGGGCAATGCTTATAGATGCTGATTCTCAAAGTTTACAAATTGAACAGAGGATCCTTCAACAGAAGGGATGTTCTCATTTCTATAGAGTACTGGATTGATAGGGATGGGCAAATCAGCAATTGGCTATCTAAAAGGGAGATATCAGGGCATGAGGCGTGACATAGCCAGCTTATACACTTTCATGAAAGTATTTGTTAGTGGGATGATTGTAAGCGGGGGGCGGGGGGGCACCAATAAAAATGAACAAAATATAATGTAAATTAAGGACTGTATAGAACACACTGTACATGCATGAAACAATGTACATTGGCAAGAATATTCATTTAAAAAGATGTGTCTTACCCAATCCAGACTATTTTTAAATCACTACTTATGAATATGAAAGGTAGACAGTTAATAAGTAAGGCCCAAAAAGAATTGGTGTCTTTGAATTGCAATACTGGTGAAGAATATAGAACATATTATGGACTGGCAAAAGAACAAAGAAATCTATCTTCAAAGAAATGCTGCCAAAAATGCTCCATAGAAAAGAGGAGGTTGAGACTTTGTCCCACATACTTCAGGCCATCATGTTATCAAGAAGGGCCAGATTTGGGAAGATACATCAAGCATGGTGGAAAGTCAATGGGACAAAGGAAGGCCTTTGACGAGAGGGACTGACAAAATGGCTACAGCAATGAGCTCACTCACAGAAGAAATTGTGAAGAGGTGAAGGACCAGGCAGTGATTCATTTTATTCTATACAGATTTGCTGAGTTAGAGCTGACTCAATGACACCTAACAACAAGTCACAGAGGAGTGACGAAGTAAAATAACAACTACAAAATAATAATAATTAATGTTTTTCACCCCTCCCTTCCCCCATAGTTAAGTCCCCATAGACAAGATTAGTTGCTGGTTATCTTCATTGCTGGTGATCATCGACAGATAATTTTAGTACCTATTACCTCTACCTCCTTTGCAGCAGGATTTTTAAACTCCATCTCGCGTACTTTGGTCATGTTGCCAGGAGCGACAAGTCCTTGGAAGATATCATGCTTGAAAAGGTAGAGGATCAGAGTGGGAGAGGAAGACCCTAGATGAGAGAGATGGACTGTGGCAATAGGGACAAGTGTGTCAGAGACAATGAGATGAAGTCAACATAGGTCAGGGTCCAGCGTATTGTTCATAAGGTTGCTATGAGTTGTGGTCAACTTGATGGCACATAATAACAACAACTTCTACCTTCTAAAAAGAGCCCTAGTGGTGCAATGGTTAAATAGTCAACTACTAACCAAAAGCCCAGTGGTTTAAACTCACCAGTCACTCCACATAAGAAAGTCAACTTCTTTTAAGACTTACAGACTGAAAACCTAAGGATAGTTCTCTGCTGTCCTACAGGGTCACTGCAAGTCAGAATTGACTTGACAGCAGTGAGTACATCTTCCCAACTTGGTCAACCACATATCTGAAGTTCCTCTTTCTTCTCTTTCCCTATTAAAATCTCCATGGACTTTCTGTCTGGACCATGTATGGCTCTCTACTAATGGCTTACATAGTTAGTAAGTATTTATCATTACAGAGTCACTCTATTGCCATAATGAGTTGGGAGAGACTCAGGGATGCTAAAGGTCTCAAAGGATGCTAAAGGAAGATTCACACACACACACACACACACACACACACACAAGCCAGCCCTCAATGCTAAGAATGCTTTCCACCATACAGAATTACTTAATGGTGAAAATTTCAAAAAGGCCTTCCAATGAAGACACAGGGAGGCAGAGCTTTCACTTGAAATCATATTGTTGTCTTCAGTCAAACTCCCACCACTAGGTAGTCTCTGATTCATATATCACCCATAAAATATTTCTAAAACAAAAATCTCTGTAGTTCTATCTTCTTCCAAGTAGCTGTATTCAACTTTCTGTGCCCTCTACCCACATCAATACAGTGGTCATTCTTTCTATGCACCTGACCTCATGACCTAGCTACGTATAATAAATTCTGTGGGAACCATCCCAAAGGTTGAGGCCATTTCTTTCCATTTAAAATGGTGATGATTGACCTGGGAAGTAATAATTAAGTCTGGCCATACATAAACAATAGGCAAGCTTGCACAACCAGATTCATCTCTATAATCCAGGCAAAGTTAAAACTAATGACAAGTTATGTAAAAAAAAAAAAACAAAACACACATACACACACACAAACCCCCTCACTCAAGTGCGCTTGATTCACTGAGACTCACTTTTACGCATAAATCAGGCCCCTTATTCATATGGATGTCATGATATTATAAAGTTTATACTGCCAAATTTGGGAAACTGTCAGCTTCATATTTATACTTCTATTTAAAAAATAAAGTGTTAAAATCACTTCCCCTAAAGAGACTTGGGGGTGATCAAAGATGCAGTTCTGTCCTAATTCCTTTCAAATGTAGACCATCTTTAAAAAGTTACAGGAGGAAATGTGTCTATGATTAAATAAAACTGAGACTCTGATGATTCTTGCAATTTGAGATCTTTATCTCTGTGATGGAACTAATCTCAAAGCATTGGATTACTGGATCTCTTTTATCATTGCATGGATTCTGTGTGAAGGACACCTAGGTCAGAGGTTCTCTTTCATAATATATACTTGAAAAAATAAAACTCTCCCAAGGCTGAGCTAAAAAGCACAGAGGGTTCTGAACTGCAACAGTCTGCCTCAAATCCTGTATATTCACAGGCTCTGGGCATCTGGCCCTCTGGCTCCATACCAAGGAAGTTGCTTAAGAACAGGCTGGTTCATCCCTGGGGTCATTTAACCTTCACTCCTCAGACAGAGCTTGCTTAAGTGTTTTGCTCTTCAGATCCAGGTTGGGCCCTGTCGTTCTTTAGGGACTCTTTAATCCCCTTGTTTCTTGTCTTCTGATCCTCAGAGGGCCTCTCTGATTAGAATGGAAGAAGCAGATGAAGAAAGCTACACCTGAACATTTTTCCATGCGTTTCAAGTCTCCACGGACAGCTCCACTGCCTTTCAGCCAAGACATTTGGAATCAGCCAGAACTGATCTGATTGATTCCCTGTTTGATGTGATTACTTGAACACAGCGTAGCAGGAGGCCTAGACAGGACACATGGGGTGTGCCTTGTTTAAGTGGTTGTGAACTAAGATTAAAAGATAGTCCTGCTTCCCTGGGCCTAAGGCATCAAATTCCTCTCAGTGCAGACTTCCCCTAAATCGGAAGGTAACTGTCATCAAAAATATCATTCAAGATCTTCTATTTCTTTTCAAGACACTTCCACTGACCACTTGGTCAGACATAAATGCTTTCCTACTTCCTGTAAGTGCCTCCAGGAGCAAAGATACCTCAGGTCATATCCTAACTGGTCTTTTTCTGACAAATCTCCACCCTGGTGCTGTCCAGTAAAATGACCAGCAAACAACAGTCTTGTCCTCAATACAATGACTTGATCATGAGGGGCAATGTTACTTATAAGTACCTCCCTCATACACATTACTTCCTCCATTCTCCAGATGAGAAAACTGTGACCCAGCTTCAGTGAGTGATCAGGAGTCAAAGTAAGAGAAGTGAAAAAACTAAACCCAGAACTCAAATTGTCCAGTTCTGACACCAAGGCCCCTGCAGCCGCCCTCTCTCTATGCATCCATTGCTGGTGGCTTTTAAGTACACCAGCAGAACCTGAGTCCTTGTCTACTGAGAAGAGCTGGCAAGTTGACTGCAAGAAGCCAGCAAGAATTAACTTGCAATGAATGTGGGTCTCATCAGCTTTGTATATGAGCTTTTTAATCGGACAAATCTAAATAGGACACTAGTGTGGGTACTTATTTTAATTCCGTCTCCAGACCACAACTGGAGAGCATGTTGCTGCTGGTTCTTAGCAGGTCAATTAGTGGGTAAATGCTGGCATCCTGTAGGAACCATATCCTGCTTTATAATATTTAGCCTACACATTCGGCCTTAAATTACAGGAATTGAAATATAACATATTATCTACCCAGGTCCGCACAATCAAAGGGAATCACCCTAATTATGTTTAGTCAAAAATGGTTCAACTAGGATCTGAATTGTTTAGGTAATTGAAGGCAGACCAGAGTGGTTTGTCAGAACTATCCAGTTGTGTGCAAGTTTCTATGGAATCAACATGATGACAACTAGGGATTGAGGAGGCAGGGAGAGGAAGGGTGTGGAAAGACTATTTTATAAGGCTATTACTTTGTATGCTTTCATAAAGGGTGAGCATAAAGATTTGCAGTTCAAACTCACCTACCAAGGAACACAGATGAAAGCCCTGGCAATCTGTCTGCTTCTGTTTAGATTGATGTCGCGTACCATTGAGCCAGAAGTGACTCACAGCTGAGCGAGTTGTCCAAGGCTGTAAATAGCACAGGAGGAGACAGTCCTTTCCCCGTGAAGCAGCTGGAGGATGTGAAATGCCAGCGCCTTCGCGTTGGCAGTACAATTCATCAGAGCTCTCTCTACTAAAATCATCACGTACCATTGAGTCGGAACTGACCCAGAGCTGACCCTCCAGTGGGTTTTCAAAGGCAATAATCACATGAGAGGGGATTGCCCGTCTGACTCCTGCAGAGTAGGTGGTGGATTCAAACCACATACCTTTGCATCAGCCGCACAGTTCCTTACCACTAAAGTCACAAGAGCTCTCCCTCCGTTTAGATTGCAGCTTTAGAAAGCCTAAGGCTCTTTTTTCCCTCTCCTTCGCTGTTGGCAGCATGCTGTAAGGTTTGGCTTTACCTCTGTCTTTCCAGGGTTCCTTTCCCCCTTTCTTTTTCACCTACCTTTCACTAGCTATGCCTCTGTCTTACTTTGTAAATAAAACAACTTTTTCATTTGTTTTGCTTAAAAAAATAAAAAGCCCATAGAGCAGTCCTACATTCTGAAGTATGGGATCACCATAAGTCAGAACTGACCCCACAAAAACTAACAATTGGCTCAATTTTTCCTATGGATGTTTCTAGATACAACTGAAATAGTTATTTCACAAATTCCAATTTCAACAATTACAAGAGGCAACACTATTGATGGGATTAGGACTGCTTTTAAGCAAGCAAATTTTCCCATTTACCTTTTTGTCCAGCAAATGAGCTACATGCAAAAAAACCCACTGCATGTGCAGCTGGTGGAAGGCATGCGGAAAGTCAGTCATCCACCAGTGGAAGGAGACCATAATTGTAATTGTCATTGCAGTGGCCTTTGTCAGTGATTTCAGTTGTAACTTTTGCAACCAAGTCACAATTTCTTTCCTTTTCCCATGACTAAATCATTCCGAGTTGGTTATTTGTTAGGACACTGACAATATTTGCATCCAAAAGAAAGGATAAATAGAATTATTGGAAGTGAATATATCTGTACTTTCTTTTTATAGGAAAGCAACAAGCTGTCTAGTTCAATGAGAATTAATTTTATAAAACATAATGCATGGGAATGACTGAATGAAAAACAATGTAAATGAAGAATAGAGTAAAACACAATGTTTAGCAACTTTGTAAGAAAACCAATATAAAATTAAAGCGGGGAAAAAAAGTACACTCTGTCTCTATATTTGTCATATTTCCCTATACTTAATCACCTTTCCGGAGTGCTCGAATGACACATTCTGCTAATTCTATTCACCCTAGAGCACTTCTCGAGTGGTTCAAATCCACCAGCGGCTCAGTGGAGAAAAAATGGCCAAACTCTTCCTGTGCAATTTACAGCTTCAGAAACCCAACAGAGAGTCAGCTATGAGTCAGAACCGACTCTTTGGCAGTGAGTCTTAGTTTGAGTTTTCCTTATGCTGCCTGCAGTTACAAAGACCGCTGAAGTCAGCTGCATATGATGCTGTCTGTAAACTGTCCTTCGTTCTGTTTTGTGGATGGACTGTGCTGTGCGCTAAGGCTAAGCGGACAGCCTAGAAAAGTGCTGCCATTATTTTTCTAGGTAAGTACGCTTCCCCTCTTCTATCCCAGTGGCCAAGGTTAAAACCTAAGAAAGAACAGGAGTAGGGGAAATCCTAAATTTGGGGCTGCCCCAGAGCTGAAGTTCTGATCAGGGCGCCATGGCCCAAACGGCCAGAGCTATCAGCCAAAACCACTGTCCAGTCTCATTCTCATTAATGGTTTTGGTCACCCACATGAATTCTTTTTATTGCTGGGACATAAAAATTTTTTTAAAGTCTCCATTTTTATTATTTGATAGCCCTGCCATTAGGAAGGTTTGGAGCAGCATTCCACCCTCAGGTTGCATTGTGTGGTTATGAACTTCATGTGTTCACTGCTCCATCAATTTGACGTTAACTGCTGCAATTTACAATTGCTCAGCTTTTCTACCATTCATTGTACCTTCTTGTGAGTGGAAAAAGGAAAAAGGGGGTGGGATGGGGGCAGGGGAAGAACTCTGCTGCCCAGGGGAAGTTTAAAAGAATGTAATGTCTTGTTAAAACCTGAAGGGGCAATGAAGGGGGGTGGGGGAGAGATCTCTGAAGACAGCAAACCAAAGCCTGGTAATGAATAATGCCTCGCTCCCTGCTGTGAACACTGGTGACCCGGCTTGTCGGACAAGGCAAAGGAGTGAATAATTCACTGTGCGAGTCATAGGCCTCCTGGTAGGCCGAAGCATTGCTTTGTCTTACAAATATGTTCTCCCACAGAATAGGACTTGACAGGCGGGTTCCTTGGACAAATGTTTAAACAAAAGCCTTGTGTGACGGAAGGAGTACCTTGTGATTTTGGCACACAGCTTCCAACGCTGCGGTTCCCAGGAAGCTGGAGGCTGGCTAATAAATCCTCCAGCATCAAAGCAAAGGTAATCAAAAACGGAACAGGTCAAAAGACACACGGAGGCCCAGTGCCTGGCTGATGAGAGTGTGATGAAGTCAGACAAGAATCCATTTTCACCACACAGGCAAATTGAAGTCTCCTTAACTGTCTAGCTTGGACCCACAAAATGAAGAAAGTCTAGTGCAGCTGGAAATCCCAGATGACTTCTTGACCTTGGCTCTTGCACTTAATTTAAGATAGGAAAAAATCTACTTCTACAGGAAAGAAGAACCTGAAATCATCCAGTTTATTCTGATGGATGTACCTTTTTTGGGTGCTTTAGAAAACTGGTTTCAAAGACTTCTTTATTTTTATTTTGTTTTGAAGTCAGAGAGCTAGGCTGGTTGGTTTCCTTGCATTTGGGAAGGAAGGTCTCTCTGTTATGAAGACCAAGAAGCCACAAATAGAAATGAAACAGGAGACATTACTGCTAGCTTCATAGAAGTGCATGTCACAAACTCACCTGGGTCATTCGTTGTATTTCCTATTCTGATCTGAAGAAGTAAAGTGTCACAGAGATTATGTAACACACAGGTAAAATTACCCCACAAGACTTGTGCTACCCCTTTTTATGGATCAATATTTACTTAGCTTATTTCTTAGCACAGTATTGGGAGCATACCTCGTTTCACTCAGTTCTGAACGTATCTAAATTGCTAGTTGATACTTATCATGAACAACAAAGTAAACTGAGCTAAACTTAAGGCACTGATGTCACAGACAAAGTTCCTCTGACACAGACAGAGATGGGTTAGCTCAACTTACTTTGTCATGAGAAGAGTTTAAAAGCAACTGACATGAACAGTGATTCCTCAGCACCTCTTCAAACATTTCCAGAAGGGTTCTCTTTCTCATTGCCATCCTGTCAGAAGGCAATCCACCAGCAGGTTTCCAAGACTATAAGCTGTCGATCTTTCTCCCATGGAGCTGCTGGAGGATTTGAACCATCGGAGAGGTATGGCCGTTGGTTAACAGACAACTCCCCATGGACTTGGCTTCCAGGTCTCTCTCCAGCATGTTCCAAATAAATTAATCACAAGTTTCTTTGCAGCTGATAAGAGTGTAATAGTTTCTGCTGGCTTACATCCTCACCTACCTTTGGCATTGTCAGTCTTGTTTAACTCTCTTGTGTTGTTACTAGGTGCCATTCAGTCAGTTCCGGTTCCTGTGTACCATTGGACTAAACAACACCCAATTCCATACCATCCTCACAACCAGTGTTGTGCTTACACCAGCTGTGGCAGCCACTGCATCAGGCTATCTCATTGAGGATCTTCTCCAACTCCCTGCTTTACCAACAATGACATCTTTCTCCAGAGACTGGTTCCGTCCTGATATCATGCCCAAAGAATGTGAAACATCTTGCAATAATTGGCCCTGAGGAGTATTCTTGGTGCA
Source organism: Elephantulus edwardii (assembly GCF_000299155.1). Taxonomy (NCBI): domain Eukaryota; kingdom Metazoa; phylum Chordata; class Mammalia; order Macroscelidea; family Macroscelididae; genus Elephantulus; species Elephantulus edwardii. Next base: position 9,144,244 of record NW_006399815.1, read on the forward strand.
CTTCCTCTAAGACAGATGTGTTTGTTCTTCTTACAGTCCATATCAAAAAACCCAAATCTATTGCCCTCAAATTGATTCTAAATCATAGCTACCCTCCACTGACTACCAAGGCTACAAAACTTTACAGGAGGAAACGGGTCATCTATCTCCTGAGAAGCAGCTGATAGATTCAAACCACCAACCTTTGTTTAGCAGTGCTACATGCTATATAATATACCACCAGAATACCATAGATGGTTCATAGCATGTTCAATATTTTTGCCAACACCCTCAAAGTAGCATCCTTCTTCTTTGGCACTTTAAAGAGGTCCTTTACCCAAAGTAATGGATTCTTTTATTTGTTGGTTATACTGTTTCCACAGGCACTGATCTTCCACATGCTATGGTTTCTCAAGGGAGCAGCAATAATTCTGTGGTAGATTTTGGGCCATAGTCTTCTCAATCACCTGCTACACATCAGAGAGCTGGACAATGAATAAGGGTGACAGAAGAAGAATTGATATCTTTGAGTTGTGCTGAAGAAGAATACTGAATATCCCATGGACTACAGAAAAAAAACCAAATAGATATGTCTTGGAAAAAATCCTGTCAGAGTTCTCCTTGGAGGCAAAGATGGCAAAACTTCATCTTTCATACTTTGGACATATAGCTAGGTAGAGCTATTCCTTACTTGAGATCATGCTTGAAAAGATGGAGGACCAAGGAGGAGAGGAAGATTACCAATGAGATGGATTGACATGGTGACTTCAGCAATTGGCTCTAATGTGCCAGATATGAGGATGGCACAGGATAGGACAGGGTTCAGGTCGGCCATTCATAGGGTCACTATGAGTTGTTCTCAACTTGACATTACCTAACAATAAGAACAGTGTAAGAGACTTGGATTTGATTCCCATTCAGCATACCTCATACTAAATCCCTAGTATTCTGCCAAATCACGGTGCTGAACCAATCTCAGCAGAGCTTTAAGACTAGGAAGAAATTGCTTCCAATTATGATCTGCCTCTAAAAATCAGTCAGTAAGAATCCTTTGGATCACAGTGGTCCTGACCTCTGATGCATAGAATCTGCAGGAGTTAGGAGCCAACTTATAGTAGCTAACAAAAACAGTATCTCACTGTGACTTTTCCTTTGCTCTGAAGAGCAAGATACCATGCAATCTAAATGGATTAAATAAAGAAGAGCAAATGTGGATTCTGAGACCATAAAAGTATGTCATAAGAAGCTATGCAATCTCAAAGACACGTGGCTTAAATCCATCAGTTGCTCTGTGGGAGAAAGATGGGCAATCTCCTCCCTGGGTGATTTACTACTTTTGAAAGCCCACTAGAGAGTCACCTAGGGGTCAGCTCAGACTTGATAGCACACAACAACAACTACTACTGCCTAACCACAACACATCTCTTAGTTTGCTGTACTGTGCTGGCTTATATGCTGCTGTGAGGTTGGATGTTATGCCATCAGTATTCTAAATAACATCAGGGTTGCCCGTCATGGACGATTCCAAAGATTCAGAAGAGCTTACAGACCAAGACATATTTAGAAGCAGGATTGATGATACCCTTCTGAAATAATTATACTGTGAAAACATTATTAGCAGAAGTATAATATTGTCTGATACCATGCTGAAAGATAAACATCTCAAGTTGAAAAGGAGAAGAGCTGACTTTTCAAAGCAGAGTCCACTTTCGTGATGTAGATAGAGTAAGGACTTTACAAGTGGACTTTGATTTTCTGATGTGGCGTGACTCAAAATGAAGAAAAACAGCTGTAAGCATCTATAAATAATTAGATCATGAATGTTCGATGTACAAATCTAGGAAAACTGGAGAAATAAAACATAAAAAAATTCTATCTTACACTTTTATGAGCTGAAATTGACCAGTGTTTTCATTTAATCATAATTTTTTAAAAATATTGAACGACATGCCACTACAGCCTTCCTGTCTGCTACCACTGCAGCTTTCCTGTCTGCTACCACTGCAGCCTTCCTGTCTGCTACCACTTCAGGTACTGACTACAGTTCCCAGAGGTCTGTGGGGAAAC